>NC_133463.1:48748015-49439265 GCF_048565385.1 Saimiri boliviensis | reverse complement strand
AAGGCACCACAAGAGGCTCTACCTGTCACCTTGCAACAGAACTGGCAATTTTTTGCAGTTCTAGCACCTGCCCACAAGGTTACTGTGCCTTACACTGCTGTGTGACTCTATTTATGATACTCAGGCAGGCAGATCTGGGACATAAAGATGAATAGATCCACCAGTAAATAAAAAAAAAAAAAAAAAACCAGCAACAACAAAAAACATCTGAGGAAACCCAGCAGCAAGAGAAAGGAAATATAAGTAGAACACTTAGGTGGCCAACAGACATTTAGGAAGAATTTCTGCACCTGGTTGCTGACAATTAGAATAAAATAATAAATACTTTAGGTTTAAATTATTTTCTAAAACCAAAATGTATGATTTTGAGTTCAATAATTTAGAAGAATTCAGTGAGAATATGGTCCCTGTGAAGATCTAAATCAGTAGTCTAGAAGGCGCACTAACGTAAATATCTGAACGAGAACAAAGCTGCAAAGAGATGGTAATCATAAAAGAAAGCATACAAGACAGAAGACTGTGGCAGGCATTGTTCAATGTGCCTTTTTTTTTTTTTTTTTTTTAGACAGGATCTCACTCCGTTGCCCAGGCTGGAGTGAAGTTGTACGATCTCAGCTCACTGAAACCTCTGCCTCCTGGGTTCAAGTGATTCTCTCACCTCAGCCTCCCCAGTAGCTGGGACTACAGGCATGCATCACCACGCCCTGCCAATTTCGGTATTTTTTTTTTTTTTTTTTTTTTTTTTTTTTTTTTTTTATAGAGACTACGTTTCACCAAGTTGGCCAGGCTGGTCTTGAAATCCTGACCTCAGGTGACCCATCCGCCTTGGCCTCCCAAAGTGCTGCGATTACAGGCATAAGCCATCGTGCTGGCTTCAATACACTTTTTGCCTCTAACTTAGGTAATCCTTACAAGAATCCTTTGAAGTAGAAATTCTAGAGAAATACAACATTTGAATTAAAAAATTATGTGATAGAAGAATAAAGAAAAAACAGAATTTAAAAAGGTAGTACAAGAATTCTCTCTTGAAGAAATGTTAAGCACAGATAGAAGGAGCTCATAAAGTTCCATGAAGGACTATGACAAAATAAATTAAAAGATGAACTCTTAGACATATGATCAAACTCAATTCCAAATATCAACAGTCCAATTCAGCATTTCAACACAAGAGGTTAGAATTGATAGATTAAAGACCATTGACATATTATCTTTCCACTATCTAAGATACTATTTGTCGGTTAAAGAAAGGTATTTTCTACTCAATTTTATATTGTTACACTTTGTCATCTTCATTTAAATATGCATGAAATTATTTTTCTATGTGGTGTGGCATATGAGTCCAGCTTACTTTTATCTAGGATAATAAAATATCAAAATAATTATTTAAATAAAAGATGCTTTTTTCACACACATTTTTATATTATACAGTCAGACCGTCATATCTGTGGGTTTCATACTCACATATTTCACCAATGACAGGCTGAAGGTATTTTTTAAAATAAATAAATAATATTAAAATAAAACGAATAAACAATTATGATGACTACATAGCATCTGCATTGTATTAGGTATTATAAGTAGTCTAAAGATAATTTAAAGTATTCAAGAGGATATGCATTGAATATATGCAAATACTATGCCATTTTATACAAAATGAGCATCTGAGGATTTTGGTATCCATGGGGTTACTGAAATTGTCCCATGTGGATACCAAAAGACAACTGTATTCATTTGCCATATACACCAGATAAATTTGGATTTATTTTTTATCTCCTAACCTATTTATTCTTAAATGCAACTATTCTGTTTTTATTATAATGGCTTTATATTATGTTCACATATCAGATAATATCATCTTTGCTATTGTTTCATTTATAACTTTTTCTATTTTAAAATTTTTATTCTTTAATATGAGTTTGAAGTCATATCATCTAAAAACTCTACCTCATCAAAAATAAATAAATAAATAAAACTCATCTGTAGCTGGCTTTGTATTTAGAAGTGCATATATTATTTTGAGAGAAGAGTTATTTTTATGATACTAGTTTTAACATATAAGAAATTGAATCTTTATTATTGTTTTCATTTCTCGATGATTATTCTCTAAAATGTTATTTTCATAGCATTTTCCAAGATTTATACCAATTATTTTATTCTTTTGCTATTGTTAATGCTGGAACATAAAAAATAATAATATTGAGATTGCATACGCTTGTAGTCTTTCAAGGAAAATGTTCTTAATCATTACTGGCAGCATGTTCGATGTTGTTTCAGTATATTTTTAAAATAATATTTATGTGGGCACCTTCTATTCCAGTGCTTGCTTTTTATACCACATTGTATCATGCTTCCCAAACCTTACCTCTTATATTTAACCCTGGAGTGCAAGTGAATTGGGACAAAGAAAATCTGGAAAGTCAGGATTGGTATCATGATGTAGATATGCAATCATACACAGGAGACTGCATCAAAAATGGAGTAAGTTTTTCTTTTAATTTAAACTAGCCCAGGCTAGTAATCCTATATGTATATTTTACTACTTCCCACTGAAATACCCATGACTAAACTACAGTGTGAATTAAGATAGACATTTAAGAGTCAGACAGTACAGGACCTACATCTCTATCTAGCTGCAAACCAATAATTTTTTTTCTGTTACAGAAGTCTAAATGTATAGGATATTAATTCTGTTTCTCAATCCAGCTTCATGGATACTGTAGAAAAACAATGGTTCAGCTATTTGTCTCTTTATATAGATATAAATCTTCATCATTATCATAATGAACGTTATTTTATCATGATTACTTGATTATAAGGTCCATGAGGCCAGGAATCTTCTCTAGTTTTTTTCATGCAGAAATACCCAGTCACTAGAAAAGTATTTCACACATAAAACGTATACATGT
This sequence comes from Saimiri boliviensis, assembly GCF_048565385.1. Taxonomy (NCBI): domain Eukaryota; kingdom Metazoa; phylum Chordata; class Mammalia; order Primates; family Cebidae; genus Saimiri; species Saimiri boliviensis. The sequence continues at coordinate 49,436,359 of NC_133463.1, read as the reverse complement.
ACTCAATGTAAATGCTATACACTCCAAAGTTTATTATTTGCATATGTATTTTATTCATACTTTCAATAAGTATTTGTGGAGCATTTACTGTGTGATATGCAGTATTCTAGGCACTGCAGACATAATTGTAAATAGAAAATAGAAGGTCTTTGCCTTCATAGAACATACTTCTTAAAGCAGTGGTTCTCAGATTTTGCTGCACATTGGAATCATCTAAAGATTTTTTTAAACACTGATACCAGCTCCTACCTCCAGACTTTCTGATTTAATTCATGTCTGATGCAACTTGAAACCTGGGGGCTTTTAAAAGTTCTCCAGTTAATTGTAATGTGCAACAGAATTTTTTGATCAGTGGCTTAATATATAAGTTAGGCATTAAGCAATTGCAGATTTCTTACTTGAAAGTGATAACAGACTGTGTTACAAAAGCCACCATTTTACCCACTATGTTTAGTTCACATTATATTCGTATCTTTACTATTAATATTATTTTAATTATGTCCTATATTCTTGCACCAAAAAAAAGTTCCTTGTGGTATTTTTGAAAAACCAACCATCACTATTTCTCTAAAAATACATTTATCAAAAAGGAGGTGAAATATTTAACATTTCAGTTGAGCCTGTTATACATCTGCCTTTATTAAATGGAGGTGCAATGTTTACTTTTATCCCAATCAAATATCACATTAAAAGTTGCTCTCCATATGTATCTAAAAAAGCTTTAAAAAATAATTTTGAGCAGTTCTTGACTACTTTACTGTATATACAATCTAATATTGTATTTTATATGGAAAAACTTTAACTCTTATTTATATATTTATTTATTTATCTGGCTTCCAGATGCTTAAAAGTAAGTTCATTATAGTACATTTGTTTAAAATGTTCAAGTCTAAATTGCACTCAGCATAGTGAAACTGCTGCTATTTTTCTTAAACATTATACCTCTTCAGAACATATTTGCCATAGGTACTGGCCTAAACTGATAACTTCTTTCCCTTCATTTTGCATAATGCAGCAACTTTGGTTTCGGAATGCCACCGCAATCTTAAATATTCAGACTAGCTTTGCTGAGTTTGCAGTAGCAACAATGATAATACCCATTGTAAAAAGGAAATGCAGAAATAGTGACTGTCAAATCCTAACATGTTCCTTATATCCACACTTTATTTTCCTTACCAGTATAATCTATACTCCAGTTAATAATTTAGTGCTAATCAGCTCCTTATCTTCTGAAAAGGAGAGTCTGCTTTGAATCACAAGGCAGCTGACCTTGAAGGTAGGTTTAATATATGCAGATTTCTTATATCACTTCGAAGCCTTTTCTACTCAGAGTATTTTCTTGGTTACATTTAGCTCTGAGCTGTGCAATCCTTATTTTGTCTATCCTAATAGTAACTGATTTATTAATGATATGGTTTTTACTCTTCTTTAGTTTTGGATTTTACATTTATTTGTATAACTAGTTTTAAATCATGTAGTGTTTTAATGTGTAAATAAAATAAATATGAATAGTTAAGGTAAATCATAAATACTAGAAAGAATATAGCATCTTTCTAAACAAAGTCAGCTATTTCACAAGGTGCTTATGTATCTCTGTCCACTTTCTTTAGATTTTACTGTCACATGGCATTTTTTAGTAGTGATGTGATAAAGATTTTAAATTGGCTCCTTGGATGACGTTTTGGGAATGAAATATCAATATGAATTGAAAAATGACCTAAAGAATTTTATTTTGTATAAAACTATGTAAGCAAAGCTATATTATTATTATACAGCTATGTAAGCCAAGCCATAGATGTTAGTTTAAATTTTTAAAATTTTCAGCAAATTGAGGACAGGGACATGTTTCAAAAATACGGTCAAATTTAGAATTATTACATGTTGGAAATAACTTTAGTTTAAATGTGTTAATGAGTTAGTGTGATTGCGTAGATCTAAACTGAGCAACAAAAAGAAAAGATTTAAAAAAAATTCTGTTTAACTGAAAATTACATATAATCTCAGCTTTAGGAAAAAAAATTTATAAGCTCTTTGAAAATAGAATTCCATCATAACAGACAATTTCAAACTTCTTTGTAAGTGTATGGTAGTGACTTGCCTTAAATATTAAAATACCCATCTTTGTTTGTTGTAATTTTTGAATTTGCTTGTTTTCTCCCATCAAAATTAGGAAGAAGAAAATACCAGATTTTTATTTCAAAAGAGGAAGAATGGTTAGATTAGAACAGTGGCATCAAGGAAATATAATTGAAATTCTTTTTGAGAAACAAAAGGTGGTTTGCTTTGAATTAAAAGGCCATTTTGTTGGGTAGAGTTCTCCACTTAATGGTTTCCTGATTACACTGAAAAGTACACTGGGTCGATTTAGATTATTCTTCTTCTCATCTAGCTTTTAGTGATCACATGTGTGCAATCTTCATACTTGAAAAGTAGAATATGAAAATAACAAGAAACTACAGATGTGCTTTGGAGATTGATACGTAGTGCTTTTGCTAGTGAAAAATAACCCCAAACAAATAAGTTTAGGAAACAAATTTTGTTAACTCCATTTTACAATAAAGTGTTTATATATTGGTATTAGCATTCCAAATTATTTTCATGAAAATTATTTCATGAAAATATCTTTCATTTTATTAGCTTGTTTTCTATTTTAAAATCATGCTGTGAAAGAATGATTAAATCAAATATAAAGTATAGAACGATTTAAATGGCTTAATAGTCTTCCAGATAAGATAGAACTATTTCTGCTATTATCTTGGAGAATCAATAGTGAATTGAGTTGTCTTCTTTAAACACTATGCTGTTTTCACTGCTTGTTATGTTGCTTTAAAGAAATTTAGATAAAATATTTCACATGCTAGTTTAGAGAATCATTGCTCTGAGAGAAATATGTTTCAACATCATTAGTTGTGCTATTTAAAATTGACCTTTTATCTACAAATATTATTGTCATTCTCTCTGGAGCATTTGACCTGACTAGGGCTGAGATGGCACATGTTAGCCTACAAAACATGAGATTTCACTAAGTAAAAGTAAAGTTTTGCTCAATTTAGAGAACAAATACTGGAAAGTAATGTTAAGAGCGATATTCAGTAGTTCATAGTTTATTATATATTTATATTTTTTGACATATATTAAATTTATATATCTTTAGAAAATGTGTGCTACTTATTATAAATTACTGTTTTATTTATTACTATGTATAAGTGATGTGTTTCCCAATTAAACCTTTAGAAGTAAACTTAAAAGAACTCATAAATTTCTGTTGAATGTAGGGTTTAATAACATAGGTCTCATTTATTTAAAGATAATTTTTTTCTGCTATCACCTCGGCATAAAATTACTACTGTGTTTTTATTGTTAGTTTGTTCTACTTAAGCTCTTTTTTTTTATGAAATTTTCTTTCTTTTTTTTTAACTGCATTTTAGGTTTTGGGGTACATGTGAAGAACAAGCAAGATTGTTGCCATAGGTACACACATGGCAGTGTGGTTTGCTGCCTTCCTTCCCCTCACCTGTATCTGTCATTTCTCCCCACGCTATCTCTTCCCACCTCTCCACCCCCCGTCCCTCCCCCATTTTCCCCCAACGGATCCCAGTGTGTAGTGCTCCCCTCCCTGTGTCCATGTGTTCTCATTGTTCAACAACCACCTATGAGTGAGAACATGTGGTGTTTGATTTTCTGCTCTTGTGTCAGTTTGCCGAGAATGACGGTTTCCAGGTTCATCCATGTCCCTACAAAGGACACAAACTCATTGTTTTTGAAGACTGTGTAATATTCCATGGTGTATATGTGCCACATATTCCCTGTCCAGTCTATCATCGATGGGCATTTGGGTTGGTTCCAGGTCTTTGCTATTGTAAACAGTGCTGCAGTGAACATTCGTGCGCATGTGTCCTTATAGTAGAATGATTTATAATCCTTTGGATATATACCCAGTAATGGGATTGCTGGGTCAAATGGGATTTCTATTTTTAGGTCATTGAGGAATCGTCACACTATCTTCCACAATGGTTGAACTAATTTACACTCCTACCAACAGTGTAAAAGTGTTCCTATTTCTCCACACCCTCTCCAGCATCTGTTGTCTCCAGATGTTTTGATGATTGCCATTCTAACTGGTGTCTATATCTCTGTGTTGGTACCAGTACCATGCTGTTTTGATTACTGTAGCCTTGTAGTATAGTTTGAAGTCCGGTAGTGTGATGCCTCCTGCTTTGTTCTTTTTGCTTAGAATTGACTTGGCTATGTGGGCTCTCTTATGGTTCCATATGAAGTTTAAGGTGTTTTTTCCCAGGTCTGTGAAGAAGGTCATTGGTAGCTTGATGGGAATAGCGTTGAAGTTGTAAATTACTTTGGGCAGTATAGCCATTTTCACAATGTTGATTCTTCCTAACTATGAACATGGAATGTTTCTCCATCTGTTTGTGTCCTCTCTTATTTCGTTGAGCAGTGGCTTGTAGTTCTCCTTGAAGAGGTCCTTTACGTTCCTTGTTAGTTGTAGTCCTAGGTATTTTATTCTCTTTATAGCAATTGTGAATGGCAGTTCGTTCTTGATTTGGCTCTCTTTAAGTCTGTTACTGGTGTATAAGGAATGCTTGTGATTTTTGCACATTGATTTTGTATCCTGAGACTTTGCTGAAGTTGTTTATCAGTTTCAGGAGATTTTTGGCTGAGACGATGGGGTCTTGTAGATATACAATCATGTCATCTGCAAATAGAGACAATTTGATTTCCTCCTTTCCAGTTTGAATACCCTTTACTTCTTTTTCTTGTCTGATTGTTCTGGCTAGAACTTCCAGTACTATATTGAACAGGAGTGGCGAGAGAGGGCATCCTTGTCTAGTGCCAGATTTCAAAGGGAATGCTTCCAGCTTTTGCCCATTCAGTATGATATTGGCTGCTGGTTTGTCATAAATAGCTTTTATTATTTTGAGATACGTTCTGTCAATACCTAGTTTATTGAAGATTTTTAGCATAAAGCGCTGTTGAATTTTGTCAAAGGCCTTCTCTGCATCAATTGAGATAATCATGTGGTTTTTGTCTTTGGTTCTGTTTATGTGGTGAATTACGTTTATGGACTTGCGTATGTTGAACCAGCCTTGCATCCCCGGGATGAATCCTACTTGATCATGGTGGATAAGCTTTTTGATATGCTGTTGCAATTGGCTTGCCAGTATTCTATTGAAGATTTTTGCATCTATATTCATCATGGATATTGGCCTGAAGTTTTCTTTTCTTGTTGAGTCTCTGCCGGGTTTTGGTATCAGGATGATGTTTGCCTCATAAAATGATTTGGGAAGGGTTCCCTCTTTTTGAATTGTCTGGAATAGTTTCAGAAGGAATGGTACCAGCTCCTCTTTGTATGTCTGGTAGAATTTGGCTGTGAACCCATCTGGACCTGGGCTTTTTTTGGCTGGTAGGCTCTTAATTGCTGCCTTGACCTCAGACCTTGTTATTGGTCTATTCAGGGTTTTGACTTCTTCCAGGTTTAGGCTTGGGAGGATGCAGGTGTCCAGGAATTTATCCATTTCTTCCAGGTTTACTAGTTTATGTGTATAGAGTTGTTTGTAATAATCTCAGATGATGGTTTGGCTTTCTGTGGAATCTGTGGCGATATCCCCTTTATCGTTTTTTATTGCATCAATTTGGTTATTCTCTCTTTTCTTTTTTATGAATCTGGCTAGAGGTCTGTCTATTTTGTTGATCTTTTCGAAAAACCAGCTCCTGGATTTATTGATTTTTTGAAGAGTTTTTTGTGTCTCTATTTCCTTCAGTTCTGCTCTGATCTTAGTTATTTCCTGTCTTCTGCTAGGTTTTTGAGTTTTTTTGATCTTGCTCCTCTAGCTCTTTCAATTTTGGTGATAGGGTGTCAATTTTAGATCTCTCCTTTCTTCTCATGTGGGTACTCGTTGCTACATATTTTCCTCTAGAGACTGCTTTAAATGTGTCCCAGAGATTCTGGTATGTTGTGTCTTCGTTCTCGTTGGTTTCGAAGAACATCTTTATTTCTGCCTTCATTTCATTGTTTATCCAGTCAACATTCAAGAGCAAGTTGTTCAGTTTCCATGAAGCTGTGTGGTTCTGAGTTAGTTTCTGCATTCTGAGTTCTAACTTGATTGCACTGTGGTCTGAGAGACTGTTTGTTATGATTTCCGTTCTTTTGCATTTGCTGAGGAGTGATTTATTGCCAATTATGTGGTTAATTTTAGAATAGGTGTGATGTGGTGCTGAGAATAATTCATATTCTGTGGATTTGGGGTGGAGAGTTCTGTAAATGTCTATTAGGTTTGCTTGTTCCAGGTCTGAGTTCAGGTCCTGGATATCCTTGTTGATTTTCTGTCTGGTCGATCTGTCTAATATTGACAATGGGGTGTTAAAGTCTCCCACTATTATTGTGTGGGAGTCTAAGTCTCTTTGTAAGTCATTAAGAACCGCCTTATGTATCTGGGTGCTCCTGTATTGGGTGCGTATATATTTAGGATCGTTAGCTCTTCTTGTTGCAGTGATCCTTTCACCACTATGTCCTTCTTTGTCTCTTTTGATCTTTGCTGCTTTTAAAGTCCATTTTATCAGAGATGAGAATTGCAACTCCTGCTTTTTTTTTTTTTTTTTTGCTCTCCATTCGCTTGTAGATCTTCCTTCATCCCTTTATTTTGAGCCTTTGTGTATCTTCGCATGTAAGATGGGTTTCCTGGATACAGCACACTGATGGGTTTTGGCTTTTTATCCAATTTGCCAATCTGTGTCTTTTGATTGGGGCATTTAGTCCATTGACATTTAGGGATAGTATTGTTATGTGTGAATTTGATACTGTCATTTTGATGCTACCTGGCTGTTTTGTTGGTTAGTTGATGCAGATTCCTGATTGTGTTGATGCTCTTTTACCATTGGGTATGTTTTTGGAGTGGCTGGTACTGGTTGTTCCTTTATATGTGCAGAGCCTCTTTCAGGAGTTCTTGTAGAGCGGGTTTGGTGGTGATGAAATCTCTGAGTACTTGTTCACAAAGGATTTTATTTTTCCTTCACTTATGAAGCTTAGTTTGGCAGGATAGGAGATTCTGGGTTGAAAGTTCTTTTCTTTAAGGATGTTGAATATTGGCCCCCAATCTCTTCTGGCTTGTAGGGTTTCTGCTGAGAGATCTGCTGTGAGTCTAATGGGCTTCCCTTTGTGGGTAACCTGACCTTTCTCTCTGGCTTCTCTTAGCATTTTCTCTTTCATTTCAACCCTGGTGAATCTGATGATTGTGTGCCTTCGGGTTGCTCTTCTTGAGGAATATCTTTGTGGTGTTCTCTGTATTTCCTGGATTTGAATATTGGCCTGCCTTGCTAGGTTGGGGAAGTTTTCCTGGATAATATCCTGAAGAGTATTTTCAAGCTTGGATTCATTCTCTTCATCACATTCAGGTACACCTATCAAACGTAGATTAGGTCTTTTCACATAGTCCCACACTTCTTGAAGATTTTGTTCATTCCTTTTTGCACTTTTTTCTCTGCTCTTGCCTTCTCTTTTTATTTCATTGAGTTGATCTTCGACCTCTGATATCCTTTCTTCTGCTTGGTCAATTCGGCTGTTGAAACTTGTGCATGCTTCGTGAAGTTCTCGTGTTGTGTTTTTCACCTCCATCAATTCACTTATATTCCTCTCTATGTTGCCCATTCTCATTAGCATTTCATCCAATCTTTTTTCAAGGTTCCTAGTTTCTTTGCATTGGGTTAGGACATGTTCTTTTAGCTCACTGTAGTTTCTTACTACCCACCTTCTGAAGCCTGATTCTGTCATTTCATCACCCTCCTTCTCCATCCGGTCTGGTTCCCTTGCTGGTGAGGAGTTGTGATCCCTTTTAGGAGGAGAAGTGTTCTGGTTTCTGGAGTTTTCATCCTTTTTGTCCTGGTTTCTTCCCATTTTTGTGGGTTTATCCACCTGTTATCTTTGTAGTTACTGTCTTTCAGATTGGGTCTCTGAGTGAGTTTCCAGTTCATGGATGCTGAAGTTTCTTCTTCTTCTTCTTCTTCTTCTTCTTCTTCTTCTTCTTCTTCTTCTTCTTCTTCTTCTTCTTCTTCTTCTTCTTCTTCTTCTTCTTTTTTAAGCTTCCCTTCTAACAGTCTGGCCCCTCTGCTGTAGGACTGCTGAGGTCCTCTCCAGGCCCTGCTTGCCTGGGGATCACCTGCAGCAGCTGCAGAACAGTAAGGGTTGCTACCAGTTTCCTCTTCCGCTATCATTGTCCCAGAAAGATGCTCGTCAACTGTCAGTCCGTTCTCTCCTTTATGAGGTGACTCTTTGGATCTATGGGGGTCAGGGAGCTACTTGAGGAGACAGTGTCTTTTTTGGGGGCTCAAGTCCTGAGCTGTGAGCTCCATTGTTCATTCAGAGCTGCTGGGCAGGTACGTTTAGGTCTGCTGCAGCTGTACTCATAAACCGCTTTTTGTTCCCAGGTTCTCTGTCCCGGGGACTTAGGGCTTTATGAGTTTCCGTTGTGCTGCTGCCCATTTTATTTTTTCTTTCAGGTCTGCCCTGCCCAGCTAACAGCCCACCTAGTCACTGTCTGCCTGCAGAGGCTTTGCTGAGCTACTGTGGGCTCCGCCCAGCTGCCCTATGATCTTCCCTGCAGTCCTGTTTATATGGGCATAGTTAGAACTGCCTCGGCAACAGTGGCCCCGCCTCTGTTATGGTGGACTCTCTCTGTTGTGGTGGGTTGCCTCAGCAATGATGGGTTGCCTCAGCAATGGTGGCTGGCCTCTGTAGTGGTGAAGAGTCTCAGTAATGGCGGACGCTCCTCCCCCACAGAACCAGACCATCCCAGGTTCATCTGTGCTTGCTGTGAAATGCTCAACCCAGAGTGTTTTCAATTACTGTTTTTGTTGTCATTGTTGTTGTTGTTGGGGGTGGGGAGTGGGACCAACCGAGCCTGATCACCTGGCTCCCTGACTCAGAGTTTTTTTTTTTTTTTTAGTTTTTAAGTTGAACGACCCAGTGTTCCAGTCACTTGTTGAAAAGGCGCTGGGATCTCCCGTGCTGAGACTCACTGAGTCAGCTCAAACAGCGGCGCTGACTCCTGGCGGTTTTTTTACCTAGGAATCTCCTGGCCTGGCTCGCTATTTCAGATGAATGGGCAACTCTGCCATCTCAGGGCTCCGATCCCCAGCTAAGAGTTCTCCCAGACCAGTGGTTTTGTACAGAGAACCACCACAACAGGGCATGGTCAGAGCAGCCATGCGGGGCAAACCAGCCCCATGGGGGCCAAAACAGCCACACTGGCTGGAATAGCGGTGCTGGCGACCCCTCTGCCTGGGAATCTCCTGGTCCGTGGGCGATAAAAATTATCTGGAAATGCGGCATCCACTCACCCTCTGCACTTTCACTGGGAGCTGAAGTCCTGAGCTGTTCTTAGTCAGCCATCTTCCCAGCAGTCCCTTAAGCTCTTAATCTAATGTAGCCTTGGTGAATTTACCCATGTAAAATACTTGATTAAGCCATAATGAAAGGCTGCTTGGCTGATATCCATCAGTCCCTTTGCTGAAAATTACTGAATTTAATGTGAATATGTATAAAGAAACACCATAACTGTGTCAGGTGTCTAAAGTTTATGTAACTTAGTTTAATGGCTTCATTTTGTTCAGTTGTGCCATACACGTGTTTACTGAGTTATGAAAACTCCACAATCACTAATGAATGGGAAACACAAAGAATTAGTATTAAGAGTATGCTGTTTGTTCTCATTATGATGCATAACTAAAAACCTAAAATTAACTGTAACTTAAATTATTTCTCTGTGACTTCTTTTCTTCTTTTTTTTCTTTCTCATTCTCCTTGTTCATGCTCCCTTTCTCCTCCTTAAATAAATAAAAATATTCTGAGTATGGCTTATCTAGTTGTAGAAGTAGAGAGGAAGATTGGTTATAAAGAGGAATGTAAGTTAATTTATAAATAAAAGTTATTTCAAGTTAAAATCAATACAAGAGAAACTCTAATTTCCATGTAGCCAAAACTTGAAATTAACTCAAATTCTGAATTTCCTTTGTAGATCATACAAATTAGTTTTCAGGGTTGGCACATCTTACCAACTTTATACACTTATCAAGAATCATTAGCTGGGCATGGTGGCGCATGCCTGTAATCCCAGCTACTCAGGAGGCTGAGGCAGGAGAATTGCCTGAACCCAGGAGGCGGAGGTTGCGGTGAGCCGAGATCGCGCCATTGCACTCCAGCCTGGGTAACAAGAGCGAAACTCCGTCTCAAAAAAAAAAAAAAAAAAAAAAAAAAGAATCGTTTGGGTTTGTTACCTAGTGTGTGACTGCCATTTGTTCTTGTTATTTCATTTCACAATTTCATTTAAAAATTGTGCAGTCAAATTCAACATGATCATTAAAAGACTTTTTTTTTTTTTTTTTTTTTTTTTTGAGACAAAATCTCACTCTGTTTCCCTGGCTAAAGTGAAGGGGCATGATCTTGGCTCACTACAACCTTCACCTCCCAGGTTCAAGTGATTCTCCTTCCTCAGCCTCAAGAGTATGTGGTATTACAGGCCCATGCCATCATGCCTGGCTAGTTTTTTTTTTTTTTTTTGTATTTTTAGTAGAGATGGGGTTTTGCCATGTTGCCCAGGCTGGCCTCGAACTGCTGGCTTCAAGCAATTTTCCCACCTCGGCCTCCCAAAGTGTTGGGATTATAGGTGTGAGTCACTGCACCTGACCAAAAGACTTTCATTTTTTCCTCCCCTATAGAAACCATGGGAAATGCTGTGGAAGTAGATAAAAGCCAATTGTTTAAAGTATAGACAATATTTTGAAAAACTAAAACTCTAGAACACTTCTAGAACTTTTTCTTTGGATTGCTTTATGGGTGGCTTTAACTTTTTCTTCATCAACAAAAATTTTCTAGAAATGAAAGGCAATGTATGAGACTTAAGCAAAAAAAAATTAGTTAAGAATCTTAATCGGTAGAATCTTAATGAAAAAGTCTTTGTTTTATAAACAGTAGCAGCCAGCAGCCATATCCCTCTATGTAAAAGAAGCTATGAAGTAAGGATATACATTTTTTATGACTTTCTTTTTTAGTTATTTTATTTGCTTAATCATTTCCATAAATTATGAGTCCTAGAATTTAAGAAAAAAGGGATTCCACTGTGCTTTGTACTCTCCTCCAGAGAAAAGCTGAAGAAAATCCTTCCTTTGCTAGGCTGAGGCTGACTGAATTCCGTGGGTGTTTCTACATCTGAAGATCATTACAAAGACTACCCACTTGAGGAGGTATGCATGTTATTCAGATCTACCATATCTTCTGGAAATTCTTGAGTACTTACTCTATGAAGTGAAGAAAACAATTTACAGTAACAAAAATGGGACACGGGTCTCTTCTTAAAAGCTAGCTCTGATTAGTTGTTAATTGCTACTTGAAGATCTGTGCTGAGATCCATCTGTAGCCCCTTTCACTTGAGAGTTGAATGCTCTGATCCAGTGATGTCAGTCAGCCACGGAAACAGACTGGGGTGGAAGGGTACAACTATGACAGCGTTGTTCTCCTGAGCTACAGACACGTTTCTTTCAGTGTTTTCCATATCTATAAATAAACTTTTTCCATTTTCTTCTCTTTTACCTTTCCTTCTGTTGGGACATTTCTGTCAGTGACATCCCTCTATATTGGTTAGTTATTTCAGAGATTAAAAAGTTTGCAGGCTCTGCACAATTTGCCCCTTTGGTTCTTATAGAAAATATGTGTTTGTTAACTCATTTAAAATAAGGACCACTTCACACAAATAAAAACCACAGACTAACAACCACTTCTGTCTACTTCTCTAAAAACTGAATAACCTGTGTCTAATCTTCATTAAAGAAAGTCAGTCAAAAAAGAAAGTTTATTTCAAGATATCATCCTTACAATTAAGAGTATACAGAATATGAGGACAAGAAGACTAACTATTCCAACGATCGCTGTTTGATTTAGTGAATCTGGCTGGTAAATTGACTCTAAGCTATTTTCTTTACATTTTTTCATATGGTTTAGAGTACTTTGAGAGACCAGCCTTCCCGGGTGAAAAGTACACTAATTTCTAAGACAAATTATTCATAAGGATTATGGTGTTAAGAAATTGGTTAAGAAATATTACTTTGCTGCAATCTTCTCCACATTCAATGTGGAAAAGGACATTCTGAATTTCTAATGTAAATGGGGCTGGAAGTCTTTCTTGAAAAATAACATCAATAAACATATTTTCAGAAGTAAAATGTATTCATTGAGTACTATTGTCTAAATATTCCCCAAACCCTAGATGTTCCTTGTCAAATATACACTGAAAAGATATACTGTGCTATATAGATGAGGGTTAACAATAGGAATGTATAGATCTACATATGTTAGGGATGATTTTATTTTAGTTTAATGGCATCAGGATTCAAAAGAAACAAAACATGATATATGTAACAACTATGTAAATGCCTCTAATGTACTAGCAGCTGTACTACTTCTGTGCTTGAAAAGTTTACTGACATAAATGGGACACAGGCCCATAAATAGATAATTAAAGAGAATGTTTTTAAAGGCCATATCAGGGTTATGCCTAGGGGCTATCAGAGTATGTCATAAATCCTCACATTTCAAATTACAAAATTTCCTTTACTCCAAAATAAAAGTAGCTTTATTGTACACTTAAGAAAACTTGAAATTGTAAAGTGTTTATGGGAAATGGTACTTCCAGACTTGATTTACCAAATTTATAACAGTTAAGTAAGTGCCATTTTTCAGAATATGAAATATGTGATTTCAGCTTCTTAAATGGGATATCTGACATTATTATTACACTTTAAAACCTGTGAGATTTTCTTTTCAATTTTTAATTCTTCTCTTAATGATCTCATTTATTGTCTACTGGAAATCAATTTGGGAAATCATGTGAGTCCACTAAGCACTTCAGATAAGGCTATTTCATGAAGCATTCCAAGATTATCACAAGGAATTGCTTTCATATGCCATAAAAGAAGAAATAAGCTGAATATGGCCTGCCAAAGAAGGTTACAGTTTTACAGCCCCTCCCACTGCAGCTCTTAAGTCACTCATTTACATTAACTTTGGATTATCACTCACAGATTGAAAGCAAAACACTCATCACACACTCTGGGCTTGTGGTGCCACTTGTATGTGTGTTTCTAAATCAATGATGAGGGTATCAGAACCAATATTGGACATGGACATGGCAAATTACAGTGAAGTTTTGGATCCAACTTACACAACTTTGGAGTTTGAAACTATGCAGATTCTATATAATTCAAACGGTGAGTTATCATCTGTTTATATATGTAAAGAAAAATAAATATAATTGGAGAAGGTAGACTGAGCTTCCAAAGGTGGTGGATCAATGTTTGATTTTTATTTTTATTTTTTTCTGGAGAATTTATGTCTTTCTTTTAAAGCCACAGATCTGAGCTTTTGCGCTTTCTTAAAAAATTTAAGTTAATAATGTTAGGGCTATTTTATCTTAGAGGTAGAAAAAGCTTGGTTTTGTGTAATAAAGTAACTTCAGGGTTCTGTCATGGGCCAGTTAGAGAGGTAAAAAGAATAGATTCAGCCGTTATTTTATTTGCTGTAAATCATAGTTATATGTAATATTCGCAGATTGGCTGTGAAAGCATATTTTCCATGCAATGTTTAAAATGGCTTATGGAACAAAGTTTCCACAGGACACTAGGGAGTTTTACTGATTGTCTACTCTTTTCATTATTATTCCAGTTCTCAAATGCTACTGATGAGAAACTGCATTTAAAAATACTATCAGGTTTTTGCACTGAATGCTAATATGAAAGGAAATAAGGTTTATATTATAACCTTACTTGTCAGGCTAATGTTTAGCTGCACAAAGCTGTTGGTATTTAATTACTGTAACATTTTAACTTTAAATAAGACACAAGTTGTTTAGGGTTTGTGCCTTTATGTAGTACAGCTTATTCTTGACTTTGAATTTAGACTTAATTCCTAGTAAAAAAAAATCTTGTTTAAAATCTGTTATAACTGATAGAACTCCTAAGATTGAGTAATGATGTATACTTTGGAAAGTGTGTGTGTATGTGTGTGTGTGTGTGTGTGTGTGTGTGTGTGTGTGTCTGTGTGTGTGTGTGTGTTTAATGCAAGACTGAGAATATATCTTGTACTGAGGACCTCTCACTCTTCTACTGTATTGTACAATTTGTGTGACTGGTGTTCTGGTTCTATTTACAACAAGCAGTGCCTTCTTAGTGGAGGTTTAAAAAATAGTCAAAAGATGAATTCTGAGATTTTAGCACAAATATAGTTAAAATAAATCTGTAGTGCAACTTTCAGGAAGTCACTGTTTTGTGTCTTATGTTTAGACATGATTAGGGATATTTAATAGAGTATTTCATCAGAATCATGACTTTAAAAAAACACTCGTGATTAAGAAATGGTAGGGACATAATTAGCATAATCATAACACTTATTTACTATAAGTGTTTAACAAATATACTAAAATAATGAATTTGTATGGCTATATGCAAAGTGTGATGTAACTTGTGTTTAATAATGTTATCAGCAATATGTAAGTATGGCACTAAACTTGAAGCAAGAGGTGAATTTTTCATATTTCTATGTAGTCTCTCAGAATACAAGAAATTCCAAACAGTTCTAACTTTCATATTGTTAATATCTGTGTTGTTAATGTTACCAAAAGTAAAATTTGCAGCATTTTAATCCTATAACGTCACATGACTAACTCTAAGCATATGCTCATTAAGGTTTTTTCCAACTTCATGTAATTATATATGACAATATTTGTCTACTCAGAAGCGTTAGTAACTATTATATATGTAATGTCATAAAATGTAATCAGGATGTAACAACTTTTAGTTTTATCTTTTTGTTAGACATACAATAATCAGTTGTTAATATATTTACAATTTTATAATAAAGTTTTACTATATTACATATTTAATATCTTTTGAATGCATACAGATTTTGAAGATGTAATACACGATATTAACTCATTTAAGAAATATTTATTTTATTATAAATATCTACATTTTAAAAATAATTCTTCCTTCAGAACTATGTATTAGATAACCACTATATTCTGGGCATAATCCTAAAAGCTGGAAAACAGAGGAATATATAAAACAGATAAATTCTCTACCATCGTGGGGCTTACAGTCAGTTTGTAAAGATGGGTAATAAATGAGCAGACTAATACAGAATATACTTTTCAGAAATAAGGTTATTTTAAAAACTAAGGCCAGGTGTGGTGGCTCACATCTATAGTCCCAGAACTTTGGGAGGCTGAGGCAGAAGGATCGCTTGAGCCCAAGTGTTTAAGACCAACCTGGGCAACATAGTGAGATCTTGTCCCTACGATTAAAACTTTAAAAACTAGCTTGGTGTGGTGGGGTGCTCCTGTAGTCCCAACTACTTGGGAGGCTGAGGTGGGAGAATTGCTTGAGCTCAGGAGGCCCAGGTTGCAGTGAGCTAGGATTGCTCCACTGCACTCCAGCCTGGGTGACAAAGCAAGACCCTGACTCAAAAAATAATAATAATATGTAAAATACACAGGGCTTTAGGTTCTACTTGAAGACAGATGGAAGGTGGCTTTTTAAACGTGTGTTCAGACATTTCACAGAAAATGTGAAATGTTAACAGAAACTTGGTAGCTAGCTCAAAGATAGGTTTAGGGAATAGCTTTCCTCCCAGACAGAAGGAACAGCGAGTGAACAAGTTCTGAGATGATGGGGGAAAAAAAAGCCAATATTGCTGGAGAATAGTGAACTGGATGAAAAGTGGTACCAGATACTGGGATCAGAGATTTGGGGGAGTTATAGTGAGGGATCGACATGCAGGTTTTACAGCCTGTGGTAAGATGCCTATGGTTTATTCTGTATCTCATAACTGGGTCGGATGCAGAGGGTGACATGATGTGAATTTCTTTTTTAAAAAGTTATTATTATACTTTAAGTTCTGGGATACATGTGTAGAGCATGCAGGTTTGTTACATAGGTATACCTTGTAAACCATGTGCCTTGATGGTTTGCTGCATCTATCACCCCATCATCTACATTAGGTATTTCTCCTAATGCTACCTCTCCCTAAGCCTCCCATCCCGTGACAGGCCCCAGTGTGTGATGTTCCTCTCCCTGTTCCCATATGTTCTCATATGTTCTCATTGTTCAACTCCCACTTATGAGTGAGAACATACGGTGTTTGGCTTTCTGTTCCTGTGTTAGTTTCCTGAGAATGATGGTTTCCACCTTCATCCATGTTCCTGCAAAGGACATGAACTCATCCTTTTTTATGGCTGCATAGTATTCCATGGTGTGTATGTGCCATATTTTCTTCATTCAGTCTATCAGTGATGAGCATTTGGGTTGGTTCCAAGTCTTTGATATTATGAACAGTGCCACAATAAACATACGGATGCATGTGTCTTTATAATAGAATGATTTATAATCCTCTGGGTATATACCAAGTAATGGGATTGCTGAATCAAATGATATTTCTAGTTCTAGATCCTTGAGGAATCACCATATTGTCTTTCACAATGGTTGAAGTAATTTACACTCCCCAAAACAGTGTAAAAGCGTTCCTATTTCTCCAATGTTGTGAATTTGTTATAACAAGATCATTTAGGTGGTTGTGGGGTAACAAACAGTAGGGCAGCAAGAATGGAAGGAATGAATTTAGATAGCAAGCTGTTGCCATAATCTAGAGGAAAGACGATGGTTGGTTGAACAAGGATGTCCCTGGTGAAAAGTTGTGGATTAAATATCTACTTCAGGCCCGGTGTAGTGACTCATGCCAGTAATCACAACACTTTGGGAGGCTGAGACAGGTGGACTACCTGGGGTCAGGAGTTCAAGATCAGCCCGGCCAACATGGTGAAACCCTGTCTCTGGTAAAAATACAAAAATTAGTTTGGTGTGGTGGCACATATCTGTAATCCCAGCTACTTGGGAAATGGAGGCATGAGAATTGCTTGAACCCCAGAGGCAGAGGTTGCAATGAGTGCAGATCGCACCACTACACTCCAGTCTGAGCAACAGTGGAAACTCAATCTCCAAAAATTAAATAAATAAATAAAAACTATTGTAAACATGGACTTACCAAGGGATTGGTTATAAAAGATAAAGGAGAGAATACGATAAAGACTTGCAGATTATTGGCCCTGGGAAGTTGGATGGAACCATTGACTGATATAGGGAGACTGAAGGAAGGAAGAACAAGTTCCAGGGAAAAAATGAGAGAGTTTTGGTTTTGATACGTTAATTTACAATTCTGATTAGATTTCACAATGAAGTTCTTCAGTAGATGCTTGGGCATTTCAGACTGATGCCCATGGTAGACATCAGGGCTAGAGATAAAATATTGGACTTGTTCATCTTACAGCCAATATTTATTGTCATGGGACTGATAAGCTTCCCTTGGAAAAGAGTATAGTTGGAGAACTAAGTCTATGGTGTCTCAAAGTTAAATGTTCAGAAATAAGAAAGGAGAGCTTGGAACAGAAGCAGCCAGTGGTTAAAAGGGAAGCACCAGCGTGGGGTCTCCTAGAAGCCAACAAATGGACTGTTTTGAGCCTATAAATAATTAGTCGAACAATTTAATCAGGAAACAGTGCTAACTCTAACTGCAGTCTTCCTTTTTCATTGACAGATAGTTCTGCCCCAGAGACAAGTATGAATACCGCAGACAACGGTGTCAACTGTCTGTGTGCCATCTGTGGGGACAGAGCAACAGGAAAACACTATGGGGCATCGAGCTGTGACGGGTGCAAAGGTTTCTTCAGACGCAGCATTCGCAAGAGTCACATTTATTCTTGCAGGTACTTTAAATGCCCTTTTAGGAGAGTTATCTCTACAGGTGTTTCAGTTTGGCACGCAAAAAGTAAGAAAGGAAAATTCTGAGTTTTCGTATATCTGTAAGTCTATAAATAAAATCTCTAAACTGCGGCACAAGTAAGAACGTGTAGGTATGTATTGCAGGATGTAGTCACATAGGTGGTTCTTTTTTATGAAACATTTTAGACCTATAGAAGGTATATAAAAATCCACCTATCACCCAGCTTAGACCAATATAGTTGAAGCCTTTAATGGACACCTCCTCTGTCACTTTTCACTCCCTTGCCTCTTAGAGGTAACTACCATTGCAATTTTGTGTTATCTTTTCCTTGTGTTTCTTTATTGTTTTACCACATGTTCATATAGCTCTAAACATTTTAAAATCTGCATTTAAGAGCTTTTTCAATATGAATATATTTCTTCATGTTGATTTTTTAAGTGCCATTACATCCTAAGTCTAAAAACAAAATTATAAAATTGCAGATTATTTTGGTAGTTTGCTGATATTAATGAGTAAAATTTAATTTTCAGTCCTAAAATTTAAAATGTATTTCTTATGCTCTATCTTTTGTCATTAAATTTAAATATTTTGTCGGATGCTTATTTAACTATATTATATGTGTCACCCATTTCCAGTAGGCTGTTTTCTTGTTTTTTTTTTTTTTTTTTAATTTTAGATTAAAACCTATTCAACATCATAACATGATTTAAGTATACATTTGCATCTTTATTCATCTATATACTGTCCTTGAATCCAGATTACATTTAAATTGAATATAGGCTATTAACAAAAATGACTGATTAATGGAAAAAAAACTGTGTTTGTTCTATCAATAAAAGATATGTGTAAAATTATGTTCTTTTAAGAACAAGTTGGACATTTGGGAAGAAATTAACTCTCTCAAAGTGTCGCCATGTGATTTCCTGGGGTACTATACAAGTTAATATATTACTACCCAAATATCTATCTAGTTCTCTGGTAATCAGGTTCTCTAGTAATATTTCAAGATACTTTGAAGCACGTTAACAGAACTATAAATTGCCCACTTTAAAAACTTTCTAGGTAAACAAAAAAAGTGCATTTAGCTGAATTTTGCTTTTATTTACATTAAAACTCTAAAGGTAAAAGGTAGATCAATTTCCTTCATCAAAAATACTTTTCTATGAGCGGTTCTAAAAATTAATAACTAAAACAAATACAGAACAAGCTGTAAACCATACCTTCTGGAGTCATGTTCTCTGTTAAAAGTAAAATACGTGTGTGTGTGTGTGTGTGTGTGTGTGTGTGTGTGTGTGTGTCTGTAACGGTGATCCAAACAACTAAATCCAACAACAACTTGTGAGAATCAGAGAATTACAAAGGCTATCAGGATGTCTGTCCTTTCTGTATGGAAGAGTGGGAAAGGAATGCTCTTAGAGCAGTTTTTAGAGGTTTAAAAAGTATTGTAACAAGAGATACAGTTTAACTCCTGCACCTTCGTATTAGGAATGATACTGCCAACCTAGCTTTCTGTATATATTTTAGTATTCAGCAAATGTTATAATTTTTTATTTGGAAAATGGTTAGAATATTGATGCAAGTTTAGGGTCATGGAGGTTTTCTGAGTTCAGGTTGTGCTGGTCTCAAATTTATCTATTTTCCTAGATTACAAAATCCCATTTCTACTCTAACTGCTCCATCACACTGAGATTGGGCTTTCCTTCAAAAGCACTTTTAATTGCTGTTTCAATACTTTTCATGTTACATTTTTCACATTATGTGCAATTTGTATGCATACTCCATTAGATTGTGATTTCCTTGAGTAGAGGAGATAAGAAGTGTTAATCTGTTTAATCCCTACACCAGGATCTTGTATGCTGTAGGTGCTTAATAGTATATGTTTATTCAATTTTTGTTATTAATTTAATGTTAATTGAATGCATTCTCCTTGTGTATTTTATCATTCTGGTCCTGTCTCCTGAGTCTCATCAGCCATTTGTTCCCAAATGAGCAATACCTTGTTCCTTACTCTGAAAGCACATTTCTCTTCTAGCCCAATTTGTTAATGATAGGTTTTGCTTCTCATTGAATTTTAAGTGGTCACCAGTAGTTTTTAGAAGAAATACTTTGTATAGGTCACAAAATACATGTCTTTATTCTTATCATTATCAACTACAAATAAACAGATACATATCAATATGTATGGATAATTTTGTGCCAGAATTTTGAAGAAACGTTAGCGTTTACTGTTTGTCCCCAACTATTTGAAGTACGTTCACACAACAACCTTTAGGGCAAGTACTTCTCTTTATTTTACAATTGCAAACTGGTTACTTAACATCCCCAAGTTCTGATGAGAGTCGATGGTGGAATCAAGCTCAGATTTAATGTCAGAGACTGTACTGTTTTTTCATTTGTTCGTTTGTTTGGTTAAGCATACAAGTCAGTTTTTTAGCGTATCCAGAGTTGTGCAACCATCAATTCAGCAAAACTTGACCATTTGTATCCCCTTATAAAGAAACCTTTAGCAGTTACTCCCTCATTTCCTCCCAACTCCCTCTTCAACAATATGAGGCCACTATGAATCTATTTTCTGTTTCTATAGACTTGCCTTTACCGGACATTTTGTATAAACAAAATCATATGATATGTGATCTCTTGTGTCTTACTTCTTTCATATAGAATAGAATAGGTTGCCAAGGTTTATCCATTTTGTAGCATTTCTCAGTACTTCATCCCTATTTACAGTCAAATAATAATATTCTGCTGTGCAGGCATACCAGATTTTGTTTTTCTATCATCCAGATTTTGTTTTTCTATCATCAGTTGGCAGGCATTTGGATAGTCTCCACTTTCTGGCCATGATGAATAATGCTGCTATGGACATTTATGAACAACTTTTTAACATGTGCATATGTTTCATTTCTCTCCATACAGACTAAGCATGGCATTGCTGGGTTATACTGTAACTCTGTGTTCAGCTTTTTAAGACAGTGCTAAACTTTCTTCCAAAGCAGCTGCATCATTTAACATTTTAACCAGCAATGTACGAGGGTTCCAATTTTTCCACATCCTCACCAACACTTGTTTTTCCTTTGTTTCATTTACAGCCATTCGAATGAGTGTGAAGTCTTACCCCATTATGCCGACTGTACTGTCAGTGTTGTCCTCAATGGCTTCTTGATATATAATTTGCCATTTAGGGTAAACTTCAGTGGGATGTGGGGTACACTTAAAATTAATAGAAGAATATTTAAAAAGAGAAAATCATGAAAATGCAGAGCCATGAAGTTCTGATAATAGCCTCCTTCATACTGAAATCATTTGGCAAAAAGCAACAAAAACTTGTAAGCCAAAGATTTTCAAAACTAAGTTTGGCTTTCATGACTCATGATAGAAATGGTTATGCACACCAGCCAAGATGAAGATAGTCATTCAGTTTTATTTTGCTATAAAGACTGAGAGGTGAGGCTTGTGTTTTCACGCACATGCTCATTGTGAGACTGAGAAGGTCATAGTTGATTGTTCATATCAAATGTGACAATACATATTTAAAACCCATTTGTCTGTTTGCTTTTTTGTAAACCATCATTTTCTGAGAACTAATATATCTTTGTTTGATGTTGTAGGTTCAGTCGACAATGTGTTGTTGACAAGGACAAAAGGAATCAATGTAGATATTGTCGATTAAGAAAGTGTTTTAGAGCGGGAATGAAAAAAGAAGGTAATAGCAATGATGATGATAATTAACATTATTGATGAAAAGTGGTAAGCATACACACACATCCTCATTGATCACAGTAACCTTTTTACATGAGTTCTAATTTTCTTCAATATACTAAGGAGGAATCTATGGTTCCTCAAGTAAAATAATTTAGCCCAAGGACATCCAGCTATTAAGTGTTGTAGCCAGTATTTATCTGGTGACTGTCTGATTATGGATATCATTCTCTTCACCACTACATTGTCCAAGGCAACAAAATTATTGACTAAATAGTATCCCAATGTTCTGTTAGTGGGTTGAAATTACAGATTTTTTATTTATTTATTTATTTTTTTTTTGAGATGGAGTTTTGCTCTGTCAACCAGGCTGGAGTGCAGTGGCACAATCCTGGCTCATTGCAACTTACTGGGTTCAAGCAATTGTCTCGCCTCAGCCTCCCTGGTAGCTTGGACTACAGGTGTGCACCACCACGCCTGGATAATTTTTGTATTTTTGGTAGAGACAGAGTTTCGCCATGTTGGCCAGGCTGGTCTTGAACTGTGACCTCAAGTAATCCTCCTGTCTCAGCCTCCCAAAGTGCTGGGATTACAGGCTTCGGCCACCATAACTGGCACTAATGTATATTTTTGTTTTTAATAAGGACTGAATATCTTTTTTCTTTTGATGAACATTAACTGAACATCTACTTTTTATGCATTCATTTACTTGCTGAATACTTAGTGAACACTGCAGCTTTCCAAAGACTTTTCTAGGTGCCGAAGCTTCAATAGTGAACATAGTGAATCTTCCCTTTTAAAGAGCTTATATTATATTAAGGGACTGAGACAATAGACTAGATGTGCTATTTTAGTGTCTAATTTCATCTTGAATATGTTAAGTAATCTGATTATAATCTCCTATATTCTAAATATGATTAATTTAGAAACAAATGTATTGAACACATTCTAAACATTTGACAGAGTGTAACCGCTACAACATTTTATGCCTGTCAGTTTTGCTGTTTGCTCATGCCTTTTATATGCAGAGATATTTTCACAACTATTTCACAAACTATAAAGAAACAAATGAAATCCCTATACTAATAAAGTGTAAAAGATATCAAACCCATCTTGAGCATAGAGTTTTCTTTGTCATTCACTATTTTAAGGATACAAAAATACCATTAGTTCTGTTCAGTTTGGTAGTCTCAAAGAGAACAAAAAATAAAGTTCACAAAATTAAAAAAGAAGCACTTTATCACTTAAAGAATGATTTATTTCTAATTTCATAGGAAGTTCTATTTGGCTGTTTACAGGATTAGTTGCATACTTGGTCAATTGCCTTCCCCCATTCTACTTGAACCCCATCCTTATTCCCACTAAAGTGTAAGCAAATGAAAATCCTACATTTTTTATGAGTTTTACAATTTGTGAAGTGCAATGATGTTTTAAAATAGGGAAATTTTATCTTCTGTTTATAAGAGAATGTGTTAATTTTCTTAAACAGATTAGAAAGTAATTTTGAGTTTCAAAGTTGATGTTTTTCTCTTCTTTACACTAATAGCATAATAGCAAGTAATTCAATAGAAACAAATAGAAACAGTTTTATGTCAAAAAGGATAGAAGTGAGAAGATTATGAATGTTTACAATATCTTTTAGCATTTTTCTAAAGAATGATCATGTAAGTAAGTGAAATTCATAGAAGCATAGCTAATGTCTTAATATTTTATCTCTGCATATACATTTCCAAATGAGTCAGTTTAGGTTAAAAATCAATAACAATTTCTGTAAAGCAAAAAGAGCAAGCTACCAGTAAGTATGATTTTAAAATAAAATATTAATGATTCACTCCAACTTACAAACAACTCACTCATTCTTAAAGGCAAAAAGTCCTGTAATTACTCCTTCAACTTAATGAAGTTGATATTTAGTAAGTTTTGGGTCTTTGCTTGGCCAAAATCTATTAGATTTTGGCATAGAAATTGGTGGCTTTCTTTAATAAAAGCATATTTGCAGAAAAAAATGATATTTTAATGCCTTGTTTTTCCAGCAGAACAAATTACAGCCTTAACCTAATAACCTAATAATTTAGGGGCTACCTGCCCTGTTTCCCTTCTCTTTGTCAAATGGAAGATAATTTTATCTCTTAAGTTTTTAAATTCAGCTCTGATATCTGACTGATTTTATTCTCTCTCTCTCTTCTTTTTTAAAATTTTTTATCTTGAGATGGAGTCTCTGTCACCCAGGCTGGTATGCAGTGGTGCGAACTTGGCTTACTGCAACTTCTGCCTTGGGTTTGAGCGATTCTCCTGCCTCAGCCTCCCAAGTAGCTGGGACAAATTTGTGTATATTTAGTAGAGACGGGGTTTCACTGTGTTGGCCAGGTTGGTCTCGATCTCCTGACCTAGTCTCACAAAGTGCTGGGATTACAGGCATGAGCCACACCTGGCCTGATTTTATTCTCTGTATAATAAACATGTGAGTTAATATTCCCCCTGTCATTCTTCCTTATATTTAAAATTTCAGTTTTCAGGGATTTACATTACTCATATATATATATATATATATATATACTGAAGTGAAAAAGCAGATCTAGCTCTCTCTTAGAAACCTATATAACATATAGGATTTCTTCATCTTTCCAAAATGCTGGTACTCAAACCTCAATTTTCTCAGAAGAGACTGCTACCTGGTACAACTTTTGCTTTATTAATATGGGTAAATTGTCCTGTGGATAGTGTTTTATAAGAGATCATAATATTATAATCCTAAAATCATCTTAACTAAAAAAAAGTGTACTTTTCCATTTTTGCTAGTGCTTTATAGAGGAAAGAAAATGGAAGTTTCAGAATCTATGACTCATATTTTTTGACAGTGAATACACTCTTATCTTTGACCCGGTCAATCTTACAGGCAATGATCTTCCTCTAGTTATCTTATGGTTTTATTAACTTTGAAAGAATAGAAAACCACCATATTAAAAATACAACATGGCAGAACTGGCTGACTCAACACTTTCTAGCATGCATGATGTCATGAAGTCCCAAACAGCAATGTTTTATGAGCTCTAGTGACAAGCCTGACTATTCTTATTTTTGAAAGTAGTACAGAATGAAAATATCTTGCCTTTCTCCCAGTCTTTCAGAAAGACCCTTTCTCACTATTTTTTTTTACTTAAAAACCCTCAAATGCTGTATCCTAACATACACTAAACAGAAGTGCTCAATAAATATTATGTTTTTCCCCCAGCTGTGCAAAATGAACGTGATAGAATAAGCACCAGAAGAAGCACATTTGATGGCAGCAACATCCCCTCCATTAACACACTGGCACAAGCTGAAGTTCGGTCTCGCCAGGTACCTGCCGCATGCAAGCATCCAGCCCTATTGGATAAAATCAAATGTCCATTTAGGCATCACGCTAAAATAATCTAAGTGTACTCAAATGTGCCCATTACTAAATAAGTTACATCTACACATATTTAAGAGTTTTACGTTGAAAGTTTCAGTGGGACTGCTGACTTAATTTTGACTACTTGAGCAAGACTATTTTTAAATGAAAAAAATGAAATGAACTCTAGTCTAAGATTGTTTTTTAAAAAGTTTGCTTACAAGGTTAATTAAAAATAATGAATAGCACAAAGCTCTGGGGGCAGTATTTTATTGGTTGAAGGTGTACAACCAGCTACCACAACTTTGGGGGCATTTGGTTGAGATTTGTTATCAGAGCTTCTTTCCTTGAAAATGGCTTCTGGATTATCGGGACCAGGTTTGGAAACAGACATTTAAATGAAGAGTCAGAATTCAGAAGACACAGAAGAAAGAAAACATAATCATTTTAAATTTCTCAAATATCAATTCCACAGTTGAAAAAGTAAATCATGGCCAGGTTTGGTGGCTCACGCCTGTAATTCCAGCACTTTGGGAGGCCGAAGCAGGCAGATCATGAGATCAACAGATCGAGACCATCCTGGTCAACACAGTGAAACCCCGTCTCTACTAAAAATACAAAAATTAGCTGGCCATGGTGTTGCACTCCTGTAGTCCCAGCTACTCGGGAGGCTGAGGCAGGAGAATGACTTGAACCAGGGAGGTGGCGGTTGTAGTGAGCTGAGATTGCACCACTGCACTCTGGCCTGGTGACAGAGCAGACTCCATCTCAAAAAAAAAAAAAAAAAAAAAAAAAAAAAAAAAAGTAATTCATTAG
Source organism: Saimiri boliviensis (assembly GCF_048565385.1). Lineage (NCBI taxonomy): Eukaryota > Metazoa > Chordata > Mammalia > Primates > Cebidae > Saimiri > Saimiri boliviensis. The sequence goes on along the minus strand of NC_133463.1, from coordinate 49,410,641 downwards.
TTATATACATAAAAATAAATCGTTTAGTGTCAAATGAAGAAATCCTTAAATCAAACTTATTTTAGCATTGCCTTTATTAGAAATGTTAATAATATTTTTCTATTATAAAGTAGATTATAAAATTGCCAAGTAGTTAATCAGGTCCTATAATGAGTCAGTGGAACTACTTTCATTTTTGATAACACAAGGGTAATATGATGAGGTTAACATCACTGTTATCATTATTACTTGAAGATTACTTGATGGGCAATAAAGCTGTTAGAGAATCACTTCAAGGGGAGCCACAAGAAAATATTCAGATTCAGATAAAGATACACTCACACGCATGTTCAAAAATAAGTTTATAAAAACTCTTAGACTGTGTTTTCTTTCAGCAGAAAAGCTTTATTATCACAACTTACCTTTTTATGTAGTCTAAAATTGTATATAACCTTACAAAGGTATTATTATATGTTAAGCTCTTCAACACTTTGAGTAACACATTGGTTTCTTAATTTAATTTGTATGGGCTTCCATTTAATGCATCAAGACAAACAGTTCTTGCTTCTTGTCTCCTCAACTGGGTAAACTTTATGAAAACATTTTCTTCATAAACTTTCACAAATTAAAGAATATATCACCTTTAATTCAAAATAAAATCAAAGAGCATATTATTTATATGGATACTATTTGTATAGCCATTTTGACTTATTAAATTCCCCAAAAGTTGGGGTAAAACTAAGTGTACAGATATGGCCGATAACATAATACTGCTCCGAGAGGATGGTGCTATATACTAAATGTTTTAAAATTAACTTGTAAACTGATAGGCATTTTATTTTTCAATTTAAATAGGTATGTTATTTTTCAATTTAAAATGTTTAGTATTTATGAAGATACTGTAATAACAATAGTGCCTGATTCAATGGTCTTTACTTATCATAGTCAAAATAAAAAAAAGGGGAATGTTGGCTATGTATTATTTTAAATGATAACGTAATGTTCTTCTTAATGCTAGATCTCAGTCACAAGCCCTGGGTCAAGCACTGACATAAATGTTAAGAAAATTGCCAGTATTGGTGATGTCTGTGAATCTATGAAACAGCAGCTCTTAGTCTTGGTGGAATGGGCTAAATATATTCCTGCCTTCTGTGAATTACCATTGGATGATCAGGTATAAATTTAAAAATTTATGAATGCTTTAAAAATGCTTTTTGAACTTTGCTAAGTTTGTGTTCTTTCCATTTTATTTGTAATGCATCTGCTATATTACTACATTTGACAAAAGATAAATTATGAGAAAGGATTGGGTTTTCTCACACATTCACCTTGTTCGATCAAGAGGCACAACTGGTTGACTTCTGTTTTAGGGGTGTAGCAAATTTATTGATTGGATAAGAACTGAACAAAACATTCCTCTACCCTCTTGGAATTTTAAAAGGTTTATGTGAGGGAGAAAAACAGACAGCATGTAACTATCATTGTGAGGAAAGTATTAGAAGAGTGAGTGTCTGTGAAGCAAATGGTGCATATTGTGCTTTGGTGTTTACTGAAAGTGCTGTAGAAAATTCCTCAGAAATGCCAGGTAACTCCTAGACGGAAATCACACAGTTGCAGTGTTGCCTTGGTGGGTTCTTCATGAAATTAACATAAAGTTTTACCTTTCACGCTGTCAATTTTATTCTAGCATTTATTGTATAAAAGTTATAGGTCTGGCAAAAACAAACACAAAACACATCTGTGAAAGGATAATCAGAAATTTATAGAGAAGTAAAGTTTACAGAAGAAAAGATAGAGTCATGCTTTACTAATACTTATATTTTCATATTTTGTCATATGTCCATTATGACATTTTAATAAATAGTTAGAAACTTGAATTTTCTAATTGATTTATGAAGATAAGTATTTTGGTTTCAGATTCGTTTTGAAATATTCTTACTAAATAGGGTATAATTTTTTGTAAATAAAAATAATTAGAAAAATTCAATTTCTCTCACCTTAAATTAACCATAAGTGTTATATCTAGTGAATATTTATTTTTAAGAGAGCATTTCACCTGGTGACAGGGAAAAAAATATAGTGAAATCTGAAATCATTCTTAAAATGCTCTGTAACTGCCTTCCTGGTATGAGTCATGAATATTGACATATCATAAAGATAGCATGGCTCAGAAGGTTATGCCAGAGTGAATAATGCTAAATTGCTAAAACCTACCAGTCTCACCCCAAGCAATATAAGTAGAGTTAAGTTATTTATCAGTTTTATATTTTTATTATCATTCTTCTTTAAAAGTTGCTGACTTATATATACAATGATATAAAAATTGGGAAATTAAAATCCAATAACCAGTGAAAACCAGTTTTTATTTACCAAGCAATTCTTTAATACTAACAATATAGCATTTATTATTTAGCCACACATTAGTAAATGTCTATGAAGGATAAGGCACTGGGAAATTAGCTTTCAGTTGACTATAAATTACATTATTTCATTTAATTATCTCAGGAGCTCTGGAACAGGTGTTATCACCATTTTACAGTTTCAAAAACTGAACCCTGGATCAGTGAAATTCATTCAATGAATTCATCAAATGAATATTTATTAGAATATTAGTGTTCAGTTTTAAGAACTGTGGGTATTTAGCAGTATAAATACAGATTTTTTCACTAGTCTCATAAATGCACACTCTATTTGAGAGAGATGGAGGACTTAAAAATGCACAAATTATGAGAAAGTTCATTCTAAGTGGAGATAATCTCTATAAAATGCTATAAAATGGAATAGGATGAGTTGTTGGAGAACGGGATAAAATGAAAAGAGATACTTTAAACTGAGGATCAGAGAAGTTATTGCCTAAGATCCTTAAAGACAAGGGCCAAGTACAGGAGAATCTGAGAAGAAAGCATTCCAGATGCAGGAACAGCAAGTCCAACGTTCTGAGTTGGGCAGGAACAATGTGAACAACAGGTGTTGCAAGATGAAGTCAGAGACATGAGGGCTGGGAGGCAAAGCATTGACCCATTCTCGCTCCTCTCATCACCTGCGAGGCCACGTTTGAGGCCACAATAAGAAGTCATTAAAGAGTTTTCAGCGTGGACTGGGGTGGTAGCAATGGAGATGAAAAGAAGTGGATCGCTCTGGCTTATATTTTTGAGAAGCAGCACTCGAATTTGCTGTGGAGTTAGAGAGGACTCAAAATAGTATCTTGATATGAACAAGCACTTTGGATGACGGTGTCATTTACTAGATGAAGATACTGGAGAAGCATTACTTTGGTAGGTATTACATTTGTAATGCTTTTTATACTTCCTAGTGCTGATGTCCAGCAGGTAATTAAGGGTATGAATGAAGCTCAGTTGAGAGCTTACTGTGAAGAGTTAGAGGTTCATTGTAGAAAGTAGCAGAACCCAGACCTCCCATCTTTTCCTCACTACAAGTTTTTGCTTTGCTTTTGCTTAGTTTATTATATGCAGGAGATTATGTTTTATATATGTTTTATCATTTAGTACTCATGAATACATGCTGATATTTTTTTAATCTTTATTCCCATTTTATAGATGAAAAAAAATGAGTAAGTTCCAAACATACTGGTTAACTTATACAAACGTAAAACATGTAGGAAGTGGCCAAGCTGGGATTTGAACTCTGGTCTGTTTGATTCTGTTTCACTTCCAAACAGTTCACTTGTCTAACTTGTCTGATTTGATTTTTTTTTCTACTGCCATTGCATTGGCTTGCTAGATAGTTTAAAAAAATTTTAAAGTAAAATCTATTGACATGCTATGATAGAAAACTGGAAGTCTTAATGATGGCATCTGCTATGAATACTATAGTTTGTTAAAACAAAAAAGAGTCCCAGGCTGAAAGAACACTGCAAGTTAATAAGACTCATGTCATCTTTTAATCATTATATATTACAATTAATTGTTAAACTTAGAATTTTTTATTAAGGTGGCATTGTTGAGAGCTCACGCAGGGGAACACTTACTGCTTGGAGCTACAAAGAGATCCATGATGTATAAAGATATTTTGCTTTTGGGTAAGTTTTTTTTTAATTTAAAAAGAAATTATGCATATTTTAGTCTTGCAATAATATGCAGGGTCTGTTCTGTATGTACAAAGTATTTGCAGAGACTGTCAAATGGTGCTGTCACTTCACAAATTGGATTTAATTGTGTCCTCACTTGACCTTATTTTTCCTTGCCTTGACTGCATGTAAGTTCAGAGTCCACAAGATGATCAGGGAACATTACGTTTTAAAAATAAAAAAGAGCTGTTGCTCAATAAACACAATGTTGAGGTATATTCAAATTATATCAGGATGAATAATTAGTGACTTAAATGGTCGCCTTATAGAGTCCCAATGTTTTTTCACACCTCCTTAGAGTCTGCTTTTTATTTTACACACTTCTAAAAAACATGTTTACGTCCTATGATCTTATTGCCCTTAATAGCCCATGATATGTTACAAAATGATCAAGTAAAAAAAGTACTGGTGGTAATGACTGAACAATTTTGATAGACTAGGAGAGGCAAAAGAGGGATAATAGGTGTGGAGTGGTGGGTAAAAAAACCTTTTGTCTTCATTAATTTCTCTGATCTGGCTACCTTACTTAACTTACACAATTAGGTTTTGAGGGTTGAGAGCCTTCTGACACTTACTAGCTTTACCTCTGTCTGGCATGTGTGAAAATATGACTAGATTATTTTATTTTTGCACTTAATGTTTTAGCCCCAAATATAAATACATTGAAGATAATATAACAATATCTAATATTATTGTGGGTTTACTACGTAAATTCACTGCTCTAAGTACATTACATATATATGTATAGTCTCTCATTTAGTCCTTGAAATGACCCTAAAGGATTAGTATTATTTTCAGCCCATTTTGCAGGTGAAGAAATGGAGGCAGAGAAAGTTTACCAAAGGTTACAAAGCTAGAAAAGAATACAGCTGAGATTCTAAACCACATATTGTGATTGTGGAGACTATTCCCTGAAATGCTATTAAGTATCTCTCTTGCATTTCTACTAAACACCTGGAATACTCTTCTCTGTATAGATCTGAATGCAATATATCTAGAAAACAAAATATCTACTATATACATTTTAGTTCTAAATTGATTTACCCTGAATAATTAGGTAAGCTAACTTTTCATAAAGAAAAAGTGAAACTCAAAAAAAGGGAGTAACTATGTGAGGTGAAATATATGTTAATTAGTTTGACTATGATAATTATATCACAATGTAGATACACATTAAAACATTACACTGGGCCAGGCATGGTGGCTCACCCCTGTAATCCCAGCACATTGGGAGACTGAGGTGGGAGGATCATTTGAGGTCCAAAATTCAAAACCAGCTTGGCCAATATGGTGAAACCCTGTTTTACTAAAAATACAAAAAATTAACTGGGAGTGGTGGTGTACACCTGTAATCCTCGTTACTCTGGAGGCTAAGGCACAAGAATAATTTGAACTCGAAAGGCAGAGGTTGCAGTGAACCAAGATCGTGCCACTGCACTCCAGCCTGGGCAATAGAGAGAGATGCCTTCTAAAATCAAACAAACAAACAGATAAACAAACAAACAAAATCACATTGTAGGACTTAAACATAAACAATTTTTTTGGCCTTCATACCTCGGTAAAGCAGGAGAAAAAAGAATGAGGCTACCGATGAACATGCTGTTACCCTGAGCATTGTCTTTGCCTGCAGTGAAAGAATTTAGAATATTTGTCTTTTTATAAAACCAGAGAATAACAATTTAGCTGTTATTTTAGAAGCTATAAAAACGTTCATCATATTATAGCCAGAGAATTTCTAAGTTAGAAAGATCTTTAGGGATTAGGTCTTCCAGCTCTACCCAATTTCTGAACTCCCTTAAAGTCAGGCTTATAAAGTGGTTGTCCCACTTCTATTTAAAGAAGTCCAGGAAAAGAAAATATACTATCAGAGGCAACTTATGATAATTCACATGCTAGCTTAAAAAAATCAGCCTCCGTTACTTAGACTTGTTAAAACTGTCTCAATAGTGTTTACTCCTTCATATGCCTTGAGTATCAACGTGCTGTTTTTAATCTGCTGTAAACAAGAAAGATTCTTTAGGGTTTGCATTACAGTCATTAGCACATAAAACTAAGACAACTGAAACAGAGAAAAACTCATCATTATACTGAGATTTTTCTTGTCATTTATTAGCTTGTTATTAGTCTGCGCTTTTGTGTTATCGCCAGTGACTGAGATCATTAAAATGCATGTGATCACGTTATCAATGTTATCGGTCCTTTAAGCATTCTTAGGTTTTTCTCGCATAACTAAGAACACCACTAAGAGAGAAAGTACATCACTATTCCTTAAAGGGTAGACTATTTTGAACGCAGGTTTGTTAAATTTTAAACAGTGCTGACAATTTTGGGAGAGGCGATTATTTTTCTTTTGTTTTCTCTCACATAGGAAACAACTACGTTATTCACCGCAACAGCTGTGAAGTTGAGATTAGCCGTGTGGCCAATCGGGTTCTAGATGAGTTGGTTAGGCCATTTCAAGAAATCCAGATTGATGACAATGAGTATGCTTGTTTAAAGGCAATTGTATTTTTTGATCCAGGTTGGTTTTCAAAATGCCACTAAAGAATTAATATAATAAAAATTAAACTGCTTTTCAAGATTAGCATATTTACTCTCTCACACTCTAATTAGGTTAAATCTGTACACTGCCTTTCTTATTTTCTTTGTTAGATGCAAAAGGGCTAAGCGATCCAATAAAAATTAAGAACATGCGATTCCAAGTGCAGATCGGTTTGGAGGACTACATCAATGATCGGCAGTATGACTCCCGGGGGAGGTTCGGAGAGTTGCTTCTGCTCCTGCCCACACTGCAGAGCATCACTTGGCAAATGATTGAGCAAATACAGTTCGTTAAACTTTTTGGGATGGTTAAAATTGACAACTTACTTCAGGAAATGTTACTAGGTGGTGAGTACATTGAAGAATTTCTACTTTATTGGTTAGAATTACACAAAATATAAGTTTGACCTATCAATTTTTTTGTTCATATTTAATTCATCTATTGAAGTTGCTGTGATGCTCCTGAATTTTTCTCTTCTGCTATGACATAATGAACTCAAGTTTTTACATTTAGAAAGTTTGCAAGACCTGTCAGAGAGACAAAAATACTTGAACAGATTCAAATCCTCATTGTTATTACCCTCTACTACCTCTACTCCACAGCCCCTCTGACTTCAATTTTCAGATTCTTCCAAACATGGCAAACAAAAATTTCCTATTTTTATGACCTCGTCAAATATATCATGGTTTTTCATGCCCTGATTCATTTAAAACCTCAAGGATACTGGAATTGCAATATAACCTAATACACACACACACACACACACACACACACACACACACACACATATATATATATATAAAATCTTAAAAATGAACACTGTGCTCCTAAAATAATTAATTGACACAAAATAGTAGAAGGGGAAAATGATATTTTATTGTTGCAATAAATGTCAGGAATAAGTTAAGAAATCATTTATTTTGCATTCCGATCTAGATTAAATTTCCTTGTAAAATCATCATGTTTATTTTTAGTTTTCTGGTGCATAATGTGTTCCTAATGATATCTTTCTGAAATGAAAGTTGTTCGTGCTATTACAGTCATTCCAAATACTATAAACTTGAGGTAAGTGATTCTTGGAATTGCCTTAACAACAGGCAGCAAACCTAATGATTCCAGGAAATGGCACACAAGGTCCATTATTAATATACAACATAATATGATACAACATTAATCTGGCCAATGTACAGTGAAAGCTGACATTGTTCTTAATATGCCAGTGCTTCTGTCAATTTATTTTAGAATTCCCAAAAAGCACTCGGCAAAAATAGCAATATTTAAGCTGTCAATCCAAACATTTCTTTCAAGGTAAACTTGCTGTTCCTGATTAAATATCACTAACAGAGCATATTTTTATCTTGTGTAGGGGCTTCCAATGATGGTAGTCATCTCCATCATCCAATGCATCCACATTTGTCTCAAGATCCATTAACTGGACAAACTATACTTTTAGGTCCCATGTCAACACTGGTTCATGCAGACCAGATCTGTAAGTATATAGGCTGCTTTTCAACTATAATATTCCTTAATTACCCGAGAAAAAGTGGAATTGTGGGGAAGAATCTATTAGTAACCAGAAATGGCAAAAACTTAGTGTAATGTCCCATCTGGGACTCAGCAGTAAAATATTGTTATTCAGCCTGTCACTTATTCTCCCTAAACATGAGTGTGTTTCTTAAAATGAAAATGTAGGAAAAATCTTTCCACTGCATAGGTCTGGGGAGTACAAAAGAGTATATTAGTAGTCCTTGCTTTGCATGGTGATGTGAGACCATAAAAACAACAATGCAAGCTGGAACCATGCAAGGTAACCTTAATAATCAATGGGAAAATTATTTCCTGCTTGGGACCTTTAAAAATGCTTGTCAAAACATTGAGAACTCTCTTAATGTTTATGGAAACAAAAGAAATGTAATCTTTATACTTATTTTGTAGAATTAAGTATAAAATATTTCAGTTGATACACTATAATTTAAAACATTAGCAATATTGAGAATCAAAGTGTTTTACTTCTTTATAAAACAATTGTGAAACTCAGTTTGAACAGTTCTTGTCGCATTCTAAAACTTAAATTAGGAAGTGAGGATCTTTTCTACGTCCTGACGAGTTTTACTCATGGGAAATTTGGATCAGCTTTCAACATTTTATCCGTTGCATTCTCAATGTCCTGACACGTTTCCGAGAATTCACTTACTGTGAAATTTTCTTGCTGGTTTCACTTCTTTTGAGACACCTTCTCCCTTTTCAACATATCCAGCCTTCTCATTTATGTGGACACATTTGCCTTCACTAGGTTCCTGGCTGCGTATGTAGAGACTCAAACAGCAGCAGCAGCGACATTCCCGTGGTCAGCTACTTCTGTGACTTTGTTTATGTTCTATTTGTATGTCACTTCCAGCATTATCACTTTTTATTCCTTCGCTGCCCTTTTACCTTTGTTGGTCAATTCTAATGTAATTATTCAATTTTGTAAAATGTCCTGTGAATTTGCCACTAAGAAACAAGGAGGCAACACAGCCACTGTATGCAGTTTGTTTTCCATGCCTGAACTGAATAAAAGATGCACAGTGACCAATCATGGACAGACTAAAAGTTGTGACATGATCAGCCATTGATCATAAAGCACATCTGTTATTCACGTACTTGTCTGCAGACTGAAGAGTTGGCAGTGGAGTCTGTATTTATGCAATTACTCACTGTTAATTGTAAGTTACCATGGTAACTGAAACTTGAACCATGTTGCCGGACTGGTGCTGTTTAACTAAGCTATGGTAACCAGAATTCATTCACATCAGAATTGTGCAGTGAGGGTTGCTTATGAAAACTCCTTGGAACACACATGACTATGTAAATACTATAGAGATTGCTAGTATCTAAGTTAATCTATTATTGTAGACTTCCTGCTAATGCTATTTTTCTAAGCTACTCTGGTGATACAAATCTCTAATTATTTGATAAAATATCTAGATTAGCTGATTAATTCTTCTGAATTTCCACTAATGAAGCCCAGATTTACCTTTGATCTATTGCCTCTGAACACCAAACCTACTAACTCAATGAGATGACTTGAGTAATTGTGATGTGATTTTTATGCATACTTTTATTACCTACTGAATTTATAGTAGTCTTTAATAACTAGCTACAACATTGTTTTTTCTCCCCAAATGTTGCATGCAATGCCACAACAATTTAGCAAGTACCACCTGACTTCTAGCCATTATTAGGGTACATAGAGGCTGTAGAACTACACGCTCCCATGCTCTTTTAGATACAAGCAGAGGTAGATATTTTTGTAAATAGTATCTGAAACCAAAATTCTTTGAGTATACGAAAGAGAGGAAGAAATGAAATTGTTAGGAAAAAATACAAATTATAGAAAAATATGGCATAATCTGGGATTCCCAACGTACTTGAAAGACATTATTTGGGAGCTTCCTTGCAGAATAGATGTTACCATTTTCACTTAATAGGTAATCAAGAGCAGAAAGAGAAGGGCAAGCCTAATACCATACTCGAGAGTTTATAAAGTTGTGTCTCTTAAAGATCAGTTATTCATAAACTCAGAAAATAAAACACATTAACAACACATTAAGCATTGTAGGAGTCAACTGGAAAGAGAGTTGGACAGTTCTGCTGGTGGTTGAATTTTTTACTTTTTAAGGGCTAGTGTTCTTGTATTTTAAAAACATATTTGCTGACCCTACTCTTTTAACAATCACATTGTTATACCTGTTTTTATTCTTACTCTTTCCACATACTATTTGTGGGATTTATTTGTAAAAGAAAACTTTACTATGATCATTTGGAATAATTTATATTTTATGCAAAGCAGGATGTTAAACACAACCAAAAATTTAAGTTCTTTTAAAAAGGCTACTGCAGTTTTAGATCCATTCTAAATAGCCAGAAATAATTTTTAAAGCAGATTTTGACATTTGCTTGTCATTTAAACTGCACTTAAAAATTTTGTAAGTAATTGCTAATCCATACTTAACAATAATATAAAGCTAATGCGTTAATGAATACTAGGCAAAGGGAGATTGTTCTTGTGTTGCATATAATGTTTTAAAACTGTTGAGACGTAAGCTATAAAGTTCACAAATCCTCAATCTGATCATATAACATTTTCTGTTAGTTCTGTTTACTATGTGGAATAATACAGCAATAATAAGTGTGAGTGCTAAAATATTTCAAGTTTCTAAAAATTACAGAATAACTCCTAGATTATTTTATAATATGGTTAGATTTTACAATAGAAAGAAATACTATTCTAGAAAATAAAGTATTGAAACTGTCACTTTTTATATTCAATTCAATCTTTTTATATTCAATTACTTTCTATTCAATTACTCAGGATTGCTCTTTACATCAAAGGGGATGGGACAGGAAAGCTCGATTGTAATAGAATAATTTTGTAGCAAAAAAGGCAGTATTTTTGAGATGCTTTTGACTACAACTTAGATTTCAGAACATTTATAAAATATCTTAACCTTAATTTTTTCTGTCATCTAATATGTCTGAATTAGTGGAATCCAAATCAAATATATTTTTATTTTATGTGAATTTTGGTTGTAAGAATTATAAAGACTGCTTTCTAATATTTGAGAAAACTATTCTTCTGTTAATTCTTTTCACTGCCTTTTTTCCTGCTAGGTTTATTAGAGAATCAAATGCTTATAAATGCCATTAAGAAAGGAAAAAAGACACCTTAAAGTGACTATGAAAAACATTTTTTAACACGACCTCTTTCTATTTAATGCTATTTGGGGAGGTAAGGTGAGAGCACTCTCTAACAGTACGTCATAGGCCAATAATGCGTTCTACAGATCACTACTCTATATAGGATCTTTTAAAAACATTTCCAAATTATGCTAATGTGTATTGGTGTTGTGTAGGGTTTAACGGGGTGGAGAAAGCTGACTGCCACCATCACATCACATGCAATTCTCTGATTCTTTTTCAGCAACTCCTGAAACCCCACTCCCTTCCCCACCACAAGGCTCTGGGCAAGAACAGTATAAAATAGCTGCAAACCAAGCATCAGTCATTTCACACCAGCATCTCTCCAAACAAAAGCAATTGTGAAAATGTGTTTACTTCAGAACGGCACTACATAAATGTGAAAAGTTGTTGGTCTTGAAATATCTCAGGATAGTACTTTTGGCAAACTATTAGCCAAGGTTTCTTCATGGTGCTGTTATAAGATGATGTCCTATTTTCTTGTTTAGATGTTCATTCTGTTTGTTGTTGTTACTATGTAAAACTTTCACCTGCAACCAATGTATAGCTGAGTTTGAAGATGTTTATATAGGGTATGTTTTCCAGCTGCTCCTACGCTGTGCCTGAACCAACTGAATCTTATGACTTTCATTTGTTTTATTAATGTTAATTTAAATCTGTAAATAATTGCTTCATTGTGATGTGATGCAGAACAAAGTGTTCATATTTGACTGACGACAGTAGATTAGAACTAGTTTAATATAAAATGAGCTAAGTTTTTAAAAATAAATTATAAACTTGCAAATTAAAAAATAAAGCAGTTCCTGTAGAATAGGCTATATCTTTTTCAAGAAGAATTTTTTATTGACATTCTGTGGCAAAGAAGCAACTCTTTGTTTTACAGTTAAATACTCCTGTCTTAAGATTAGAAAATTATAAAAAGCCATTCCAAGGATGACTGGATATTTTTTGAAATCTGACTTTATTTGAAGATGTATGTTAAGCTAAAACATGTTGGGTTTATCAGTTAGGATACAGGGTAAATTGTAACAAAGAAACCCCTAAAACAGTGACTCAACCAATAGAGGCATCTACGTATTTTTCCTGATTTAGAAATAGTTATCCATTGACTAGAAATTAGCATATGCCCACAGCTGGTCCCCAGATTGGCCATGAGAGTTATTTATAGGTGCAAAGCGTGTGTCAACCAAAGCCATGTCACCCTGAGTAAACGGATTCTGTGGGCAAGTGAGCCATCTACCACCCATTTTCCTCATTTAGGCCTCACAATAACACTTTAGGGAAGATATCATCATCTCTGTTTTATAAATAAGGGAAACTTTAGCTTGAGGGTTTAAGGAACGTAACCAAAGTTCATAAACATAACGAGTAAAAGAACCACATTCAAGCCCAGGTCCAGTTGATGTTAATGAATCTTTGCTGTGGAATGAAAATGTGAACTTCTTCCTCATAGTGGGCTTTTTAAATATATGCAGTTGAGTGATGATTGGATACTATTCATCATGTTGCCTATCATATATATTTACAGATAAGCACTGAGTGTAAAATTGTGGCTTGAATAAAAAAACTATTTTTGTAGTTTTAACAAGTCATCAGAAAAAATAAAAGATTCACCAGATAGATTTTGATGAAAACAAAAACAAAGTAAAATAACTGGCTTAGCAGATTTGCTAAAATCCAGCAGCCCAGGGATGTACTGACTGTCAAATTCTAGACTGAGGAGTACAGTTTATTGGAGCCTTAAACTCTCTGATATCACCTAAAGCTGGAATTTATTTTAAAACAAATTAAGCATGGGCCACCTCAGGGGGCAGTGATTTCTCTCTGGTTGAGGAGAAGGAAAATTGGAAAAACTGGTTGAGTAATTATCAATAATATATATATTTTTAAAGAGGATCCCAAGTTGTAAAAGATTAAATTAAATAATCTGTCTCAGGACTTTTAATAATAGCTAATATTATGATGTCATATCTCCTACTTACCCTATAAGTAAAAAGGTTATAGTAATATTAAGTAACTTATTGGCTCGTAAAGTAAAATTGAACTCTTAAAGTAGAAAAATGATTATTAAAAAGCTATCATTGATTTAATACATTTAATATAATTCTTGCAAGACCTAGTACCCTTGTGAAACTGTAAAATATATCAAGTAGGGGGAGTTTTTTTTTAACTTTTATTTTTTGAAAATTTACTGTAGTTTCTATTTCATGAATAAGAATGTTATCTTTTATAGATTTTCATTTACTTTTTTGGGGGGTTCCCTTAGAAGATATTAAAAAACGTACTGCCTTGGTCTGTGCAGGCTGCTGTAACAAAATACAATGAACTGGGTAGCTTATAAACAACAGAAATTTATTTCTTACTGTTCTCAACGGTGTGAAGTCCAAGATTAAGGAATCAGAAAATTAGGCTCTGGATCATACACGGCATCTTCTAGCCTGTGTCCTTACACATGAAAAGAACAAGGTAGTTCTCTCAGGTCTCCTTAATAAAGGCACTAATCCTCATGGCTGAATCAGCCCCTGAACGCCCCACCTCTTAATGCCATCACTCTGGGGACTGGGTGTCAGCACATGAATTTTGGAAAACACAAATGTTCAGAACATAGCAAATACCTTTAAAATATAAAAGATAAAATTCACTTTTAGTGAACCCTGTAATTTGTTCATGTATATTTACTAAAGAGCTATATCTTTGAAATTATTAGTGATGATTCTGCTTCAATAACTATGGTCAGGGAATTTCTAATATTATATTTTTATATATTGAACTGCCAAAGATGCTGGAAAAAAGGAACTGATGTTTTCAAAATATATTCAAAATATTAATAAGGGAAGTTATTGCTTTTATACAGTATACAACTTTTTTCAGGTAATAGAAATGGATAATTTATTGTGAAATAAAAATTCATTTTATAAATGTAAAATTATTTTTTATAAATTTTACTGTTGGAAATCAAAAATTAGTAGATTTTTTACAATGTTAAATTAAAGTGAGATTAAAGTATTTCTAAACCGTGACACCATGTTTGTTTCACTAAACTTTCTAAATAAAAACTGAGAAAAAAATCGCTGAAATCAGGTGCTTCATTAGTGTTCAAAAATCATTTCATATTTTTACAGATACTCATATTTTATCTATTCATTTGTATTAGTCCATTTTCACACTGCTAAAAATAATTATCTGAGATTGAATAATCTGTAAAGAAAGGAGGTTTAATTGACTCAGAGTTTTGCATTGCTAGGGAGGCTTTAGGAAACATAATCACGGTGAAAGGAGAAGCAAGCATCTTCTTTGCAAGGCAACAGGAGAGAAAGAAAGTGAGAAGGGAATTGCCAAACACTTTTAAACCATGAAATCTTGTGAGAACTCACTATCACAAAAACAGCATGGGGAAAACTGCTCCCATGATCCAATCATCTCCCACCAGGTCCCTCCCTCCCTTGACACAATTTGACTTGAGATTTGGGTGGGAACATAGAACCCAACCATATCATTCTGCCCCTGGCCCCTCCCAAATCTCATGTCTTTCTTACATTTTAAAACCAACATGCCTTCTCAACAATACCTCATTCCAGCATTAACTCAAAGGTCCAAGTCCAGAGTTTTATCTGAGACAAGGCAAGGTGTTAGGAACATATAAATCAAAAACAACTTCATTACTTCCACCATATAATAGGGACATAAGAATTAGGTAAATGTTCCCATTCCAAATATGAGAAATTGGCCATAATAAGGGGGCCACAGGCCCCATGCAAGTCCAAAACCAGGTAGGATACTCATTAAATTTTAAAGTTCCAAAATAATCTCCTTTGATTCCCTATCTCAAAACCAGGGCACACTGATGCAAGACATGCCTCCCCCTCCCACCTTGGGCGGCTCTGCCCCGTGACTCTGCAGGGTACAGCCACCCTCCCAAAGCTGCTTTCATGGGCTGGCATTGAGTGTTTGTAGCTTTTTCAGATGCACACTGCAAGCTATCAGAGGATCGATTATTCTAGGGTCTGGAGGACAGTGGCCCTCTTCTCACAACCCCACTAGGCAGTGCTTCAATGGGAACTCTGTGTGGGGGCTCCAACGCCACATTGCTTCTCTGCATTACCCTAGTAGACGTTCTCCATGAGGACTCTGCTCCTACAGCATATTTCTGTCTGGACATTCAGGTGTTTCTGGACATCCTCCGAAATCTAGGCAGAAGCTCCCAAAGTTCAACTGTTGTCTTCTGTGCACCCACAGGCCCAACACCATGTGAAAATCACTGAGGCTTGAGGCTTGCACCCCCTGAAGCAATGGTTTGAGCTGTGAGCTGTACCTCTTAGCCTTGACTGGAGCTGGAGTAGCTGGGACACAGGCACCATGTCTTCAGCCTGAACAGACCAGTAGGACCCTGAGACTGGCCCACAAAAGCATTTTTTTTTCCCTCCTAGGCCTCCAGGCCTGTGATGGGAGGTGTTGCTGTGATGATTGAGACATTTTCACCTTTGTCTTGGCTATTAATATTCAACTTTTCTTTATTTATGCTAATTTCTACAGTCAATCACTTGAATTTCTCCCAAGAAAATGGGATTTTCTTTTCTACCACATGGTCAGGCTGCAAATTTTCCAAACTGTTATATTCTGCCTTCCCTTTAAAACAAAAGTTTCAGTTTCAGATAATCTCTTTGTGAATGCATATCACTGTATGCATTCAGAAAAAACCAGGTCACATCTTGAACACTTTGCTGCCTAGAAATTTCTTCTTTCAGATACCCTAAATCATCTCTCTTGAGTTCAAAGTCCCATAGACTTCTAAGGCAGGGCCAAAATGCTGCCAGTCTCTTAGCTAAAGTATAGCAAGAACTTTGCTCCAATTCCCAAGAAGTTCCTCATCTCCATCTGAGACCACCTCAGCCTGAACTTTGTTGTCCATATCACTATGAGCATTTTGGTCAAAACCATTCAACAAGTCTTTTGGAAGTTCCAGATTTTTCCTCATCTTCCTGTCTTCTGATCCCTCAGAACTGTTCTAACCTCTGCCTGTTACCCAGTTCTAAAGTCCACTCCACATTTTCAGGTTATCTGGCTCACAGATTTGCAGGACTGGGAGGCCTCGGGAAACTTGTAATTATGGCAGAAGGTGAAGGAGAAGCAAGCACTTTCTTCACAAGTGTTGTATGTAAATTTTCAGTGCTGCAAAAGAAGTAGCACTCGAATATAAATTTTCTCTCAGTGAGGCAACTTTACTTTCTGCAGAAAGGGCACACCACCAGCAGTTTGCCAGGAAAGTACACAGAACAAAGGTGACAGAGCCATTTATATTTAACACATCTGCCCTACTACTGTGCCCTGATTCCATTGGCTGGAACTGGACCTCACAATCTAGGTTGCACCTGGTTGGCTAACAACTGAAAACTTTCCTAAATAGGTAAAGGCAGAAAAGAACAAAGGAAAAGAGAGAATAACTTGAGGAATTCTTAGAGAGGCAAAACTACTTCCAAATAAGGAAGAGAAACGAGCTATGATCTAAGACTTGCCTGGACTTGTCCAGGCATGTCAGGGCAAATATCTAGGTTGAAGTGTAGAACTAAGAACATTGAATACACTTATTTCTTAGTATGACTAGCAGCTACTCAGGAGTATTAGCAAAGGGTCTAGAGTAAATTAACTTTAAAAGAACCTATTATTTATAATGAACTAAGAGGAAAGCTTTGAAGAGGAACTTTTATTTATTTTTATTTTCTACAAGGCAGCAGAAGAGAGAAAGTGCAAGGGAGTGGAACGGCCAAATACTTTGAAGCCATCAGATCTTGTGAGAACTGTGAAAGGAAAATATCTTGGACCCCCAAAATTACTAAGGAGAACTCAAGCTGGAAACTGCTTGTGGCAAACCTGCCCTCCCATTTTATTCAAATTGTCCCTCTACTCACTAAGATGGATGCACATCTGATTGCCTTCTTTGGAAAGGCTAATCAGAAACTCAAAAGAATGCCACTGTTTGCGTCTCACCTGTCTGTGACCTGAAAAGGTACAAAATCAAATTGTGCCCCCACCACCCACCTTGGGCGCATACCATGAGGACTCCCTGAGGCTGTATCATGGACATGTTCTCAACCTTGGCAAAATAAACTTCTTAAATTAACTGAGATCTGTCTCAGATTTTCTGGGTTCACAGAACTCACTCACTATCACAGAACACCATGGAGGAAGCCATCCCCATGATCCAATCACCTTCCACCAAGTCGCTCAATCCACATGTGGGGATTACAATTAAGAGATGAGATTTGGACAGGGACACGAAGCCAAACCATATCATCATTTAATTAAATTTCTATGTTAACACTTGTCATTAGAGTCCAAAGCAAAATTAATTAGCATATCTCCAAATCATCAAACAACTGGTCACTGACTGAAAAGAGAATCCTCACATTTGCACTTTAGTTATGTAGTTTTTCTTGCTTTCTAGTTTTGTCACAGTAATACAAGTATATGCCCTAAGTAGGCTTAAACATTGTAGGAATATAATTTTGCCATATAAATTTTTAACCTAGATGCTTCAATTGCTGGTATCCTCTGTTTATGTTTAAAACATCTTTGTAAAATGTCTTAAATATAAGGACTTGCTAATCTTAAATTTATGAAATTCTACTAAGTTTTATTTTGCTTTTACTCATATTAAGGTAATATTTTTACATCATTTAAAAAGACAAATTACACTTAAGGCTTACAATGAAAACCTGGAGCTCTCTTTCCTACCATTCACCTGTTATCCAAGTTTGCTTCTGTAGTAACAGTATTCAAATATCATAGCTGTTTTGTCAGGTATTTTTTTTCTCCATAGTGTGAAAACACATTTAAATCACATTTATATATTTATTCTGGTTTTAGACATTGCTTGCTGTCTTTCTACTATGAAAGAACGGGTTTTTAGCACATTTACTTTTATATAGGTAACCCGTATCTTTTCCCAATTACTTTATGAATCAATATTTTTATTACATTCTTAGTCACTATTTAAATAATTTCAAACCATTTTTAAAAATATTAAACAGATTATTTGTATGTCTCAGTGGAGAGTAGGAAAGATACGCTCGAATATTATAGAGAAAATGAGAAGGAAGTCTTTGTTCTGGGTCATAGGAGGAATGTAACACAGAATTTTAGAAAAGAATTATTAATAATATGGTTTATTGTAACACCATATGTGAGTGCAATTTGACATTCTTTTCATTGTGGTTATTTGAGACTATACTTTGTTTTTTTGAGACAGTCTTGTGCAACGAAGCAGTCAGGGCTCATAGCCTTGATCTTCCAGGCTCAAGGGGCTTTCTCATCTCAACCTCTTGAGTAGCTGGAACCGCTGGCACAAGCCATGTCGCTTGTCTATTTTTGAATATTTTATAGAGCCAGAATCTCCATACATTTGCCCAAGCCTCAGCTGATACTTGAGCTTATACTTGAGGTGATGCACTGATTTTCCTTGAGGCAGACAGGCTGAAAGGGGAGAGGAAGGGGCAGGGCCCAGCAATTTCCAAATTACTAGCGTTGTATTCAGTTACAGAAGAGATAGAAAGACTCTTACTTCAGAATAATCTTATAATCCTGTGGAAAGAAGGATCCAGTTCGAGAGTGAACTTCCCTTTCCCACTGTGTCCTCCCCTGGAGATGCTCCTTTATTGACCACAGACAACTGGAGTTGTGAAATGATGATGTGCATATCTAACTCAAAGGCACTGCCTTAGGTGAAAAGGATGCTGATGAGGGCAATTGCAGCAGCCTAACTTCGAGTAAACAAATACTGAACAAAAAAAGTGAACTTTCCTGCCAGGACAACCTTTCAAAAGCAGTTAGCACCATATATTTTATGTCCAATTTGATTCCTTATCTGGAAAAGTAATAATTTGAAAAACATAAAATGTCTCCTATGAGACAAAAAAAAACAGTAGGTTCTCAGAGTGATTGCAGCTATGTGGGAGGGAAAAGGAAAATGTATACTAAAAATAGGATTCATTAAATATAAAATTCTCAAAAAACAGATGAGAAAAATTGAGCAGTCTCAATTAGTTTTTAAAAATGAAATCAAGAAAGCATAAAAAAATAATATGGAAAATATCAGACTAAACTCAGATATCTCATTAAGTTTTGGTTAGAAAATTAAACTGGTTAGTACAATTTAATTATTTTTAGATCAGATGAGAACACAAAATTCATCTTTGTTTTGTTACAGTACATGATTATTCATAAAGTGATCCAAAAAGAGGTATTTATGGCTGATCAGATATGTGTAAATTAAACTCTTAACATGTGCCACAAACTTGTAGACCCTGGAGCTCTCAGGTTTCCTGTGAGATTCTGGGGTGACAAAGGGGGAACCATTAAGCTACAATCTTTCTGGGTAGAAAGACACTAAAACATAGCCAAAGTCTAGAAAAACATCACAAAGAATTTCCTCTATGATTATTAGTAGTTTTTGAAGTTTCATGTTTTACATTTCAGTTTTTAATTCACTTACAGTTAATTTTTGTAAATAGTGAGAAATAAGGGCCTAATTTTATTTTTCTGTACTTGGATACCCAGTTTTCCCAGTAATATTTAATAAAGAATTTTTCCTCTTTCTAATGTTTATTCCTGGCAGCTTTGTTGAAGAAAGGTTGACATAAATGCATGGATTTCTTTCTGGGTTTTCTCTTCTGTTCTATTGGCCTGTAACACTACATTTAAATCTTAGGGATAAAGTTAAAGGAATACACATAAAAACATTTGTAACTTCAAAAGTTTTAAACAAGAATCAAAATAAACATGCTAGAATTGGTGGGTCTTTTTAAATTTTAGTCATTTTAGTGGAAATGTAGCATTATTTTATTGAGACTTTTATTTGATTCACCTGATGACTAGTAATTCTGAATGTTGAATAATGTGGAATGTTTTCATGAGCATATGGACTATCAGTATTTTTTAGACAAGTTTCTACTTAAATATTTTACCCATTTAAAAAATTGAGTTGCTTTCTTATCACTGACTTGTAAGAATTCTTTAGAAAGTCTTATCTTTTTTCAGAAAAAATAATTAAAAATGTTTTCTCCTATTATATGCACAAGCTAAAAAATGTGGATCTCATAGAAGTAAGGAGTAAAAGAGAGGTTACTTGGGGTGGGAAGGATAGGCAGAAGGGTAGATAGGTTGACATTCATTAAGGATATAAAATTACAACTATATAGATGGAATAATTTCTAGTGTTTTCTATATACTCACAAATAGCTAGAAGAGAGGATATTGAATATTCCCAACACAAAAAAAATAATAAATGTTTGAGATGATGAACAGCCAATTGACCTGATCTGGTCACTATATGTAGTAGGTATGGACACATCACTATGTACTCCATAAATTTCACAATTATTTTGTCACTTAAAAAATTATTTTAGTCTATGGCTTGCTTTTTAATTTTCTTAATTATGACTTTCAAAGAACAGATAATTTTTATTTTTATTAAATTTCAGTTTATCTCTTTTGCCTTTTATGGTCCTTGTTTTTTATTCCCTGTTTTTGGTAAGGATGGAGAAAGAATAGAGCTACCACACTGCCGTTGGGTATATAAAGTAGTACAGCGGCTTTGAAAAAAAGTTGGCATTTTTTTGATAAGGATTAGACATGAGATTACCATATGACCCAGAAATACCACTTAAGTTTTCCCAAATGAAATGAAAATGTACATCATGTAAGACTTGTGCAAAGATTTTTACTAATAATAGATGAAAATGTAAACAATCCAAATGTTTAAGAGCTATCAATGGATAAACACATTGATTAATAATTCAGTAATTAAATAAATTACAGATACATACTATAATAAAATGCTTTCTCAATCAGAATAAGAATATCACATTTTGAGTGTGTGTTGGGAGCAGCAAATATTATGATCTCTTAAAGAACTATAAAATGCAAGAATAGTGGTATTCATTAAGTCTTCACTTAATTCATCAAAATATCTTAAAAGGGCAGATAGATGCTGAAGACTGGTATTAGACTCCCATGAACTTAAACCAAACAGTAGCCCTAATCTTAGTGATTAGCATGGCTGCAATTGTGAGGTATGTGCCTATTAGTCTATATGAATGTATGTTCTTTTGCACTCTTACCAGAAAGAAATACCAGAAACAGTCTATATTTAAAAGCTCAATCCAAGGGTATGCTAACTCTCCCGTCATCTGCCATCATCTAGTCAGAAGATACTAGATCAAATGTTTACGGAACATTATATTGGTTCCTATTCAGCCAATGGTGTTGGCTAAGTAGAGAGCTGTAATGGTGAATCTGAGGAGCCAGACCTGGACCTCTTGCCTCAACTCCAGAAAACTTTGAAAGCCATTTCTATGTCAGCTCTCACTCTGGGACTGGATGACCCCCTTGTTGAGTCACCATCACAGCTTAGCCTCTTCTACCAAAGTTTGCCTCTACCTCCCTTCTGGGTGTACATTTTTAGAGCATTTCCTAATAAATATCCTATACATGAATCTCAGAGTCCTATTCCTAGGGAAGCCAACCTGAAATAACATATAAAATATATTTCTATATTAGGAAAAGAGAGTTATAAAATGAAATTAATCACAATATAGATTACAATATCATCAAAAATCAAATTTGTAAGATCCAAATTTGTAAAAATCAGATTTGTAGGTTATAATACCATCAGAATTTGAATTTATATAATAATCTAATTAAAAATACACTGAAAGAAGTAAACCTGTGAAACATTAATGATTTTAATTTACTTCCAGGTAAAATAGAGCATTAAAGATAAATGGACTGAGAGAAAAGGGAGACATTAAAAAGCGTGGAGGAGATTAAACTAGAGATGTTTAGAAATAACAAATTAGAAAAAGGCTGGCAAGATTTGAGTTTTGGTTAGAAGAACATACTATAGTTAAGAATTTCATAATGGACAAATTCCAGATGACAAATTTCTAGCTTTGGCCTTTCACAGACTATTTCTTCTGACTAGTGTTTTCTTCTTTTCTTTGATTTCTTAGCTTGCTCTTACTTGTTCTTAAAGATTTAGATGAAAAATTTAGCTAGCTTACTACCCTCACCCTTCAGCAAACATTTTTCACAACTTTCTTGGGTAAAATTAAGGAATTCTCTCATGTGTCTATTTGCTGTACATACTTCTATTTATGGCATTTATTTTAATATTTTAATTGTTGTTTATTACCCTTTATAATGAATCCCAGCAGAGCAAAGACCATTTTGGCTACATTTGTTGATTTCCAAGATTCAACAAAATTCCCAGCAATTATTAAGGGATCAATAGTGATCTATAAATTAGACAAAAGATTAATCACACTATTCATTATTTTTGATTAATAAAGTTTGAGAAAGAAATGTGCTGAAGAAAAAATAATACATATACTTATTCAATGGGTCATTTAAAAGTAATTATTAGTTATCTAAAATTATAATTTAAATAATCATGATTTTAATAAGATAATTCTTGAAAATAAAAATTAAAATTTATTCAACTTTTTAGTAAGTGAAACATCATTTAATCTCTGTATTTTTAACATATAATTTTTTCTCATGGATATTTTTAATACAGATTTCAGCTTGTATTCTTTATTTTAAAATATAAACTTTGTAAAATGTATTTCTTGAAACACAATGTATTATTTTTTATGTGGCAAAAATGGCATCAAAGCACAAACGTTTTTACCCTTTTAATAGGTTAGGCTTTTTGTGTTCATTTGATCTGAATCGTTATTCACACAATCATTTTCCTAGTTATAGTTGATATTTGGTCACAGGTAGTTTAGTAGGTACATTTACAATATAGCCTGTTTATTTTATTTTTTCAGCCATGAAATAACATGAATTTAGTACAATGGTAATTTACAGAAAAAATGTAAAGCCCATTCATCATAAAATAATGGCAGTAAAAGATGGGATTTAAATAAAGTTAAATAATTCATTGCTTTATTTATAAATCATCACTGCCCTTGCACTATATAATAATTGAGTCTAAATATAAATGCAAAGATCCAACGAGTAGCTAGCTGACAGATAAGATCAGATGTTCAAATCAAAAACCACAGTGACATTTGTTTAGCGAAACACTGACCTTAGTCTAGAGTTAGAGTTTTGTCTAAAAAAGGAAATTCTGAAATGATTTCTAATGGCATCAGAAGACACACAACATGATGGTATTTCAGCAGCATAATTAAAGTAATATAATACTGAATAGCCATAAAATTACCTCCACATTTCTTTACCAATATACAGAAAAAAATCTTTCATAAAAAATATCCTGCTGATTCTCGAATAAAAGTAAAACTAAGAATTTCAATAGAAGCATATTTAATACTTGACAAATATTTATTTTGTACAGACTAGGGTCAAAAAATGCACTAAGTAAGATGGGACCAGAAACAAAGATGAGTGATGTGTATGTAGCTTTGTTCTTAAGGAGTTTGAAATCTAGTGAGGAAGATTTGATAACACTAATATTTATAACAGAGAATGTGGTAAGTATTAGGATACAATGCATCATGAAGATTGAAAGGCTCAGCCTAGATACAGATGTGGGCTCTAGTGTGTAATCTCTTTAAAATTACTTGCAAATTCGTTTTGAGTATTAGTTTTCAAACAAAACAAAACAGTATTTATAATACTGACATGAGTTACATGTTATTTGAGTGAATCAAGAATTTTTATAAAATGTGCTTATCATGAAATCTGGGAATTAGCAAGCACTAAAAATAAATGTTAGCAACCATCATCAAAGATACAAACAATGGAGTCTGAGAGCACAGATAAAATGTCAATTATTTCTACATATGAGTACTGGGGATATTTAATAGAGGACATACTTTTGTTGCGAGCTTGTAAGCAGGACTTGAATACAGAACAATATGGGAAGGGGTGGTGAAGTACATTTTTGGATGAGGGACCAAAGATATGAAGAACATACAAGTTGAGGAAAATTATAAATAAGTTCATTGTGGTCAAATCATGGAATGAATGTAACTCAAATGAAATTATTAGCTGAGAGGTAAGTTGTCAAACCCAGAGAATGGAGGTGAAATAGTTAGGGATGCACATCACAAATGGAAAAATAAAAATCCAGCTTAACGAAAAACTCAGGAATATGCTGACGTTTCTTTTCAATTTGGAATATCTATTGAAAGAATTGACACATACAATGTAAAGATAATTGCCTGACATTTATTTTAATATTTCATTGGCAGGACTCTCTTCAACAAAATGTGATTAAATTATGGCTTGGAAATCATGATTTGATGGATAAACTAGATATCTGTCTTAAGTGTATTTTGACTTTTACATATCCCTTTCATTCATTTCCTAGAATATTTTTTGGAAAAATTTATCTTTAAAATATGATTTAGAAATTAATGTGTTTCTTTTTCAGGCTATTTATGATAAATCATCAATAATTCTGCCATGTGAATTTTCAGAACTAATTTTAAGAGCTTAGATAAATAAACCCATTTTTTAACCTAAATTCACAAACTAAAGTCATTATTTGAAAAGTCATGGACATAATCAAATATTGATCATAACTCCAAGATATACAAAAAATTCTCAAACATGTTGCATATTACTTTTTGTATGGGATGCTGATATAATAAAGCTGCTTTTTTAAATTCTGGTAAAGCATTGCAATAGTTACCCAAAGACCTACTCACCAACAGCTTATAAACATAACTAAAAGTATTATAATTATTTAACTATGAAATGAAAAATAAATATCGGTACACAGTATAGCATAAGGCTTTTTGAATTTGTAAATAATAATTTAAAAGGGAAATGCAATGTCTATTTTTACACATTTATTGATTATATAAGAAGTGCCTTGCTGGAAAAGGAATGGTAGAGATGCAAGAAATGTGATTCAGCATTGTCCAGGAACTGATGGCATATCTGAAACATGTAGCTAGAATGACCTCAAGGACACAACGTAAGGGTTGAAGTTTCATGTGGCTACACTCAAGATTTCAGACAGCCTGAGTGACACAATTTGTGCTCTTGCTGATCTAAGTGCTGTAAATAATTACACAGGTGCGATTGCGAGAGTGCTATAAATTAGAACAACTCTAATTCTTGTAGGTTGAAGCTTCTCTGTAGTTACAGAAGGCTCAAAGTACTCATCTCACATGGATTTGAGATCTGGCTAGCTAATCACAACAGTTTACTCTGGGGCCAAGATTGTCTCCTGACTCCAAGAGCGATTCAGATAAGATCAGATACAGAGAATGACCTTCCCTAGCTTTTCTTTTCTTACTTTTTTTTTTTTTTTTTTTTTTTTGTTAATTTCAGTTTCAGGATACATGTGCAGGATGTGCAGGACGTTTGTTACACACATAGAAGTGTGCCATGGTGGTTTGCTACACCTATTGACTCATCCTCTAAGTTCCCTCCCATCATTCCCTACCCTCCAACAGGCCCTGGTATGTGTTGTTCCCCTCCCTGTGTCCGTGTGTTCTCATTGTTCAACTCTCACTTATGAGTGAGAACATGAGATATTTGGTTTTCTGTTCCTGGCTTAGTTTGCTGCAAAGGACATAATGTCATTCCTTTTTATGGCTGCATAGTATTCCATAGTGTATATGTACCACATTTTCTTTATCCAGTCTACCACTCATGGGCATTTAGGTTGATTCCATGTCTTTGCTATCATGAATAGCGCTGCAATGACCATATACTTACATGTGTCTTTATAATGTGATAGTTTATATTCTTTTGGGTATATACCCAGTAATGGGATTGCTGGGGGATTTGCCACACTGTCTTCCACAGTGGTTGAACTAATTTACATTCCACCAACAGTGTAAAAACATTCCTATTTCTCCAAACCCTCACCAGCATTTGTTATTTCTTGACTTTTTAATAATTGCCATTCTGACTGGCGTGAGATGGTTTCTCATTGTGGTTTTGATTGCATTTCTCTAATGATCAGCAATGTTGAGAAAACTCTCCAAATTATATAGTATGTAGTATTGTGATGGGCCTATCAGGAGTTCATTAACTTATTTATAGTTGTGGAATATTAGTAAAAGAAAAAGAAAATGTGATTATAATTTGAGAAATGCAGCTCAAACTGATCCTATTTGAAATGGAAGAAGGCGAAATGCACATCTTACATGGTGTCAGCTAGGAGAGGAAATAAGGACCAAGAAAAAGGGGTTTCCCCTTATAAAACCATCAAATCTAGTGAGACTTATTCACTATGATGAGAACTGTATGGGGAAAAACTGTCCCCATGATTCAATTATCTCCTACCAGGTCCCTCCCAAAGCATGTGAGAATTATGGGAGCTACAATTAAAGATGAGATTTGGATGGGGACACAGCCAAACTATATCACAGGCTAACTAGAAGACAGAGACCTAATCTTAAAACTATAGAAAGCTTCTTTTACCCCCGAATCTTATCACTACCTTTACTGCTGTTTCTTCTACCCAATAAAGCATGTCCCCCTTTCAATGAAAAATTACAAGGCATAGTAGAAATACACACACACGCACACACACACACACACACACACACACACACACAATTTGAGAAGACAGAGAAGCAGTTCTGATGCAAGAACCATCAGAACCAGAACCAGAACCAGATGTTTCACAGATGTTGTAATTAACAGAGTGTGAATTTAAGATAACTGTGGTTAATATGCTAAAGACTGTACTGAAAAAAATTAAACAATATACAGGAACAAATGGATAATGGAAGAAGAAAGATGGAAATTCTAAAAAGGAACCAAAAATAAATGTTGAAGGTCAAAAACAAAGAAGAATGCCTTTTATGAGTTCCTTACTAGACATAACATGGCTGAGAAAAATCTTTGAGCTTGAAAATATGTCAATAACAGCTTCCCAAAATGAAAAGCAAAGAAAAAAGAAAGACTGGAAAACAAAACATAAATCATAAAAGAATATTAAAGATCCATGTAAAAACTACAAAAAGTGAGGCATTCTTGTAATAGAAATATCAGAAATACAGAAAGGAATAGAAGAAATATTTGAAGCAATAATAACAGAATTCTCTAAAATTAATATCAGGCATCAAACCACAGACCTAGGAAGCTCAGAGAACACTAACTAGGTTAAACACTAAAAGAAATGCAGCCAGGTGTATCATATTCAAACTGCAGAAAATCAAATATAGAGAAAAAATCTTGATAGAAGCCAGAGGAAAAAGAAAACACTTTACTTATACACAAACAAGAATAAGAATTACAACTGACTTCTCCTCAGAAACCATACAAGCAAGAAGAGAGTAGAGTGACATATTTTAAATGCTGACAGAAAAAAACACACACCAAGCTATAATTCTGTATTCTGCAAAATTACCCTACAAAATAAGGCCACTCAGACAGTCAAACTTTGAGATAATTTGTTGCCAGTAGATTTGCCTTGGAAGAGATGTTAGAAGTTTTTTTTTTTTTTTTTTTTGAGAAAGAACATAATAAAGTTCAGAAAGTGGCATCTTTATATAAAGAAAAACAGGACATTAGAGAAGGGATAAGTGAAGATAACATTTAAAAGGTTTTCTTCTTCCAAATTGTGAAACTGAACCATAGTCAAATTTAATTTAACCTTTAACATTTTGTTCAGAAAATGAAAAGGGAAATGTCAATTTTAGTAGGGGAGATTTCGCCTGCCTTTCACAAGGTGTTGTTCTTGGAGAGAGCAGGAGAGAATAGAGAATAGACTGATTTGCCTTTTGCTCTTCTCTGTTACAATTCCATTTTTTTTTTTTTTTTTTTTTTTTTTTTTTTTTTTTTTTTTGAGAGAGAATCTCTTTCTGTCACCCAGGCTTGGGCAGGGTGCATTGACACAACCTTGGCTCACTGCAACCTCCACCTCCCAGGTTCAAGTGATTCTGATGCTTCAGCCACATGAGTAGCTGAGATTATAGGCATGTGCCATCATGCTCAGCTAACTTTTGTATTTTTAGTAGAGATGAGGTTTCACCATTTTGCCCAGGCTGGTCTCTAACTCCTGGCCTCAAGTGATCCATCCACCTCGCCTTCCCAGAATGTTGGAATTACAGGCGTGAGCCACCCTGCAAAGCTTAATACCATGATATCTTTGAGACTGTGAGTATCTGGTAGTTCTTGATGTGATTTGAATGCTAAAAGAGAATCAAGTCTATTACAGTTCAATTCTCACATTAATTCTAATTTTAGAACTCAATCTTCAAGCAAGATGCAACTGGATTACATAATTTATAAAATATTCAATATTAAGTTTTTTGTTTTTCATATTTATTCAATTTAATATAACTTTCAAAAATAGGCTTCTGTTGTTATAAAAAAGATATTTAAGTCAAACTCCTTGTGGGCAGAAATGGTTTCTTGGTCACTCTTGCATAATTACTAGCTAGTATCAGGCTTGACACATAGTAGGTGTTCAATAAGTATTTCCTGAACAAGTTATATGGCTGCCAGCATGTGGCATTAACTTTGCTTTTTCTCAGTAGTTACCTTAAAGTTTGCAATATACATTTGCAATTAATCCACATCTGCTTTCAAATAGCACTATCACGTTTCACAACTAGTACAAGTACCTTATGGTAACAAAATATTCTTGATTTTTCCTTTCTGCCTCTTGTTTCATTGCTTTATTCATTCCACTTATCAATAAGTTGCTGGAATACATTGTTGTTATTATTTTGAGCAAATTCTTATATATCATGTTAACTATGAATAAGAAAAAAGTGAAGTAAAAAAGTGAATGAAAATGCATAGAAAAAATACATAAAAGAACAGTAAGAGACATGGTAGATATTAATTCGACTATATCAATGATGTAGTTTGAACATTTGTTTCCTCCAAATCTCATGTTGAAATTTGGTCTCCAAAGTTGGAGGTGGGGCCTAGTGAGAGGTGTTTGGGTACAGGGCAGATCCTTCATGAACAGCTCATTCTTATTCTCATGAGATTCAGTGAGCTCTCATTCTTAGTTCCTAAAAGATCTGGTTGTTAAAAAAAAGTCTGGCACCTCTCTTCTATCTCTTTCCTCCTTTTTTGCCATGTGATACTTACTCCCCTTCCACCATGAGTGGAAGCTTCCTGAAGCCCTCACCAAGCAAATGTTAGCACACCATGCTTCTTATACAGGCTGCAGAATCATAGTACAAATAAACATCTTTTCTTTATAAATCATCTAGAATCAGATATTTCCTTATAGCAATGCAAACAGACTAAGACAATCAATCAACTCTTTTAAACATAAATGGTCTAAATATACCAACTAAAAGGCAGAGATTGCCAAGCTAGACTAAGAAAAGAAAAAAAAAAAACATAACAAGACTCAGGTATGTCTTGTTTATAAGAAAACCACTTTAAATACAAAGTATTATATAGACCAAAAGTAAAGAAATGAGAAAGATATGTTATGCTAACATTAATCGAAATAAAGAGGAGAAACTGTATTAATTTCAGACAGAGAAGTCTTCAGAGAAAGGAATATTATAAGCAATAAAGTGGGAGTTTCATAATGATAAAAAGGTCAAATCTCTGAGAAGATATAACAGTCCTTAATGTGTTTGCACCTAATGACAGAGCATCAAAATAAATGTAGTGAAAACTGATCAAACTTCAAAGGGAAATAGATGAAACTATTGTATGTGGAGACTTTTATGCCCTTCTATGGGAAGTGGACAGATCCAGCAGGCAGAAAATCAATAAGCACATAGTTGAACTCAATAGTACCATTAATCAACAGGATATGGGAGACATATGTTGACAACTTCATCCAATAACAGCAGAACACGCATTCTTCTCAAGCTCACATGGAACATTCACTATGACAGACCACATTCCAGACCATAAAATTGTACCTGAACAAATTCGAATAAATAAAAATTTTATAATGTCTGCTCTAAGCCCATAATAAAGTTAAGCTAGAAATCAATAACAGACTAATAGTTAAAAAATATCAAAATACTTGGAGATTTGAAAATATACCTCTAAATAATACATGGTTCAAAGTAAAGATATCTAGATAAATTTTAAAACATTTTAAACTATGTAAGAGTGAAAATACAACTTACCAAATGTGGGATGCAGCGAAAGCAGTGCTTAGATGAAAATTTGTAGCATTGAATGCATATATTAGAAAGAAGAAATACCTAAAATCAATAATATAAATGTCCACCTTAGAAAACTAGTAACTGAAGAAAAACTTAAATCCAAAGTAAGCATAAGAATAAAAATAATCAAAATTAGACCAGAAATCAATAAAACTGAAAACAGGAAATCAATAGGGAAAATTAACAAAACCAAATGATTGTTTTTTGAAAAGATCAATAAAATTGATGACCCTTTAGCAATGCTAACAGAAGAAGAGAGAAAACATAAATTACTACTATCATCTCTACAGATTCCATAAAAATTAAAAGAATAAATATATACTATAGAGAATGCTATGTCTACAAATTTTATCATCTAGACAAAATGAACCAATTTCTTGAAAGATATAATCTGCCAAAACTCACACAAGAAGAAATAGACAATCTGAATAAGCTTATACCTTTTACATAAATTGAGTTAATAATTAAGTTTCTTAACACAGGAACAACAGGCACAGAGGGGTATAATGATGAATTCTACAAAACATTTAGGGAAGAAATTATCCCAATTATCTACTATTTCTTTCAGAAAATGAAAGGTGAGAAAATACTTCCTTGGTTTATGAGGCCAGCATTTCCCTAATACCAATATCAGGTAAAATGTTACAAGAAAAGAAGGCTATAAACCAATATCTCTCATGAGCATAGATGCAAAAATTCTCAACAAATTATTAGCAAATCATATCCAATAATGTGTAAAAAGAATGAAACATCACAGGCAGTGAGATTTGTTCCAGGTATACAGGATTGGTTCAACATTTGAAAATCTATTAATGTAATCAATCACAACAATAGGCTAAAGAGAAAAATTACATGATCATATAAATAGATATAGAAAAGTTGTTTGACAAAATCCAGTACCTATTCATGATCAAAACTCTAAGCAAACTAGGATAAAAGATAATTTATTTAACTTGATAAAGAGTATTTACAAAAAATACTTGCAACTGACCTCAGATTTAATGGTGAGACTCCACTAAGATCATGAACAACACTTTAATGGAAGTCCTAGCTAATGCAATAACACAGAAAGGAAAATAAAAAGTATACAGATTAACAAGGATGAAATAAAACTGTCCTTATTCACAGATGACATGATTGTCTATGTCAAAAATGCACAAAGAACTCTTGGAACTAATAAGCGACTATAGCAAAGTTAAGAAATGCAAGATTAATATATAAAAGTTAAGCACTTCTTATGCCAGCAATAAACAAGTAGAATTTGAAATTAAAAACACAGTACCACTTCCATTAGCACTCGAAACCATAACATATCTAGCTATAAATCTAAAAAAATATGTAAAATCCGTATTTTAAAAAACTATAAAACTTTGATGAGTGAAACTTTAAAAGAAACAAATAAATAATAAATGAATAGAGAGATATTACATGTTAATGGATAGGAAGACTCAATATTATTGTCAATTCTTTCCAAATTGACATATAAAGTCAATGCAATCCCACTTAAATCTCAAGGAATTATTTTGTAAATATAGAAAAACTCATTTCTAAAGTTAGTATGGAGAGTTGAAAGACCCAGAATAGCCAATACAATATTGATGGAGAAAAACAATGTTGGAGGATGAACAATATCGAACATCAAGACTTATTATAAAGCTATGGTAATCAAGGCAGTAATGTACTGGTAAAAGAATAGACAAATACATAAAACAAACATAACAGACAACTCAGAAATAGACCCACACAAATATAATCAACTGATCTTTGACAAAGGACAAAGGCAATACTATGGAAAAGATAGTCTTTTCAACAAATCATTCTGGAACAGAACTATAATGGTTGAAAACAAATAGTTCAACAAAGTATTTAAGTTTAGACTACAGACCTTACATTCTTCACCAAAATTAACTTCAAATGGATCATAAACCTAAATGTCAAATGCAAAACTACAAAACACCTAGAAGATAACATGGGAGAAAATCTAGTGGCCTTGGATATGGTCATGACTTTTAAAATAAAACCTCAAAGTCATGATCCATAAAATAAATAACCAATAACCTGGACTTCATTAAAATTAAAAATTTCTCTATGAACGATAACATCTAGAACATAAGAAGACACAAAGTGGGAGAAAATATTTGCCAAAGACATATCTATTTAAGAGCTGTTATCTAAAATATACAAAGAATTCTTAAAACTTGATAATTAGAAAATGAACAACCTCGGTGGCTCACGCCTGTAATCCCAGTACTTTGGGAGGCCGAGACAGGCCGATCACGAGGTCAAGAGATCGAGACCATCCTGGCCAACATGGTGAAACCCCGTCTCTACTAAAAATACAAAAAAATCAGCTGGGTGTGGTGGTGCACGCCTGTAGTCCCAGCTACTCAGGAGGCTGAGGCAGAAGAATTGCTTGAACCAGGGAGGTTGAGGTTGCAGTGAGCCAAGGTTGAACCACTGCACTCCAGCCTGGCACCTGGTGATGGAATAAGACTCTGTATCAAAAAACAAACAAACAAACAAACAAAAGGAAAATGAACAACCTGAAAAATGAGCAAAAGACCTAGGCAGACACCTCACCAAAGAATATATACAGATGGGAAATAGGCATTTGAAAAGATGCTCTGCATCATCAGGGAAAGGCAAAATAAAATGAGATGCTACTACAGGCTGATTAGGATGGCCAAAATCCAAAACAGTGACAACATCAAAAGCTGGTGGGGATGTTGACAAAGAGGAGCTTTCACTGATTATTGGTGGTAATGTCAAATGGTAGATCCACTTTGGAAGATAATTTGCCAGTTTCTTGAAAAACTAAACATACTTTTATCACATGATACAGCAGTTTTGCTTTGTACTATTTACCCAAATGAACTGAAAACTTGCTTCCATACAAACACAAACACACTGATGTTAATAGCAGATTTATTTGCTTTTGCCAAAATTTGGAAGCAACCAAAATGCCCTTCAGTGGTTGAAAAGATAAATAAACTGTGGTATATCCAGATAATAGGATGTTATTGAGTTATCAAGCCATGAAAAGACAGTGGGAACTTAAATGCATATTCCTAAGTGAAGGAAGTTAATATGAAAAGGCTATATACTATTTGATTTAAACTATATGAGATTCTGGAAAAGGTAAAACTGTGGAGACAAGATGATCAGTGGTTGGCAGAAGTTTAGTGGGAGAAAGGGATGAATAGGGAGAACACAGGATTTTTAGGGCAGTGAAACTATTCTGTGTAACAGTTTAATTGTAGATAAATATTATACATTTGTGAAAACCTGTAGAATGTACAACACCAAGAGTGTGCTCCAATGAAAAGTTATATCATTTTGAGTGATAATAAGCTATCAAGGAAAATTTATTGCTTTTAACAAACTTATTATTGTGGTATTATGCATAGAGTGGTTTGTGTGTGTGTGGAAGTAGAGAATACAAGGGAACTCTGTGTACTTGCTGTTCAATTTTGTTGTGAACCTTAAATTGATCTAAAAATAATGCCTATTCAATTCTGCTTTAAAATGAAATAAAAAGTTTTCTAAAATGTTTAATAATGGTTTCCATGACAAACCTATTATTGCAAAAAAGGTCTGACTAATTTTTCTTCTAGTAAACTTTCATAACTCAGCTCCAGACCACAGCAAAGCAATAATTGCATGTCCACTGTACTTCTAATTTCAGGTTGATTTGAGTTCTCTATGTTTTGTGTGATATTATTGATGATCTAGTTTAAAAGAAAAGTAATGTAGACATGTAAAGTCATGTTCAATTTCGTGGTCTACATTGCTTATGTGTTAAAATTATAGTTTTCAACATTAAATTATTTATGTTATTTTTATTTTTAAATATTGTCAGTTTGGTTTTTTTGTAACATAAATACTGATCATAAGTATGCGATGATATGGCAACTTGACGTTAATCACTTCACTTTTCTGACACCTGTTTTCATGTAAATACTAAATTTATTATTATTCAGTTGCAACTAATTTTTAAAACATACATTTGTTGTATTATGCCATATAAACACAAACAGAAAATCTTGCTTTAAGTGAGATAATTTCCAGAATGTTTGAAATAAAGTTAATGAAAACAGTTATTGAAAATTAGATTTAAAGCCCATGAATCTTTACTCTTATAGTAATTATACAAAAATAAGTGGCCGGGCACGGTGGCTCACACCTGTACTCCCAGCACTTTGGGAGGCTGAGGTGGGCGAATCACGAGGTCAGGAGTTCGAGATCAGCCTGATCAACATGGTGAAACCCCGTCTCTACTAAAAATATGAAAAAATTAGCTGGGCATAGCGGTGTGCACCTGTAGTCCCAGCTGCTCAGGAGACTGAGGCAGGAGAATCGCTTGAACGCTTGAACGCTTGAACCCGAGAGGCAGAGGTTGCAGTGAGCTGAGATCATGGCATTGCACTCCTGTACGGGTGACAGAGCGAGACTCTGTCTCAAAAAAAAAAAAAAAAAAAAAAAAAAAAAAAAAAAAAAAAGTACACTGGGGAATTTGGGAATGTACCAGTAAATTTAAGTTTTATTTTCCAAGAATTTTATTAATAGTTATTGTATTAGTCAGGGTTGCCTTGGAGGCACAGAATTAATAGGATATATATATATATATATATATATATATATATATATATATATAGCGAGTTTACTATTAATTTATGCAACCACAAGGTCCCACAATAGGCTGTCTGCAAGCTGAGGAGCAGGAAGAGCCAGTCTGAGTCCCAAAACTTAAGAGCTTGGAGTCCAGTGTTCAAGGGGAGGAAGCATCCAGCACAGGAGAAAGATGTAGGTCCATCTCTCTTTTTCACATTTTTCTGCCTGCTTTATATTCCCTGAAAGCTGATTAGGTTTTGCCCACCAGATTAAGCGTGGATCTGCCTTCCCCAGCCCACTGACTCAAATGTTCATCTCTTTTGGCAACTTCCACACAGACACACCCAGAATTAATACCTTGTATCTCCAATCCAATCAGGTTGACACGCAGAATTAACCATCACAGTTATTCAGTTCTTTCATGTCATAGAATTTTATATCTCAAATAAACATATTTTGAAGAAGGATAATTCTCAAAATAGCACTTCAGATCAGCTTTCATTTTGAGCAGCTTTATCCTACATGAACGGTGTGCTCCTAACACTTTTATTGTTGACAGTCACAGAAGTTGCACTATGACTCTTGAAGACAAGTATTCCTACTATTAAAACTCTGAAATCATCTAAAATGTAAAATAAAAGTGGCTGTCAAGCATAAATTAGAAAAACCAAACAAACAAAACTACAGTCTTTGAATTTGGCAGTCTTTCAATGCAGAAATGCTTTGACTCTACCAAATTTAGTATGAGTGTCACTGAACGGCAGTGAGTATGAAATGAAACTAGGAAACAGTGATACTCTAATGCTTAAAATAACCCCAAACCTAAACCATATTTGACTGGTAAAACTAGGGACGTTACAACAAATAAAGGAAAATAATTCTTAACAGTGTGTTTTAAAATATAAGTCCTGAATTTCTTGGCTAGCAGAAGTCTTTAATTAAGAACTTGCTTAATATTATCCTTTTGTTTTACTCTGTCTCTTTCTCAGATTTTCCATAAATTTCTTTCATTTACTGATGCTCAGTATTCACATTCAGATTTATCTTGTAATTTCATCAGTGAATGAAATATAGTCATGCACTGGGATCCTACTGCTAAAATTTATTCTCAATCTTCCGTAAGTCCAGAAAGATGTTTCTAAGCTCTTCAGAGAGAACTCTTATAAAATGTCAAGGTATTATGCATATATAAAATTATTCTTTTTGTTGTGCTTGAGGCACATAGCAATAGCATGATCCAACTAGTTGTCAAGGTTTGGTTTCAGAATACTTATTGTTGAAAGAATTCCCATCAGAACTTAATTCACCTAAGGAGATTTCCAATCTAGGGGAAGCAAATATGTAAGTATAGTAGGAACCATGAAAAGGAAGGAAAATGGTCTGAAACAGATGGGGAGGGTCCTGAGTAGGGATTGAATAGCTAATTGTAGAACCAATTAATTAAAGTACTAAACTAAGATAATCACTACAGCAGTTCAACCTCATAACTGACTTGGTTGAAAATATTTACACAAATAAATCAAAAGTATCTTTCCTTTATTAGCCAGGTATCTTCCATAGTTAATTAAACATGTAGACACAGTCATCTTAACAAGTGAATTTAGTATTTAAGAATAAAAATAGGAGGCCCATTTTGTTTATAAATAACCTTCCAATGATATTACTTGATGCTCACTTGTGACTCATTTGTCTGATTTGGACTTTGGGCTTGGGAGTGTGCAATAATGAAATCTTTGGGTTACACAGTGTTCAATTGAGATTGTATTTATGACACTAAATATCTGTAATTTCTATAACCTGTACATATATCATATAAATGGTTATATATCTATATTATAATGTTAATATAGTTTTATAAATATTATTTTATATAATTAGATATAAAATATGTATGAATATATAATATCTTGGTAACCATATCCATGTGATTCTTCATATAATTAATCTACAGGCAGTGCTCCAAACACTGAGGTAATGTGCATACATGAAAAACGAAATAAAAGAGAATTAAAGCCAGGTCCTGGATAGTGTGGAGTAAAGACAGTTTGTGGAGTAGAAGTGATCTCCAAATAGAAAACTTGATTTCTCAAGTTTAACTTTCTAACATTTTCATCCAAAACCCCTATTAAGCAGTTAGATTTCACTGATAAAATCCTGCTATGTAGATAGTCTCTGAACTTTGTACTAGTGTTTTCAGTAAATATGTTCCTCTGAGCACGTAGAGTAGAAAAATATGCAAAAATCAGCTGCATATTAATCATGCTCTCAAAATCGCTGTGTGATACAACCTTGCCTATTTTTGTGGATCAAACCATGGCTCTGTTACAACTTTGTGAGATTCTTCATCATTGCAGTTACATACCTACCTTATGATTGTATTCCTAATCATTACTTCGACAATCTTTTAATTTTGCATCCTTCAAGCAAGAATAGAAGTTAATAAACCTACCAACATGAAACCAAGCAGGTAAAGAAATATAGTTTTATATTCTAATATAAATTTGAAAACTTAAAACTGTCTTAAAGTTCATGAAAAATAAAACTTTCCATATATAACCCATTTGAACAAAACCCACAATATAAAATTATTGTAAAACTGTTATGACATATTTATATTATTAAAGATTTTAGTGTTTGTCCACAGATTTTTTTTTTAATTTTAACTATTATATATGTATTTTTGAGATGGAGTTTTGCTCTGTCACCCAGGCTGGAGAGCAATGACGCAATCTTGGTTCACTGCTACCTCCACTTCCAGGGTTCAAGAAACTCTGCCACAGCCTCTCATGTAGCTAGGATTACAGGTCGTTTCACTAAACCCAGATAATTTTTCTATCTTTAGTAGAGATGAGGTTTTACCATGTTGGGCAGGATGGTCTCGAACTCCTGACCTACTGGTCTACCCACCTCGTCTCTCAAAGTGTTGGGATTACAGGCGTGAGCCACCACGCTTGGCCTTTCCAGAGATCTTTTATTTATGATATTTTTAGCTCATTATATTGTGATACAAATTTATCAGGTACATGCACAATAATTTTTATATATCTATGGGTTAGCAAGTTTTTAGTTATTGGAAAATACACTTTTTACGTCTCTTAATTATTGTTGGTTTGAAGTCAATTTGTTTGAATTTGGCAGGGCTAAGCTTCTTACTTTTGATGGTATTTTTCATAAGTTTATATAACTTGATTTTGTTATTTTATCCAGTTTAAAAAACTGTGGCTTTTATTGGGGATATTATATCCACATATATAATGTAATTGCTGATATAGTAATACTTAAATCTACCTTTTTACTCTCTGTCTTCTGCCTAACCCACCTGCTTTGTATATTTTCTCTCAATTTTGCTTTTTTAATTTAATTAAATATGTTTATAATTTAAGTTTTATGTCTAGTAGCTTACTAATATATTCTTCTACTGTTATTTTATGGCTACCTTATATTTATGTGTACCCTTGATTTATTAGCAGGTAGCATAAATTAATACTTTTAACACACCACATAAGATACAAGTAAGTAAGAATGATTTGACTTCAGGTACTTGATTCTTACCTTTTTTTGTTATGGTTGTTTTGTATTTCAATTCATACAGATTTTAAACTCTATAAGACATTTTAATACAGTACACATTTAGTTTTTTTGCATATATAAGCCATTTTAATTATTCTTCCATACTGCAGATCTGAACTTTTAACTGGTATTTTTGTATTTTCCTTGATGTTGGCATACTAGTGATAAAGTCTTTTGAATAGTGTTTTATAGAAATGTCTTTATTTCACCTGTATTTTCAAATATTTTTTGAATTAAGGTTTTTGGTTGGCAGATGTTTACTTGAAAAGTCAGATGCCATTCTTACTCTTGCTTATTTAAGGGCAATACGACAATTTTCTTAGGTGCTTTCAGTATTACCTTTATTTATTTTTTCCCCATCAATTTTACTCTGATAGTTGTATTTATTCTGTTTGGGGTGTTTAGTGCTTCTTGAACCTTTAGTTTTTCTGGACTTTTTTATTTTAAAAATTATCAGCAGATTTGTGTGATTCTCTGCCATTACATCAAAAATTACTGCTATTCATTTCATTTTCTCTTTTCTCTATTTTTAGGGGTCCAAGTAATATAGAGTCTTTTACTGTATATGCATATATTATGTGTATATGTATATATGTTGTATATATAAAGAACACATTTATATATATATAATCTATTTAAATGTTTTTTCCACCCTTTGGTTCTCCATACCTCATGCAGTATATTCCTTCAGCTCTGTTATTGAATTCCCTTCTTCTCCCTTTAGCTGTGACTAATCTGAAATTAAACTCATCTCTCAAATTTATAATTTAATTATCACTGTTTTTCAAATAAAGAATGTATAGTTGGATCTTTTACAAATAATTTCCATATTTCTGCTGAAATGTTACACCTTGCCATTTAATTCCTTGGACATATTAAACCCAGTACTGTGAAATTTTTGTTTTATAGTTTTAATATCTTAGTCACCTTCAGTTCCTTCCTATTGTCTTGTTCCCTTTCTTTTCAGTTATATCTTGTGATTATATATGCTTGATTATTTTTGCTTGAGTACTAAATGCTATTTTTACAAAATATAAAGCTGATTTGAGGCACTGGATTATGTTCTCTTCCTCCACAGATAATTTACTTTTGATTATAGTAGGAGCTAGGCTCAGGACCCTAATGTTTCAATAACCTTAATTCAATCATAGATTAAGACCATTTTAAAAGCAGATTAGTCTTATTGGCTTTACCCTTACTACTAGATTGAAGATCTTCAAAATCTCAATTGTAATTCTCATGTAATTTTCTGGGCTGCTCTTGCTTTTAGGGACCTGACCTCAGTGGTTGGCCTCCACAGTCTATGAATCTAGCAAAAACTCTGCTTAGCTTCTCAGTCACCAAATTTGAAATAGGTAACTACTTTGAAAGAAAAAAGTGGCCTCCTTGGGTTTTCCTTTTCTCATAACTCATATGATACCTCATTACCTAAATGCTTTCAAACATTTTTTAAATATTTTAAAAACATTTTTTTCTCTTTTTTCATTAGTTTCTCTGAGTTGAAGTTTTGTTTTGAAAATATCTAGTGCACCATTGTCAACAATGGAACTCTTAGTAAGTTAAATTTATTTAAGTTCATTCACCTATTAAGTAGAAAAACAGAATTCTAGTCTAGAATTGTTGAAAATGAAAGCCTATGCATGTTCATTTCACACAATACTACCTTAGAGAAAAATTAAAAGCAAAAGTCATACTTCTAGTTTTAGCTTAGAAGTAATCACTCCCATTATTGCAACAAGAAAAAGCTGGACAATTAACAAGCTGAAAGCCAAAAACATTTCTTGGACTCATCAGAGAAACTAAGGCGCATGAAAAAATGACGTTACAATTTAGAGAGACAGGCTTAGTCAGAGAGATACAGCAACTGAGACTGACTTACATGGAGCTGCTGAAGCCATAAACTGGTAGAAATACTGTAATGGCAATTTTGATGCACTTTTTCTAGAAGGTAGTTATCATGAGAGTGAGACACCTTTGAGAACAGAGTTTTGCAAGGGTCCTTCCTTAACATTTTCCTGGACTTTCCTACACAAACACTACCAAATAAAAATAAAAATAAATATATATCATTTTATAGTCCCAGTAGGGGAAGGGGAAGAGTAACAATCGGGAAACATGCCCACAACTTTCTCCATAACACAGGTCTAGGTCTACTCTGTAAGGGAAGACATTGCTAGAGTGCAATTCTAAAACTTTATTTCCTCTGAGGGAAGGGAGTATCTCTCACAAAGCACCCTCACATCTTATCTCACTTATAGAGAAAAAAATCAAAAAGCAAAACATAGTCCAAAGGAAAGAGACCATAAAAAAATAGATTGAGAATGCTGCTTCCAGGTAAGGAAGTAGGTTCAGGGGAAAGAGCTATACCACTGAAGGAAGGAATCTTGTGAAGACACAGGAGACTAATAAGAATACTACAGAATGCTCATCATCACCCACACTCTACCACCACCCCAAGGCAGCTCCAGTGCAGTAACAGTGGATACAGTAGAAAGAGCTGCAAGGGTCACAGTCTCTGAGTATCAGTATCTGGTGAAGCACCAAACTCAAGAAAGAAGACAAAAGCATGAACTCTACTTTTGTTTTTCCGCCCCATTTTAATGTTGACATTTTGCCAGTAGTCTGATGTGTGGGAACCTTTCAACTGGATTTTGGCTATATCTTGGAGACAACTGATCTATGTGTATGTCTTTATTTGATGTGTCTGCAGAATGAGGGATAGTCAGGAGCCTCCTATTTGCCCACATTGCTGATGTGATTCCTACAATACTTTTAATGACAAATGGAAACTCTAAAATTCTACTCCCATTGATCTAATGTCCCTATACAAGACCTAGATCAATATCATCTTTCTACAAGAGAGGTAGATTCAATAACCAATTTATAAGAATATAACCTTGTGTTTTCTTACAAAAGAAATATAGTATGTTGACTGAGCATATAATAACATCTTATAAAAGGGCTTTGTGTTAAATGATGCGGTACCTGAAAATCATCCAAAACACAGTCGATGTTAGAAAAAAATGTGAGGTTTCTGCTCCATATAAATGATATAGTGTAATGTAGTTTTTTGTGGCAGACTGTTTTTCTGACTATGAAAGTTAAAAAATCTGCATACATTTTTCAAAGTAATGTTTTTAAAAGTATAGGGAAGCTAATAAAGCAAAGTAAGTACTAAGTTATGATTTTGGAAAGAAAATATTTTGAGAGAAAAGCTGATGATTTTTGGCATCTTTTTCTCTGGGACAATTATTATCATCTGTAAAAACTGGAAAAAGATTAGAAATTCAGAATTGGATTCAATAAAGTTCATTACTGGGGCAAAGATATTTGTAAAGTTTTTGATGGTCTTGCTAGGGTAGAATAGAAATTTATAGTCTTGAGACATCTCCAACACAAAGCCAAATTTGTTCCAAGATATTTGATAAATTTTGAAGTTATGCATGGCAGGTGACTAAAGGGCAACCTGAAAAACTCTGAAAGTAAGAATGGAGTTTCCAGCAATCTTGTGTTACCAAAGAGAAATCTTTGTGAGAGAAGAGGTGTGATGAATAAACCAATTCTTCAGTTGAAGGTGCTTGGTAACCAATTTGCCCTCTATATGACTAGGAAATAAATGAACAAACTCTCTGGAAAACTATAATATTATTTAGAGACTCTAAAATTATTTTATCATGCAGCATGATGAATATTATGGCCAATGATCACAGATATATTAAGGAAATCAAGAAAAATAAGACAATATAACTGATGATCCAGATTTTGGAGTTCTCAGAGAAAGAGTTCAAAATAGCATGGC
This sequence comes from Saimiri boliviensis, assembly GCF_048565385.1. Taxonomy (NCBI): domain Eukaryota; kingdom Metazoa; phylum Chordata; class Mammalia; order Primates; family Cebidae; genus Saimiri; species Saimiri boliviensis. The sequence continues at coordinate 49,368,225 of NC_133463.1, read as the reverse complement.
TAATATTTAAAAGAAAATATTGGAAAAATGGAAAAATATTGAGTTTGTACATTTTACCATAAAATTGGACTTTTTAAAAAAAGAATTAAAGAAACATTATATTACTGATTTTTAGAAATTTGAAATAAAAAACCTATGAATCAGTTTAAGAGATGTGAGAAATGCTTAAGTCTAACATATCTGTAAGTGGAAGAGGAGGAGCAAAGTAATATTTGAACAAATAGGGGCGGATAATTTTCCAAAACCATTAAAACTGTTACCCTAGAGGCAACAATCTATGAAAGCTAGAAATAATAAAGACAAAAACAAAACAAAAGAATAGGACAATACCAACGACATCTAGGTCCATCATAACAAAACTTTAGAAATGAAGGACAAAAACAAATCTTAAAAGTTCCAAGAGGAAATTAATATGTTGGATTCCAAAAGTAAAAATAACACTAAAAATTATTTTTTCAAAAAAAAAGGAAGATAGATGATTACAAAATGTTATCTTTAAACACATAAATACACACAAATGCACACACCTGCTAACTCTAAATTTAAAACTAGCAAAATTCCCGCAAGTACGTCCATAGTGTAAAGATGGTGGCTGCAAACAAAACTAAGAAATTTTAATGCAAACATATTTGCATTAAAACACACACGCACATCCTCAGATATATAATAAGTACTAATAGAAACACTTTGCCTTACACTATAAAATTAATAACGCATTTTAATGTGAGTAACAAGTGTATAACAAGTAGTTAATGGAAAAAGAGTACTCAAATGATTTGACTGTTCTAAATGAATAAAAGAGGTGATTATCAAAGAGATTGTATAGTATGAAAACAAATAGTAAATGATTGCTGTAAAATCAAATGTACAAATACGTACACTATTTATAGATGAAGAATATCCTCTAATTAAAAGACTAAAGCTTTGAGGCTGGAGGGAAAAGAACAACAAACAGAAAAAGCAAGCGGACAAAACTGTACACTGCTTAAAAGAACACATTTTATGTAAAAGCTGTAGAATTGGAAAAAGAATGCATGGCAAACGTATTATGTAAACATTAAGGCAAAGCCTTCTAGTTTATTATGGGGCAATTAACCACTTTAAATATGTAAGATAAAATTTGGCAGATTTCATGGATTAAAGAGATGAATTAACAATCATACTGAAAGACTTTAGTGCTTTTGTGTCAACAGCTCATAGAAAAAACGCGAAAATAATCAGTTAAAAAAAAAATTCCGAGCCCCAAATCTAAAAAAAAAAAAAAATACTTATTGACATATAAAGAACCATGAATCCTGCTATAAGACAATAATTATTTTTTCAATTGCACAGAAAACATTTAGTAAAATTTACTCTCTAGGTCATAAAGCTAGCTTCAAAAAACTTTAAAAGACTTTAAATGAGCCAAAGTACCCCTGAATTCCCTTAGAAATCAATAATCAAAAATATATGACTGCCTGAAAATTAAGCAATAAACTTCTATATAATCATAAGTAAAATAAGAATTTATGTATGAAATTAATTATGATATTTAATTGAATGGAATCAGATACGTGAGGTACCTAAATTTGTGGGATGTAGATAAATAGTACTTGGTAGAAAATGTATTTTTTTTTTTTTTTTTGAGACAGAGTTTCGCTCTTGTTACCCAGGCTGGAGTGCAATGGCACGATCTCGGCTCACCGCAACCTCCGCCTCCTGGGTTCAGGCAATTCTCCTGCCTCAGCCTCCTGAGTAGCTGGGATTACAGGCACGCGCCACCACGCCCAGCTAATTTTTTGTATTTTTAGTAGAGACGGGGTTTCACCATGTTGACCAGGATGGTCTCGATCTCTTGACCTCGTGATCCACCCAGCTCGGCCTCCCAAAGTGCTGGGATTACAGGCTTGAGCCACGGCATCCGGCCAGAAAATGTATATTTTAATGCATATTTGCAAAAAAAAAGTGATAGAAAGTAAATAACCTATGTTTTTATTACAATAAGTTCAAAAATAATATAAAACTAAAAAATATGTAACATATGAATAATAAGAGCAGAAGTACCTTAGAAAAATACATGAAAGCTAAAAGTTATTTATAAAATATTAGTAAAATTATTCAAACAGTTTGTTTAAAAATTAATCCTCACAACTGAAAAGAGAGACATCACTCCAGATGTTATAGGCATAGGAATTAAGACAATGATACTCATGTTCATGCCTTAGAAATGTTTAATATTGTAAACATATTCATTCAATGCAATCCAAAGTGAAAATTCCAGCATTTATTTGGTAGAAATTGATAATCTAATTGTAAAAATTAAATTAAAATATAAAGTCCTAAAAACAGCCAGTGAATTCTTAAAGAAGAAAATGAAGATGGAGGAGGTATACTGCCATGTAATCAACCTATTTAAAGGTAAAAAATTAAGAGTGCATAAATGGTACAAAGACAGAAAATAAAGTAATCAGACAGAATAGTGAGTCTAGAAACAGAAACATCCATATATCGCAAATTGACACTTCAGCACAGTGGAGAAAAGTTGATCTTTTCAGTAAGCTGTGGTGTCAATTAAATATCCATATCAATGAAATAAATCAAGAACTTTATTTCAGCCATGTTAAAAATCAAATTCAGAATGCTAAAAAGCATAGCAACAAAGCTTTTTGGGACAAAAAAATGAGAATATCACTGTTGACTTGGGTTAAGCAAAGCTTTAAAAAGATACAAAATAACCAGTGGGCTTTGGGGTTTTGTTAATATTTTATTTCTTAGTCTGAGTGATATATATATGAGTTTGTTTCTTTTATGAAAATTAATCTGTGAGCTTATGATTTGCACACTTTTTTTCTATGAGGATTTTAATTAATTAATTTATTTATTTTGAAACAGAGTCTTACTCTGTCACCCAGGCTGGATTGCAGTGGCGTGATCTCAACTCACTGCCACCTCTGCCAACAAAGTTCAAGCGATTCTCCTGCCTCAGCCTCCTGAGTACGTGGGATAACAGGCGCACACCATCATTTCCGGCTAATTTTTGTATTTTTAGTAGAGATAAAGTTTCACCACATTGGTCAGGCTGGTCTCAAACTTCTGACCTCAGGTGACTCGCTGGCCTTGGCCTCACAAAGTGCTGGGGTTACAGGTGTTAGCCACCATGCCCGGCCATGTAATTCAATTTAAAAATTTCCAATCCAAAAATGAAGGTAGAGATTTCGTCTTCTTTTCATGAGAGAGTTGATGGGAGTGGATTTACCGTTCCATTGTAAACACAGGGAAAACTAAATAAATATACGAAACTACTCTTTTTAGACATCGGAGAGCAGAAAATGCAAAAGTGGGAAAGTGATTTTTTTAAGTACTGTGAGTTTTACAATCACCCCAGCTTTTTGCCTGGAGGATCAGTCCAACCTGGTAACCCACAACATAGGCAGGGAAATCCAACACAGAGCAGAGTGGTCTCGGTGAGTTGAAGAAACCAGGAGACAGAGATCAAAGTTCAGGGTGGCTGAGGTGTGTGAAATGCGCTAGTGAGTCTACCTTATATTAGTCTACCTTATTTTCTCATTCATCTGAGAAAAAAACCTTGATTTGTTTTTTAGAATTTGTTTTTTAGATTACTTCATCCACCGTACATGTTCAAGCTGAGCACTCAAATTATTCCAGCTCATCTAATGTTTGCAAATTATGTATAAGAAATTTTGGCAAGCAATAAATAACATAATTTAATATTAAAAAACAATACATTTGAGACTAAAAAAGAAATGTATTTTAAGATCTCTGAAACTGACATTGAGTTTATTAAGCTTTTCTCTATAGTTCTACAAAGCCCACAGACCAAACAGAAAATTTCTCCCCGTCCCATCTCCCACCTCCACTCCCCCCACATACAGTGGGCATTAGAAAACAGTGGCTTTTCATTTAGTCTGAAGGGATCAGCGTCTATAACATATGAATTAGCAGAGCCTCTGAGAAGCCCTATATTGACCTCAGTCATTTTGTTCAGTAATTCTTCAAAAGCAGGCCAGAGGCTCACTGGTGAACATGCTTGCAATACTGATGTGTGTGCAATGGAAAATTTTAGGAAGGGAATTCTATTTCCCCGAGCAAGTTTCCAAGCACTAAACTCTCTTTCAAATAATAAAAGAGGTTAGAGACTAACTTAGGGAACAGATTCAATTTTTCAATGTGGCATTAATAGGGGCAAAGCAAAGAGACAGATTGCATTGACAGGGAAACAAAAATGGATAATAGATTTAATAGCTTGAGTTCTGATGGAAAAAATAACATTCTTCCAGAGATTGTCATATTTAAAAAAAAATGTGGCTACCATTAATAGTACATACATGGACCCAAAAAAAAAAGCTTATATGGTGGTATATAAATCATTAAAAAGTTTTCAGCAAAGTTAAGTAGACAAGTATTTCTGTTTTCTTCTGTATATTATTTCCTTCATTATTCATATCCTCAATATTTTATTGTATACTTGCTGTCATTGATAGTAATATTTGCTGCATTGAAGATTAACCTGCAGTTTTCTACTTTTTGTTGGTTATAACCAAAAAAAAAAAAAAAAAAAAAACACCAATAAGAAACATGAAGCTATTTGGGATGTGTGAATAATTACCTGTAAGCTTTCTTTTCGTAAGGCATATAATAAAAATTATTAGATTTGGTATATGATTACTTGTCCAATTAAGGGACATTTTGGTTTATAACTTTGTTAATTGTCCCTATCTGTTATGTAAGCTAGTCATAAAAGTTCAACCAACCAAAAGTTTTAAAAATTTAATGAGACTGATGGAACTTATGATAATGCACATATGACCACAATTCAGCATTTTGCATATAATTTAGGTGGATAGAGGAAACTTTAAAATATATTAAACCCCTTATTTAAACTATTAAGTAATAATTAAAGAACTACATGAGATAAGAATGGAATAAAATGCAGAATTAACATTTTATTTTCATCCAAATGAAAAAAGAAAAATACCTTGAGTATCATAATTGATCCTAATGCACAAAAATTCATGAGAACCCAAATGGATAGAATTTTAATAAAAATTTGGTATTTGGGAAAAAACTCAATTTTGTCAATGTAGAAACAGTAATTGTGATTATTTTACAAATGAAAGGTGAGAGAGAGAGAGAGAGAGAGAAAGAGAGAGAGAGATGGAGAAAAATTTGGGAGGGAGAAAATAGAAGATCTTGACAAACATAAAGGGAAGCAAAAAAGTAATGGTAAAAATGCCTAATAAGAAGAGACCATGAAAAATGACAAATTAGCAAATCATTTCCTATCTCATTTCATATATCAGATGCTTGCTGAGATATGTATCAATTCTTTAGTGTTCTATTAACTTGTTTCAATGACTTTGCCATAGTGTTACTGTTCCTTCAGAAGCAATGAAGGAAATTAATGAGATATCAATAAAAAAGTTAATTATGGCAACAATTTAAGCACAAGAAATAGGACAGAAGAAACATCTCAGGTGTTAGCCATCTTAAATCTCAGCGAGTGAATGCTACTGTATCTGATTCTAGTTTTCCATTGTTAGATTTTATGTCAGTTCAGTATTTGATCGTATTAAACATCCATTAAAGACCTACACCATGCCTAGCAGTATCCAAATATTTTTTGTTCTTTTCTATTTTGGGACGGAGTCTTGCTCTATCCCCAGGCTCGAGAGCAGTGGTGTGATCTTGGCTCACTGCAACCTCTGCCTCCCAGGTTCAAGTGATTCTCTTGCCTCAGCCTCCTGAGTAGCTGGGACTATAAGTGTGTGCCACCACACCCAGCTAATTTTTTGTATTTTAGTAGAGATGGAGTTTCACCATGTTGGCCAGGATGGTCTCAATCTCCTGACCTCGTAATCTACCCGTTTCGGCCTCCTAAAGTGCTGGGATTACAGGCATGAGCCACTGCACCAGGCCCCCAAATACATTTTATAAATGATTGGAACTTAACTTTTAGAATACTCTGAGAAACAAAAAGCTTTTAAAATACTTAGTCATAGAAGCCTATTATGTTCGAAGTTACCATTTACTTAAGAGTTAAATGTGTGCCACATGAACCCTTAAAGAAGCAGCTGCTGTGTTTATTAGGTTACAGAAATAGGTGCTTGTCTCTCTACCAATACCTTACAATTGTTTCAAACCTTGGCAAAACAAATGAACAAGATTCTTTTAGTAATTGCATTTCTACAGAGGAGTAAATGTGCTAAGATTAATAAATGACTTACTGACACCTTAACTAAAACTTTTGGGGGGAAAGAAAAGACCAGTTAGAAAAAGTGTGAAGTGAATTTTGATGTTAGAATTTTTTTGTGTTATTTTACTGGAAGGGTGTATATGATTAAAATTATTAGATTAAGTGTGTGATCAATTGGCTAACCATGGGACTTTTCAGAACATAATTATGTTCACTGTCTTTTCCTGGTATGTGAGATATGAATTCATAAGATATCAACCAGTTTAAAGGCTTTTTTTAGTGCCCAAATGTATTCTCATCTTTACTATTAAGAATTACCTATCAGGATATTTTTTATTTTTTCTGCAGTTTGTGCCAGTCATATTTTAGTACATAACTCTATCAAGTATACAGGTAATTACTTGTATACTTTCATTGTGTTCGCTCATTGCTTTAGTTAGGGATGCTCCTTCAGTATAGTTTTCTATTACAAATGCTAAATTTTATTAGTTCCACATTCATGTGTGGATGTATATAAACTCCTTAACTAATTTTTTTTTTTTAAAGCTAATCCTTGAAGAGTGAGAACTAATGAAAGAAGCTTAAGGTGTGACATGAAATAAATGCAGGTCACATTGCTAAACTGAAACTTTCAGGAAGGACAAATGAACTCAATGTTGAGATGGAAGAAGGCTGTCAACCATTATACTGATGGCCTCCTGTGAGTTTCATAGAGGCAACATGAGGACTTGAGACAGTAATTTTGATAACTGAAAACATTGAAGAGCTATTGTTTCTAGCCTCGCTTAGGACAAACAATGTAAACTGCTAATAATTGAAACTCCCATGACAAATGGCTTAGTGAGTGCTACGGCTTTTCACTCCACACTGGACATGCTCCTGTCCCACCTGGTAGCTATCCTGCTGTTTCCTCTAGTCTTCTGGGCTGACCTTGGTTGTCAAGCATTTACCTAAGCACAGTTCCTAAGCTTTGGGAATTCATGTTAATCGTCTTGTAGTACTTGGCTACTGACCCAAAACAGTCCAACTTCAACCCATCTATTCTCTCCTAAAGGATACCAAACTCCCCGTACCCTCTTACTGATTCTTCTTATGAGTTCTTGTCTATATCACGCCATCAGGTAACTGAAAAGAATTTCCAAATTTTTGCTTTAGTTTTTTATTCTTTATGCTAGATCAACTTCTGCTTCTTTTGGCTTAATATTTTTCACAGCTTCAAACATGCAATTTGTCTTTTCAAGTGAAATAAATAAGAACTGCTGCCCGGCACCCACACAGTTGAGTGGATTTTATGTTCTGCTATAACCTATTTAGAAAGCAAACTTCCCAGATATATGTTCATACACCATGTTGGAATTAACAATGAGAGAGTAGGAGGAGGAGTTGTGTAGTCTTCCACTTAGTCATTTGCAAAAATGAAGTTTATCTCAAAAGATTAGAGAGCTAAATAATTAGGAGTTAGTTTTGACACTGTCAAAGCTATTTTTATATCTCTATCTCTATATATGTGTGTGTGTGTATATATGTGTGTGTATATAGAGTTTACATACACACATACACACACGCATATATGTGTATGTGTGTGTGTATATATATATATACACACACACATATATATATATATATATATATATATACATATATACTTTTTAAAACAATACCCATGCTGCTGATCTAAAGTGAGAGGGAGAGAGGAGAAGGAAGACTGACAGCAGATAATTATAAAGAAGAAAGTACATTTTACTCAGCAAATCTCTTTGAAGCCAGTGTGTATTGTCTGAGTTTGAGATGCTGAGCATTTTGATACTTGCTCTATGTAACAAAAAAATAAATAAAAATAAAAAGTTAGCTGATTTTATAGTGTTACAGTATCCTCTAATAATCTAGTAGAATAAACTGATAGACGTTAAGCTGTATGCATCATGTTTTATTTCTATCAATGTAAATGTTGAGCTATCGACTGCATATTTCAAATTATGCTGCTGGACGTAGAATACATATTAAGCAAGTATTCTTTCTTGTTCAGTCTCTTCCATTTCTTTTCTAAGACGATTGGTCAAAAGTAGCCAAAGAGGTTCTGGAGAATTTCTTGAAAGGGCTGTTGTCACTAATTCATGCCGAATCATCAGAATATAGCAAAAGCTTTTTTTTCAATCTTAATAATAACATACACCTCAGCAACTGGTATACAAGCAAATCATCTTATTAAATCTGCATTTAAAATTGTTACATATTCCATAATGTTTATATGGATTGACACATTTTAATTAGAATAGTCAGATTATCATTCAATATCAAACAAGCTATAGAGTACATCATTCATGCACCTGAATAAAAATGGCAGAACGTATTAATATGGTAACCACATTGCACTCCAGATAACTTTTTTTTCTATCACTACATTTTATTGCCAATGACCATGTCCACAGTGTGAAATGGTGGAATTTTTGAGAGACATCTGCATACTTATAGGAGAGGGGAAGAGCATAAAAGCATAGAGCTCATGATATTTAAACAAAATATGAAAGAACTTTGAAGTTGAGAATTAACACATAACTGCTATGAGGGAAGGACTTACATACAAAACAAAAATAAAACTTCCTATGGACAATTTTCATCTTCTCTCTTATTTTTCTGCATATGTTCATATGTGTATATTTGCATGTATATCCACATATGCAAATATATAAAATTAGTAACACTGGAACTTCTCTGCCAGCTGGATGTGTATGTGTAATTGAGGTTGAAATAAAAAAGGTTATGCCTACTAAAATTCAACTTCCCAATGTGAAAGTACAAAATATTTCCCTTTTCTGTTTTGTCTTTTCTACCACATTTACCACAACAATTACTTTTAAAAAATCATATTTGAACACTATTTTTTTACAGTCATTATTTTAATCTTAGAGAAAAAAAGTTTCAGATTGTAGATTTGTTTTGAATTGTTGTTCTACTATTTGTAAAAAAATTTCAAAATGTATGGAGAGGGTTAGAAAAGGTAATTGGTGAGTCATTACCAGAACTTTTCTCTGTTAACTTCATTGTTGCATACCAGTTTGGGTTGACGAAGTTGGAATTAATAAATGATTGGGCACTGGGCATGGTGGCTCATGCCTATAATCCCAGTAAATTGGGAGGCTGAGCCGGGTGGATCACTTGAGGCCAGGAGTTCAAGACCAGCCTGGCCAACATGGCAGAACTCTTTCTCTGCTAAAAATACAAAAATCAGCTGGGCATGCTGGTACACACCTGTGCTCTCAGCTACTCAGGAGGCTGAGGCACAAGAATCACCTGAATCTGGAAGGCAGAGCCCAGACTACACCACTGCACTCCATCCTGGGCAACAGAGCAAGAAGTTGTCTCTAAATAAATAAATAAATGTTTGGTAGCATGAACTAATGGCAAATCATCAGAACTAGGGATCAAGATAATGGTGGCTTTGATGCTATAGATATGACTATGGGTAAGTTAATTAACTTCATTGATACAATATCCACATACCTGAACAATGAGATAATTATTCTATATATTCTCTAAAATACACTTCTAAAAGTGCAAATCTACCTGATATCCTGTTTAAAAAGACTTATTTTTAAGCAAACTTATAGCCACATATATAGCAGCTTGGCTTGCCCTGTTTAATTTATATCCGGAATACCTATAATCTATAAATTACTTGAATTCTAGTGCCATTAGTAATTGGTCATTATATAAACTTTACATTTGGGATAGAATATAAAAAAACTATATACACACACAGATACACACACACACACACACACACACACACACGCACATCTCCATACATCTATGTATCTATCTTCCCTGTGTGTGTATACATACACACTACATATTTGCCTACAGAATAAAATGTCAAAAATGTACAAAAGAATTACTTCAATTTTTTAAGAAAAAAAGGCATTCCAAAAGATTCCTCTGTTTAGAAAGCTACTGCATCCTATTAATATAATCTGTAAAACTATTTTGCAATATTCATAATGATTTAAAACAAAATATTTAAATTTGATATAAAATAAAATTAAATACCAGTGTATTTTATCTATACACATTCCAGGAACAATTCTGCAGACATTGATTATTCTGAGCCTACTGAAGATTATGTCCAAATATACTCATGTGAGAGGTGAAAATTAGTGAATTGTCATAATTCTGGTTGAGCCATGTTTGCGTTACCCTTTTACAAATAAGCTTTTCTTGCTAATAGAGAAGCTTGACAATTCTCAGAAACCCAGACTACTTGAGTGAAAATTCAATAAGCAAGTTAAAGATACCAAATGGTAACCAGGCCTTGGGGAGGCTATACAATTGAAACACAACTTTTTTTTGACAGTTTGTAGTGTAGCTCTGGTGGTCTGTTTCAAAATCTGTCAAAAAGACGATAACTGGACTTAGGAGTTTAGTTTGATTCTTAAACCAAATAATCAGACAGCATATGTAGCATTACTGCCTTTGGGTGTTTAGAAAAAAGAAATTTGAGTTTTGAAAGCGCAAAAACATTAAAATCATCAAATTGCTGCTGTGTACCAGCAGAAAAACTTTCTAAGTTTCACTGCATGAACATTCCATCAGGGCAACCAGATAATGAAGTCATCTTCACTGAAGTCTATAGGACTCGATCACAAATATATCCCCAAAGAAATTATGTTTAACACTTATGTCATCTAATATGAAGGAGGAATCATCAACTATGATTTGTTTCAATGGTGATTTTACTTTCATTTTCTCAACATCAGTAAAACAGTTACCCCCACATTTGTTATATTAATACTCAAGTAAAATAAGGAAATTGACACTAGAGTCTCATTGATTTTGAGTGCCACAAGCTTGCTGCAATGAATCTGTTTTTTAAAAAATGGATAATTGAAAAATACATTAGCATTGTTCTTAGCATTATTCTTGACTATATACATATTAAAAATATAATTCATGATTGTATACCTGAGAGTCACTAGACTCCAGGGTTTGAGGATATTATAGAAGTTATGTAATTTTTTATTCTGCTGTTTGTATACTGTAATATTTAAGTAAAAAACAGGTTAGATTAAGCCATTAAATGAACAGGATCCTAATTATTTTAGTGTTTACTTGTAGTCAATAACATCAATAGTAGAAAATATTTATTTCCCACATACTGTACTAAGTACTGTATGTGTATTTTTCATTTGGCTCTCTAAACTCTTGTATAATGTAGGTATTACTTATATCTACATTTTACAAGGAGATAAAGGTTTAGAGAAGCTTCATGACTTTTCCAGCAGATAAAGGCAGTAAATGGCATTCATAGGTGACTGAATCATGGCCTACCTAGATTTATAGAGAGATCTTTTGGTAGGTATTTGATTCCATTACCTAAGTAAATAAATAAATAAATAAATATTTGTAGGTCTTCTACTTGATGTTATATAAAGGATTTAAGATAGCCATCCCATTGGAAATAACTTATCGCTGGTTCAATCTAAATTTTATAGCAATGAAATCAATAATGCAAACAAATTATCAAGGAACTTACCTGCCTCCAGTTGTGTTCTCATTCACTGCATTCATAGCTATTATTTTGAAGACATATGACCCCAAATGGTTAAATCATAAGGGACGAGGTAAGGTTGTGACATATCTCAGTTGAAGAGATAAGCATGTGGAAATCGAGTCAGGAAAAGCAGTTCTCATATAGGGCTTTGGGTGAATAAAAGGGTAATTACTGAAAGAGTGTTTAGGGTATCACATATATCTCTTACCAGTCTCTATTTTCCAAATAATCATTTATATATTGAGCAAATGAAGAATTTTTTGAAAGTACCATATGTATAATGCTTACAAGACATAGAAGTAATCTTTTTTTTTTTTTTTTTTTTTTTTTTTTTTTTTTTTTTTCAGAATTTGCACTAATAAGATTCATGCTGGAAATGTCAGAGCTGGGATAAGAGGAAGACCGGAATGAAAATTGCTCAACGTTCTCTAAGCAGTTAAACACCACCAAAAATATAAGAAGATTTAAAAAATAGCATTTCCCAGAATGTTTCTTGTGGACAGTTCTCTGAGTAGTTTGAAGACGGGATGTTTGCGTTTGACTCCCATTCCCATCTGTTTATATAAACTCTCTTTTGAGGAAATTGTAGTTTTCTGTTGTATTAGTCCATTTTCACACTGCTATAAAGATATACCTGAGACTTGGTAATTTGTAAAGAAAAAAGATTTAATTGATTCCTAGTTTTGCATGGCTGGGAAGACCTCTGGAAACTTGCATGGTGGAAGGGGAAGAGGCACATCTTACATGGTGGAGTACAGGAGATAGGGAGCAAGAGCAGGGGAGGCTGAGGTGGGTGAATCATGAGGTCAGGAGTTCAAGACCAGCCTGACCAACATGGTGAAACCCCGTCTCTACGAAGAATACAAAAATTAGCTGGGCATACTGGCATGCGCCTGTAATCCCAGCTACTCAGGAGACTAAGGCAGGAGAATCACTTGAATTCTGGAGGCGGAGGTTGCAGTGAGCCAAGATCGCACCACTGCCCTCCAGCCTGTGCGGCAGAGGGAGACATCGTCTAAAAAAAAAAGAAAGAAAAGAAAAGAAAGAAAATCAGATCTCCTGAGAACTCACTCACTATCACCAGAACAGCATGTGGGAAAATGACCCCATGATCCAATCACCTCCCTCCTGGTCCCTCCCTCGACACATGGGCATTATGGAGATTACAACTCAAGGTGAGATTTGGGTGGGGATACAGCCAAACCATATAATCTACTAAGCGGAAATGCAAGTTTGGAGTTTGAAGTTTGAAGATGAATTCTCCAAGACAACATTGTATTGACACAGCAATTCTTTCTTCTCCTTTCTTCCCCTGGTACACCCTAGTATTCTTCTTATCAAAATGTGCTGAAGACTAAGTAGTCTGACAATATTTGCTTGAAGGGGTATCAGTTTATGGGGTTTCTTAGGTTGTCCATACATCTAGTCTATCCCTGGTTATTGAAGACTGAAGGAGACAAAAATATGCCACTGTTTTGCATAATTACTTATAAAAAATGAAGAAAATCACGAAACCTCAAATTAACAATAACAAACCGGCAAGAAAAGTTTATAACACATTTCTCTTTCCCTCTTTATATTATTTCATCATTTTCATCCTTTAGTACTGGATAAATATTCACTAAATAAATCATCACAGAGACTCCGCCAGGCTAGATCTAGAAAAGTTTGTCAGCTCCTTATAGTGAACTAGATATCTGAGAGAAGAGTGACTGCTGTTCAGTTTATATGTGACTGCTTCTAATATTTTTCTGGATAATTCTGGAGATATTTACATAGTCTGGGAAATAAATTTATATTTGTGCTGTGCACTATAAGGAAGATTAAGTCTAATTCATATATTTGCAGTGTCAAGTAGTTAAAACATAAATCCCCAGGTAATCATTAGACTATTTTCAAGAATCATTATGGCCACTGGGAAGAATGTTAGTAATGTAACACAAAATTTGTATCCTCTATAATTATAGGATATCCAAATTAAAGAAAAAAAAAATTTTCCCAGTAGTAAAAGATGTTTATATCCCATCAAGTGGCATGGAGGGCTACGAAATTCTGCCACTGTAACAGTGGTTTTAAAAAGGCTTTCCTCAGCATCCCTACTCACCTACAATAGGCACTTTGGCATTTTTGAACTTCTTAAATGTGTACAGTTACAAGTAGAAACAGAAACAGCCAGAGCTTTGCAAACACTATGGAAACAATATTTTAACAAATGGTAGAAGACAAATGCTCTACTTTTAAACATTTGCAAACTTGAAAAATAATCCTCAGCAAATGAATTTAACCTGTGTTACTGATGACTGACACTGGCAGAAATCAGTTAGTAAATGATTGAGAGCCAGAATAACGGAATACACAAACCTAGCCTAGAATCAGAACAGAGACATTCTCCAGACCCACAACTGACAGAAGAGTTTATCAATTTTCATGAGAAAGATTTAGCAGTTAACATCGGAACATTGATCGATTTTACAGTTCATATGTTCATATGTGTGTTGTATGTATAAGATTGTTTTCTATATTTATACTCAGGTTTTCATATTGTCAGTGTTTTGTGTTGCAATTGAACTTTTCATTAAGGAATAGAGTTAAATAAAAAGAATGCCTTTACAAATAAGTAATGGAATATTCAAATATTTAAAAGGATTATGTTTAGAAATAGCAAAATGCTTTTCACTGTGGCATAAAGAATAAAGTTGTAAGTTACATGTGTGCTAAGATAGAAAATGTTGAATATATCTAACTAAAATATTTAAAGATATTATGATATTGCTAATTTTTGAATGATGCTATTATTATTACTTTTAAAAATATATGTTTCAGGTTTTTTTTTTTAAGAAGAAAATGCATTTAAAACTTTGAAAACTTAAAAAAGGTTTTCACTTTTGTGAGAAGCTGATTTAGATATTATATTATTATGGCAACTAGATATTATATTACTATGGACCAGACAACTGAATGAGTTCCTATTCTAGTCTCAAGAGTGAGAATCCAGGTCAACAGTACCATCTGAAGAATAGTGACAAAATGCAATTTGTTTCATTTTACCATATTTAGTCCTTAATTTAGAAAACTATGCCAACAACATGAAGGCTTTTTAAAAAAATATTTAAATATAATGTGTTTTTGTTGTTCTTATTGTTAAAGGAAAAACTTGGCATTGATAGTGATTGTGGGCTAAGTTATAAAAATTATCTGATCCTTTTCCCCTCCATCCTGCTCCATGGACCTTCAATTATCATTGGCATTGTAAATTTGTACTTGCTACTTGTAACTTTGTACTTGTAAAAAAGACAGAGACAATCATTTTTTTAAGTTAGAGATTGTGTTTACAAAAATCAGTGAGGTATTATGTTGGTTCAAGGGGTATTGACCCAAATAAAAAGTATTCGCTCTAAATTTCTAGATGGGTACAAACGGTATAACTATTTTTGAAAATAAAAAGTGCTGGAAATGGAATCACTTTCAGGACTACCTGCTCTCCTACAGCAACATTAAGCATATTTGGTGTTTTCGGAAATCATTCCATTTTACTCTAGTCCAGTCAGACCTTATTAAATTAATCCAAGAAGTTTCCAGAGGGAAAAAATATATCCTTCACTAACTCTCCAGTCTTTACTTTTCTTACCCCCAGTTTTTCTCATCATACACATTTGTGTGTGCATGCATATGCTCACACACACACACAGTCGTGATCACATACATTCACATGCATACACACCTAGCAATAACTTATTTTCATCCATTTATCCATATTTACATATCTGTGGGTAATTAATTCATCTTTTTAAAAAATCTACCTTCTACTTTCTTTTTTTTTATTTTATTGCATTTTAGGTTTTGGGGTGCACGTGAAGAATATGCAAGATTGTTGCTTAGGTACACACGTGGCAGTGTGATTTGCTGCCTTCTTCCCCATCACCTCTATCTGACATTTCTCCCCATGCTATCTCTCCCCAACTCCCCACCTGCTGCTGTCCCTCCCCTATTTTCCCCCAGCTCAATCTTATTTTTTTCTGCGTTTACCTTCAATCAATCCCTTACAGCCATTTTTCCTTCTACCCTGTAGAAGGATTTTTTACATACTACTGTCAACCACTCCTGACTCCTATGAAATAACATAATTGCTTTTTCTCTTTTTATTCCTCAGTGTTGATTTGCAGTTCTCCTGAATATATTACTTTGATTTGCTGCTTCGACCCTCCCTAATCCTCAGGATCAAGAGGAAAACACACCCCACTCACTACTCCTACTTTCAGACCTTTGGCTGCACCGTATCTCAAATGCTTTAACTCTGTTGGTATTTATAATATCTGTTTAACACACATCTTCATAATCACTTACTCTTAATTTTAAAATAAATTTATTTGGAGACTTTAGAAAAAAATATTTGATTACTGATGCAGTTAACTTAATGGTTAAATGTCTATTCAGGTTACTGTATCTTAATAGCTCAGTTTTTGAAAGTAATACTTTCATAGATAATTGTCTATTTTATTAAACATTGACTGACAAAATATAATTTGATGCCTTCTCAAAAATATTTTACTTTTACAGATATGTAACTTTTTATATTTTTAAGTTTTTAATTTTATTTGCACAAACTCTTTAGTCCTTTGTTTAATTAAAGATCAATAACAAAGAAATAGCTTTAGATTTGGATAATTTTTTGCTTCTTCATTTTTATTTTGTCATTTCTTTTTTATACTTTCTACTATTATTTCATTATTTTAAAAATATTTTGAATAGAATGCTTTAACTATTGATTTTAAATCTTTCATTAGTTTCTGATATATATTTTAACCTTTAAATTTTTAATTTTAGCTGTGTACACTTGTATATAATATGTAGTGATATTATTGTCTTTTAGTCATACATATTTTATAATTTTCATTATGGTTTTATTTTACTCAAATGTTAATTAGAAATATATTTTAAAAGTTTAGATTTTTTTAAAAATTAAGCTTTCTAAAAAGCTAAAGTTAGTTTTAAATCAGTACGAATGACCTGAAAAAACAATTTGGAATGATATTTGGTATTTGTAAAATTTGCTTTGTAGACTAATCTTAATTTTTGTAATTATCCGTATAACTAGTAAAGCATATGTGTTCTTTAAGTAATGTGTTCAAAATTCTCTCTCTCTCTCTTCTCCTTCTCTCTATCTGTCTATCCATCTATGTATCTATCTATTATCTGTTTATCTATCTATCCAATGATGCAGGATGTTTTGCTCCTTACTCAACTAAAATACAGGTTCTTGTCTCAGGACTGGAAAAAATTAGTCACATGGACACATTGAAAGATGATAAAAGCAGAATTTATTTTAAAAAAAAGCTCTCAGCAAATAAAAAAAAAGGGAGTCCTGCCAACAGGCACACACCTCACGGGTTGAATCTCAGATCACCATACGTGAACTGAGAGGTCAGGCTCCTCCCACCTGCGTGAGATGTGAATTCTCAGTGGTTCCACGTCACTCTACCGATGTTGGAGGTGGATCCTCAGCCTGCTGGGGGCATGCCCACACAAGGCCCTGGACAGGTTCCCTCATCTGTACAAAAGCATTTGATGTAAAAACTTGTGGGGCAGATTGGAGATTCTCCTGGCACCCTCCCTTATCTGCCTCCTGCAGCTATCACATATGCATATATATGGACCTATGCCTACCTCCATGCACAAGCACACACATTCAACTTGAGCTCCAATTTAGTATTCAACTCTGTCATTTTACTTTTAGATTTACTTCTAGTTCTTTGATTTTTGTTTTTTTACTATTTACAGGCAATACGTTAAATGTATGTAGATTGAGAATTAGTTATCTCTTTATGGTACTTTTTTTTACTTTATCATCATATAACAATCCATGACTCTAATAATGCTTTGTTCCTTAAGGTACATTTATTCTGGTGGTAATGTTGCTCACTAGTTAGTGCTTATTTTCTTTTTACCTCTCCCAGTGTGTGCTGTATTGAAAAATATTGTTAAACTGTTTTGCATAAATTATGCTTTTTTTGTGTGTCCCCCAATGTGGGAATTGCTGTTAAGAGAGGTGTATCTATCTATCTATCTACCTAGTTATAGTTATAACATTGGCTATATTTTAATTATTTTATTAGTTACACTTATATTTTAATTTTCATCCTACATTTACTGAATTATAAATCATAAACATTGCTACCATCGCCCTGAACAATACAAAGTCACATGACATCTGAAGTCCAAACAACTTCCCACTGAATTCTTTCATTTTATTGTTGTCTAGTACTTTATTCTTACTTTGATTTTTACTTCTGCTAAAACAATCATTTCTGTTTTTTTAGTTAGTTTTTATTTAGAATTTCCAGTAGGCTTTCTTAAGACTTCAATTTCTTTCCTAACAAATATTTAAGAATATTAACATTTCTTTCAAGGCATGAAAGTTATGTATTGGCTCTGTTTGAAAATATCTTTATTGGGCCGGGCGCTGTGGCTCAAGCCTGTAATCCCAGCACTTTGGGAGGCCGAGGCAGGCGGATCACGAGGTCGAGAGATCGAGACCATCCTGGTCAACATGGTGAAACCCTGTCTCTACTAAAAATACAAAAAATTAGCTGGGCATGGTGGCACGTGCCTGTAATCCCAGCTACTCAGGAGGCTGAGGCAGGAGAATTGCCTGAACCCAGGAGGCGGAGGTTGCGGTGAGCCGAGATCGCGCCATTGCACTCCAGCCTGGGTAACAAGAGCGAAACTCCGTGAAAAAAAAAAAAAAAAAAAAAAAAAAAAAAAAAAAAAAAAAAAAAAAATCTTTATTTTCTCATTTTTCTATGATAATCACGTAGCTGGATGTTGAATTCTAGGTTGAGAGGTTTTTCCCCAGCATTTGAAGTATTAATTTGTCTTTTAACATCTTTTTGTTTATAAGAATTATGCTTTCATTTAAAATTTAATGAGCCCTAGGCATAAAATTGGGCCTTACTTTCTAGTTGTATTTATCTTTGGCATTACTATAATATACCTAAAGGTACATTTATTTGTATTTATTTCCCTTAGAATTATGTCACTTCTGAGATAGATATCACTAATTCAAAATTAGCTTATTTTCTATATGTTTATATATTCTCATTTTTGCATTGCCTATTACGTACTGTTTTTTTGAAAACAAAACTTCTTTTTAAAAGTTGTTGCTCTAAGAACTAGAATATATGTCCTCCACTTTCAACAGTCAACATAGTGTTAAACTGGTACCACTTAATGGACAATGTAATAGCCTTACAACTGTATAGGTAAATTTGCATCCCTGACTGTCCCTGTCCGCACAACAATTGTTCCTGTTGTAGCTGTTACAGGAAAAAAGTCCCGATCCAGACCCCAAAAGAGGGTTCTTGGATCTTGCACAATAAATAATTCAGGGCAAGTCCACAGTACAAAGTAAAAGTAAGTTTATTAAGAAAGTAATGGTATAAAAGGATGAGTACTCCATAGACAGAGAAGCCCTGAGGGCTGCTGGTTGCCCATTTTATGGTTATTTCTTGAAGATATTCTAAACAAGGCGGGGATTATCAATGCCTCACCTTTTTAGACCATACAGGGTAGCTTTCTGACATTTTCATGACATTTGTAAACTCATTGTTCTGGTGGGAATGTAGCAGTGGGGATGACCAGAGGTCACTTTTGTCCCCATTTTGTTTTTGGCCGCTCCTTTACTAAAAACTGTTTTATCAGCAGGGTCTTTATAATCTGCTATATAAACACTCAATTTTTTTTAACCATTCATTCAACCGTTTGCACAGAGAGAGAGAAGACAGAAATCTGACTGGCAATAAATTCTTACCATTTTGCTGGCATTCCAGACTTCTGGGTTTCCTTTTCCTGAGTGGCCCTACTGATTGAGTTGTGGCACCATCACCCTGGGGACCAAGCCACATCATAAAGAAAAATTATTATTGTTTTTTGTTCTGGCCATAGCTAAATATATGTGATAAAACATGACATTAGTTGGGGGTGGAAGAACTCATGGGAGACCCCACAAGTGCCAAGGCTAAAAGGTCTGAAGCCTCAGACTGTTCCCATGTGAATACAGAACTAGAAAAGAATTAGAGATATAGTCACATAGTTATTCCTATGTATAATCATAAATAATCACATAGCTATTCATATGTAATCACAGAAATATATATACTCAATATAACCTTTTAATTTTACTGATTGTTAGGTTATGAAGCATGGAACCGAGGTGACATTGTGAACAAAGTGATCCTAAGGCAAGACGTTCTAAACCCTTTGTCATGCCCGCATAAGGGCTGCTGGAGGGCGCCTTGGCTGTGCAGCAGCGTCAGCACTTGGAAAGCGCCCACTATTTAGCCAGCTAGGGAAGGAGATGTCCAAAACATTTGAGATATCTCCTTCCTCAGGGGAGTTAGGAGAAAACTGCTCCTCCAAGCTCTTGCCCTGGGCCTGACGGCTGTCAGGTAGGCTCACAGACATCCTGGGGCTTCACTGTCTCTACGTGATGCTGTGTTTCAGTGGTCACCTTCCATGTCTACTTTCATGTTCTGCTTCTGCACCTGGTCTCTTTTTTTTCTTAAAAGATAAAATCTGTAATATTAACAAAAATCTTAATGTATTTATTATTTCTTGACAAGTATGAAAAACTGCTGATGCATTACGTTTTCTCCTCACCTCAGCTACTTGAAAGACCTGGGCCCCTATCTCCAAAACACGTGATTTATTTGATCCTATCACTGACCACCATTACCTCACCCCACCTACCCTGTCCCTACCTTTGTACTCAGTAAAAGTCAGAGTGTCCAGGCACTCAGAGCCACTGCTGGACTCCACACTCTGATTGGTAGTGGACCCCTGGGCCCGAGCTCTGTTTTCTCTTTCTCGGTGTCTTGTGTCTTTTATTTCCGCAGTTTCTGGCCTCCACGCTTATAGAGAGGGGCTCGCAGGACCCTGTAGGGCTGGACCTTACAATTAGTCACTCTGCTTAGCACCCTATGTCAAACTGGCAAGGCGTAAATTTGCCCCACATCATCTTTCATCCAACCTCCAACTTGGAGTTTCAACACATGGTCTCAGGCGAGATGGTTGCCTTGAATAACTGGAACGATAAGAAAGGAAAAGTGGAGAAGAAACATATTGTCTGTGGCAAAATGGGAAAGGTGAAGAGCTTAGAGAGACCAGAGAAAAAAACCCACTCATTGTAACTGAAGGGAGCTTTTCCAGCAGTCCCAACAGCTCTCAAGTTTCCCCTTTTAGGGAAGAAAAAGCTCCCCATATCCCACAATTCTGCACATACCTATCTCTGTCACCCACAGCCATCATCAAACAGTGCAAGGCAGAGTAACCCAAAGAGAATAGCAATTAACATCCCATAGTGCCAAACCTGTTCTTAGCTGAGAGGGGCTTTGCCAAGAGTGGCCTCTAACTCCCTAAATCTTAGAAGGGACTCTAACCCTCCTAAGTTTGGCCTCTAAGCCAAGGTCAGTCAAGCTTCCTTGGCTTTTCTTAAGAGGGGCCTCTGACCCATTCTGTCTTAGGAGAGTCTAACTCCCCTAGGTTGAGCCTCTAAAACCAGTCCCTGGTATACCTCACTATACCTACTCCACTCACCCAAAATCAGCCAATTGGTGCACACAGATGATTTTCCTTTGGGTTGGGGGGTCTCTTTAGTATCATTCCTTCCGTGGTTCACCAGAAATATGTTACAGGACTGGGGTCCCAATTCAGACCCCAAGAGAGAGTTTTTGGATCTCGCACAATATAGAATTCAGGGAGAGTCCACAGTGCAAAGTGAAATCAGGTTTATTACGAAAGTAAAGGTATAAAAGAACAGCTTCTCCATAGACAGAAAAGCCCCTAGGGGCTGCTGGTTGCCCATTTTTATGATTATTTCTTGATGATATGCTAAACAAAGGGTGGATTATTAATGACTCCTCTTTTTAGACCATAGAGGGTAAATTCCTGACATTGCCATAGCATTTGTAAACTGTCATGGTGCTGGTGGGAACGTAGCTGGTGAGGACTACCAGAGGTAACTCTTGTAGCCATTTTGGTTTTGGTGTGTTTAGGCTGGCTCCTTTACTGCAACCTGTTTTATCAGCAAGGTCTTTATAACCTGTGTTTTATGCTGACCTCCTATCTCATCCTGTGACTTAGAATGCCTTACGCATCTGGCAATGCAGCCCAGTAGGTTTCAGCCTCACTTTACCCTGTTCCTGTGTAAGATAGAGTTGCCATCATTCACACACCTCTGCCATAGCTGCCTTATGTATTTTAGCTACATATTATAAATTCAAGAAGATGATGCTATAATTTTTGTTTTAAATAATCGTTGGGATACTTTTCCTTATTCTTGAAGATTCAAGTTTTTTGTAATTTTTTTCAGCCTGAAAAATCTACCTTTTATAGGACAGGTTTGCTAGAGATAGATTGTTTTCTTTCTCTTTTTAAATTTTTTTGAAAGAGGCTTTTTATATTATTATTTATTAATATCTTTTGTATTTATATTAAATGCTTTGTTGGATTTTTTTCTTTTATTACTACTTTTTGACCTTCATAGTTAATGATGTACATATATATATATATACAAATAATTATATATATACATGGAATACTATATATATGTGTATATATATATATATATATATTTGATGGAACATTCACAGAGACTTGGATGATATTATATATATATATATATATATATATATATATATATATATATTCCATGATATATACCTGAATACTATTCAGCCATAAGAAGAAATATTTACCAGCATTTGCAGAGACAGTTTCTTTATCCACTTGTTGATTGATGGGCATTTGGATTGGTTCCATAATTTTGCAACTGAGAATTATGCTGCTATAAACGTGTATGTAGTATCTTTTTTGTATAATGACTTATTTCCTCTGGGTAGATACCCAGTAGTGGGATTGCTGGATCAAATGGTAGTACTACTTTTAGTTTCTTAAGAAATCTCCACACTGTTTCCATAGTGATTATACTAGTTTACATTCCCACCAGTGGTGTAGAAGTGTTCCCTGATTACTGCATCCCCACCAACATCTACTATTTTTTTATTTTTTATTTTTTATTATGGTCATTCTTTTGGGAGTAAGGTGGTATCACATTGTGGTTTTGATTTTCATTTCCCTGATCATTAGTGATGTTGAGCATTTGTAATTTTTTTTTTATCATTCTCATATCTTCTTTTAAGAATTGTCTATTCATATTCTTAGCCCACTTTTTGATGGGATTGTTAGTCTTATTCTTGTTGATTTGGTTAAGTCTGTCGTAGATTCTGGATACCAGTCCTTTGTCAGGTGTATAGATTGTGAAGATTTCTCCCACTCTGTGGGCTGTCTGTTTACTCTGCTGACTGTTTCTTTTGCTTTGCAAAAGCTCTTTAGTCTAATTAAGTCCCAGCTATTTATTTTTGTTTTTATTTCATTTGTTTTTGAGTTCTTGGTCATAAAATCCTTTCCTACTAAGCCAATGTCTAGAAGGGTTTTTCCAATGTTATCTTCTAGAATTTGTGTAGTTTCACGTGTCAGATTTAAGTTGTTAATCCATCTTGAGTTGATTTTTGTATACGGTGAAAGAGGAGGATTCAGTTTCATTCTGCTACATTTGGCTACAATTATCTTAGTACCATTTGTTGAAAAGGATTTTTTTTCCTTCATTCACTTTATGTTTTTGTTTGCTTTGTAGAAGATCAGTTGGCTGTAAGTATTTGGGTTTATTTCTGGGTTCTCTATTCTGTTTCATTGTTCTATGTGCCCATTTTTATACCAGTACCATGTTTTGGTGACTTTAGCCTTATTGTATAGTTAGAAATTCGATAATGTGATGTCTTCAGATTTATTCTTTTTGCTTAGTCTTGCTTTAGCTATGAGGACTCTTTTTTGGTTCTATATGAATTTTAGAATTGTTTTTCTAATGCTGTGAAAAATGATGGCAGTATTTTGATGAGAATTGCATTGAATTTTTATATAGCCTTTGGCAATATGGTCATTTTCACAATATTGATTCTACCCATCCAAAAGAATGTTTTTTTTTTTTTTTTTCCATTTGTTTGTGTCATTTATGTTTTTCAGCAGTATTTTGCAGTTTTCCTTGTAGAGATCTTTTGACTCCCTGGTTAGATATATTCCTAAGTATTTAATTTTTTTTTTCAGCTATCGTGAAGGGGATTGAGTTCTTTATTTGATTCTCCACTTGGTCACTGTCGGTGTATAGAAAAGCTACTGATTTGTGTACATTAATCTTGTATTCAGAAACTTTGCTGAATTCTTTTATCAGATCTAGGAGTTTTCTGGAGGAGTCCTTAGGGTTTTCAAGATAAGTGATCTTATCATCACTAAACAGCAACAGTATGACTCCCTCTTTAACAATTTGGAGATCCTTTCTTTCTTTCGTCTGATTGCTCTGTCTGGGACGTCAGGTACTATGTTGAAGGCGAGTGGTAAGAGTAAGCATCCTTGTCTTGTTCCAGTTCTCAGAGGAAATGTTTCCAACTTTTCCCCATTTAGTATTATGCTGGCTGCGGGTTTGTCATAGATGGCTTTTATTACATTGAAGTATGTCCCTTGTATACTGATTTTGCTGAGAGTTTTAATCATATAGTAATGCTGGATTTTGTTGAATGCTTTTTTTTTGCATCTATTGAGATCATCGTGATTCTTATTTTTAATTCTGTATATGTGGTGTATCATATTTATTGACTTGCATATGTCAAACCATCCCTGCATCCCTGGTATGAAACCCACTTGATCGTGTTGGATTATGTTTTTGATATTTTGTTGGATTCAGTTAGCTAGCATTTTGTTAAAGATTATAGCAAATATGTTCATCAAGAATATCAGTCTGTAGTTTTCTTTTTGATTGTGTCCTCTCCTGGTTTTGGTATTAGGATGACACTGGCTTTATAAAAAGATTTAGGGAGGCTGCTCTCTTTCTCTATCTTGTGAAATATGTCAATAGGATTGGTATCAATTCTTTTTTTGAATGTCTGGTAGAATTCTGCTGTGAATTTGTCTGGTCCTGGATTTTTTTGTTGGTAATTTGAAAATTACCATTTCAATCTCACTGCTTATTATTGATCTGTTCAGGGTATCTGATTCTTCCTGATTTAAGCTAGGAATATTTTATCTTTCCGGGAATTTATCCTTCTCTTCTAGGTTTTCTAGTTTATGTATGTAAAGGCATTCATAGTAGCCTTCAATAGTCTTTTGTATTTCTGTGGTGTCAGTTGTAATGTGTCCCATTTCATTTCTTATTGAGCTTATTTGGATTTTTCTCCCTCGGTTAATCTTACTAATGGCCTATCAATTTTATTCATCTTTTCAAAGAACCAGCTTTTTGTTTCATTCAGTTTTTGCAAATTTTTTTTTGTTTCATTTTCATTTAGTTCTGTTCTGACCTTGGTTAATTCCTTACTTCTGCTGTATTTAGGTTTGGTTTGTTCTTGTTTCTCTAGTCCTTTGAGGTGTGACCTTAGATTGTCTGTTTGTGCTCTTTCAGTCTTTTTGACGTAAGTATTTAGGGCTCTGAACTTTCCTCTTAGCACTGGCTTTGCCGTATCCCAGAGGTTTTGATAGATTGTGTCACTATTGTCATACAGTTCAAAGAATTTTTTTGTTTCCATCTTGATTTCACTTTTCACCCAGTGATCATTCAGGAGCAGATTATTTAATTTCCATGTATTTGCATGATTTTGAAGGTTTCTTTTGGAGTTGTTTTCCAGTTTTACTCTACTGTGGTCTGAAAGAGTGCTTGATATAATTTCAATTTTCTTAAATTTATTGAGGCTCATTTTCTGGCCTATCATATGGTCTGTCCTGGAGAAAGTTCCATTCACTGTTGAATTGTTGTATTCTGCTGTTGTTGGATAGTATGCTCTGTATGTATCTGTTAAGTCCATTTGTTCTGTGTATATCTGTTAAGTCCAAGGTATAGTTTAGATCCATTGTTTCTTTGTTGACTTTCTGTCTTGCTGACCTCTCTACTGCTGTCAGTGAAGTATTGAAGTCCCCCACTATTATTGTGTTGCTGTCTATCTTATTTCTTAGGTCTATTAGTAATCATTTTATAAA
This sequence comes from Saimiri boliviensis, assembly GCF_048565385.1. NCBI lineage: Eukaryota > Metazoa > Chordata > Mammalia > Primates > Cebidae > Saimiri > Saimiri boliviensis. The sequence continues at coordinate 49,342,411 of NC_133463.1, read as the reverse complement.
TCTGAGTGCTCCAGTGTTAGGTGCATACGTGTTTGCAATTGTGATATTTTCCTGTTAGACAAGGCCTTTTACTATTATATACGTTCCTCTTTGCCTTTTAACTGCTGTTACTTTAAAGTTTGTTTTGTCTGATTTAAGAATAGCTACTCCTGATCCCTTTTGGTGTCCATTTGCATGAAATTTCCTTTTCCACCCCTTTAAGCTTACGTTGAGTCCTTAAGTGTTGGGTGAATCCCTTGAAGGCAGCAGTTACTGGATTGGTGAATTCTTATCCATTCTGCAGTTATGTATGTTTTAAGTGAAGCATTTAGGCCATTTGCATTCATTGTTGATATTGAGATGTGAGGTGCCATTCCATTTATCATGCTCTTTGTTGCCTGCGTACCTTGATTTTTTGGTTCTTGTTTTTGTTTTTTAAATTGTGTTTTTGTTTTATAGGTCCTGTGAGATTTATGCTTTAAAAAGTTTCTGTTCTGATGTGTTTCCAGAATTTGTTTCAAAGTTTAGAGCTCCTTTTAGCAGTTCTTGGAGTGGTGGCTTTGTGGTGGTGAGTCCTCTCATTATTTATTTGTCTGAAAAAGACTGTATCTTTTTTTCATATATCAAGCTTAGTTTCTCTGGGTACAAAATTCTTGGCTGATAATTGTTTCATTTGAAGAGGCTACAAATTGGGCCCCAATCCCTTTTAGCTTGTAGGGTTTCAGATAAGAAATTCACTGTTAATCTGATAGGTTTTCATTTATAGGTTGCCTGGTGCTTTTATCTCACAGCTGTTAAGATTCTTTCCTTTGTCTTAACTTTAGATAAACTGGTGGCAATGTGCCTGGGCCATGATCTTTATGTGATGAATTTCTCAAATGTTCTTTATGCTTCTTGTACTTGGATGTCTAGGTCTCTAGCAAGACCAGGGAAGTTTTCCTTGATTATTCCCCCAAATATGTTTTCCAAACTTTTTGATTTATCTTCTTAAGTGATTATTCTTAGGTTTGGTCATTATATTAAAATCCCAGGCTTCTTGGAGGCTTTGTTCATATTTTCTTATATTTTTCTTTGTCTTGTTGGATTGGGTTAATTCAAAGACCTTGTCCTTGAGCTCGGAATTTCTTCTACTTTTAAAATTCTATTGCTGAGACTTTCCAGAACATTTTGCATTTGTATGTCCAATGTTTCCTAAGGATTTGGTTTTTTTTTTAATTTATGATGCTATTTCATTGAATATTTTTGCCTTCACTTCTTGTGTATTTCTGGTGCCTCCCTGATTAGCTTAGTAACTGCCATCCTAAATTCTTTTTCAGGTAAATCAGTAATTTTTGTTTGTTTGTTTGTTTATTTGGATCAATAGCTGGTGAGCCAGTGTCAATTTTTTTTAGGGTGTTAAAGAACCTTCTTTTGTCATATTACCAGATTGATTTTCTGATTCCTTTTTATCTGGGTAAGTGGTGTCAGGGTTAGAGCTGAGGGCTTTTTTTTCATATTCTTTTATTCCTTCAGGCATTTTCTTGATGTAGTACTCTCCCCATTTTTCTATGGATGTGGCCTCCTGAGAGCTGAGCTGTAGTGATTATCTCTTTTCTGGGTTTAACCACCCAGCAAATCTACCAGGCTCCAGGCTGGTACTGAGGGTTGTCTGCAGAGAGTCCTGTGATGTGAACCATCTATGGGTCTCTCAGCCATGGATACCATCACAGTATTTGGGGTGTCTCCAAGGTCTTGCAGGAACAGTCCACTTCCTTCAGACGGTCTGTGGGTCCTCTTGGGTTTCCTGATTTCTTCCTGCAAGCATTCTGGAGTTAAAATTCATGATGCAGGCTTCCACATATTGCTCTGTCTCTTGGAGTCAGAACTCCAATCTAGTACTGTCTCCCATCCGCAATGATGGAATTCAGCCTGCCTTGTTTCTTTCTTATGCCAGAAAGATAGCAGGTTTTCTATAGGAGCTTGAGTCACCCTATGTCATGTTACAATGCCAGCTTGCCTTCAGGCTAAAGCTACAAAGACAGGGCAGTCACCCCTGGACAGTTTATTTTTCCAATTTTCTGCTCCCATCCAAAATAGATGGCTTTTGTACATACTTCATACTCTTAAGGTAGTTGTTTCATGATATTTTGCCCAGAGTTTATAAAAATAAATAGGTACAGGAAGTTCAGCCCACCGAAAACTTATTCCACTATGTCAAAAGTGAAACTACAATATCTATTAGACAAATCTAGTACTTTTGCATTCTAGCTTTTATATCTTAAAGTCTTGTTAATATTTCTTAATATCTCTGTAGTGCATTCTGGGTACATTTATTTTGTCTATCTTCTAATATTTTAATTACCCATTCAGGCTGCAAGTTAATTTGAGGTTTCTGCAATGTGGTAGGCTGAGCTAACTTGAGCAACATTCACCTTCCAAACACATAACTATTCCAGATTACGTACCTTAATTTTCAAGAAAGCATATGGCTCAGCATTATAAAGTTCATTTTGAGTGATTGGGGTAATTTGTAAAGACAATTTTAGAAAATCAAACTCAACTTTATTCTAAAAATAATTTTATTTCCTTTTATCTAAATTCAATTGTGTTTCATGAACTATTTTTTGCCTTTTTTATTATTTGATTTATGACTTCTTACTATTTATTTTTAGAGAGAAATTCTTTTTTGACTTTCCATTTATGTTAGCTAGTAGAGAATAAATGGAAAATTATGAAAAATAATAACTAAGGAAATTAATGAAGAGGCAATAACTCTTTTAAGAACAGTAATAATAGATTTATCTATATTTTGCATTATTTCATTAACCATATCCCTTTTGGAGGAATATTCCTTTTTTTCTAAGAGGATTTCTTTTATTTTTTGTGTACTCTATTTTTGACTTTCTATATCAATACCTATATCCAAAATGGTATAGAATAGCATAATTTATTTTTGTAAATTGCTTTCAAAAATCATTATCATCTTACTAATTATATTGTCCGAAAAATTTGCATGGACTCTAGTCACATTTGCACAGTAACATTGACCACAGATGTAATAACTCCATTTCCTGTATCCCTGGCCAAACACCAATTTCAGCCAAAGTCGTCTGCATCTGCCCATATAAATCATTTCATAAATTAGAGTCAGCATTCCTCACAGAACATGAATTTATTTTTGAATCCAGACAAAATAAATCATAAAGAGCCATGAGGTTGGGACTGCAGCCTAATTTTTACTAAGTTCCTTCAATTAATGCAGTTTCAAGTTTCACATTCATAATAAAAATATTATAAAATTATGTCCATCTTAATTGTTTTTTTTTCTCTTCTTATATTATTCAAATATACTACTTATCTAGAAAGTCTCCCTCTTTTCCTTCTCAAGTTCTTTGTGCTTTTATCTGCTGCTTAATTTTATTTATGACTTTCACGTTTCTTTAGAAGGCCTGTGGCACGTTAACAAGTGTTTTCGATATTTTGGTGTTAAAGAAGATGGTCTCTGGATTTAGTAACAACATGTCACCCAACACATTTATTCATTCTTTTAATATTTATTAATTCATTAAATATTCATAGAGTGCCTACCATGAGTCAAATATTTGATAGCGACAAATGTTATGGTTTCTGCTCTTAATTGCACAGTCAAATAAGTGAGGCAAATACCGATATATTTGAGATAAGTGCTGAAAAAGGGGTATGCACATGCAAAGTACATCTTCACTGGCTATTGCTAGTTAACAGTCTAGTGCAAACTTTTATCAGATGAAGGGCTGTCAGCAATCACAGTTCATGTTACTAAAGTTATCACTTTTGCAGCTGCTCAAATTCTTTATTTTCTTTTTATTGGCTAGAAATTATGTAAATTGTTTCCTCCATATGTCTGAAATGTAAGGATGATTGTCTTTCATATAAATTTTTAAACTTGTCCAAGCAGTGTAAACAGCCTAAAAGGTGAAAAGTGGGAATGTCACATGTCACACTGTATCAGGGTAATGAGATGTCTAACATAGGTCCACAGACACACAACTTGAAAAGCACTTCTTCATATTCATGTTCTTGATAATTTCACACTTATAATATAGCCTAGGCAAGGAAAACTATTTCTTTCAATAGAATCATGGGTCAACTCAAGGTAAGCCATTATTCTATAAAACCATGGTTCAGAAATAACCTAATTAGGGCTCATAACCACATTTCTAAGGACTACTGTTCTGTTATTATGTGTAAAATATAGGAACACTTCCCAATAATGTGAAAATAAGGAAAACTGATATGAAATCTACAGGAGTAAGCTAACAATTTTCTGGACAACAGAATTATATATTTTGCATTATTGTTCTGAAGAACTATAGGCTTTGATTACTTGGGACTGCTTTTTTTTTTTTTCTTGGCCTTCCTAGCAGAGCTGCAGATTTAATTTTATCTGTATGAGAAATATGAAGCTAGGGAATTTAATAATTGTTTCACTAGGTAAGGGATGAAGTAAATTCCATTGCCTTTCGTTTGATTACAATCTTCCCTGCTGGTTTAATTAAAAATATCCATGTGAGGAAGAAGAAACATGGTACAGGATCTAATTGTTTTATTGTATTGAATGTAGAGTAGGAACAATGAAATTGAAAGGTTTATAGTTGTAAAACTTAAATGTTTCATGTAAATCTAAATTGCAGACACAGGCCAGCTATAGACAAATGTCAGTAGACTAGATTCAAAATGCACTGCAGGCAGAAAAGATGACATTTATCAGTCATCCATACATCAGTAACTAAAACAATTTTAGGGTTGTCTAGACAGGCATCTATTATTTCTTAAATTTAAATCTTCAGTAGAAGGACAACAAGAGGCATGGTATCCATATTTAGTTGCACGAGAAATGTGGAAAAGGCTTAGGAAAAAAAATCCAAAAGCATTTGCAGAAATATACATGTGGAAAAAGAGTCTGATTGCTGTTACTATAAGCTGGAAGAAACTATATGACTAAATTAGCTATCTCAGTTACTGAGACACAGGCCTGAAAAATTACAATAAATATTAGTAAACATGATTTAATTTCATGAGTTTTGGATAATTTGCCAATAACAATATTTTAAAAATCTTTTCTAATGTTTTTACAAGTTTTTGTTCTTTTGTTAAAAAAATTATAAAATTAGAAAATTGTATTTAAATGTGAATTTTGAAAATCACAGAAGTAGGCAGCAGAAAATTAAATATGCTAACATTATGAAAACATCATTCAACATCTTTTCCATATTCAAAGACAGCAAAAGACTGTGAGAAATAATTTAAAAATATGCAAGAAGGTTATAAAGCTTTCAGTCTTCTAAGAGAAAATGCAATTGGGTAGGAAATTTTATTTCCATTGTATTTGAAACTATCAATATAAAATGTAGTTGAGACAGGCTTACCTATAAAACAGGAATATATCACAAAATATCTAAATGAAACAAATGGCAAAATATCATAATTTAAAAGTCTGAGGAATTAAAAACAAAATCAAACTAGAAATAGAAACAAACCATAAAAGCAAGAGCAAAAAATATCTCAGCATATCAGTTGTTGGACTATTTCAAAATTGTATTCCATTTCATTTTACTGTTTACATGCAACTACAGTTTTTAGTGGTATGATTTTCTTATTGTTGAATCCTTTTTGCTAGCAATAATATACCTTTTTAGATATGTGGTTATCTGCTTAATAAATCATAGATCGTCATCCCTGTTTGTCATAGGGAATCTATCAATTCTATTACTTTTTACTATACCCATTTAAAAAATTATTTCTTTTCTTTTTTCTTTGTTTTTAATTTATGATTTTAAAGTTATCGTTAGTTTTGAGCTCAATAATTTTTAAAAACTTAAGCATGGTTTAAGTTTTCTGGCAACAATTCAAAGTACTTTTTTGTGTTGACAAATCATGGTATTTTAATGCAATCTATTCTTTGGCTCTCCAGGAAGTGCATTTTTCACCCTTGCCTAACACACACCCCATATTTACATCATCGTGATGAACATTATTGTGCTAAATATATTCCATAGTGCAGATCACTTCAGTCCACTGCTCTAGATCTTATAGCCGTAAATCACTACTGTTAAATATTTATAACATTCCTTTGAACACTTAAGGGGGAAATCCAAAATAAAATTTTTTATTTCTCCTAGTGTTACAATGTTTGTAGTGGTTAAAAAATACTACAGTTTTCCTCAGGATATTAAATTACACCCAAAAATCTGTACATAACCACTGGTATTGAGTGAATTTGCTTAAGTGTCCAGATTTTCACTCAGAAGCATCCAAACAATTGTTAAGAGAAGGTCCATAACGCAATTCAAGGATTTCTTTTTCTCTTCTATTTGTTTTATCTGGAATTCTTTTTGGCCCCAGTGATACTAGTGAAGCTCCCTAATTTTATTGAAAATTCGTATTTTCCCACAAAAGACCAGCTGCAATGCACAATCCAAATGTGTAGATATAAAGTTGGATTTTCCTACAGCTCAGTGAAAACATTTTGCCGACAAAGGGGTAAGGACCATTTTTTGTAACAGAGAATAAGCTGGTCTTAGATAAACAATTGGAAATAGGGTGCCCTAGCATTTCTTGGACTCTCTTCAGATATCATAAACTAATGTGGGGTTCATTTCCAATGTTTTTATGTCAAGCCTGATTTGCTGCTTTTTATTACATGGTAGGAATTTGTTAGATTTTACTTCTTAATGCCTGCTTTGTCATCAGTATCCACTAGGTGGAGATATAATTTTATTTTTTTCTTAGGTTTAAGACAACTTGAACATTTATGATGCTATGAAAGAATATTCATCTTCACGCTTTGAACATATACCTTTTAATTGGCATTTAATAAATATGATGTCAATCTATATTTTTTCTGAATATTACCTTTACCTTCATTTCCGTTTTTGCTTGTTTGTTTTTGTATTGTGGTATAGATTCTAAAGTACAGACCACTGATTGACTTGGTTTCATTTTAATAATTTCCTTCCAAGTGTTGGAATATACAAGTGAGTATCCTCAATTCCAGAGTATAGTGAAATGCAATCCCCAGTATTATGTAAAGATGCTTTGAGACTAAGTACAGGTTGTTGGAGGGATTTAATTGGAGGGGTTAGAAAAGAGATAAGAGATTTTCTTTTTTTCTCTAAGCCAGGTGAGAATGCTCTTCTTAGCCTTATAGCTGCCAGGAAGAAAAGAATATGAAAGCAAATGAAGTGGTTTCCAGATCCTGAAGGATACTCTCTGCATAGAATCTCTCTCTTCTCTCTTCTTTTTTTCTCTTTCTTCTCTGTCTCCTTCCCTTCAATTCTCTTTTAGAAATCTGCCTTCTTCTCTGTCTGTCTCTGTCTCTTGCTCATTTATCTCTATAACTATTTACTGGAAATGTACATACATACATTTATATTAGATTTTTAAATGTAATGCTATATATATATGTGTTACATAAACATGCATAGTTAGGACTGTAAAAAAGCAAGAAATGAAGTCTCCACTTTTAAGAGGACTCCTCATTTATTTCTGTCTTTCATGTGGGTACTTGTTTTATAGAACCGTATTTGCTAGCTACATATTACCAGAAATCTAAGCATCATATTTCGCCTTTCCTGCTTTTTTAAAGAAGACAAAGTGTTTCCTGTGACTCTTGTTTCAAGTGTCGTCCTGGAAACCAGTGGCTTTAAACTCTGCAGACAATGTAAGGCAGAGATGCTCTTCCCTACTTAAGTACAGACTAGATTTAAAACAAAGGACTTGGAGGAACTGTCTTAAATCCAGGGGTGGCAAAATTTCAAGAGCTAGTTTAGTGTAGTTCTGAGTTAACAAGCATAGAATCTAATACTTGGTAGACAACATCTCTCACTGCCTTCTGAAGAAACGTAATCCTAATGTTCAAGGCTAAATAAAATGGTGATGTCTCTGATAATGCCACTTCTCATCTACTGCTACATGTACAAATAAGGTGTATTTGTACATTACAGTGCCTATACCAAAGACATTTCATAAAACAAGCAAATGAAGCAACGGGAAGTCTGGATCTCTTGGCATTGGCAAACTGTTTAGGCCTATTAATTACATTTGATCATATGTGAATGAACTCAGTGTCTGTGAGTTCTGAGAAAACTATTCTCCTTCCACTCTCTGTGATTGTCTGTGCCTGAAGTCCTTTATTTCTATGTAAACATGCTCACGCTGACTTTTGCCATATTTCAAGCAGACTGCTTTTATTAAAAATAATATTTTGTGTATATGGAAAGTAATGCATTATGATCAATGAGATACCATCTTTTCTAATGTAGGTATTTAACCAATTCCTGTTGACAAAATCCTTGATACTATCGCCTTTGGATTCTAAGACCTTTTAAACATAAAGGATTCAAGGCAATTTAAAAGTTTCTCAAAATGTCCAATTCCTCCCCATTGATACCATTATTGCAATAATAATGTGTGATGGTTTTAGACTTTCCATTTAGTTCCCCATTGGAATAGAGATAAATGTCACTAATCATGAAAATGTTACATTTTATAACCAAACAAAATAAATTATATAAAAGACAAATAATGCAAGCCTTTATTAAGAAATACATGACAAGATAACATTGTACTTCTGTTTCCAAGGGCAGGTGGATGTGCTTAGTTATAAGCGTTTATTTACTTTTTTTTTTTCATTAATTTTGGTGCGATCTTTTAAAGACATACAAATATTCAACGAAAAAATAAACTGACTGGACAATGCACTTTTCCTTATAATTTGGATGCTCAGTAGCATCTTTTATGTACTAATGCTAACTGTTGTTCTGATACTCATTCCACTGCTGGCATTATTGTAACTGGCTGCAACATTACAGTTGCCATCCGTGTTCATCTGCCTCAGAAATGATAAGCTCTAAGGAATGGCCCTTTCATTTACCTCATGGGGACAAAAATCATAATGAACTTTCACAAATCTTTTTCTCAACTCTTCCTTCTGCTACATGCTGACTTTCCATCCCAAATTCTCTCTCTTTCCATATTTAAAAACATGAGATTAATAAAAGGTGTCAGTGTTAAGTTTTCTCTTTGTGATTCTTGCTGATATCAGAGTCTGGAGTAATTATTACTATTAGGTTATTTTTTTGTTATTCAACACCTATTGTAAGTGAGATAGTTTATATTTGTCATCTTGGATTATTAACTGAAAATGTGAACTGAATTGATGGCTAGATTACTAACTATTGTAACTTTGAACAAATTATTTAACCCCTTTCTCAATTCATCTCACCTGCGAAATTAAAAAGACACAGAGCTGATTTCAGTATTAATTGAGTCAACGTATGCAGGCCTTAGGAGAATATCTAGAAGTCTAATGTAAAACGTTACCTATTGCTATTATAATCGTTAGAAATACATGAAGTTTAGTAAACTTTAAGCATTTCTTGGTATTTATTCCAAAACATTTCTGAATAGTATTTGGCACTTTTATATTGACATTTGTTTCTTTCTTTAAGAAACAAAGATTTTTTTTTGTTTCCTAGAGATATTGAAAGCTATTGCTAACAGAAATAATGTCACCTTCCCAAAGTTTTAATCCTTATGCATAAAATAGAGCTTAGATTATAGAAATCAATGCGTTGCATACCAGGTTTCTTCACCACATATTCTACCTAAAAATCACTGTAAAATGAGAATGAGAATTGTCTCTATTAATAATTTTTTAAAATTAACAATACTATTAGAATCACACTATTTGTATGGAGTGAGTCTGAATTTACAGAGTTTTATACTTAACTTTGTTTCATTTAAACCCAGAATAACTGTCTAAAGAAAGCATCATTAGTCCCAAATAAAAAAAAAAAAATAAGGCCATGGAGGCTCAGAGACTTAAATAACTTGCCAAGACTCACTTAGCACGAAATAGTGGAACTATATCTGGGAGGCAGGTTTTCTATCTCCAGAGTTCTCTCTCCTAAATAGATCATTAGCACTTAAATGGACCTTCAAATTTTTTTAGTCTAAATCGTTATTTATTCAATGAGAAGATGGAGGACGGGGAAGAAAAGGACCCGGACAATATGACATAGAGACAGATTTAAGACCAAGGCTCTTTCTTTCTATTTTTCTTGTAATTTCTAATTCATTGATCTTTTTTCTATAGCACAGTATTCTGTAATCAGCATTTTAAATAGTTTTCTTCCTGCAGTTTGAGAAAGTCTGAATTTTTTTAAATTCTAATATTTATAATAATTAGTTTACAGTTTACCCAACCCTGGGATTCAGAGACAAGGAAATGGTTTTTATAGCGTGCCCTATTAAGAAAGACAGAGCTTTATCACACAAGACCACCAGTTCTATTATCTGTACAGTGGAGGGAGTAAACACGGTTAATATCGCCTATGATAGCAGTTCTCTCAATTGTGTATCTATCCCAGAACCAGTCAGAGGTCATGCATTCCACTTTACGTGAAGACTAGGGGTTTTTTGTTTGTTTGTTTGTTTGTTTGTTTGTTTGTTTTTCTTTCCAAGCTCTAGTAGAGTCTGGACTCTAAAAGGAAAGCAATAGAGAGGATACAAAAAAGGCAACACTTCCTCAAGTTGTGATGAAGATAAGGTATTCCATGACAATGCCTACGTTTCCAATTACTACATAGAAACCAATTTCTAGACTATCTATTTATGAGCAGGGTAGAAAAACATTGTTTTAGCAGCATCTTCATTCGTATGCCAAATTTATAAGGGCAACAATGAACTTGAAAGTATTACAATGCATCTCCACTTTCTGAAGTACCATAAGGTTTTATTTATTTTAAAAAGAAGATTTTAAGGACAAAAAAATATCAAGTAGATACAAAGAGAAAAGTCCCAGAGAATGGACACAGTCCCCTATGACTGAATTCAATGTAGTCTTCTGCAAAACTTAGATTTCTTTCATTCACTCATTCATTTGTATTTATTTACCTAACAATATACTTCTGCAACAAATACTTATTAACAGTCTAATAAATGTCCAGGTCTGTGTGAAGTACACCTGTGGAGCAGTTAAACAAACCAAGCAAAAAGATAGTCTGTCCTCAAAGCACCTAGGAGGAAATTAAGTTTTAATACAAATAATGACATTACCAAGTTGTGACTATTAAGGGTTATAGACAAGATGTATTGGAGATGTTAAGAAATGAGTATGTCCTCATGGAACGAATAATCAGAAAATGATTCATGAAGGAGAAAGATTTTGGTTAACTGAAAAGAAGAAAATCTGAGTTTGTGGAGGTTGTGGCAGCGGCGAGGGCATTTAAAAAGAAGGGCACAGAATGAGTGTTAGCAGAAAGTGAGGGGATAGAGGGTCGTGAGGATTAGTAAGTCATTCATTTGACTGGAGCATAGTCATTCAGTAACACATGGAAAGAAAAGATTAGAATGAAGCTTTTCGTGTTCTGTTTTTATACAAGCAATTTTATGCCTAGAAATTTACCTTACATATATATGCTCAGGTGAGCAATGACATGTATAGAGGACCACCATTAGGATACTATTATAATATCAAATATTTGAGACACCTGAGTGCTCAAGAGGTAAATAAATTATGGTATCCCTATGCAATGCCTACTGAGCAGCTATGAAAACAGATAAGCAAACCAACAAATAAAAGAAACAACAAAAATAGAGCTGGGATGTCTCACATGTACTGATACTCTCCAGCCTCCAAGATATATTGTCAGGTGGAAAAATTAACCCATGGAACAGTGTGCATTGTATATAATCAGCTGCATAAGCAGGATATAAACATATATGCTTAAATATGCTTAGGCTGTCTGGAAGAATGACAGTGATAAAAACAATTGCATCTGGGAAAGAGAGCTGGGCTTCTGATGGAACCCAGGAAGGAAGAGGTATTTTTCACTAAGTACCATTTAATATACTTCAAATTTTATATATAATCAAGGACTCGGAGCATACATTACTTAAAGCTTATCTAAAGACAGATTGTGAAAAGTTCAACTTTAAAAAATATAATGGGAGGAAACATGAAATGCATACTACTTGGAAGCTGCAGTGCCTTTTTTTCTTTTAATAGTAAATGTCCTGGCTATGCTCGAAGGCAGGAGTGAGGAGATGGATGAATGGAGAGGAAATGAAATAGAAGGTAAGTGAAAATTATAGGATTTAGGGCAGAAGTGGAAAGGCTGGTATCTTAGAAGACAAATGTCCTTTCTATGAGGTGTCTAAACAAAGCCACTGAATCACATACTTTGGAAAAAAGCTGATGGGTTATTCTTTTGTTTGTGTTTGTATCAATAAGAATGATTGGGAGACATGAAATATGATCTGAATAATTTAATAGTTACACAGGTCAGGGCACAGTCCTCACCACAGGTTGAGCAATTCAGGTTGCTTTAAGATAGTGGTTGGATGGTTGGGATTTATAATTGAACAACTGTTTCCCTAGCTACTACAATCTTATAGTAAGACTTGTTCATGGTCAGTTAGGAGATGGGACGTTTAACCAAGGTAGGAGAGACTGGAATGAAGATTTAGAAATAAGCAGGTTTGTCATTCTTAAGGGCTGCAAGCTTCTCATAATTCATTGATGAATTGGGTGCAAAGACAAAATCTACTCAGTTGATTGTTTGTTGTGAAGACAAAGTTAGGTAACATATAGATAATATTTTGGAAAAAACAGTATAAAATGCTATGTAAAGACAAAAAGAAGCATAGATGAAATTTGTTTAACTATTTTAGTCTCATCTTTGAAATAAATTATACTAATAGCAAAGTCTGAAGTTGAGCTGTGGCCTATTGAGTCAATACAAGATAAATATTTACTATGAACACTAATGTCTTACTGCAATAACCCCAAAGATAGACAAATAAAAAAAAATTCAATTTTGTTCTACATCAAGATTCATTTTGCTTTTATTATGTTAATCTTAGCAGAATGCTTGATCCCTATTTGTTGACTAAATGAATAACTCTGCTGAAGTTCAGAGGCATTCAGAAAGGTTGTTTGAAACTTCATCCTGTTCTATCCTAAATTTTGGAACCAGTCTAACTGACAAACTATCCAAAAATCATTAAATAATAAAATTCCAGTACAGTGGCATAAAAGGTCAGTTTTAGTCATGGTTTCTAAAATTTGGGGACCAGGAAATAAAAATCTAGAATTAAAAAACTAAGGAAAAGGTAAAAAGAAAACCTCTTCGAGGAAGTGCTTAGCCTAAGATTTGTTAGGCTCTTAATTTCAAATTCACAGTAGTCTACAGAAGCTGACTTACTTTAGAAGGGCATAGAAGATGCATTTTGTAAGTGGAAATACTGAAGACCATACATTGAAACAGTATGGAAGTTGAAGGTGTCACTCCATCTCTACATAACTATATACCTATATCTATCTGTTTGTCTGTCTGTCTGTCTGTCTATCTATCTATCTATCTACTTCTATCTTCTATCATCTATCATCTATCAATCTTCCATCTCTCTCTCTCTTTCTCTCTCTCTCTCTTAGTCAGTCGGTCTGTTATCTGTCTGTCTGCCTGCCTATATATCTGTCTGTCTATCTGCTTACCTACCTGTCTGCCTACCTACCAATTTATGTGTGTGCACATATATATAAGGTATCAAATAAGAAAAGAAATAACTAGGGCACTAGAACTTTCCCAATAGTATCAGTATTAAACTTTGAACAGTAAAATGGGAGTCACAATTAATTGAAATTAGTTTATCAACTCTGATAAAAGAAACTTAACAGTGCAACTGGCAGTAGGATTTATTTTAAAGAAATTTATAAAAGCTTGAGATAAATAAAATGGGCCCTGTATTACGACAAAATGTTCTCCGAGACATTTTTAAATCAATTATTTCACCCTTACCCAGGAAATATTTCAAAAGTTTCATTCAATCCATCAAATACCTTCTTCATAAATCTTGCCATTTCTGTTGGCCATCTATATTACTGACTTCTTAGTGTGTATATATATATATGTGTGTGTGTGTCTCAGACACACACACACACACACAGAGAGAGAGAGAGAGAGAGAGAGAGAGAGAGAGAGAGAGAGAGAAGGTCTTGCACCATCATCCAGGCTGGAGTGGAATGGTGCAATTTTGACTCACTGCAACCTCCACCTCTCAGGCTCAAGTGATCCTCCCACCTCAGCCTCCATAGTAGCTAGGACTACAGGTGCGCACCACCACACCTGGCTATTTTACTGTATTTTTATTAGAGATGGGGTTTTATCAAGTTGCATACACTCCTGAATTCAAATGATCCTCCTTCTTTGGCTTCTGGAGTGCTGGGATTACGGGAGAGAGTCACCATGCCTGCCCATTCTTTATAATATTTTTATTTATATTAACTTTAATTTGAGTCAGAATTTCTTAAAGTAGTTTCTTTTTACACAACCATTTCTTTAAAACTTTGATACTAATATTATAGTTATGTTGCTTCTCCTAAAGATAAAGTAAGTTTATAACTAATTGAATAATATTCCCCTGTCTCATAATTTTGTGTTGAATTCCACAGTGTAACCAATCTATTTACTCTGGCATGGTGAAAAGAAAAGTAATTGCAAAAAAAAAACACAAAAACAAAACAAAAAAAAAACATTAATATGGCAGTTACTAATCTCTTTAGCTAAATAAAAAGTACACAGTATATGCAAGGTACGTGGTATATGTATGTAAAGAAATGGAACCAGAATTTTTCTCAACCTGAGAAGAAAATATCTTGCATTGCTTTTAGGGGAGATAATGAAACTCTGAGGGTCCAAGCAACAAATAATTTGTTTTTCAAAGAAGGGGAGTAAAGAAAGGAGAGATAAAGATAGGTTGAAGAGAGAGAGACAGTTTGCTTCAGTGAACGGATTTAAGGTAAGGCCAGGGTAGCATCTACCATAGTGGAGAGAATATTTTATAATGCATAGAATATAGTGGCCAGATAATATTTTGACAATGGGTTGGCTAATGCTTTATGGCAGAAGAATGGCTCTCCTTTCTGTTACTAGACAGACTACTTTTGGCTTTCCAACCTCCCCATTTTTCAGTAAAGTCAGTTAGTTACACTTATTGCTAATTCATGTGACTGGGAATTGTGTTTAAGTTAAAGAGCATGCCTAGAAGCGTGGTCCCAGAGGCAAAGAGAACTATGAGAATTCATATTCTTCCCTGAAAATTTCAAGACATTTGATAAGGACTTTGAACTGTTTCAGCATAGAGTCCAGAGATATAAGATGATTTGAAACTCAAGGATTAATCATGTTATTAGTCTCCCTGTTGTATGTAGTGTGGATTCAATTTTCAGCTAGTTCATTTTTTAAAAAATTTTTTCATAATGTTGCCGAAAATAAATCTTTAAAACTTTTAGGAAAGGGTGATGAAGTTAAGTGGAACTCATACAATTGCAGTTTGAAGCCTGGACTTTGAAAGTAACTTGACCAAGACAATAGCATCCCTGAGGAAACTCTCCGTGCGCGCATGACAATCTGCACAGGATTTCTCCTGTCCGCTCTAAGGAGTTGCAAGTGTCTTAGGTTGGTTTCTCTGAGAACCAGACTTTGAGAAAAAGCTTCAAGCTCAAGTCGTTTGTTTGGGAAGTACAGGGAACACCACAAGGGAAGGAATGGAGCTTAATTCCTCAAGGAAATTCTGAGAAATGTCCTTAGCTCAGAATTATCCTACCTAAGGGCAAGGGAACTGAGGGATTTATACTCAACTCTCAAGAGAAATTTCTTGAAACATCCTGGGGCGTGATATAGATTCCTCCAGCACTTCCAGCCTGCTGCACTTGGACCAAGTGGCCAGATAAAAAGCCCCTTAGGCATACTGAGCCCACACACAGCTGGCTGGTGACTGCAAGTTGGCAGGAGTAGGCTGAATCAGTAAGGTCTGCAGGATGTGAGCAGGGAAACTGACAGCATTTGCCACAGTAACTAAATGGGCAAGGTTTTATTTCTCCATCTGCCACAAGGCTAATCAGGAAAGGGATCAGAAACCCAGCGGACTTGTGTTCTGAGGCTGCTTTCTATGTTAAAGTGCTTCAAAGTTGCTGTGGTATTATTATAGCATGCAAATGCATATTGATAATAGTCTAATTAGTTGATTTGGTTTTTAGGTTTCCTTTAATAATGTTCATAATAATTTCCTGCCACACACTAAAAGGCAACCATCTAGAAGTACTGTTCTAAATTTTTTATGTAAGGTAACAGTTCATCTTTGCATCACTTTAGCAATGCAGCGCCACTGTACTCAATTTTAGATGAGAGGGCTACTGCTCAAGAAAGTATAGACATGACTCCAGGAAGCACGGTAGCAGAACCTGGATGTGATGGCAGTTAGCAAGGCCATGATCCTTTCCACTTTTAAAAGGCCGCTAACTTTAAAAAACTGAAATCCATGTCCCAATGTGGGCTAAAGACAGAAGAAACTTTGGTGACCCAAGGATACAGAATAGATAAAATATAAGCATGCAGCAAACCACCATGGCACGTGTATACCTATGCAACAAACCTGCATGTTCTGCACATGTACCCCAGAACTTAAAGTATAAAAAAAAATCAATTCAAACTAGCCAAAAATAAATAAATAAATAAATAAATAAATAACGCAATGTAAGAAGGGATTCACAAAAATGTATTCTGCCGGATGTTAGTAGATATTATCTGCAGTGGGGATCCACTTGGGAAGCCAAATAAGTTAGGGAGATTTGAGATTAAGCAGCTAGTTTAGTTAATATATATTTTAAACTTTAAATTTGTTTTACTTCAGGACATTTTAGAATTTTTAATATATTAAATTATATTGTGACTATCCAAGAAAGAGAAAGTATATATGTTTTCCCAAATTATTTGATGTGGACCTGTACTTTTCTGGGTAGGGGGAATGGGTCTGTGACATTTTATGCTAGACATCTTCCTCACAATTAAATAGCAGTCAAGTTAATATTTTAATAAATTTAACATTCTGAAGTTCCTAAACTAAGTAGTGCTAGGTTAAGCATTTGAGATATTTATGCTTTCTTTTGTAGAAATTATGTCAGGTGAACACACTGCAAAAGATAACTGTAAGCGTCAGAGATGGGCTCATCTGAGGATCTAGGTAGTGATCAAGGCTCCAAACTGCCCCCATATCATTTTTCACACTTACAATTATTCATAATTTTAGACTTGTCTTAACAAGATCAACTAAATCTCCTTTGAAAAATGGAGGAGGAAGCCTGCCTCATTCAGTTACAGTCCAGAAGGCAATCCTGTTTTTAAAACTCACATGACTATTCCCTTTTAGGTCTATGCCTTATTATACCTTATTTACTTTTTGGCAAATCACCTTCTACTGTCCCATATTTTTATTTCAAATCAACAAAGTTCTGGAGTGAATTCTTTTTCAGTTTCTTTGGAATTCTCTTGAATGGAAAGTTTACACAATCACAATAAAATATTTTTAAGGCCTTTATTCTCTCTCTTAGACTTCAGTGACACTATGAAGTTTCACATAATTTCTAGTCTGCATCTCATCAAATACTGGCAAAATTTATTCAATTCAAATTAAATAGATGTAGCACAGCGTAATCTTTCTCTATTAAATATGTCACTTTTTGCAATTGTTTCTTAATATCCCTCACAGCTTCCATCTAAGATTAGCACTTTCTTTGCTGCCAGAGTTTCACTAACCTACTGAATTATTCACTGAAGCATAACCTTCAGATATCAGGTTAGAAAGACCTTGATTATGGCAGGAAGTGAACTGTATAAACCATTTTTCTTTAAAAGAAAATGTCTCAGTATAGCAAAGTCTGAAATGAGATAAGCATTAAATGTGTATAAAAATTAAGTTCATAATTGATAGGAATTTAGCCAACTGTGACATTCCTGCATTTTGTTTATTATAATGTATAATACCATCCTAAGTATTACAAAACAGCCTAAAACATGTGCATTGCCATAGAGCTTATTTAACCCAAGAAGACAGCTGCCTGACTGCATAGTCAACAAACAAAATTGTTGAGTGCTAAATTATACAATGTTTTACACAGCTTCTGAATATTCAGGTTTTTAACATAATTGTACTTTCTCTTTATTTTCTGTTCACTTTTGCTTCCTTTACTATAGCTTTGTTTCAGTGTCACATAGCACTGAGTTCATGGTAAAGTCAGCAATTCACCATGGGCCTCTCTGCAGCAAATTCTATTAGTAGCATCCATTGCTTTATCTCAATTCAGTGTTGAAAGGTCATTAGAATACCGACTGAGGAGACAACACTCTTGAAACACCTTTGCTAGTGTTGAAATCAGAAAACTCACCACTCACAAATCAGTCCCTTCATGACCAATCCACCGGATACCCAATAACTAAAGTGCAACCCTGATACACGGCAGGGTGTATGTCTTATTCTTCTGCCAAATGAGAAGAAAATGCAGAGACAAATACCAGTCCATACTTATCTACATTTGTTTCATAAACCATTGGCAGAGATATTTTTTAAACATATATTTGACCCCAGACACCATACAAATAACTTTCAAAATGCTCCAAGCGGAGAATGTATATTTTAAATATCAGTCCACTTATGAATGTTAGGCTTCTCCTACCTTACAATCAGTGTTGTAAAAGTCAACACAACTTAAGAATGTCAATAGTGAGAGATGATGCATTATTAAAGAGTGTTATTTGATCAGATTTTCTACATAGATTGTTCAGATGAAGGCAATGAACTAAGAAACATTTTTCACCATGAGCCTGTGTAAGTAGGATAGACAACATTAATAATTTTCTTTATATTGCTCACCCTACCCCCGACAAAAGTACAAATTGCATTCTCTTCTAAAATTTTCATCTGGTTGAATGATTATTTGAAAGGCTTTTTATAAGCACTTAGGGAAGTGCCAAATAAGCATGTGAAATGACAAGGTGTTCAGAACAAACAGTCCACTTGGGGAGAAAGACCCAGGAAATGTGCTGGGAAAGAGAAAACTGAAAAAAACGCCTGCTCCTTAAGAAACAAAGAAAAATCTTATTAGAACAAACATCACAATTTGTTCAGGTAAAAAATTCAGTGACCATATGCTCATATCAAAATATTTTTATTTCAGAGGAAAGTATAAGAATTTGTGGGGGAGGGTTGGCTGGGCATGGTGGCTCATGTCTATAATCCTAGCAGTTTTGGAGGCCGAGGTGGGTGGATCACCTGAGGTCAGGAGTTTGAAACCAGCCTGGCCAACATGGTGAAACCCCATCTCTACTGAAAACACAAAAATTAGCTGGGCACCGTGGCACATGCCTGTAGTCTCGGCTACTTGGGAGGCTGTGGCAGGAGACTCAGTTGAACCTGGGAGGCAGAGGTTGCAGTGAGCCAAGATCTTGCCACTGAACACCAGCCTGTGTGACAGAGCTAGATGCCGTCTCAAAAAAAAGAATTTTGGGGATTTATAATGAGTTTCACAAGGGGTTTGTTGGAGTACTAGTGTATATATTTTTTTCTTATTTCTTTTTGCTTCAGGAATTTTTATCCTATAAGTACTTGGATTGTTGAGACCATGTCATCAGAAAGGTAGAAGACAAAATGTGCCCATTTTATTACATGTTTGTCATAGCTTGTCAATTTGATATACTTTAACTTTCTTGTATTTAGCACTGCCATCTTTTTTGGGTGGAGTAGAAATTTAGAAGATAATAGTATCAAAATAATAATGCAACTAAAGACATCAACTAAAGGCACAATTTGATCATGTAGTAATGAAGAGTGGGGTGATATATCTCATTTTCTAATAAAATTCCCATCAATTTCTCTTCCATTTATTTAGAAAATATGGGATAGATTTTAATCACAAAGAATTTCCCTAGTGATAATTCTCAGTAGAGGGAGTCTATATAAAATTTCAGCCTCATGTACAATTAGTAGCCTCCAAATAAGAGCCAGAACTGAATAGGGCAATGTTTGGCTCTCAGGAAACTCCGTCTTGCCACAGAGGATGTGCTCCAGCTGCCACAGGAATGACAAACAGGAGTGATTCTTTACCTTCTTATTTTCAGGTCAGATATTGTCATAGGCCCTTTTTCTTTCTGATCTCAAATGTGACTTCAGAATCTTTCTCAACAAACTGTACTTTGGCATTTGTGTTGAAACGAATACATCCCTGATTTAGTGGACAGTTCTAGGCTATGGTTTTTTTGTTTGTTTGTTTGTTTGTTTACTACGGCTGAGGTTATGCTTTGAGGATTTACATGGATGAGAACAAAGAGTACAAGTGTTGGACACATCAGGAAAATGCCTAAGTAGATTTTCTTGAAGAAAAAGAGATTAATCATACCAATTTATTTGAAAGTCAAGAAATATCTTAGGGTAAATCAGAATTCAAGAGAGGGTCTGGGATTAGTTTTCCCAGAGGTCTTCTACACATTAAAATAGACCATGACTTGTTTGATATTTCTGAGGGTAGCAGTAATAAGCTCCAGAATCATTCTGTACACTGTAACTGCCACCAAGTTGCATTGTAATTTTTTTTTTTTTATGTATAATGCCTGCTTCCATATTAGACTATGCATTGTCTGAGGGAACAGAGCATGTCTGTCTTGCTGACTACTCTATACGTAGTATATCATAAGGGGGTACCTGATATAGCACACATATTCAGTAAAATAATTGGAGGGTAGGGACATGGATGAACCTGGAAATCATCATTCTCAGTAAACTGACACAAGAGCAGAAAATCAAACACCGCATGTTCTCACTCATAGGCGGATGTTGAACAATCAGAACACGTGGACACAGGGAGGGGAGCACTACACACTGGGGTCCGTTGGGGAGAAATGGGGGAGAAACGGGGGGGTGGGGAGGTGGGAAGAGATAACGTGGGGAGAAATGACAGATACAGGTGAGGGGAAGGAAGGCAGGAAACCACACTGCCATGTGTGTACCTATGCAACGATCTTGCATGTTCTTCACATGTACCCCAAAACCTAAAATGCAATAAAAAATAAAAAAAAATAATTGGAGGGTGTTTTATATGTGAAAATGCAGGCAGCCTGGGAAACATGGCAAAATCCTAGCCCTACAAAAAATAAAAAATAGCCAGGCGTGGTGGCCTGTGCCTATAGTCCCAGCTACTAAGGAGGCTGAGGAGGGAGGATTGCTTGAGTCTGAGAGGTCAAAGCTGCAGTGAGCCATGATCATGTCACTGCACTCCAGCCTGGGCTGCAAAGTAAGACCTTATATCAAAAAAAAAGAGAGAGAAAGAAAGAGAGAGAGAAAGAAAGAAAAAAAAGAAAGAAAGAAAGAAAGAAAGAGAAAGAAAGAAAGAGTAAGAGAAGGAAACAACAGGCAAAATTGAGTAAAAAGCCAACTATATATGTGAGATAATAGACTGGATATACCATATTTCTCAGGATAAGCCTGGGTATTACCTTGCCTTTTCAAATATCCCACATCTAATAATATACAATTGGCTGTACTTAAAATCATCTAATGTTTCACTTTACTTCATGATAGAAAAGCAAAAAGGAATGGAGATTGCCAAGGGTAGCTGTATAACTGGAAAATAAAAAAGAATATGATAGACCTCATGGAAAACTAATAATTAAGTAAATTATGCATGCATTTCTTCAAGGTTGGGATGGCAGAAGCTTTGAAGAAGAAGCAATGGATAACAAAATTGTACATTTTTTATGGGTCTGAGGATTGTTGTAGTACTGGCGCTAAGGCTTCACCTAAAGTAGAGATTCATTGCTTTCTTTGTACTCTTTCACTTTCTGTTTCTCTTACATTTCTCCTCAAATTTATAATAGCAGCTGTATTCTTTGCAACAGTCCAATGGAGTGGCACTCATTCTGTGGCACTAAGATAGCTCAAGATGAATCAAACAATGTATGTCCATCGTGTGAGTTGACTTTTGCTAAGAATGTCTACAAGAGTTCCTAGTGATGTGTAGGATATTACCAACACAAATTCAGTGAATAATTTTTCTTCCTCCCAGACAATTGCTTCTTACTAAGATTCTTCAAGAGGTTGCTAATTAAGACTGTTACAGGCATTTTATTTCACATCTTCCTCTAGTGTCTCTGAATGCAGTGTTTTCTGTGCTGTAGAAAGAAGCTATGGCTGCCATTCTGCAATTTACTAGTTTTTCAAGAGCTGAACATCATTATTTCATTGAGATATCTTCTACCCCTGTCGCTGATGTCTATGAAAACGAAACCTGTGTTACCTGGTGAGCAATGGCTGTGGTTTGCCTATAAGTATAGGCCACAGAAAAATGGCAGTTGGAACTTCTGCTACTGGTCATTTCAAAGCACTTACTTCAAAACACACAAGCAAATTTGAGTGATGTCCCCAAACCATATAACAAACTAGGTCAGATCACTCTTCGGACATTACTCATTTCTGTAGCCCTCTCATCACTTCTTTGACTAATCAAGTGACTATTTTACTAGTGGGCTATTCATGAAAACCCAAGAAAGATTTGTGGGAGGGTGATATAGTTAGGCTTTGTGTCTCCACCCAAACCTCATCTTGAATTGTAATCCCCAGATGTTGAGGGAGCAACCTGGTAGAAGGTGACTGAATCATAGGAGTGGTTTTCCTCATGTTGTTCTCATGATAGTGAATGAGCTCTCACAAGACCTGATGGTTTTATAAGCATCTAGCATTTCCCCTGCTTACACTTCTGTCTCCTGCCACCATGTGAAGAAGGTACCGAGCTTCCCCTTTGCCTTCCGCCGTGATTGTACATTTTCTCAGGCCTCCCAGCCATGTGGAACCTAGAGTCAATTAAACCTCTTTCCTTTATAAGTTGCTCACTTGCGGGCTTTCATAGCAGTGTGAAAATGGACTAATACACAGGGTAAACATTTATTTAAAATGTATAGTTGTATTCCCAGTATATATTAAAGGAAGTCCTTTGCCTGTATCTCTGTGCAAAGCCATTTGATGAGGGTTATCTGTGTTTGGTGACTGGTGCATAATTAAGTTAGGACTGCAGACACACAGAGTAATCAACCACCTAAGCAGTGTGGTTTATAGATTTTCCAAAAGTGTTTCCTTACTGATTTTGTCTCTCCCAACAGCTTACCATCATACCTCAAATTTTCAATAGAATCATTCCTTATAGGTCTCCTCAAGGCAAAGCTTTTAGCTGCTTAGAGCAATCTGCTTTGAGGGGGATTGAGAGATTGAATAATTAAGATTCTGAATTGCCAGATGCTGGATCATCTCAGAAGTGTATTCTCAGACCACTCCTCTTATCTGTTTAAACTCTCTCTAAGCGACCTTACCCAATTCAATGTCATTAAATGAAATTTTTATAAATAGATTTCCAAATGTCATTTTTATTTTAACTTTTCCACAGTGCTCTGGTATTTTCTTCTAATTTCCTATTAAACGATGCCACCTGGATGTCCAATCAACATCGCAAATCCCATCCAAAGCAAGTTCTTTTCTCAGCCTTCTCCATTTTCCCAAAAAGCATACCATGCACTCAATGGTGCAGGTCTGAATGCTAGAGTTATTTTTAGTTTCTTTGTTTGTTCACCTTGCACATCTAATTTATTACAGAGTCTGGTCAGTTCTGCATTAAAAATATATCCATTCTCTGCACCATGCACAGAATGAGCTTATGAAAATGTAAATGGGATTAAGACATTTTCCTATTTAAATTTTTCTAGTATTTCCTCATAGAATTTAGAATAAAATTGCAAATCGTTATCATGGACTCAAGACACTGCATATTGCTCTCCAGACTCATCTGGTACCAGTCTCCCCAAGTTCACTATGCTTTGATGTTTAATCACCTTGGACTTCTTTCTAGTCCTTAAAGTGGTAATATATTTATAATCAAAGACCTCTCTCTGTAAAATTTAGGGTAGCTCCTTTATTTCATTCATGTCCTAACTCCAAGGCAAGGAAGTCTTTCTTAACTAAACAGTCCCCTCAGTCACCCCTCTCATGTAATAACGGCATTGCTGTTACAGCACTTATCAATTGTGAATTCCTTGCTTATTTTCTTGTTTATTTCTTTTTTTTCTGACCCCTTTCTGGGGATCGTATCTGGCTTGTTCATCATTCACGGGGCATATCTGAAACAATTATTAAAATGCTGTAGACACTCCATACATATTATTTGAAGAAATGTAGAAGGGATAGCAGCAAAACCTTGGTCTCCTAATGTACAATCTGTGTTTTCTTTCCACTTAATTGGTACATTTCTAGTAAGTATCATTGTATACAAAAGTGTAAAATGTATCTTAATGTATAAAATAGATTATTCTATAGGAATAAATTAACCTCAGAATCTCAGTAGGTTAATACACAACTTTTAATAATTATTCATGGGAAGTCTGGTGTCAGTCAATGAAGCTGCTATTCCACCTGGTGACTCAGGGATCCAGATTCCCTACATGATATGATGTTACCTTCTCCCCAGGGACGTAACACACTAGCTGTTAAACTTTTAGCCTAGAAGTGAAACAAGTCTTTTCTGATAAATTAGTATTGACAGGAACTAGTCTCACAGTCTAATATAACTGAAAGGGAGGTTGGATTATTTAGGAGAATACCTGGTATATTTGGTAAGCAGTGCTGCCTGTAACCTACATTAATGGTATGGTATAGAAATAAGATGGAGGAGGGAATAAAAGAGGTCAGGAGATTAAAACAATTTTTAAAAATAGCAAAGAGAGAGGAGAAAAAGCTAAACTGAAATATACTGACATTCCTCTCCGAGCTGTATGCACAGCTCATTGAAGGCTAGTTATAATCTCCACACTGGTGAATATATATATGTGTATGTGTGTGTGTGCATGCATGCGTGTGTGTGTGTGTGTGTGTGTATGTGTATGTATATAGACTCCCATTTGGTTTGCAGCTGTAGCTAACGTTTCTTCCAGCTCCAAGTACTATTTAAAAGTTTGCCTCTTAAAGTCATGTTCTTCTTGATCCCTTTGCTCTAAAGTATCTTCCCACCCTCAGATAACTCTACCTTAGGCTTGCCTTTGTGTTCCACTTCACAGCTAATCATCTTAGATTAATACCAGGGGCACTTTTGCCTAATGGAGTTTCAGCAAGAAAGAGAGAAAGAGAGCCGGGAAGAAAGCTCCTGCTAAGTGAATATGTCTACTCATTTTCTCCTGTGTTTTACATGCTCTCTGGTATAAAAGAAATCACAGAAGTCAATGGATTAAATATAAATGTGAAGTAAGGAAATATGTGATAA
Source organism: Saimiri boliviensis (assembly GCF_048565385.1). NCBI lineage: Eukaryota > Metazoa > Chordata > Mammalia > Primates > Cebidae > Saimiri > Saimiri boliviensis. The sequence continues at coordinate 49,317,282 of NC_133463.1, read as the reverse complement.
AAGAGAGACGGATAAAAATGTACTTGAGCCCAATGGGCGGACCATGTGGTGAGCTGATATAATACTTTAATTCTGGCATCCCTGTGGCTAGCTCAGGTTGACAACATTTCAAAGATGACAATTATTTGGAATAAATCCAAGATTATACTTTAAATAAAAATGTTCATAAATCATAGCTCTTCCGTTATGAATAGGACAACCACATAAGCAATTACTTACAGAAGTAGTATTATCCTGCAATTCAAGCTGTTCTTTAAGTTGATTTTACTAAAAGCTTATTTTTTTCCACCAAAGTGAAAAATGAAAACATTCAACTTATCTTGCTTTGTCCTGTATATGAAGTCCAATTAAATGAATCATTTATTCTCTACAAAAGTGATATGAATAAAAATATGAATTTAAAATAAAAAAGAAAAAGCCATTATGTCTAGAGTGAAGAGAGCTGGGGCAACCACTGCAAAATGAGGCTGTCAGGGTGGGAAAGAGTCAGGATCCACTTTATCCAGTGAGAACACAACACTACAAGGGACTCTGCACTCAAAAGAAAACACCTCCTTTCTGCCCATTGGGCAGCATGTATACTACTTAGAATGAATAACTCCAACATCCAGTATTGGATGGGTTAGTACCAGCTTTGTGTCCTTGGGTGAGTTTTTTAACTCACATGTGTCAGTTATATCCTTTGCACAATGACGATTTAAACCTTATGGAATAGATTTAAATAAGAGAATGGATGTAGAGCTCATAGCACAGTCCTGGGCACATCTTAAATACTGTTGATATGATTTGGCTGTGTACCCACCCAAATATCATCTTGAATTATGTTTCCCACAATATCCAGATGTTGTGGGAAGAACATGGGGAGGTAATTGAATCATGGGGGTGGGTCTTTCCTGTGCTGTCCTTATGATAGTGAATAAGTCTCGTGAGATCTGATGTTTTAAAAGCAGGAATTTCCCTGCACAAGCTCTCTCTCTTTGCCTGCTGCCATCCACAGAAGACATGACTTGCTTCTCTTGCCTTCCACCATAATTGTGAGGCTTCCCCAGCCAGGTCGAACTGTAAATGCATTAAACCTCTTTCTTTTGTAAATTGACGAGTCTCCCAGTCTACATCTTTGTCCCATGCTGGGTGCTTCCTGCCCTCAAATATCAGACTCCAAGTTCTTCAGCTTTGTGACTCAGATTGGCTTCCTTGCTCCTCAGCTTGCAGATGGCCTATTGTAGGACCTTGTGATTGTGTGAGTTAATATTACTGAATAAACTCCTCTTTATATATTTATCTATCCTATTAGTTCTGTCCCTCTGGAGAACCCTGACTAATGCAGCTGCTCTGAAGCTTTGATGTTGGCAGGAGTACTATCAAGAATGATGTCATATATATATATATATGTGTGTGTGTATATATATATACACACATATATATTTAACTATTAGGCAGTTCATAAATGCCCAATTTACTTTATAACAGATTTTAATATCATTGCTGCTTTCCTATCACGAATTTCCATAAAAGCCAGGAAACATATAAAAACCATACTACTTCTATTTCTTAGTGTGCACAAAATGTTATTCAGTGTTTCTGTGTCTAGTTCAATGATATTCCAGTTGCTTTTTAAACTCTAGGAAAAACAATGTATCAGGGTAGATTATAATACTCACCCATTTGACATGGGAAATGGCTTTCACCCGCATGCCAATGTGATAGGTGTTTTGTGATACAAAAGAAAGCTGTAAATTCAATTTCAGTAAATGTTACTTTACCAAATACTGAATAAAATTCAGAGAGATGCAGAGAAAAAATTACAAAGACAAATCCATATTAGTTCCAAATTAGATTTCTTCAACACATTGAAAAATACTAAAATGTCACAGGAATGGATTAAGTCTGCAGACTACTTTGGACAAAATTGCCTTTTAAAATGGAAAGTAAAGATGGTGATGCTTAATATCATGCCAGTGAAAATCCCGGTAGAACAATCATGGTTGGGGGACTGATTGAAACTTAAGAAAAAAAATTTAGTATTATTTGGAAGCATTTACATTATAGCAGTGGCTTTAAATCTTTTTGGATTGTGATCTACAGTATGAACCATATTTAGAATTTTGATCCAGTTTATACACATATACAAACAAAAGAAAATAAATTTTTATAAATAATATTTACCATGAATACATCCAATAAAATCTACTATTTTTATTTTATTATCTTGAAAATATTTGCCAAATTTTAAAAAATTGATTCCCAGAACCTCAAAAAAATTATGGCCTATCTACATTTAAAAATATACTGTTTTACAACATAGTTAATTACATTATTAAAAATAAGAGTTAAACAGAATTTTTACCGTGTTATATATTCACATATATTAGAAAGTTGCAGGCATGTGATCAACAATAGGAAGTCCTAAGTTATACCTCTATTTACATAAATAATTTCATATACAATAAAAATGATATTTCAATCAGCAATAAGGCCGTATATATACAGAATATATCTTAGTGTAGCCCTTAGTTATTTTGGGAAAATGATATTTAGATTGTTTACTTCACAGTTGACATGTAAACAAACTGCACATATATATTAAAAATATAGGTGCAAAAGGTGAAATTATCTAAGTACTAGAAGATTATGAAGATTATGTAATTTTGAGTTGTGGAAGGTCAAGAATGATGACTCATCAGAAATCATTTAAAAATGATAGAATCAACAATAATAATGTAAAAATGTTTATATATTAAAATTATCAGAAACACAATTAAAATCCAAATGATAGCCTGAGAATAATTTTTAAAATATGTAACACACAAACTATCTCTAATGTAGAAATGTCTTCCTTGTTGAAATAAATACCACCAAAGTATAAATAGCATGCACAAAGCATAAACCTAAACAATTAATAAAGAAATTTTAAAAATTAAGTTGATTATTTTAAAAAAGTTCAAGTTAAAACAATGATAAACTTTTGTACTTATGAAATTGGAAAGTCTGTATTTTTAAGGTTATAATACTCACTGTTATTTAGCTGACATTTATTGAGTGCCTTTTCTATGTCAGACACTATTTTAATCATTCAGTATCCTGCTTAATATTTCTGAAAACCTATAAGTAGATACCATAACTACCATCTCTATTTACAGAACATTGAGGCTAAGACAGGTTAAGTCATATATCTAAAAAGTAATGAAGTCAGGTTTTGATGCCAGGAAATCTGACGGCAGAGCCCACACTTTTAATCAAGATTTGCTTGTGCTTCCAACATTGGCTATTGTGTAAGGAAAGTATTGTTAGAGGTAGTGTGTGATGGTACCATCTTTCTGGAGACAACTTTATAGAATATCCCCCAAGCACTAAAAATGTGCATGCTGTGTGGAATATCAATTGTATGTTTACAAATTTATTCAAGAAAATAGCTACAAACTCATGTAAATAATTTGTCATTCAGATTTCCATACAAATTTTTCAATAGCAGAAAACTAACAGAAGATGAAGAGATTAAATATTTACTAATTGAGTACATTGTGATATATTCACATAATTGAATACTTTTCAGCAATTGAAATATCGCCTTTGATGAATAGTTATTGACAAATTCAGTAAGTATAAAAACCAGATTATAAAACAATATGTATAACATGACTTTTACCAGATATTTTTAGTCTTACATAGATTAATTCTGCATTTTTTCCCTACTCTCCTTTCTGCCCCTGGGGACCGATCTGTCTGGATTTTATCAACAGAGTTCCTATTCCTATGAACATGGAATTGATAGGTTTGGAAATGCTAGTCCCTAAAGGAAGAAAGTTTTTTCCAGAGAAAATAATAGTGATTTCCGTGAATTATCCCCTTTATTTGAACCCTTAAAAATAAATAGAAATAACAGAAGCCCAAGGAGGATGTCAGTCATTGCACTGACCATGGTAATTGATTTCAATTACTATAAAAAGGAATTGGCCTACAGCTATAAAACGGGAGCAAAGAAGAATCCTTTTGGAATCTAGCGATGCTGCTAAGACATCTCTGAGTACTGATTTCCTCAATAGTCTTGTCCAATGGAAAGCCATTCAAACAAATAAACACAGAAACAAGAACCCATTAATTGTAGGAAAGAAGTTTGAGTTTATCCTACAAGGTAAAGCACCCCATTAAGACAAAGTACTGGCACAGCGTAAAGGAGAAAAAAAATGTGTTGTAGAAAGAAGCATATCTGAGGTATGTCTGTGTGGTAGGTTGTATGTCCAAACTGTCATGACTCAAGGTATAACATGTGATGGGATTTTGTGCATCCTCTGTGTTGAAGATGTGAACTTTTCACATGGTAGAAGGATGATATGGTTTGACTATGTCCACTCAAATTTCATCTTGAACTGTAGTTCTCATAATCTTCACGTCATGGGAGGGACTTGGTGGGAGGATATTGGATCATGAGGGTGGTTTTCCCCATGCTATTCTCGTGGTAGTAAGTTCTCATGAGATCTCATGGTTTTATAAGGGGCTTCCCCCTTCACTTGGCTCTCATTCTTCTTCTTCCTGCCACCATGTGAAGAGGAATGTGTTACCTTCCCCTTCCACCATGACTGGAAATTTCCTGAGGGCTCTCCAACCATGCCGAACTGAGTCAATTAAACCTCTTTCCTTTATAAATTACCCAGTCTCAGGCATGTCTTTATTAGCAGAGTGAGAATGGACTAATACAAAGGGCAAGGGTAAATTATGAGGATCAAATAGAGTTGATAGTACAAATATCTTCCATTTGTATCTTTAGATTTGCCCTCTCTCCCTCTTCTGTGGACTACATCAGTGGTGCTCCTACTCTGTCTGATTTTATTTGAATTTATCCAGTGCAAAGCCCTAAAAAGAGATCAAAAGGAGGGATGAGAGTAAAATCAGAGTAAGCACTAATTTCCCTGGCTCACTGTCTGCAAGTTTCCCATAGACTGGCTGGGTCCCTTGACCATGCTCACATTTCCTAACAAGGTGACTGACTCTACACAACTCTATCCTTCTAGGTTCCAGGGACTATGTCCGCATTCTCATTATATGTTCTTAGGGTTGGAAATAGCTCACCAGGGACAAGCTCTGTGTTATTGTACTAACTTCTGTGTTCCTCTATATCCAAACCTTTATAACTTCTCCCCTTTTAATATAAACCTCCTCAAATATCCATTAGAGTGCCTTATGTATTCAGTCTGGAGAAAACATGTAACAAAGGTTAAGCAAATGCCCTACAGTTCTGACTCAAAATCTAAGTGTAACCTGAAAAATATATATTTTTTAATTATACTTTAAGTTCTGGGATACATGTGCAGATCATACAGAATTGTTACATAGGTATACACATGCTATGGTGGTTTGCTGCATCCATCCCCCTGTCACCTACATTAGGTATTTCTTCTAATGTTATCCCTCTCCAATACCACCACCCCCTGCTATCCCTCCCCTACCTCCTCCACCCTCTAACACTCCCCAGTGTGTGATGTTCCCCTCCCTGTGTCCATGTGTTCTCACTGTTCAACACCCACATATAGGTGACAATATATACCATTTATACCATTTATTTTTATGAATACTAACATTCGTCTTGATCCATAAAAGAAAAAAAAATGAGAATATGTGGGGGTTGGTTTTCTGTTCTTGTGTCAGTTTGCTGAGAATAATGGTTTCCAGCTTTATTCAAGTCCTTGCAAAGGACATGAACTCATTCTTTTTTATGGCTGCATACCTGAAAAAATATTTTAAAAATATTTATCTATTTATTAGTTTTGTTCACTGGAAAGCATTGGAGACAATGACTAACCCAGTAGCAATGAGCATCCCTAGCATCCATATGGTGCTTCTGCGATAATAGCTGATACCATGTGTGATAGTTAATTTTAGGTGCCAACTTGACTAGATCCATGGATATTTAGCTAGCTAGTGAAACATTATTTCTCAGTGTGTCTGTAAGGGTGTTTCTGGATGAAACTGGCATGTGTGAATAAGGGGACTGAGTGGCAAGGTGGATGGGCAACATCCAATGAACTGGGAGTCCAGATAGAACAAAAAGGCAGAGGAAGGATGAATTCTTGCTCTTTTTCCAGAGCCAGGGCACCCTTCTTTTCCTGGCCTTTTGGAGGTAAGAATTCCAGGTTCCACGGCTTATAGAACTCTGGGACTCGCACTTAACCGCTGGGCTTTTGAGCCTTTGGCATCAGACTGAGAGCTACACTATCAGCTTTCTTGGTTCTGAGGCTTCTGGACTGGAACTGAGCCACACTTCCAATTCACTGGTTCTCCAGCTTGCAGATGACCTATCGTGGGACTTCTTAGCCTTTATTATTGTGTGAGACAATTTTCTCAATAAATTGCCTCTCATATATCTATTTATACTTAATCTATATCTATCTATCTATACATATATATCTACATTTATATATGTATATATATATCTACATCTATATATGTGTATATATTTGTGTGTGTGTATAATATATAGAGTATTATATTAATTCTGTTTCTCTGGAGAATTCTTACAAATACACCAAGTCAAGGGCAGGAAATGACAAAGATGACTGTGGCATCCTGGCATACCAGAGAGAAAAGAATCTCTCTAAGACTATGGGGATAAATGGCGAAATTTGAGATTTAATAAAAATAAATACTGAAATTGATCTATACCTGTTTAATATGTTTAAACCAACAAGTTTAATATATATGCATATGTATGTGTTTGTGTGTGTGGATATGTGTGTGTATGTATAATTGGTTATCTACTGAGGGAACCAATTTGTTATCTTGAAAACTGGCTCAATCAGAGGAAACACCTATTTGACCTGCCTTTCTGTATCAACACTGGATCATAGGATAAAAAACTATTAAGTTTGTGTGAGATATCTCTGGAAATATTTCTTAATTTTGGATATTTGAAAAGACTCATATTCCACAGAGTATAGTCAATCAAAACTATAATATAAAGTCAAAGGGGATAGTATATCAAAAGAAAGAGTTCAGACAGGCATTTGGAGATGCATTAGACTTTCAGAGGAAAGCTATACGTGGTTCTTGTTCAGACACAGATATACATCTCTGTATTCAATTATCAAGATCGATGCAAATAATTTTGGCATTAGAAGAGCTCAAGGCAGAAGTTTCTAGAACATCTTTTACAGCCCTCTGGTCACACAATCATCCAGGCTGTGTAACCCATTGTGTGGTTTGAAAATCATCAGTAAGCAAACCAGCCCTGGAGTTTGGGGGTCATGAGGGAAATTTTGGAGTTTAAATCAAACAGCATAAATGCCACTGTACTTATCTTGGTCAAGTATTAAAGGTAGATACGCAAGCTTCCCTAGAGGCAAAAAGACAGCATTCTGAGGCTAGCTGAAGGTAAACTCCATGTTATAAAACCTATTTATAAATTTATTTCAGCTAATTAATGAAAAGAAAATCGTAAAATTAGAAAATTACTATTTCACAATCCTCAATGAAGGAATGAATTTAAGCATTTTGCATTCCAGCTGCGAATATCAATAAAAGAGCAAAGGCATTTTACGCTTCTTCATAAAGTAAACAAGTTCAAAGGGATCACTTCTGTGACTGATCAAGTCTCTGGATACAACTGCTAATTTTTAGGAAATATAGGGGACATAGAAACACATTAAATTGCACCATTGGTATGCAATGAGTAAATCTAGACTGACAAACTCAGGTCAATTGTTTGTAGTTTCCTTAAAAGACTATGAGCTGTGTATTCTTTACCTGAAAAATTGTATGGAAAAGAAATGGAGCAGGGGAATCTAAAAAATTTTTTAAAGGCTTAAAAGATGTACCGAGTTAAAACTGTGGCAAACATATATTATGATGACTAGGGCTGCATTTGCAGTTACAGGATCAAAGCATAAACAAAATGCAAGGAGAGTGGGCTTCCATTGCCATGGAGCACATGAAGCGGCTTCTGAGGTAGCAAAGTTCTATTTTTTAAACTGAGTGTAGTTACAAGAGTGTTTGCTGATAATATTTCACTAAGCTATGCTATTCTTTTTTTTTTTTTTTTTTTTTTTTTGAGACGGAGTTTCACTCTTGTTACCCAGGCTGGAGTGCAATGGCGCGATTTCGGCTCACCGCAACCTCTGCCTCCTGGGTTCAGGCAATTCTCCTGCCTCAGCCTTCTGAGTAGCTGGGATTACAGGCATGCACCACCATGCCCAGCTAATTTTTTTTATTTTTATTTTTGGTAGAGACGGGGTTTCACCATGTTGACCAAGATGGTCTCGATCTCTTGACCTTGTGATCCACCCACCTTGGCCTCCCAAAGTGCTGGGATTACAGGCTTGAGCCACTGCACCAGGCCAGCTATGCTATTCTTTGTTCATCCTTTTCCAAATCTGTGTTTTAATTTATTAGAAAAAGTTTTAAAAGATTAGAGGGAGTGTTGAGTGGTTAGATAAGGAGTTGGAATTACATTTGATAATGTGCAATTATTTATTAATTATCTTTAGTAGAATCAGATTTTGGAAATTTAAGCTTAATACTGAATCCCAGAAGGTAATTTGAGAATAGCTGAATGAATGGAAACACTATTATTACGGACATCTAGCAGTACTACTTGGCTATTCTTAAGGACTCTAGATCATATTTAAATAAGAAACTGATTTTTTAGGCATCATAAACACTGTGTTGTAACATCTGTGATGGCTTCACAGAAACAGCCAACTGATTTAGGAAAGAGAAAGAATCTATGCATACCAGGTATGCTGTAATTTAATGCCAGGGTATCTTTTGGGTTCTTGTATTTGCATAATGCAACAGCAGATAGCAGAGAATGAAATCTTTACCCAAATAATATGTTTAATTCTTGAAAGAATTCTGATCTTCTTTCTGTTTACTGCTACTCTCATATAATAGGTAAAGAGCTTGGTTTCAAGTGGGATGTTTCATGTCATTAAAATGATTGAATTAGCAGGAAAGCAAAATTACTGTAGCCTTTAATGAATTTCTTGAGAAAGAAACTTAGACTTGAAGAATAAAGTATGAAGCTTATAATAGGTTACCCAAGGTTTTTTTGTGGTTTTAAATAAAAAGAGTAAGCTGAGCGTAACAACAGTGTTCAGAAGCAACCATTATTACAAAGATAAAAATATATTTTATTTGAATACTCAAGGGAGGGTAGATATTTGAAATAATATATGAATATCTTAAATTTTTGCTAGAAAAAGACAAAAATTGTAGTGTGATGGTAATATTTATACATGTGAGTATATTGGGGAGAAAGTATGAAGGGAAGGAAGGAGGGGAAAAAGGGTAGATTTTGTGTAAAGATGAAGTGTCCCTCACTTTACAATTCTGAATTTTTGACAATGGCAATTCTACTCAAAATAACCTAGAGATAATTTAATCACTAGCATTCTTAAAATGGGGAATGCTCTGTACACTTACTAACTACCATTCTGTATTTTTGATATAGTAGAACATATTGTTTCTTTTTCTTGAAATGATGTCTAATTTCTAAAGTAATAAGAGAAGCAAATAAACCATAATAAGCCATATGTTGCAAAGGTCTACAATATTTCTGTACCATAGCAGGGAAGACACACACACACACACACACACACACACACACACACACACAGTTCTGTGTGAGTGGCAAAATTTTAGTAACTTGCATTATTATATTTTGGTAATATCTCCGGCTGGAGTAAACATGATCATATCCTGCATAGATGAAAAATGCAAAAAACAAAACAAAACAAAACAAAACTAAATACCAGCCAAGATATGCTTCTGATATGCTAAAAACGAATTTCAACTACTAAAAGCACCACATAAGAGGAAACTATCAAGAAACTGCCAGGTTTGAGATTTAGAAATGTCACTCACTGATGCTGTTTCCAAACAAAAAGCTTTTATTCTTATGGCAGGTTTTCACAGCTTAACAGATAAGCTTGTGTTAGGTGTTTGCATGTTGCTTTTTAGAGAGGTATTTCATAAAACAAGGACTACAGTCTGAGAAAAAAAAGGAGTTAGTGGGTTAAAAACTGTGTAAATGTTACTCCAGTAAAATTACAGCTTGTTGTTCAGATGAATACTCTCCACTTCTCGTATAGCTTTAAATTATGGACAAATGCTTGCAATTGTGAACTCCCTACATTGTGGCTGCCTGTTCCCAGGCTTCATCAACCAGGGTTGTCCAATGGGATTACTGTAAGCCTTCACGGCAGTCTGCCAGCCACTGATGAGAAACTCATATCCCTGGATGTTAGATTGCTCTCTTTATTCCATCCTTGTGACGGCTGTGATTGCTGTCATGGTGTTAGGTTAAAAATTAGCATTTTTGTGGCCCTAATTTTGCCATCCAGAACATACTCAGAAAAAAAAAAGACTCAAAGAGTAGTAATTTCTTCTGTCAAAAAAGAAACACAGAGCCACCATGATACAGATGTCTACAAAACTTAGGTCAGGAAATACTGTGTGATCCTGGTTGGCAAAGCACATGGGGTGGGAGTTTTACTCTTATCACAGGCCTTTGCTTAGAAACTAATGGTTTTCATATTATAAAACTAAGACTGAATGAGGAAACTAGAAGTGAGTCCTTAAAAATGTTCCTTTTTTTTTTTTTTTTTTTTTCTTTTTTGGCTAGGCCAAAAGCCCAATTTTTAGCATCTAGAAACCATGATAATATATATGTATTTTCTTGTAATAGTCTCTGATAGACTGGTCTAAGAAAACTGCGAAAACAAAAGGTAAAGGTGTTGTGAAAAATAAAATGGTAAATATCATTAGTTTTATTTGTGTTTTTTCCCTAAATCACCATGGAGAAATGGTTACAGCAGTACTGTTATGAAAATCAACGTTTTGAAACATCAATGATTCTATAAATGTCCTTGCATTGCTTTTTCTCTATATCCTGTATTTGCTGATCCCTGTGTACTTACTAGACAATTATTAAATAACTGCTGACTTTTAAAATTTTATATGACCTACATTGTGGATAGGACTTACATGAATTTAATTTCTATTCTCTATGCTGGAGATTAATTACAGTAAAAAAATGAAAGTGATTTAAATTTTGGTAAAACGAATGATACAGTTTCCTTATCTTCTGATTCTTCCTAGGCTATCCACAGACATGCTAATTTTTACTGTCGTTAAAAGTGAGCAGGCTAGAAGGATTCTGACATGTGAGGTGCACAGATTCTGTTTAGGAGCCTTGATTTTTATCCATCCAAGCTTATCTGTCATCTTTAATCATGCCAAAGGCAGAATTACTTAATCATTTCATTTTATTGAAAAGAAAAAGAAAGATTTACATTAAAATGATGACATGCAAGAAAAAAATAAATTGAAAATGATTATGAGGAGAGGGTAATGTGGAGACAAAAGCTCCATTGGTTTTGTGATGCTCATTTAAAGCAATGATCTAGTGAAGCCGAGACATTAAAGCACAGATGATGTTGGTTGTTGGAATATATCTTTTTGTTTTAATTTTTTAAAATATATATTTTATTGCACTTTAGATTCTGGGGTACGTGGGCAGAACATGCAGGATTGTTGCATAGGTACACACAAACTTGCATTCCTAGACTGCATTCTTAGCAAATTTTGTAGGGGATGTGATGCCAGACCCAATAATTAAATATTAGACCTAATTGTGCACCTCTCCCTACCTTTACTCCAGGTTGGAATATTCCCTTATAATAATCTTATATAGAGGACCATGACCCCCAAATTTAAATTTTCAAGTCCTTGAAGATCTTTACAGAAAATACTTTTATAAATTCCACAGTGCAAAATAAGCCAAATTACTGACTCTAATAATTAACAAGTTCAGCTATATACACTAATGTAGGCTTATTTATCTCAAGCAAATGAGTCATTTTTCTTTTTGATATATATTATTAGTGTTCTTTACTTTTATTGACAATAATACGTTTTATATAAGCAGTGTCTCTTATGCACTGCTTCATATTAGAGAGTTGGATTAAGGTATTGAAAAATAGTTGTCTGGAACATTTTCAAAGCCCTTTGCCCATTCTTTCTTATTTGTTTTTATTTTCAGTTGAAATATAATGTTATTATTCCAAATATCAGGCATTTTAAAAGTTTGTGAAGATATCAATTGACAGTCATTTATAATGTCTTTTTTGTATAATGTAAAATAAGGGTTTTTGAAACTATAGTCAGATCTCTTACAATTTTTTTCTTTACCTCAAAATACATATTGTCTTATAAGACTTAGTTAACACATTTCTGAAAACAATCTATGTTTGAATCAAATTGTGCTAAAAATAATCAGTTGCACCAAATAAGAGTAATTATACATGAGAAAAATTAAGAAAAAAATGTTTTTGATATTTCTAAGGCCAACTTGTAATCATATTTATTCTTTTCCTCTTATCAATAATCATTTGACATGTACTGTGTGCCAAGAACTGTGCTAAATATAATGGATACAGCTGTGATCAAAATTCCTTGTCTGTAAGATACTTTGTTATGTTTTTCCCACAGCACAAATAATTTAAGAAACCAGGAGAGAAAAACATGTATTTTCTACTCTCCCAAATATGTAATTGGCCATATTTTTACTAAACTTGAATGCCTTCATATGCGATACTATACAAGCAATTAGTCACTCAGTGATACTAAACAGATTGAAAATTCTAGCATTCTTGGACTTTATATGGCACTCATAATGCTTACTTTGAACTTAAATAGCACAATTTGAAATGATCTTAAGATATGACTATTTCTAATGTAAACATATACAAACAAAACAGTTCAGTGTGATGTAACACAAAAATTAAAAGATATAATTGAAAGATCGAAATGATTTTTGTGTTTAAGCTACAATTATTTTATACTAACTAAAGTAATGGTAATTTCAAAAACCATATAATCTATATAATTAGGTTTTAGAATTTCATGATTTTTGATATAATCCCTAAGGACACAGAAGCATATATTAAAAACCAACTGTTCTTTTGCTAAAGTATCTCTAAATTCCAGACTCCACAATTACCACTTTCTAGCACAATCCTTTTAAGGAGATAAATAAAATTCTGCTTTTTTTGTTCTTCATTGGAGACTTTGCTACTGAAAAATTCAAGAACTTATATTTACATTTTTAGACAGCCTCATCACTTACAAAGCCATGTGCAATAATTTTTATATACAATAAAGAATAGAAAATAGCATAATATAAAAATTAATATAAAATTAAGAAGTATAACATTATATAACAAAATTATTCGGTAGTCTTTCAAAATTAATTAAATTACCGTATTTTATTCATACACATATTAAAAACTTGCTTACCTTAAAAATTCATATATAATATTTCATTGAAAATAGACACTTGATATTAATTTATATGACTATTTGCTTACAGCGAATTTTGAACTCTATTATTACAAAACAGAAACAAAATATGCAACTATTGCAATTTGAAGACAGTACTGTCATCTAAAAGCAAGTTAATGCTATAATCAATCTTTAAAAGAAATTCACAATTTTTATCACAGAATAAATTTGATTTTCTTTTTCTAATCTATTTTTAATATATTTTAGCATAATTCATCAAAGGCGGAATAAAACATTCTTTATGCTTGATAATAATATAAAATTTAATTAAAACTATAAATTTCTGGCATACTTTAATGTTGGTTTTCAAAAACAAAAAATGCAAGACTAAATATTTTATTTTTATGTTGCTTCTTCAAACACAGTATGTTTAAACTTTTAAATGAAATTTCTTTCTAAATGTAGTTTTTATTAATGCATTTATATATTTAAAAGTACTTTAAATTATCTATTACTTTGTAATTATTATGAAAACTTAGAATAGCAGACAGAAGAAGTCAGAAAAATTAGGATTGTAGGATCAAACAAGAGGGGACTGAAAACATATCGGGCTACTTTAACTTTATAGCAATAGGTGGCACTGTTACCTAAATGCTCTTTGATTTGAATTGAAGAATTGTAAAAGAGTTGTCTCTGTATGTAATTTCATATATGTAAACAAATGAGAACACAGACAAAACTTCAAAAAATTCCAGGCATATTTTGTTATCATTATCATTTACTTAGTATTATATTTATTTATACAGCCAGAAGTATGTCAAATAGTGTAATGCAGATTAAAATTTATGGCAATAAATATGATTAAATGGGAACACATTTAGTATAATTCATGAATGTGTTGACTTTTTAATACCAATAGAAATAATATTAATGTTTTCCTGTAAAATTTTACTTTATACATTTTTAATTTTATGGATTTCAGTATTGGAAATTTTAAGGTGTTCTAAAAACCAAACAATAATTCAGAGTGCTTAAGTTGTTTAATATATTTATTTTTCTCTACCATATTTCTTCGAGTTTGTGTTGTGTAGTAGTACAAATAAGTCCATTATGTGATCCATATATATATGTGTGTGTGAGAGTGTGTGTGTGTTAAATATAGTGATTTTTTACAATATACAACTGATTAGGCTGATAGCACAGAAATGGAATTCTTTCACCACTGCCAACATGATCATTGTTAGCATCTGAAAGAAAAAAAAGAGGAATGAAATGGGCTATACATGTGTTCACAGTTTTGAGATGAAAGTGAAAATAAGCAATAAGGACCAAGCTCTTGCTAGAACATACAGCACCTTTGTACAAGCTAGAAAATGCTGCGTCTGTAGCAGGCAGATTGCAGTAAGGCAACTCCTTCGTCTGGCCAGACTCAGCTTGTTACCAGAATAAGGTTTGCAAAGTTGAACGCAGGCTCAAATTTGGTCCTTCCTCCTTCCTCTCTGCCACCTTGTAATATGGACCAGTGTAAGCCACAGTTAGTACTAAGACTTGCAAATTGATTGTTACACTAATTAATGTCTGATGTTATTTTTTCCCAGAATTCTCAGAAATGGTGGCTGAAAGTATGATTTTTTTTTTTTTTTGAGACGGAGTTTCGCTCTTGTTACCCAGGCTGGAGTGCAATGGCGCGATCTCGGCTCACCGCAACCTCCGCCTCCTGGGTTCAGGCAATTCTCCTGCCTCAGCCTCCTGAGTAGCTGGAATTATAGGCACGCACCACCAGGCCCAGCTAATTTTTTGTATTTTTGGTAGAGACGGGGTTTCACCATGTTGACCAGGTTGGTCTCGATCTCTCGACCTTGTGATCCACCCGCCTCGGCCTCCCAAAGTGCTGGGATTACAGGCTTGAGCCACCGCGCCCAGCCGAAAGTATGATTTGATGGTTTTTTGACTATGCTGTCTTGTGCTTAGACAATCTCCAACAGACACCAACAGCAATGACAGAGTGATGTAAGTTAAGAGTTTGGCTATCAACCTGCCAACCACTGTTTTTAATCAGCCTGAGGTCACTACAAAGTGCAATCTAGCTCTGAATATTGACTCACTGGGGTAGATGCTTGATGCATCCCCCTAGCCCCTTCACTCCTTTCCTGCTGCAAATGCTGCCTGGGACAGGCTTCAGTACCAGCCAACCAAGGAGATTGCTTCTGCTACACAGAAGCTCCTGGCCCGAGGCCACGTTTCCTTTCTAGAAAGATAGAGGTCTAATGAGTAACATGGGGGAAACTTAGAACCAATCTAAGACAAATCAAGTTTTACATCTGCTCCAGAACTTCCCATACAACTAGTTGAGACCCCACTGAGACTGTACCACAGCTCATCTTCTCCCTCTCCCAGGGCTGCTTCCTTTCTGTCTTTCTAATTTCAAAAATTTTAATTTCAATAGCTTTAAGGCTACAAGTCGTTTTTGGTTACATGGATGAATTGTATAGTGCTGAAGTCTGGGCTTTCACTATACCCATCACTCGAATATAGTGTATATTGCATTCAGTAGGTAATTTTTTCATCTCTTCCTCCTTCTAACCTCCCCACTTCTGAATCTCCAATACTTTTTCTGAGTCTCTAATACTTTTTTAAGAGCTACAAAGAAATTTATTTATTTATGTAATCCCAAGGTAGTAAAAATAAGACATGTGGGCTACTACTGCTTCCACTTTCTTCCCTGGCATCCTTCTCCCTAGAGCCAGATGGAGAGGGAGTCTAATAACAAGTCTTAAAGATGGGCGTCAGGAAGTTACCATTAATTGCTTAAGGTTGGCATTGGGCCTGATGTGATCTGACTCTGTGTTTCCAACCAAATCTCATGTTGAATTATAATCCCCAGGAGTCAGGGGAGAGGCCTGGTGGGAGGTGACTGGATTATGGGGGAAGATCTTTTTTGCTGTTCTGGTGACAGTGAGTGAGTTCTCATGAAATCTGATCTTTCCTTATACCACCCTGTATGTCTCTGCATACCCATAGCTTAGCTCCCATTTATAAGTGAAAATGTGCAATATTTCATTTTTCATTCTTGAGTTAGGATAATGGCTTCCTTCACTTAGGATAATAGCTTCCAATTCCATCCAAGATACCGCAGAAGACATTATTTTGTTCATTTTTATGGCTGAGTAGTATTCCATGATGTGTGTGTGTGTGTGTGGTGTGTGTGTGTGTGTGTGTGTGTGTGTGTGTGTGTGTGTGCGTGTGTGTGTGTGTATACCACATTTTCTTTATCCATTATCAGTTGATGGGCACTTAGGTCGATTCCAGATATTTGCAATTGTAAATCGTGCTGTAATAAAGATACACATGCAGGTGTCTTTTGGATTTAATGATTTGTTTTTCCTTTTGGTAGAAACCCAGAGGTGGGATTGGTGTTTGCTTTTTCTTTCACAGAGATGAATCCTAGGGCATTTGCTGATAAACCTCTTGCACACTAATTTCCATCTTCATTCCTGCGTCTTGGGGAATCCAGTCTGTACTCTGCACTCAATAGGACACAAATTGAGCTAGAGGCCAGATGGCCTTGTAACATAAGGTTCACTCCATTGTGTACTACAGCCAACAGCTAGATCACCACGTTGGCAAGATGTTTCACAAATGAATTTTTGACCACAAGAATGATTTTAAGAGGTAAATAACTGAATGAAGAAAACCAAATCAAAACTTTTCATGTGAGCATCCAACCCTGCTGAATAAATAAGTACTCAATGAATGTTTGAGTTGAATAATATCTGAATGGATACAGTATGACAGGATAATGTTGTCCACTTTTTAAAAATATTATTTATGTGTAAGGCTCCAGGAAGGGACCCAAAGTTAACCAATACATGGTCTCTGTTCTCAAGAAGCTACTAAGTCAGCAGCATTTCTAGTCTATCCATAACCCACATTAATTTATGCTCTATTATTTATGAAGAAACAGATATCAATTTGTGGAGCAAACAATTTTCTAAGCATAAAACATTTATTTTTTTATGTGATATAAATCAAGTCATATTGGATAATATTGATTTTTTTATGTGTAAAAGAGATTGTGTTTAAAAAATTGAATTATATTGTACTTATTTCTTTATCAGGTCAAAAACATTTCAGGTGAATTTCAAATTCATTTATTAAAATATGAGTTTCAGAAAACGATATACCAGAAAGTACTGTTAAAAGTTACTTTAATGGGAACCATAAGACATCAATACTTTTTTAAAGAGCTCTAAAGAAATTTATTTATATAATTCCACAGTAGTAAAAACAAGACATGTGGGCTACTACTGCTTCCACTCTCTTCCCCGGCATCCTTCTCCTTAGAGCCAGATGAAGAGGGAGTCTCATAACAAATCTTAGAGTAGGGCTCCAGGAAGTTACCATTAATTGCTTAGGGTTGGCATTGGGCCTGATGTGGTTTGGCTCTGTGTCCCCAGCCAAATCTCATCTCGAATTGTAATCACCAGGAGTCAGGGGAAAGGCCTGGTGGGAGGTGATTGCATCATGGGGGGAGATTTTCTTTCTTGCTGTTCTCGTGGTAGTGAGTTCGTTCTTATGCAATCCGATCATTTAAAAGTGTATGGCACCTCCCCTTCTCACTCTCTTGTCTGTTGTCATGGGCAGATGTGCCTTGTTTCCCCTTCACTTACTGCCACAATTGTGTTTCCTGAGACCTCCCCAGCCATGTGGAACTGTGAGTCAATTAAACCTCTTTTCTTCATAAATTACCCAGTTTCAGATAGTTCTTTATAGCGGTATGAAAACAGACTAATACAGGGCCCTATTTGCTATCTGAGTCTAGCCAAATCACCTTGTTTTATGGCAGAAGGCACTAAATTGAGATTTAGAAAAATGAATTTCTTTCTAAGAAAAATAAGATATTGAGGGAATGTGTTCTCTTTCCAGGTCCATGAAGGGGAGTAATTTTAAGGGCAAGAATTTCACAGTGCCATGCCTCCCTCCCATCTCTGTCCATCCAGGAGATTCAACTTTCGTGGGCTTGGGAAAAAACTTAAGAGTCAATCACCCCAGCGGACAAAAACGAACTCCTTTCATTGGTCAGAGGAACTTTGGAAGGTGGAAATTTCTCCCAGGATAAATTCCCGGCTCCTTCACCCTCGCTGGGTTTCCAGTTCCCTGGAATCCCCTCTCACATTGTGAGAGCTCCCTTCGCGATTTCCCCTCTGGAATCCCCTTCCACACTCTTCGTGGAAGCCTTTCTCTTCTCTTTTTCTTCTCTTTTCTCTACCTAAATAAAATCACCTTTCTGCAAGTCTTTTTGGGTCCAATATTTACTTTTACAAGCCTACAGTGTACCTGCAGTGGCCCCACCACTTATTCTTTAAGAGGTGGAGGCTGAGTACACACAGGAGCTGTGCCTCCATGGCACTCAAAAAAAAAAAAAAATCCCGGTTACAATATGACAGGTTATAATATTCTGATCTTCTAGTCTAGTTCCCTCTTTATGCCATTTTTTGGAAAAATATTTGTGCTGCTATGCTATAAACCATTGCATTTCCATTTTTTTAAAAAAATTTTAAACTAGTTTATGGATTGGTTTTTATTGCACCATGTTCTTTTTCTTTGAGCCAAATTGTTTGGCTTCAGAATAATTGTATTCCATATTGTGTTAATCAATCATATGGAATCTACAACACAATTCAAGTAAATTCATTGAATGTTTTGTGAGACAGCATTTTTTTTGAAGTTCTTATAATAATAAGCCAATTATCAAAAGCCAGTAGCCAATTTCAAGCTATCATCGGATGATTTCATAAGGCATCATTAACATTTCTAATGACTAAAATTCAAGAATCAGATAAAAGAAAACAAGCGTCACAGTTTTCTCACTGAGAGTGTCTTTCTTTTTTGATATAAAACATTATATATATATATATGGAAAACATAGGCATATGACCTGCAATTCACCTTTCCTCACTTTGCATTTGAATATGTCTTCAAGTAATGCTAATTATTAGTATCACTATATCAAGTTTATGTTCACTTCATGGAGGCATGATACTTGGCAGAACAAACAAATCCCAGTTCACTCCCTCACTACAAGTGAAAATTTTAATAATCTATAAATTAAAGCAATAATATGCAATAAAATACAAAAAAGGAAACCCAGAAGATGAGGAAAAAGAAGACACAGAGCAGCAATTATATCAATACCTTAAATATCTTGCAAATAGTAATAGCCTCTCATCTTTGATGTTTGTAAGTTCCAGGCTTGGTTTTAAGGGTTTTATGGGTATTTCTATATGTTTAACATACTTATGATTATTATTACTCATTGCTGGAAGACAGGGTACTGAGGCACTGACAAGTGAAGTGACTTACCAATGAACTGAGTAACTGGGAGTGATGAGATCCAAATCCAGGTAGTCTAACTTCCAAGTTGGGGCTCTGTGTCATTGTACCACAGTGGTCTCTTTATAGTTTCAAATAAATAGTAATGATGAGTACTTAAAATTGTTTATTTACATAGTACAATTTTACATTTTTTTAAAAGGGTAACAGTGGCATCTGAAACAAATTTCCGAAGACAATAAGGTCTCTGAATCACAGTACTGATGCCCTTAGGAAGATATTACCAGGCACCTAAAACTGTGTCTCGTGTATGATTGATACTGATGATAAGGTGTATGTGGAATCAAAAGCAGTGAATTTTGAGATATATTATTTAACTCAGCCTTCAAAAGTGGAAAACTTCTATTCTAAAAATGAGATTATCATTAAAAAATTGGAAGATATATTGAACTTAATATTTTGAAGGCAGCAGCTGCAGAGTTTTTGTGATTAGACTCCAGAGCTATATTGAGTCCCTGCAATGACATGCAAAATCCTGCATGTGTGTGCAGATGAGCTTATTTGTGGGGAGTGAATTCAAAGAATTCATGACATTCTCAAAGAGTTCAGATTGTGACAGAAAACTTTCACAATGACTTTTTTGGAAAATTATTTCAATTTAGTCACAAACATATAAATGTATATATAATAACCAAATCTGCATATAAATGCATATAAATATATACGAACACACATATAGATCTCTAATAAATGTTATTTTGCACATTTAGCAGGAATCAGCAATGTTTTATGTTTTGAGTAGCTCTTTAACCTGCCTTTCATCCCAAGTACTTTTGTCACAAGGGAGAACAGGCTTATCTCAAAAGCTTGTGTCAGTGCATATAATTTCACAAGAAATGTTTTTATTTGCCTTTTTTTTGTTGTTGGGCAGAAGACACAGTCTTACTCTGGCCCAGGCTAGAGTGCAGTGGCACAATCTTGGCTAACTGCAACCTCTACCTCCAAGGTTCAAGTGATTATTGTGCCTCAGCCTCCATAGTAGCCGGGACTACAGGCGCACGACACCACGCTTGGCTAATTTTTGTAGTTTTAGTAGAGGCGGGGTTTTATCATGTTGGCCAGGTTGATCTTGAATTCCTGACCTCAAGTGATCCACCTGCCTCGGCCTCTCAAAGTGATGGGATTATAGGCGTGAGCCACCCTGCCGGGCCTGTTTTTATTTACTTTTACTTAAAGATTTGCTTTAAAAGGGATGGGAAAATTCTGATCCCCTGTTGATTATGAAAAAGTCTACTGAGGCAAAGACTAAGAGGCATTTGTGCGTATGTGTGGTGTGGTTTATACTTACTGTATACATAGAAAATAAGGACAACCTTTGAAAAATTTGGTCCTAAATGTCAAGAACCAAAAAGAACTCTATCATGTGTGTTATTAATATGTTTCACTATCTAAAAGAATATTCAATCATGTAGTAGGAATGTCACATTACCATAATTTTCTTATATCGAATGCATGCATTTAGCAAGTACATTATGATAGTGTCTGCTCTGAAAGAAGAAAATCCGTTTTGTACTGAGCTTCACGATGCTGAACTGTCTAATTTACTTTTAAAATAGATCAATATTTTAGAAGCAAATTTTGTGTTCTTTGTTTAGCATTTTAATACATTTAAATAAACTGACCTTGTTTCCACAAGGTATAAAATAAAATAGAGTTTGGTAATTATCTTATTAATAGGATCAATGTAGACACAATGTTAAGTGGACAAAGTTGTATTTCTTTGTTTTTCTATTTATTAAATTGTGTAGTTTGACAAAATTGTTAATTATCCCATTTCACTTTATTTTGTTCTGTAATACAATAACTATTGTGTGACTTTTTCACGTGGTTGTAAATTAAATATAATTTATTTTGCAAAAAATTCTATTTTCTTCAGATTTAGAGTGCAGTTGCACGTGCAGTTCAAGTACAGTTGCAAAAAGGATATCTGTAAATCAAATAAAACCAGGAAGTTTCTACTCGCTTATTATATTATTTTAATTTGAATTTTAAAATGTAGAAATCTGTAAGGATATATATTTAAATTACAGGGGGGCGGTGGGCATGTAAAATTGCCAGTATTTTACTATTTAGAGTTTTCAGATTTTCACCTGATTCAATCTAACATTTAAGGAGATAACAGCATCATTGCTATCTCATGACATACTTGTAAAAATATAGAATTTTTGGAAATCAATATAATATTCATTTTAGTTACAAATTTTACAATAACTATGACAATATTAGGTTACCTGCTTCACTTAGGAAACCATATATTATACATTCAAATTTGATAATTTTCATGTTTTCATTAGAAGCTCCAAGTTCCACAGCTAGAATGCAATATACTACACAAACTTTGCAAAATCATGTACACTACAGTAAATCATCTGTTATCTTCTCAGGTAGCCAACTCTAGCAGAGATCAGGGGCTTGTCAGAGTTTCTGTTGTAAACTATTTGTTCAGAGGTTAGTTTGTTCAGCATGTGGCTTTATAATCATCACAAAACACATATTGAGTATTGCTTTGCACTGATTGTGACACATTTTCTCATTTCTCTATATGTCTTCTCCTTCAGATTTTCCAACTTGTCATCTTTTAGTTTCAAATAGTACCTTGTACTGTCACTCCAAACACATACCTATAGACCCTGTGTTTCTCCTAAACTCTGGACCTGCATTTCTAAATTTTTCACATATTACATTGCACACTGAATATCTATCCTTACTTGAGACTCTGTTCACGTTTTTCCTCCAAATGGCTCTGCAGAACCAGCCCCAAAGAGCACTATCATCTTCCCAACTCAAAAGTCTTAGGATCATTTTTGACTCCCAGATTTCCTCTTCTTTTGGGATGAATAAATCAAATTATAATCAATTATTCCTCGAAAATAGCTCATTTTTCTCTTCTCACTGCTATTCTGTTGGTCCTAGAAGTTATCACTGCACCCTAGGACTCAATGCATGTAGTAGCCTCCCATCTTGCCTTCCTGCTAGTTTTATTCTATCCCAGCTGTTCTTTATACCTTCACGAGATTAATAATAATAGATTGCCTGAGCTCAGGAGTCCAAGACCAGCCTGGGCAACATAGTGAAAACCCAACTCTATTGAAAATACAAAAATTAGCCGGATGTAGTTGTATATGCCTGTAATCCTAGCTTCTCAAGGGCTGAGGTACAAGAACTGCTTAAGCCCAGGAAGTGGAGGCTGCAGTGAGCCAAGATCATGCCACAGCACTCCAGCCTGGGCAGCAGAACTAGACTCAGTTTCAAAACAAAAAAACAAAAAACCCCAAACTCCCACCCTCCCACCGCAAAAAAAAAAAAAAAAAAAAAAGAAGTGATATTGTGCTCGTGATTCCATCTCCCCTTCTTGAGCCCCTAAATTCTGTCTTCACTCTTCCCTACTGTGTATTGTTCCCTGGGAGTAAGATACCTTTTTTGCATTACCAGTTTTTATTATCTACTAGATTGTGGTTGTTTTGAGCTAATGGGAGGTACTAGTAAGAGATGAGAGAGGGAGAGGGTCTAGGGAGAGGCTGAATACTTTTCCTTTGCCCCCTCCTGCCTGGGCTGCAGGTTCTGGCACTGATGGTCCCTCTTGGATTGCAGGGCTGAGATGCCTCCTAAGCAGCCCCTCCTCCATGCCTCCCATACCACCGGGCTCCAGTAACTCTTTCCTCCCCTGGCTTTTTCAGTCTAGGCCGGCTTAACAGCTCTTCTTTGTTCTCTGCACTCAACCACATCTCCGTTAATAGGTCCTTCTTTAGAGTCTCTTTGATTGTCTGATTTGGATTCTTTTTTCTACTAGGAGGCTGGTAATCCTAGTGCACAGAGACCGTAAATGAACCAATAAATGAACAATAGATAAAACAATCATTTTAAAAATAAGTGGTCATTTTGATTAAGGATGAAAATTAAAATTCCATTGTTTACGTTTATTCTTCATTCATTTTTGTTTATTTTATTTTATATTTTCTTTAATATAGATTAAACGAAAATATACACTTCTTTTTACTTTTTTTTTTAAGATGGAGAAAAGGGGTGTGTTTTTTAAAAATTATTTTCCATGGATAAAACAAAAAACATACTTGGAATTATTATTATTTTTATTTCTTTTGAAGCACCAAAGTAGTTCTGGCAAATAGTAGCTTTTGCCCTATTTCTTTAAATGTCAGTGAGATTGTTGAAAAATCTCTTGCAATGGTAAGGCATTTGAATTAAATATAGATTTGGGGTTCTGAGCCTGCCAAGTTGTGTGCTGAAAACATGAATGGACTGATTTCAACAAACTGGAATGATAGTTCTGGAGTTGGTTGCCACTTGTTTATTTTGTATGCAAACAATTTGACTTTTTCTAAACCCAAGTCTAAATAAGTGATTTTAATGTTACCAAGATCGGATGACGTAGTATTTGCTTAAAATGCAATAACATTTTTTTTTTTTGTCATTGCCCCTTGCTTTTCTTCTGTGTTTTGTAGCACAACAGACCAAGCTGTATTCTACATGTATTTTTAGTGTTGTCTTCACCAAGTCCCAAACAAATGTTGTCAGTCCATACAACTACTTCCAGTCTTTAAAGTTGCCCATCAAAGCTTTATGGTTTGCCTGGACTGTGTGCTTAGAAACTCTAGTCTTATATACCTCAAGGACACATTGAGTTTTGTCATATCTACACAGCTATAAATTTTTGGCAGAATAATCTAACCCATGTGTCTCAACACTCAAATTTCAAGCATTTTTTTTTCTTATAGCCCTTCTCTGTCAATCACTGATACCTCACAAAGCCATACTTTTATCTAGCACTTCATAAAATTTAAAAAGGTAAATAGAGAGAGAGAGAGAGAGAGAGAGAGAGAGAGAGAGAGAGAGAGTCCTGTCTCTGATTAACTTATAACAGGAAGTTAAGAAATATGTCACAAAAAACTATGACACAAGACATGAATTTAGATAGGAAAGTACAAATAAAGTGACTTGAGAATTCAGGAGAAATGGATTATGATTACTTTCTGAAACTAATAAAGTTGTTTAATTTGTAAGGATCTTATGTCAAGTTTCTAGCTAGACTAAAAGTTCTGTGAGGGTGGTAGAGGCCAGTTAGGTGTTTGTATCTCATCAGATACAAAGCATGACTTCCCGGTTATATGAGTTTAATAACTGCTATTGATCATAAATGATAATAATACTCTGGTGTGAGACACTTCGAAATGACATGAAACTTCTTGATCAAACATTCTCAGAAGAAACAAAATTTAGGGTAAGGATCATTTAAAAAACATGAACATACGAGGTGGAACTGTGGCTTTCCACAAATCAGGCCCCTAATCAATATTATATCAAGACCATGAGGATATCTTAATTTCCCCGACAACTGATATTTTCTGTCACCAATCCTCAACATCCAGAACAATAGGTAGTAATTTGTCTTAATAAAGCCACTAACCCTCCTGTGTTTGCCGTGGTTAAATTCTAAGAATCCTGAGTATCCACCTCATTCATCTTCAATATCTTTCTGCCTTATTGCACTTTTCCTACATATCTGATGACCAGACTCTGCTTTGCTTTTACCTGAAACAGCTGTGCCTCTGCACTCAGATTCCCCACTTCCCACTCGCTGACCTTCTAGCTCATACATCTGCTACATTGGTTTTTAGCTCCTTTTGGAAAGTTCTAATCCATTAGTTGCTACCATAAAGCTAAGATATATCAAATGTTTTGTAAGTATTAGGCCCTGTAGATAGCATTAGCTCATGGTTTCCCCCTCACAGTAAGCAGGAAAATCTCCAGTTCTGTCTCATTCCAAGTCTGTATTTTCCACATGGCACGCAGCCTGTTTAGCACTTTTGGGGAATAACACAAAAGCAAGTTGTTGCCACTTGTATTCATGTGGAACCCTGCTGCAAAAAGCTAACTCTTACTCTCATTCATTCATTTCTCTCTATCTCTCTCTTTTTTTTTTAAAGGAATTTTTAAAATATTTTCTTTTTTTCAAACTAACCAGTCCTCCTTCAATACTGAGGATAAATTGAGTTCTCTTTAATTGTTCAGGTAGCATGGAAATGATCCAACAGGTCCTTCCTCAGCTTGTCAACATAAATTTACACAAATGCTGGCCAGTACATCATCCTTTCTTTCTTGCTCCCTGCTATAACAGGAAGTGAATGAATGCTCCCATCCAAAGAAGTCCTCCAACTGCACACTAGTGCCCACAGGACTTTCCTCATCCATCTATCATGACTTCGCTTTCATGTATCTGATCTCTTCTCATTTTTCTCTCATTTCAGAGCATGACAACCTTCCTCACAGGCTCCCCACATACCATCCAAATGGTTCTTTCAGATCTTTCCTTATTCACCCGCACTCTTCGAAGTTAGTTATCTGTTTCCTACCCCTCCTTCAAAGTCATATTTCTAAAGTAGTTTCAAACTATCGAAGTCTCCTATGACTTCAGTTTTTCACTTTACACACTACCACCTCCTTTACGATAACCACTGACCTAGCTACCTCTTAAGTCAAGAGATAACAATTATGGTCTTACCTCTAAAGCACATTTTTATAATTACCCAAATAATAAACGTGAAAAGTAACATGGTTCTCCACACTAATATCCTGCAAGCTGGCTTTAAAGAAAGGAATATGACCTTTTATAAAACTTAATGAAAGTTGTTTACATCTCAGTGCTTAAGGCCATCAAACATCATCAACCTTCAGGGAATCGCAGCTTCTTCATCATGACAGGAAAGGAGCTATTGCTTCTCTGAGCAAGAATACTGATAGGCAAATACTGTAATTAGTTATTCACATCATTTAGCTGCAGCAGCAAGATTTTGACCCCAGCCCCTTCATCATAATAAGGAGAAGCTGGAGATACCCCAAACTGCAATCAATGAGCAACTATGGAATGATCTGGAATAAAAGTTCTGCTAGATCCTATTTATATATTTTTTCCCAGTTCCTAAGTGACCAGGTGAGGATGGAGATTTTCCTAACCTTACACCTAAAAAGTCACACAGTCCAAGCATCAGGGTGCCTTACCTTGAGTCTGACGTAGAGCCTCAGTGAAGCCCCATGTGCTACCCAAGAAGAAATCGTTCATGTTATCCATGGCAGGCTGCTCTAGGCGGCAGGGGGTATGCATTTTTTCATTATTTGCCCTTGTTTGTGGGACAATTTGTAGCCATTCTCTTTTTAAATATTCAAACAAAATAAGATTTATAAAGCAAAGAGGTAAAGTTCTTTTTTTTTGTCTTCCTCCCCAATCCAGCTCATTGCCCCAAGAATAACCACTATTAACTTGTTAATCACTGAGTATATATATAGTCAGACTTTTTCTATGGAAGTAGCATATAATAAATATATAAGGACAGGGAAATAGAGATTGAAAGGGAAATACGTAAGAGTATTTTTAAAGGCAAATGGAGCCATTTACATTTTAGTTCTGCAACTTGCCCTTTTCACTAGATAATAGGATTTGGGGGTTTTCCCCTACTATTATTCATAGCTCTGCCTCATGAGTTATAAGAGAAACTTATTATTCTGTAATATAGGCAAACCATAACTTAATGAACTATTTTCATATTGATGGAAATTTCCATATACTCTAGTTTATTATCATTAGAAGTTATACTGCAATGGACATTCTTATAAATCCTTCTTTCTGAGCATTTACAATTATTTTTTAAGGTTTATGTATTAGAATGTAAGCTACATGAAGATAGACACCTCACATGTTTTACTAACTGTATTCTCAGTGCCTAAAACAATATCTAATAATAGTTGGTATTCAATAAACAACTGTTAAATGACGGGCTGACTACCTATGAGCTGATTTGTGCATTTGAAATTTTGATACAAATAAGCCAATTGCTCTTCAAAAGGCTCTACCAGTTTACTTTAATATGAAAACGTGTTTCTTCACACTCATGTCAATACTGAATATTATAAATGTACTTATATATTTTAGTTTTTGCAAATCTAATGAGTAAAAACCAAAGTAGTAGAAAATTCTGTTACTTAAATAACCATCATACTAATTTATGAAGCCATTTACAGGATTTTAAATATTTATTCATTATTATGTTTTCAATAAAATTTGTTTTTAAATTTTGGCTTAACTTTATTCAATTATAGAAATGTATTATAAATTTTGTAGTGTAATACTTTTTATAATATATAATACAATTATTTGTCACGAACTTTGAATGCTTTTAGTGTATGGAAATTTAAAATATCACAAAACTTATCAATATTCTTCTTTATGTTTTCTATTTTTTAATGTGCTACTTAAGAAGGGATTACATACTCCTCAGATGCAAAAATAGTTTTCCATTTCTCTTAACATTTGTTAAATTAAAATAATTATTTTTTCCTCCAGATACAATCTTTTCTGAGAGTTGAGCTAAAGTCTTTGACTATAGTTTAGTAAATATTAACTTCTACAGTTTGCATTTGTAACATTTCTTACTTTAGAATTTTGAAGATGTGATTTTTTGACTCAGGAAATTTTTCTTCTGTCATAATTGATTCTTCGTCCCTATTTTTGAGGTTCTAATCTTCTGAACTCTTTAAAGGATAGTCAACCTCCTGGACTGAGAGTATATGTTCCTTTACATTCTTTCTAAAGTATTTTTCATCTCTGTTTCTTTTTATTTTTTCACATTCTGGGAATTTCTTTAACTTGGTATTATCAATTATTAACTTGGGGCTTAGTCAGACAGTATTGTATTAGTAAGCCCATATATTTGAGTTTTTTATTTTCATAATTTTGACAGTCTTATTTTTCTTTTTCAAAGCCTCAGTTTTGTCCTCGAAGTTCATCATTATTGTTTTACAAAAACATTTTCTTGAATTTCTCTCAGGACATGGATTAGAATTCATCTTTGTTCTGTAACTAATCTGTTTTTTTTTTTTTTTTTTTTTTTTTCTGGAATCAAGTATTTTGTGTGTTTATTCAGTACTTCTTTTTTATAAGACATATTTTCCTCAATTGTCTCTCTCTCTATGTGTGTCATTCTTATCTATGGGTGTTGTATGCAGTTAGCAGGCATGAGTCTCTAACAGTGATGCAGTTTATTTTCCGAAAGGTCACTGTCACCAGATAGGGGCTGATGATGAGAGCTATGTTTTTATTTGCCTGTGCGCACATTGCTTATGACTTTACCTCAGACTGTACGGATATGAAACATGCAAATAGAACCTGAAGAGTACTTTGGGACATTTCTCTGGTTAGCAAGGCTGTGCTTTCTTTCTTCTTTTCCAGGGGAGTTGGGCCAGCTCAGTGTTAGTACAAATTCTGTTCTGATTTTCTTCTCAAACTTTTATTTACATTAAAGCATGTCCTTAGAACAAAGATTATTTTTTTTAAAAAATCATGCAGTTACTTTATCTGCATCTCAAATAGTGCTCCTGGATGTGCTCAATTGTCTCGTTTCAATTCTTTACAGTATAAATGAGACCATGGTATGATTTGTAACAAGGCTTTATTGAAAATATGAGATAAGCAATAGGAATTACAGTTTCAAGCTACATACAACTGTCTGGCTATTTTCACAGCCGACAGATTCAACCTCATGGTCTGTGGTTTTGCCACTTCTAACCTTGACTGGCCTCTATCTAATAGATTCCAGTTGCCTCTGAGCTCCAAATGCTCTTTTAAGCATCTATGTTCTGGAGAATGGAATGGCTAGTCTCTTTTCCTCTAGTCTAGAAGTTCCATTTTCCCTATATACTTTCCTCCTCATTATGTGCCTTTTTCTAGGATAATTGCCCACGGGAATGGATCACTGTGGTTTTAGTGCATGATTCAGAAGCATTACAGTATTGTAAGTAGAGATTTAATATGGAAATCCAGGTCTTACATTATCTATGAATAAACCTGATTGGTGGGAGTCAGAGTGCAGCCATTGGATTAATGAGTTTAAGAATGGACCAAACCAACCTACCAAATTTTAGAAGTTAGAAAACTGCTGTTTCTACCACTACCACTGCTGTAGAGCTGGCTCTTAACATTTACTAAATAGGAACGCTGAGCTGGGCCACCACAACTCTCTCTAAAGAACATCGTGTCTACTGGGGAGTTATTCTTATGGCTTCATTACCTTCCTTTTCAGAAGAAAAGCCAACAGGAAGATGGCAAATTCTAAGAGGGCCCTAGATTCCAGCTCCAGGGTATACAAGCTGTTTATAAGTCCCTCCTCTTGACTGTTAATGGGGCTTTTAATAAGAGATATCACTCCCCTTGTTATGATACATTAGATGGTGGAGGGATTCCACACATGTAATGAAATCCCCAGTAAGCTGACTTTGAGTTAACCAAGGGAGATTATTCTGGGTGGGTCTGATCTGATTAGGTGAGTTTTTAAAAGATATTAGAAAGGATCAAGTGAGAAGGGGTAGCCTGCTGGCCTTGAAGGTGCAAACAGCCCTTCTGTAAACTGTTATGGAGAGTGTAACATGGCAGGTAATGGTACTGACCACAGCCCTCAGTCAATAGACAGCAAACAAGTAAAAACATTAGACTTAACAACTGCAAGGAACTGAATTCTACCAATATGCAGTGAGCCTCAGTGACAATCCTGGGCTTCCAACGAGATTGTATCCTCTTACAACACCTGATGTCAGCATGCTGAGATACTGAACAGAGAACCTAGTTAAACCATACTCACAGAAACTACGAGATAATACATTTGTGTTGTGTTAAGCTACTCGATTTGTGGTAATTTGTTATGTAAAAGTTAAAAACTAATACAATGGCTTTCATCTTACTTGTGCCTTACAAATATGTATGCACACATGTATTTGGTAGAATGGTAGTTTAAGGAAGTCTTGATACAGTTCTTGGCTCTCTAGTCCTTGTGGTATTGGAAACATATAAAAAGAAGAGAGAATAGGGTCCAAGTAACAATAGACAATTATCCATGGATAATATATAATTATTTTAAGAGAAATCCGGTTTTACAGAGAAGAAATATGTGGTTATATTCTAAGGACTCAAAGTCATGTAATAATCTAAAATCAGTATATTCTGCATGTCTAGTTTTGTAGTTAAAATAATGTAATTTCTAAGATATCAATAGTGCTATCTAAGTTGAGTTTTATCACACTGGAGGGGGGAGTATACAAAGGGCTGGTCCAGACCTTTTTATACTCTCCCCTCCAATATGAAGATACAACAGGTGTGTATACCCTTGTTGAATTATCTGAGGTCTAAAGGTTTGATTAAAACACAGCCACGCATGTATAGGATAAATATTGGGTGTATCCACATGTAGTCAGAATTTGCATTTAGAAAGTAAAAATGTCTGTATGTTTTACATAATCAAGTTTTGTATTTTCCAAAGAAGAGTATTTTCACCTCCTTAGAGTTGTAGGTCCTGAACATTTTGTTATTGTTTTTGATTGTGGTCTAAGGTTTTCCTTTGCAAAGCAAGGATTCGTTTAGTGAATTCTCTGGAAAATTTGAAAATGTTCTCTCAATATCTGAGAGTAAGGAATTTGGATGCGGCTTAGCTAGTGGCTCTGGCTCAGAGTCTCTTACGAGGCTGCAGTCTCTGGAGACTTGGCTGGGGCTGGGGAATCTGTTTCCAAGCTTACTTACACAGCTGTTGGCGGGAGGCATCAGATACTCACCATGAAGCCTCTCCATGGTGCTGTTCACGGCAGGGATTTCCAAGAATGAATGACGAGAGAGATATAAAGAGTGAGCCAAAGAACAATCAAAACAGAAGCTTCTTTGCTTTTGTTCTTACCTAATCTTAGAAGTGATATAGCATCACTTCTGCCATACTTTATTGGTCATAAATGAGTCATGATTCCATGTCCAGGCTTCACTCAATGGGAGGGGAATATACAAGAGTGTAAATATCACAAGGTGAGCATCAGTGAGGCTCATTTTGGAGGCTGCTTAATTATATTCTTCATAAAAACTTATCAGGTGATTAGAAGAGAGAAGAAGGCTAGCCTTGTATTTCAAAGCTGATGAAGCTGGCTGCATTATAATGAAGTCTAATGTGTATTAAGTCTATCTTTCAAGTTTATTAAGTATGTGCCAAGACTGCAGTTTGTCCACACATTTCATTCTCTCCTTCTTACGTTGTAATGGAACCTTGAGTTTTTAGCTTTGTGTATGGCTCTTCAGAATGCAGGCAATATTTTCCAATCTCTCCTGGAACTAATTATAGCATTTGACAGGAGTGAAGAGCTATGGACAGTTTCTGAGTCATGCCCTTTTATTTGCAGATTTTTATTTGACAGAGTGTCTTGCTCTGTTGCCCAGGCTGGAGTTCAGTGGCACCATCATATTTAACTGCAGCCTCGAACTACCAGGCTCAAGTGATTTTCTTACCTCACCTGCCTGAGTAGTTAGGACCACAGGTGTGTGCCAACACACCTGTCTAATTAAATTAATTAATTAATTAATTTTAGAGATAGGATTTCACTATGCTGCCCAGGTTGGCTTTTTTTTCCTTTTTCAGTTATTAAAATGTGGGACATGGAAGTAACCCCTCTTGGATCACATAGATGAGGGGAATCCTCTAAGACAGTCGTCCCCAAACTATGGCCCACGGGCTGCATGCGGCCCCCTGAGGCCACTTATCCAGCCCCGCCCTGCCGCACTTGATGAAGGGGCACCTCTTTCATTGGTGGTCAGTGAGAGGAGCACAGTATGTGGCAGCCCTCCAGCGATCTGAGGGACAGTGTACTGGACCCCTGTGTAAAAAGTCTGGGGACGCCTGCTTTAAGACAACAAGGCAGCAAAGTAGGAGGAGCACAGGAACTGACCCTGTGGAGATGCCGGCCTAGTCCTGGATGGTTCGTATCAGGATCCTTAGATGAGAGATATAAATCATCTAAATGATAAATTTTTTCTAAACTGAAAGTTTTTAAGGGTCTGTTGAAGTAGCCAGACTCATATTCCAACTGTGTTTTTTCAAGTTTTTTTCTACCAGTACTCTCAGTTGAAAATACATTTTAAATTACAACACAGTATATAAACAAATATATAATTAAAAGTTTTCTTTAAGATGATAATTGTTTAACTATATATACTCTAATTATTATTCTACTTATTTCTAT
This sequence comes from Saimiri boliviensis, assembly GCF_048565385.1. Taxonomy (NCBI): domain Eukaryota; kingdom Metazoa; phylum Chordata; class Mammalia; order Primates; family Cebidae; genus Saimiri; species Saimiri boliviensis. The sequence continues at coordinate 49,284,561 of NC_133463.1, read as the reverse complement.
TCTGTTTTATTCCATTTCAACCTATTCTATTAAGACAAATAATGCTGTTCACTGCTGACTTAATCATTTTCATGACCTACTAATGGCTCACAACCCATAGGTTGAGAAACATTGTCCAAACTACTACAATATGGTAAAAGTGATTTTCCTGTGTGATGTATTCTATGACAAAGCTTTTTTCTCCTTTTACATAGAATCCTGAGAATCTTAGAAATGACAAACTTAAAATTGTTATTACCTCTCATATGTTAAGTTTACCAGCAGTTTGTCATGCCTTTAATTTAAATTCAAATTTTCTCTTTTTTTTATTTCATTCATTCTAGAGACTGTACTGAGTACCTTGTATTCAATAAGGTCTATACTAGTTGAATAAGAAATTAGTTTCCCCAGAAAGCTACAGTCCAGGCGTCCCCAAACTATGGCCTGCGGGCCACATGCGACCCCCTGAGGCCATTTATCTGGCCCCCCACCGCACTTCAGGAAGGGGCACCTCTTTCATTGGTGGTCAGTGAGAGGAGCACAGTATGCGGCAGCCCTCCAACAGTCTGAGGGACAGTGAACTGGCCCCCTGTGTAAAAAGTTTGGGGACGCCTGCTACAGTCTATCAGAAGAGACAGGGATGTAAACAGATAGATTAAAATAGGATGTGAATGCTACTATTGTAACTCAAACAACGGTCTTGAGATGATCAAGCAGTAAAACCTTAGGCGTTTGCAGCCAAAATACATGAGGTACCATGAAAGCAAAAATTAAGGGATATTCACCATTACAGGTCGAGTATACCTTATCAGAAAGCTTGGGTAGAGAAGTGATTCAGGATTCAAATTTTTTAGGATTTTGGATATTTGGATTATATACTTACCAACTTAATCTTAAAATCAGAAAACTGAAATGCTCCCATGATCATTTTCTTTAAATGATATTTAAGCACTCACAAAGTTTTGGATTTTGGAGTGTTTTGGATTTCAGGTTTCCAAATTTGGGATGCTTAATCTATATCTGGAATTTGTTTCTTTTCCACCACATAGCCTGGAACAGTTGGGGAACGATAAAAGGTCATTTCAGTTAATAATCCAAATCCTACCCCTTTTCAAGTACATGGCATATGAGTTTTACATGAAACAACAGTGTGTACATGGAAGACTAGGTGATATACATTATAAAACCTGTTTCAGTAGCAATTTGCCCATGTTAATTGACACTTATTACAATGAGAAAATACTTATAGCTTTAATACTTAAAATCCTTTTGTCAATTTCAATATCTTTGACATTTTAAAGTAACTGATCTATCACATGTTCTCAAACTAAAATCTCAGAAATGTATTTACTTGTCTACTTTGAATTAACCTGACTGTAGCTGGGGAGAATTTCCTTATCTCAAAAGTGGCAGGAATGTGCCCTTGTAACAAATATTCTAGAGGTAAGACAGTTCAGACAGTGTGAAACTATTTCTTATTTGGGTGGAGAGTGTTTGTGGACATTTGATGCCAATCTAAGATCCAGAGGTATAAATTATAGTAAGAATTCGATGAGTTTAAGCTAAAGAAATAGAGACATCAGCATGTTGTAAAGAGAAAAGGGAAATGAGGAAGTATAAAACTGAATTTCTCTGTGCTCTATATTAATTACAGTTCCTTTTAGTATGTATCTCCTTGGAAATGGAACCACAACACATTTGGAATATTTTATACAGGATGGCAGAGAACAAGCTACTTAAGTAGTGGCCAAGAACAACCTGATGTTCTGAGCTACAAATTGAAAGTGAAGGTTACTTTCTTGTAGACTTTATCTTAAAGCAGTAAAACGGGTAACTGCAGCTACAACTGAAAGTATTGATTTTGTAATTTCAGCAAATTAAGAACAAGACAGAAAACCTATTAAACCTTTCCACTGATTGCCAGGGTACTTTTTGGTGATTCTGAGGGTGACATTAAAATTACATACACCTGTCCCTTTAAAGTAAACACATACATTATATAGAATATGCTAACTGTAGTTTTGGTAAGTATGTGAATTTTCACATTTTAAATGTAAAACTTGCAAAACCTGATACTATGAATGTCAAACAGCATATCTAATTTTCATAACTTTTCATAAATTGGGGTTAAAGTTGGATGTACATTTATTACATTTTAAAAAGTTAAATTTTTCACAGACCCAGAAGATTTTGTAATAAAAACAGAGAAACTCCAATAATATGTCATAACATTATGAGTAATGACTACCTAAAAATTTATTACAAAGATATCCAAGAAAGTGATCAAATTATATTCTTTGTGTACAAGAGTAAGACACCAATTATATAGTTTTATGGAACACATCAAACTTTTAAAAATGTAATTTTAAAATTTCTTAAGTGAATATATTAAAATTTACATTAATCATAATGTCAAAGAAGAAACTAATGATAAAAAAATGGTAATAAGACTGATAGTCTACAGTCAAAATAAATTCAGGAAATTTATCTTTTCTTTTCATACTAAACTCATCCCCCAGATATTGTGTTTTTAGTAGATAAAAAAAAATTAGAGAAAATAAAATTTGAAAAAAAAATTGGGACAGCATTTTTCTGGAATTAAAGAAAAACTGCAACAAAAATTATAAGAAAAAAGGAACAAATTAGACTGATTCCAGGATTAGTTGACTCATTGATTCAACCATACATGGCTTTATTTATTTATTTATTTGTTTATTTAATCTTTCCCTATTCAATGTGTCGGTTTTGTCTTAATGATTGTGAAACAGTGCTAATAATAATTACACAAAGATCTTCATCAGAAGAAAAGAATCATTTCTGCCTTTGCACCTCTTTTTAGGAACAAGAAAACCTTTCGCAGAATCACTCTAGAGTAATTTTCTCCCTGTCTCATTTAGTAAGATTTCATCAAATTCTTATAACATCACTATTCTCTGGTAAGGTGAATGAAACAATCACAATTAACTTAGAATTCAAATCATGATTAACACAGGTTGAGGATGAGGACGTTGCCTAGAGATACATGAGATACATGATTCTGGGAACATACTGTCTTCCTAAACCAATCCAGGCTCTTCAGACTCCAGAGAGAAAAAAATATTGATTCAGAGTAGTCAACCCCAGAGTCTGCCAACATGTTCATCATACATTAAGCCTGACTCATTTACAAGTAACATGCCATAATTCAGGATTATCTATAGTTGCAGTAGTGTAATCTAGACTTTACATTCATACATTAAATAGTGCAAGAAAATTACCTAACGTATCTGAAGAAACATAAATAAAATTCTACCCATCTTTCAAAGAATAAATGTAAATAATATAGTATATCAATATTTATATGATTATTTGAACACTTCTGAAGCATAAGAAAAAGTATTCTAAAAAATTTCATAACTTATAAAAAGATCTAAATAAATCACTTGAACATGTGTTTTACAGTTTTTAAAAATTAAACACTTGTCTTTTATTTACTCTTCTTATTTTTAGTCTACTATATTGACAATTCCTCAACAGTTTGTGAATCTACTGCTACTTGCAGAGACAAAAATGTTCAGTTTTGTTGCAGCACAGAAAAACATAATAAAGTTTCTATAAACGGCAAGAGAGTTTCTTTAGCCTTGAACTATTTTTGAAAAAGAAATGGGATATTCAATGATGTCTTCCTTCCAATTAAGAAGATCAAACAGCACTAGACAGTATATTTGCAAATAAACCCATGCACGGAAACATAACACTTTTTAAACATTCGTAAGGCCCATAAATCTAGTAGTTTTTTTTTTTTTAATTTTTCAGAAAGGGAGTGAATTGGGAGGACTTAGAATTTTAGCCAGTACATCACTTTGATCTATGATAGTCATGACTGGGTTCCATTAGAATCAGCATTTTTGATAAGGCATGAGCTTTATCTCACTGGGATGCATTTCTTTGTTACTTCATGAGTAAGTATTTATCTATTAATTATTATATGTCCATCACTGAAATAAGCATTTTGAAAGACATAAAGATGAATTAAATAACTTTTTCTGCCTTTATAGATATTAGTGTCTACTGAAGAAGATGAGATATAAATAAAGTAAAAGGCATGTAATTCCCAGGAATAGGAACGGTTAAAAAGAGTTATGGAACGAGGGGTTTGCATCACAGTGGAGGATCAGAAATTGCCTTGTGGAAATAAGCCTGTTACTTCCATAAATGGCTTACAATTGGTGTTCCTCTGCTTCCTCATTCCCTTTAAACAACTGTCTACAAAATGAGGCAATAAACCATAGAATTTAAGAACATGATGTGAAGTAAAGCTTGTTTTTCATCATGTGGGAAAAATTAATTAATTTTAGTAAAATACAAATTTTACTTAAACATATAAAAGAGTTTCAAAGAATAAGTGTGCCAAAAGACAGAAAAATATCCATTCTCCAAAATATAAAGAGTGGCCTTAGAATAGTAAAAATAGTTTCCAAAAACTGTTTACAATTTCTAAAGGAATTATTTATAAATGTTATAAATAATATGCTAAAAGGTATTAAATAATTAAAACAAAAAAGAAAGTTTTGTTATAAAGTTTATTTAAATAAAATTATTTTTAGTTATGGATTTTTGTGAAATAGTAGTGTGAACCTCTCTGGTGGTTCTTATCTAATTATCAGTTGATAAAGTCAACCTGAAAATAACCCTTAGATATCTGATGGGAGAAAACATATTGTTAAGTGCCCTTGCTAAGATTGTGATAAAAGGCAGTTAATTTCTGTAGATTCTTATATTGAATAATATCATCTCTGATCTACTTAAGTTAAATATCAATTGGTACAAAAATATACAATATACTATAAATAAGTGATATAAAATATTATATACAGATATAGAAAAATAATTAAAATATGATCGCAATACACTGTTTCTGAAACATTCATATCAAAATACAAAAAAATTGTATTTATGTTTGCTAATCTACAGACATAAATACAATTCAGATGGCACCTGATGTCTATATGTTCAGCAAGTTATTTAATCTGAAGATGAATGTTTGAGGCAGTCAGATAGGACTGAATTCATTGTGGCATTGGTAAATGCAAAATAAGTCTCCATTTTTCATGAGACAATGGGAGAAACTGGCTGGTAGAAAAAGTTTTGACAGCCTAACTAACCAGCATTTCATTTATATTACTAAACATAACATTTTCAAGGCACCACAGAATGTAAATTGTGATCATTGACCCCAAAGGGAAAACGTGCTCAATTCGAGCTCTGTGCATTGGTCTATGTCAGATCATTGCTAGTATGTACGAGAAACTTGTATCAGTCATATTTTTCTAAACTTTCAGCATCACCTGGATGCTACTTAAACTGCATACCATCAAGGGAGAAAAGATAAAAAATGAGAAAGAATAATCAAACTCTCATTTTTATGTCTTCAGATTATTTGATGTATTCTGGTGCATTTTAGTTAATTTCTAATTAACAGCAACAACAATTTTAAAAATCCTCTTCTAGTTCTAGACAGAACAGCATGTACAATAATTATTTAAGGTTTAATCACAAAATGGAAAGTTGTCCAGATGGACTCATTAAAATCAAGTTGTCAAATATGTGAATATCGGTCAATAGCACTCTTTCCAATGTTCTTGACAGAGATCATTAAATAAATAATCAGAGTAGAGATCTTTAAGTAATCAAAGGAGCATTTCCAGTTGAAGCCAAATATGTTCTTAGAATTGTTTTCAACACAATATTCCAAACATTCATTACAATTCTATTACATTATTTAAAATTTGTCATCCTAAAATTATGGCAAATATTAGTCCTGTGAGTGTTTAAGATAATGTTTTAGTGAATCTATTGCTGTTTTTATGTTTGGAATATTTAAAAACTTCCCATGTACATTTGCAAGTTAATTTTAGTAGGCTGTTGAGAAGAGTAAGAATAATTAAAACTTGCAAAAAATTAAAAAGCTATTCGGAAGACAGACTATTAAAAAAACCTATTAATTATATCATTATATAAATTGTACTTAAAAATAGTGTTTATAGGAAAATATGTAAGTAATAGGAATTAACCAACAAAATATTAATTATTTGGTATAATATGAGAACAGGTTAATCATTCCTTTTGGGTGTGAGGTTTGTGGTATTAAATCATGGGTCTGAATTAACAAAGTTGTCTGGTTGACTTAAAAAGCCACTGTGATCCACTAGACAGCATGAAGGCTTTTAGAAGCTTGGCAAATTGTTTTCCTCACTATAGTTTATTAGGTCTGTAGAGCCATCTTTTGATTAATTCATAGTTCCTGAAGGTACAAATGTAATAGATATAATTGGCAACTGGTAACATCTCCACAATGGTCCCCTTAATCAGGGAATAAGGGAGGTTATGGGAGAGAGGACTAACCTGGAAGCGCCTTTAAATCCCACCTTTTTTCTCTGACTACGTTAGCTTTCCTCTCCTCTACATAATACTAAACCAAAAGTTCTAGAGAAAATTATTGAGAATAGTACCACCGTTAAAAACCAAAGATGCCAAATATCATGATACGCATCACATGTCCATTTAACTCTCTTTCTGGTCACTTCAAAATCCAGATGAGTAATGGCAATGTTTGCAGATTACCATTAGCATTAATAAGGACAGTCAGAAGAATATGGGTGGTGGGATAGCAGTATATTATCATATTTTAAATTATTTATATCAATTCTGCTTTTTGTCATATTATAATTGGTAGGAACTTTGAACCTCTTGATATTCCACAAAACTTTATACCAGTCTCTTCCTTTTATGACAATATGCTAAATGGACTTGAGAAGTAAGAACTAGTAAGTATACCAGTTACTTAGAAATGTATCAGCATACTAGAGAGTGGGATAGTAGACCAGCTGAATGTGCAATCTCCTGCCATAGCCATAAAATGAGATTCACTTTTCTGGAGCTAGTTGGAATAGACTTTCCAAAGATAAAGTCAGTTAATGTAGTTTATGCTGCTTACCACAAAGAGTAAGATACAATGCTTGGTGAGAATTTTAACTTTGGAAGCAATATGCACTACATTTAGGTATACTGTTCTGACTCTCGTTTTGAGTATCCTACGAAGCTTCCATTTTGAAGTGGGACACAGAAAAATAGAAAGCTCTCTAAATCCAGGCTGTAGTGTAGGCTCTAGGCTGTCTGAGACTTGGGCTTATGACCGATGATACTTCAAGTGTCTTTTGCATAGAGGGATGCTTTATAGAGACTCTGACAAGCTCCAATAGGAGAAACATTAAGAAGATACATATTTTGGAGCAAAGCCTTGTCATCCACTGTTAATAACGATTTTCCATTTGTAAGATGGTTGTTTAAGGTTGTATCACAAAATGGAAAAGCAGCTCCTGGCTAATGGGCCCTGTTAAAGACTGAATATAAGACCTAGGACAAATAAATATAAAATCTAAGTTGCCTATCCAGAACTTGATGTTTTCTATTCTAATGAATTATTAAGTTGTCATGCAGCACCACTAAATTGAAATAGCATATGAGAGACAGGGTCCACATATTCCCAGAAGATATGAGTAAGTTATAGACGTAGTTCGTTCAGACATCCATGATACCTTCCCTTATTGCTTTGTTATCTCATTGTCTGACCTCTTTTTTGACATTTGGACGATTTCTATTACCAGGTAGCAAAAGAGAAACACTTGAAAGCCTGGTTTACAGACGTATCTCCATGATACATTGGCAGTAGTCAGCATCTGATGTCCATGTTGCCCAACAGCTCCACCCCAGGGTAACCCTGAAAGACTATGAAGATAAATCTTTCTGGGGGCAGTTTTAAACAGTACATGTGAAGCGAGGGGTTTCCTCCATCCTGTGGTACATGCTTCCTGCCAGAAACCAATGGTGGTGTCATTTCTACCAAAGCCGTACCACACAAGGCGGGAAATTGAGGAATTGAGGTGGGAGTGGAATTGAAGTTGGTAGCAACAGAGGCCTTTGCTTCCAAAGGAGGAAGTTTCCATGAAGGAATGCAGCCATGGTGCCACTAAATTGGTATTTGAGGCTGTTTCCAGTCCATTTGTGGCTACTCATGCCTATAAATCAGTAGAAAACAGGGTTACTAAGTTGGCCAGTATAATCAAACATGATTATTTGCTTATTAACATTAACATAAAATGTGCCAACTCAATAATGAATGAATGACTAAGTATCTAGATTCTTTGGAAATAAATATTTGAGTCGCTCTACCGGGTAAAAAAAAAAACACTGATGAATAAAGGTATTGGCAGAGGTTAAGGGAAATGTAAGATGCAACAAAGCTATAAATTCTCAACTCCATCTTTGACACCAGCTATTGAAGGAAAGACCAGCAGCTGTCAAAATGTATGTTAAAAGTTTTATGTTAAAATATACATTATTGTTAAACTCAGAGATTTTAACACATCAATTTAAAAATAAAAGAACTGAAGCTAAGTAATATAGAGTATCCTATTGGTGGTTATATAACCAGATGATGCCAGAACAGACACTTTCTGGCCGTTTGGGCCCTTTGTACCACGTTATGCTGCTGCACGGAGAGTGGCTGTTGAAGGAAGATGAAAGAAGGGCCGTTTAAGGCGTGGGACCACCAGCAAGGGCCCTGGTTGCCTGGTTGACAGACAATAAAGCATTCAAGGTCTTTCCCCAGTGCAAACTGCCAAGGTTCCTTTGACCATCTCTCTTGAAGTGCTTGATTTAAATTAAGCTCAAGCCTGAAAAAGAAGGATGTTGAATCCATTAAGAAGCAAGTCAAACTTACATCTCATCTGAATTTCTGTATTCACATAAATAAGGACTTTATCATTTGCCCCACAGATAATCATTGGTTATTGCTTACCATTTTTATAATTTGAGAGCCTATTATTCTAGTGATTTTTATTCTCTATAAGGGAAGGGAAATGATGTCTTTATTAGCAGTGTCTAAATGACACTTCTCTAGCTTAAAGAATAATGTTTCAACACCCAGTCAGTCCCCACCCCATTTTAATACAGAATGGTAGGACATGCTAAGTCAGATCATAATGTTCAAACATAAGAAATTATCCATTATCCATTTCTTTTTGTGTTATTACTTTCCTTTTAATGGCTGCAAAATACTATAAAGACTTGTTGATATTAATTTCTTATTAATAAATATTTATGTTTTATAATTTTACTAGTATATGATTCACAATAGGTGGGCTGAGCATGGTGGCTCACACCAGTAATCCTAGACCTTTGGGATACTGAGGCAGGACTTCGAGACCAATCTGGGCAGCATAGCAAGATCACCATTTTTATGAAATAAAACAAATAAATCAGTCAGGTGTTGCAGTGCATGCCTGTAGTTCCAGCTACATGGGAGGCTGAGGTGGGAGGATCACGTGATCCTAGTAAGTCAAGGCTGCAATGAGCTGTAATCACACCGCTGCATTTCAGCCTGGCCTACAGAGCAACATCCTGTTCCCCTCAACACCAAAAAAATCACAATAAGCATATTTGCATCTGCATCTTTATACAAATTAATAAGTAGGACTAAGAATAAAAGCTTCAAAGTAAATTGTTAAGTAAAGAAACAATATTTTTAAATGTGTGCATTAAATATGTATTAATATTGATAAATGATATCTTTACAATATTGAATATGCCTATTCAATAATATAACTTGTCTTCCTATTTATTTAGTTCCTCTTTTACACCCTCCATAATGCCCTCTAATTCTTTTTCATGTAAATTCTGTATATTTTATGTTGTTTGTTTCTAAAAATGTCACATTTTTGGTGCTGTGCTGAATTGATTTTCTATTCCATTATATGTTCAAATTAGTTATTGCATAAAGAAAAGCTATTGATTTTTACATATTTATTTGAAAACAGACATCTTATTGAGCTATCTTACTATAATATTAGACTTTTATTTAAGTAAGGATATAAAGGTATGCAAGTTGTATTTTGAATCTCAGGAGCTTTAAGTATACACATTTTTTTCAAGAAAATAAAATATATGAAAAATAACTTGCCAGGTCACAACATTTTCCTCAGAATCTGGTTTAATTGGATTTTGGTCAGATATTATTTTCAGGTCTACTGTTTAAAGACAGTTTAACTTCCACATGTACTATATAATTTTCTAATTTGAATGGATTTCATTTAGCACTCCTTTGCCCTCTTGTGATAACTTTTTCTCCTGTCTCAGTAGTCTGATTTTTTTTTTTTAAATCATTGTAACTTCTGAAGTTCACAGTTACTTCATTTCACAGCGTACCCTGCTTCCAGAGAGTTTTCTGTGTATGGAGTCTATCCTAGGGATATATACACCCCTGAATTCACCATGGACTTTCAATGTCTGCCTGTTCTACATGGTTAATTCTTTTTAGGAAAATGCTTTTCCTAAATGTCAAAACAGAGAACCAGAGCATATGGAAACATAACTCAGGTTGCTTCACAAATTTGTACCTGCAACATAAGGTATAATATTCCAGTTTCTGTAACAGACCTAGGCTGCTAGGTGCCTGGGTCTTAAGACAGAGAGGAAGGTGAGAGATCATTTCCAACTTTATGATCTAATCTATTTTATGGATATTGCATGAGGTTGAATTTTAATAGATTTTTCTCCATGGAGTGAAGGAATCTCCATTTCACTCCAAGGCAGATGGAAATTTCCAATATTCCAGTACATGGTTGTCTGACAGTGAGATTTCTTCTTTTTCAGTCTGTTCCTACAGATTTTAGTGAAAAATAAAGGAAACAGTATTGAAGATTTCTATGCAGATGTCAGTTTTCAACTGTTGGTAGTAATGTAAGTTAGTAAAGCCATCGTGGAAAACATTATGGAAGTTCCTCAGAAAAACTGAACATAGATCTGCCATATGATCTAGCAAATTCATTTCTAGGTACCTATCCAGTGAAATTGAAATCTGTATATCAAAGATATATCTGCACTTCTGTGTTCATTGCAGCACTATTCAAAACAGTCAGGTTCTGAATTCAACTTAAATGTCTATGAATGGATGCAGAAATAAAGAAAATGCGGTATGTATACACATTGGAATACTAATCAGTCGTTATGAAGAAGAAAATCCTGTTATTTGCAACAACATGAATAACTTGGAGGGTATTATGCTAAATGAGATTCGCCAAACACAGAAAGAAAAATGCCTTTTTTATTTAGAGTAGTTCCATTTTAAGTAGTAAATATTTGCAGAATTACATAATTTTGCATTTTGAAAAAAAAATGCCACAATGCCTTAAAAATTGAATAATGACTAGAATAAAAATGTATGTCAGCATTATTACAAATATGCCCTAGAAATTACAATGAAAAATGGGATGATTTATAAGCAATTTTATCCACTTTAATAATTATTGTTTCTAAATTTTTTCTCAGTTGTTTAGATAATCAGCATTTGAAACTTTGTTTCATTTATGAACTTTCTCTTTTTTCCACTTTTTTTCATTTTCTTGTGTTCCTTCCTACCTTGTCAAATGATCTTTATCTGTGTTCACTAGCAAAACGCACATGACAGGCAGAAATTTGCATTTTGTTGGTTTTTTAATTTGTTTTATGTATTTGCTATGTTTTACCTATTAATCTTTCTTGACTTTTCTAAACTATACACCTCGGTGGTTAGTTCTTAGATCATGTAATTGTTCTTGCTGAGTCTGCCGGAGTAAAAAAAATTACCCGCTGAATTATGTGTCTGTGTATACGTGTGTGTGTGTGTGTAACTCTCAGTCTTTGACAAAAGCCTATATTGCTGTACTTCATGAAAAGTGTTATGCTGTTGTTTTCCTGCTTGCATCTAATATCTGGAACTAGAACTTTTAACCTGATAGCAAAACATACATTAGAAACTGAATAAAAAGGCAAATCACAAAAGCAAGTTTCACAACTATATATTGATCCCTACTCCTTAAATTTATTGTAATGTGTTGGGCACATGTATGATTGGAAAATAAAAAGAATAAGTAAACAAACTCAAGAACTGAAAATATTTTGACAAGTAAGTGAGAGAGGTGTGCTACAATTTTCTCAGTGGTATCCCATGACTTATTAAATTCATGTCAAATTGAGAAAAATATGTTCGTTTGGCAAATTCATTTTTCATTAAATATATACATTTCTTGAATTTCCTTGCGTTTTATATTTAAAAGGAGTTTGTTCGGTTTCTGATTTTCTTTTTCTTTTTGTCTAGTTCTACTTTTTTTTACTGCTTAACACATTTTATTTCAAAGACAACAGTGGAAGTTCTCTAGGGATTGGTATTGCTCTATTGAGTGATCTTTGATCAGATTGTAATGGAAAAAATTCCTGCAGGTGATATAAAATGTGTACATATATTTGAATACATAAAATATGTGTTTTTTTTCATTTTTCCCATTTTTGACACTTCTGAATATTGACTTATTTAGTATGTTGGCCTCAAAATGATAGGATCATCTTGGGGTTAGATTTCAAAGGAGTGACAATTTTAGAAGTTGATGAAAATAATTGAATTTATAAACTCTTTGGTAACCATGAAGTAAATCTTAAAAAGAACAGTAAAATCTGCTAGAATGTAGAGTATATAGAAATGTAGAAGAATTTAGAAACCTAATCCCAAAGATATACAATATTCATTTTCTATTAAATGTATTTTAAATATTACTAAGCATCAGGACATTCACAAGCTTGGGTGGCTTATAATATTGAAGGCAGTCCTAATATACTCATTTTTTTTTTTTAGAAAACATCATTTGTATGTAAAATAAATATGTAATATTACCTTCATTGACATTTATAGTTCAAAGATCCTGGATTTTATGTATACATTACATAAAATTAGATTTTAGACTCACATTAGGGTTTCAAAGAAAAACAAGGAAACTAAAATTAGGGTTATCTATCTAAATATCACTAATTAAATTATCTTTTTATTTTCTGAAGGTACATTTACACTTAGATTGCATTACAATGTTAGACAGGAAGTGCTGAAAAAACATCTCTAGTATTTGGAACAATTGCAAGTAGTCATACTGCAGCAAGCAATTAGAACCAATAAACTGCTTCAGAGTAATTTTCCTCTATTTATTTGTGAAGACAGAAGTTCAGAGCTTAAAACATCCTCTTTCACTTATTTTACATTAATAAATATATAAAATATATTTTGAATTTTATCTTAGACTCTCAATATTTATTTAGCATCATGTAAGAGATTGAGTGGATATGAAGGTATATAAGGACTTAATCTGACCTTTGAAATTATTATTAAAATAAATGCACAATAAAAAAGGAGTGTCAAATATTTTATCTCACACCATATATATGTCCAGTTTTCTACTTTGGGAAGCTAGAAAGTTTTTTAGCTTTTTTCTACTTTGGGACGCTAGAAAGTGGATATTTAACAAATTTCTCTCTCCTACTTTGGGAAGCTAGAAAGTTTTTTAGCTTTTTTCTACTTTGGGAAGCTAGAAAGTGGATATTTAACAAATTTCTCTCTTCTTAGTTAGAAATCTATCATATTCATTATAAACACTTGAGACATAATGCTATTTTTAATATATTTTGAAACACATTACTAAAATGTTGACATTTTCTATTAAATGTATTTTAAATATTTGTCAACATTTTCCTTGTATTTTTTTAGAAATGTTTGTCAACATTTTCCTTGTATTTTTTTAGAAACTACTGCTATCTTTGACTCACTAATATCCCTTTGCCTCATCTTTAAATCTACTTTATCACTATTCTCTTGTCAAAAAAATGTCCAAAATCATTGATCAAATTTTCTTGTCTGCTTTGAATATGTTTTAATATTTTATCATTTTTAATAGATAAAAGCATAGTTTCAGACTATTAGTAATAAATCTTGTTAATATGTAACAAAATAAAATAATTCTAAATTGAAAGAGAAATAATGAAATGAGAGTATAAAAATCTCTTTTCCTATTAGCAGAGATACTAATTCCATTTTGAAATTATTTTTTAATGTAAATAGTGTTTTAGGATACATGCATATAAACTACACGTTTCAAATTTTATTCTCAAGAACACTGATTTCATTTTACCTTTTTATGTTTTTTTTTTAATTATTATTTACAATTGTGAGATTACGGTAAGAAAATGGTTTTGGTACTGCTGTTTTTATGTGCATTTATCCACAGCATTGCGTTTGTTTATCCTCACTTTTAATGCCTAAATTACCTGAATATATCATCATTTATGTAACTATTGCAATAGCATAGAACATATGATTCCAACATTTTACTGTTAAAAATACATTAGACATGAAAGTTGGTATATGTAAATCTTATCTGATTATTTATTTTGATTGGGTTACAAGAACTAAAATTTCTGCATCAATGGTATGAATGTTATTAACACCTTGATGCATACTGCCAACATAATTTTCAGAAAATTTTAGCAACTTATAATTTCACCAAAAGCTCAGAATATGCTCTTTTTAATGTCATCTTTATCAGTAAAACTATTACCCTTTTATTAATTCTTTGTCAATTGTGTAAAAATATATGCTATTTCTTTTTTCTTTTTTTTTTCTTTTTTTTTTTTTTTGAGATGGAATTTTGCTCTTGTTATCCAGGCTGGAGTGCAACGGCGCGATATCGGCTCACCGCAACCTCCGCCTCCTGGGTTCAGGCAATTCTCCTGCCTCAGCCTCCTGAGTAGCTGGGATTACAGGCACGCACCACCATGCCCAGCTAATTTTTTGTATTTTTAGTAGAGACGGGGTTTCACCATGTTGGTCAGGATGGTCTCGATCTCTTGACCTCATGATCCACCTGCCTCAGCCTCCCAAAGTGCTGGGATTACAGGCTTGAGCCACCGCGCCCAGCTGTATTTCTTTAATATTCACTTTTGTTATTATTTAGAAGTAAGAACACTTGAACACTTTGATATAGCTATTGATCACTTTATTTTTCTTGCATGTTCTTCTTCTTTTTTCCATTTACTGTCATGATAATATCAGGAAGCATACTAGAAAGAGAATTTTGGAAATATAATTTATCCCAGCCAAGTTGGCACACAACAAAGCCATCAAAGTCAGTAACACAGTGTTCATGTAGAATTTTCCTAATGCAGCTGGATATATGGAAGAACACTTCTCTCATTTATCTCCCTTTTCCCAGATTTCATAAGTACATTGACTTGTTTTTTTTCTAGTAATCTTTATGAAATATACTCCCTCAAAAAATCTCATTAGAATTTTTAATAAGATTTCTATAATTTGTAACTTGTTGAAGTAGGATATATTATCTTTACAGTATTGACTAACTTGTTTCTAAAACATAGTGACAGGAGGCAGACAAATCCTAGGCAGACAGGGGCAAGTCCCCAGTGAAACCCCACCTTCAAGCCAAAAGCAGCCTGGAACCCATGGCCCAGAATAAGAACTCTTATTCCTGTTTGCCCATTCTTTCCTGGTTTGTTCTTTCTGAATAATGCTGTTTAATCAATCACATATTACCTTTTATAATACTGCCCACTTCTCCTCATTCTGTGTCCATAAACGCCCCAGATCCAGCTATCCCGGGAGAGAAACTATTTGAATTTTGGTGGTTGACCAACTGCATATCTCCTCTCCACTGAGAGCTGTTTCATTGACCAATAAAATTCTTCTCCTCCTTCCTTACCCTTCAATTGTCAGCATATCCTCATTCTTCTTGGATATGGGACAAGAGCTCAGGACTCACTGGATGTGGGTACAGAGAAGACTGTAACATTGTGGCCCTTTGCCCTTCACTGGCAAAAGGCAGCTGATTCGTGTGACACTAGTACCAGTGGGGCCAAGCTAGCCCCAGAGCCCTGTGCTGGAGCAGGACAAGGGGCTGACAGAGTGGTTAACATACCCCTTTTAGACAAAGAGGGCTAATTAGCATGCTGTTACATTCCTTTTGGGGTTTCAAGGTTGCTGCCTGGGCATCACCATATCCCTTTAATCTGGACACCAGAATCTGCCACAGGAGTGATGTGTGAAATGCCTGGCCCAGCCACAAGCACTGCACAGAGCCTGCTTCTGCACTGGTATTTGGAACAGCAGACTAAGCACCACACTCGCTTGCTCACATGCCCCTTTCACCAGCGGCTGAACATGCAGTTGTGGTGGCTGCAGAATCTGTGCAGGAGTGCCACCAGGCTCAGCTTAGTGGGCCAAGTGGGAAGGGTATCTCCTCTGGCAAGCCCAGACCCAAGCAAGGCCTGGGCAAGGGCATTGCCAGTCAGGGGTCTCCAGCTGGCAAGTGACTAAGAAAAACCCTGTACTAGTGTTTTATTTATTATTTTCTCAACTCTACTTGCAATTTTGTGGTGAAACTTCTGTGCTGGTGGCTGTGATCCACCAAAGAGGCCTCAGGAGCATTGATAGTAGGTGGCATGATTAGGCAGAAAAGGGGTATAGTTTGCATTCACTAACCTCCACTTGGTACTTTTGTGTGACATGGATATCCAATTAAAAGCCAATAAATTTGATTGGGGGATCACTGAGACAGAGAGAAATGTCCCATCACAGAGACTGAATTGGCCACTTTGATCACAAAGCTGATTAGGATATGTTAGAGACTCAAGAGACCTCTACAGCAATCAAAAGATCAGTGGAAATATTTTTAGAAGGTAGTGTAGCCAAGCCTTCATCAAACTAAGGAAGAAGAGAATTCAAAAGATAATAAATAAAGACTCCATCAGTGGATACCAGCAGAATGCAAGAGATGAAATGCAGTGGGCACTAATCTAACTTGTAAGTATCTGAGATGCATGAGGATTTTGTGAAGAAACCAGTTGAATCAGAGTACCCCTTAATTGTACTGCTGTGAAGTTTGCTAAGCTGCTTCTAGCAGACGTCCAGATATAATTTTGGATAGAATAAGGAAAAGTAGTGGCTGTAGTTAGGACAATTACCTATTTGATATCTAAAGAGGTAACTTGATTTATCTGTGTTAGGCTCAGTGCTATTAACCATAATTGGCTGTGTTATATTACAGTGACACAGCTTGGACTTTGAAATCATACCATCTAGGATTAAAATCTGGCTCTGCCACTTACTAATTGGTGACATTGAACCATACACTTAATATTAGGAGCTTGTAGTTTTCATCTTGCAGATGAAAACAATAATACATATCATATAATGTTTTTGAGACTTAAAGTAGGGTAGTACATGTAAACATTTTAGAATAGTATTTAGTACAGATTAAATTATCTTTTATCGTCATTATCACCACCAAGTTAATAGAGGGTAGTGAAAAAAGTCAGAACATGTACAAACAAAATTTAAAAGTAGTTCAATTTTTCTTACACATCTAAGTGTTAGAGTGAGTACATTTGGACTACACTGCCTTATACTCCAATTTTATTTATGTGACATGATGACATCTCTTGCTTATTTTCAAATCAAGACATTGGCAATAGTGGTTGACATTTAAGAAGCATGACCCAATCCAGTAGTATATTAGTCTGTTCTCACACTGCTAATAAAGACAAACCTGAGACTAATTTTTAAAAGAAAGAGGTTTAATTGACTCACAGTTTCACATAGTTGGAGAGGCCTCACAATCATGGCAAAAGGTGAGGGAGTAGCAAAGTCACATCTTACATGGCCAGGCAAAAGAATGTGTGCAGGGGAACTCCCCTTTATAAAACCATCAGATTTCATAAGACTTACTGAGTACCACAAGAACAACATGGGAAAGACCCACTCTCATGATTCAATTACCTCCCACTGGGTTCCTCCCATTACATGTGGGAATTATGGTAGCTACAATTCAAGATGAGATTTGGGTGGGAACACAGCAAAACCATATCGAGTAGGTTTTAGGCAAGATGTACATAGGATATGTGTTACCTTTTCATGCCTCGTAACTAATCAAGTCACACCAAAAATAGACAAAAACCAAAAACAGCAATACAATGTGAATGAAAATACTTGAAATTACATTTCAGAGCATGGACCTATGGCAAGCCATAAAATGAGGAAGTAGTGTTACTCCATAAATGACAGTGTGGTGGGAATTCCTGAGCACCTTCAGGTTCGGTGATTCACTAGATAGATTCACAAAACTAAGAAAAGTTGTCATACTCATGGTTAGGGTTTATTAGGACGAAATTGTACAGATCAAGTTAGCCAAAGAAAACGCTGCATAGAAGAGGGTCCAGGAGAAAGCAGACAGAAGCTTCCAGTTGTCTTCTCCCAATATAGTCACATGGATCACACTAGTGGTCCAAGCAACAATGTATGATGACGCATGTAAAGTATTGCCAACCAGGGAAATACACACAAGCCTTGGTGTCCAAAATTTTCATTGGGGACAGACATGGGGTAACCATATGGCTGATCTTAGTTACTGAATCTCCAGCTGCTCCAGAGGGCAAATTGATTTTGTGTAGCCAAGGCCCTCACCATAAATTACATGATTAACATAAATTCTATGGTGTGTCCCAAGGTCCTAGGTAAACAAAGATGTTGTTATCAAGTTGGATACTCCAAGGGCTTAAAGGTTATCTCCTAGGAATAGGTCAAGGGCTAAATCTTTCTTTGGAATGTGCAAGCCTGGCATATCCCAGACCTGCTAGTCAACTCTTCACTACACAGGGTATACAACTGTTTAAAAAAGGAATAGTTTTAAGATCTATAAGGTATTTTCTAATATTAGTTTATTTCAATCAATGTTCACATGCTCTATATCCAACACTGCTTGGTATACAAAACTAGAAAATGTGATACTTGACCAGAAATAATTGTCTTAAAGAAAAGGACATATTAACTGATTGCTACAATGGTACAGACACTCTGCAACATCATTTGTATGTGCCATTTTATGTAACCTTCAGAACAACCCTGTAATATATGTGTTGATGTTTTATTTCTTACAAATGAGAAAACCAAGGCTCAAAGTGATAAATTAGTTTTCTCTAGATTGTTTATTCATTAACCCTTTTAATATCAAATGTTTGCCCTGTCCCATTTAGTAGATGATACTGGGAACAGAATAAAATCAAAATAGACATGCTCTAGACTGTCACAGTGGTCATGCTCTAAGGGAAAAAGAGAAGTAAGCAAATAACTCACCAGCTGTTTGAAGTAATGCAAAGTTTTTACCTGGCTCATCTTTTCACTATATACTCTCTTCTGTAAAAGCATCTTACTCGTACCCAGAGTCTTATGGATATTTTCAACTCAGACATTGCCTCAGTATCCGAGGCACATATGCTGAGTTGTCACTTTTTCTTAGCTTTCTCAAGCACACATCAAACTTAGTTGAAAACTAAACACATGATTTTCTCCTGAAAACAGCCTCCCCTAACACACATAACTGGTCTAAATTGCATCTCAGAGATTGGCACTTTCTATCCTGTTGTGAAATCTGAGCATCATTCCTGATACTGAGTTTCCTTCACCACACCAAGCCCCGCTTCTGGTTTCTCGTAGGATGCTCTCAAATCTATTTACTTCTTTGTCACTCTAGCCCATCTCCATAGCACAAGATACCATCAACTCACCTGGAATGTTGACATCACCTCCTTGCTGATCTATCTGCCTCTACACTGATCTTCTGCCAGCCATTTCTCGCAATGCAGTCAGGGCGTTGTATTGAAGTGGCAAGTCTGATCACGTAATTGCCTCTGCTTATCATTCTTCCATGATTTCCTATTACTATTAGAATAAAGAAAAAAATGCTCCACACATTCACACATTCCTGAATGGCCTGGATGTAAAACTTGGTTCTCCAGATCCCTCCTACCCTCTTTCTCCTTATGCTCCACTACTTTCAGCTTTTCATAGATAGATACTGTGAACTTTCCTTCACAAGACAATAGAGCAATTCCTGTACATGGGGTAATGCCTACTCATCTTTAAATTTTACCCCAGTTGCCACAACCCCAGAGAAGCCTTCCTTGACCACCGTAAGTTAGATTTTTGCTATTTATAGACTTTTATTTGTATGCAGATGGTCCTGAATTACTATGGTTCAAGTTATGCTCTTTTTACTTTACAGGGGTGCAAGAGTGATGCACATTCAGTAGAAGCAGTACTGCAATTACCTATACACTCATTCTGTTTTTCACTCTCATTATAGTATTTAGTAAGTTACATGAAATATGATTGTATGATTATAAAATAGGCTGTGTGTTCGATAATTTTGCCCAATTGTAGGCTAAGTGCTCTGAGCACACTAGGTAGGCTAGTCTAAGCTATGATGTTCAGTAGATTAGGAGTATTAACGATATGGACAAGGGGCAGAGAAATCCTGGGTGGATGAGGGTGGTCCCTGGCAAGGGACCTTCAAGCCTTGACCCATGGCCCAAAGGGAGAACATACATTCCTGTTTCCCACTCGAATGTTGCTTTTTCCAAAACCACCATGACCTGCCGTGCTCCCCATCTTGTACCCATAAAAACCCCAGGCCCCACTGGTGGAGCAGCAGAGTGGCAGAGAAAGAGAGAACAGAAGAAGTAGCTGGATGTCGGAGAGAAGCAGCTTGACTTCGGAGGTATGGCTTGACGGTGGGACCTCCGAGAATAGTTCAGCCCAAGACAGCCAAACTCCATGTGAAGATCACCTTCCCACTCCATGTCCTTTCTAGCTCCCATTCTGCTGAGAGCCACCTTCACCTCCATCAACAATAAAATCCTCTGCATGTACCATCTTCCATTCATTTGTGTGACCTGATTCTTCCTAGATGCCATACAAAAATCCAGGTGCTGTCACACTTACCCTCCACTAACAGTTAAGCCATCCATGGATGGCAAAACTAAAAGGGCACATTATAATACACTCAACTGTATTATAGTGCTGGAGGTCATGGACAACTCCTAGACCCAGTTGTGGGCCCACAAAATTCTGTTTCTGCCAATTGCACAGAAGCACTCATCCTGGCATCTGTGCCCACTCACCTGCACTCCCCATCCTGTGAGGGATTAAGAACTGTGGGCTGAGTAAAGGAGCCAACCCCTTCGTGAGTCTCACAAAGGAGTCAAGGGAACTATCCCGTTTTCTTAAGGGAATGTTCAGCTTACAATATTTTTAGTTTACAGTGGGTTTATCTGGATATAACCTCATCATAAGTTGAGGAACATCTATACTTATTTTTTAGGGAACTTGTGAGAGCTGTACTTTTGCATTAGTTTTGGAAGTTACATGTTGAATACAATTCCCTCAGGAAAGCTAAGCTCCAGGTTTGCAGGACTTCTTGCTTTTCTTATCCCTAGTACCTATCGCAGTACCTATCATTACATGATAGTTCTGTACCACACATGTGTTGATTGAGTAAGTAAATGAAAGAAAGAATGAATGTCAGGGTCAGGATTTGAAGCCCAGCTAATCTGGTTCATTCCACTATGCGATCCCAAATTTTAAAGTCTAGAGATTCAAACTTTGGTCATTTAATTATACTCAATATACAACAGATATGTATTGAATGCCTGCTTTTTTGATACATACTGTTCTAGATCCAAAAACAGTAGTAAAAAAGGTAGATGAAATCCTTTCTATTAATGGTATTTATATTAAAAGGGGGGAAATGCACTAAATAAATAAGTAAATAAATAAATAAGATGATTTCAGATTTTTTAAATGAAATTAAAATAAACCAAAATGTATAATGAAACTAGGAGGAACTTTGGGCAGAAAATTATTTAGCCTGGTCAGATTACATAAGCTCTCTTAAGAAGGTGATGTTTGAGCTGAAATATATGAATTAATCACTATACATTAATATAAAAGTAAGAGAAAACACTGAAAGACAATGTTTTCACTGTGGTATACACTTATTAAAAGTACTGTTAAGTGCTTTAGAAAAAAAAAATAGAAGATTAAAGTATTGAAGCCAGACTTTGTGGGGCCTGTGAGTATTGAGAATGTGCTGAATTTGAATTGAGAAAGTGTTGGATTTGAATAGAAACAGAGAAAAGTGGGATAACAAAATTAAAGCATAGATAAAAATATTTCTGTAGATATAAAACAAAACTGTTTTGTAAAATCAAAAACAAAAACTACAAAATTAAAGAATTGCTGTACATCATTGGCAATCCCAAGAAATGTTTTGTGTGAGTGGGTTTGTTGAGGAAAGTACAACGAAAGGATATGGTGCTTTTATTCTTCATTCAAAACGTCCAAGCCATTGAATGTTGCCCACTTACATTTAAGAAAAAGAAAAAGAAGAAAGGAAAAATGTTCAAGCTATGCTCATATGTGAGAACATTAGGGAATAGTAAAATCAGAAATAGATAATAGAGGCCGGGCATGGTGGCTCACGCCTGTAATCCCAGCACTTTGGGAGGCCGAGTGGGCAGATCACGAGGTCAAGAGATTGAGATCATCCTTGTCAATATGGTGAAACCCTGTCTCTACTAAAAACACAAAAATTAGCTGAGTGCCGTGGTACACACCTGTAGTCCCAGCTACTCGGGAGGCTGAGGCAGGAGAATTGCTTGAACCCAGGAGGAGAAGGTTGCAGTGAGCCAAGATCATGCCACTGCACTCCAGCATGGGTGACAGTGAAACTCTCTCTCAAAAAAATATGTAAATAGAAAAGAAATAGATGATAGAGATTTAAAGCCAGGTTAGGGGGTACCTTCAAAGTCAGTAAATGAAAATTTCTTGGACATTTATTCTTATGTAGGATTAAAGAGGTATTATTGTGGTTTTTCTGTAACCAATTAGCAGCTAATGGTGGTAAAAAATGAATGAGTCAGAGAGGCAGGAGGCTAACTTCCAAATTCTTTATAAAATGTATTAATTATTACTAAATATGACATTAATGACTAAAATAATGACATTACTAACAGTGTGGCAGCATAATGTGGTATAAAGGGCATAGGCCTGACAGGTCAGTAAATCTCTGTCTGCCATTAACTGGTTGTGTAACCATAAATAGGTCACTTTATCTCACTTAGCTTCAGTTTTTTTAATTTTCAAATTAACCTTTTAAAGTCTCCTCCAAATTAAAAATTCTAAAATTTTATGATGGGTCCCATATAACAAGATTTTGCCATCATCTGTGTTAAATGTTGATTAGACAAAGATGGTCTGAGAGTGAAAGGATTTGCATGTCAAAGTGTTCAGGATTGTTTTCTTTGAGTCATTTACAATTACGTGTACCCTAATATATTTTATTCGTAAGTGATTATTGTGAACAGGTACTGGAATGGGGAATTTGCTTCTGTTCTTGATTATTCTATAGTTTTATTTCTGCCCCCTCTCCACCTTTAAAATGGGTAACATTGAGCTTGCGCTTTTCTGTATACCTCACAAAGACTTCAGGACAACATTAAATAATGTGAAGTATTTATTTGTGATCTCACCATCTTGGAATTAATATTAAACATACTATTTAGAGTGGTGTGTGCTTTGTAAATGAATAAAATGAGTCATAGATTGGTCAATCTCATGGCTTAAGCTTTTAAAAGAAGAAGAATCCAATTGTGCAATTGCAGAACTGCCTATGGGTATTGAGTTGGAGTTTAGCTGTTGCCATATTATTAATCTTTTCCTTTAATCAAAATTGTTTCTAATTTTTCTAAGGGATATACTTCAAGAGGCAAAATCTTTGTGGGTGTACATAGCAACAATAAAGGCAAAAGCAAAGCATTAGCAAATTCAGTAAGAATCCCAAACAAATAGATGGTTACACACCATATATATGTCTTATTTTTACTTTTTGGAGAGTAGTAAATTTTTTCAGAAGTTTGTGTGTAACATCTCTTATTTAAATTCAAACAATATTTTTGCCTGTTAATATAGAGTTGACCCTTGAACAACACGAGTTTGAATCATGTGGGTTCACTTATACATAGATTTTCTTCCCCTCTGCCACCCGAGAGAAAGTGAGACCAACCCCTCCTCTTCCGCCTCCTCCCCAGCCTACTTAATGTGAAGATATGAGGATAAAGACCTTTGTGATGATCCATTTCTACTTCATCAATAATAAATATATTTTCTTTCCCTTATGATTTTCGTAATAATGTTTTCTTTGCTCTAGCTTACTTTATTGTAAATGTATAGTATATAACACATATAACATACAAAATACGTGTGAATTGACTGTTTATGTTATTGGTAAGGCTGCTGGTTACCTGTAGGCTATGAGTAGTTATATTTTAGGGGAGTCAAAAGTTACTTTCAGATTTTTGAGTGCCCATAGGTTTGGCACCCCCCTGCCCCAATGTTGTTCACAGGTCAACTGTAAAGTTTCCTGGAAACACATTTTTATCTTTATTTTAAGTGATAATAATCAACTACAATGTATATGTATTTAGCATAAAATGTGTCAAAACATTTATGTATTTTCCACCAAGAATAATACAGAGTCAAAAAAAGATAGTATATTATTGATTCAAATATTTCTGCATCTTTTAACATATGAAATATAGATAACTAATTAACTTTTGTTTTAAGGAAGCCCCTCCTCCTCAAATGATTTCAGTTGTATATATATGCACATAACCTACTTCCATGTGAGTATGGATATGCAGCATATCCAAGAAATATGATTTCAAGCTCTCCATGCATGCTCTAGTGCACATGCACACATCCTCATAAGTTGTAAATAGCTGTTATCACTTGTTAGGATAACTTAATTAAACTTGCTTATTAAAAACCTTTAATTCGTTAGTGATAAAATCTTGATTAGTACATTTTCCTGCTAGGTGACCTCCTAATTTAATAGAAGATGAATTTTTAAATGGGGAAAAATGCCTGTGGCAGAGATTTTGTGCAAGTGAATAGAGTTTGCAATACACATAGGGATATATTCTAGCCTAATTAGTAAGGGTGCAAATGAATTTTAATTCCATACACCAGAAGTGTCATTGATGAACCACAGTGAGGAGTTTGAAATGCATTCAGATTGGCAGTGTGGGACTGAAATCTGTGGGAAAATCACAAGCTAATTCATTGATTGCCCCTTGGAAATTACTGCTGTTAATTGTTAGGTAATTAACATGGAGCTACAATTATAGTGGCCTAAGGGGGTGATTAATGTTTCAACATGTCACATTAGCAGCGGCTGGATTTTCAAAGCTTTTCTTTTCACATGGTTTGGGAGACAGATGGTATATTGTCTATGGATTTTTTTTTTTTTTTTTTACTAAAGTTTATGCTGAGAGCAAGTGTGTGAATTTTCTGTTCTTGAGCTTCCTTTTAATAGATACAAATTTTAACACAAGAATTTGATAACTTTTACTAAATGATGTAATATTTGCTAATAATATTCTTTTACCTAAAATATATATTGCTAAACAGGAAGGTTACTTTAATTTTATGTATTGCTGTAAAATCAAAGCTGTCTTAAATTTTAGGAGTTGGCATTTTTCTTTATGACAGGTCTTAAATTATTTAATGATAGTAAGAGGACAAATTTGTATGATATCATATTTGCAACGATCAATATAATTTAAGCAGAAACCAATAAACCATGTCAAAGAAATGCATTTAGTAACAGTAATATAGAGTACATTCATATTTCTATTTTTCTGCATCTCACTGTCTTTGTTATCCTTTCTGTTTTCTGAAAGCTGTGTACACCCCAATATATCAAATCCTAATTTAGCCCAGTTAATTGTAGCATGGATTTTTCAGAACTCTGAATAAGTTACGTTGATCTGTAAATATCAAGGGTAACAACAGAGACAGAATATATCGAATCAACTGCTTATTTATTTAGGAAGGACACTTGCAGAAGCCAGCACTACTCATTACCAGATTAGCCTGAGATGTTAGGTTATATGTTTACATTATATACCAATCTATTTTATCTTAATTTCAGGGTTTATTAAACTGCTTTCACAGTTTGGAGCACATCTATCTTATAATAAAAATAATTATAAAAAAGTCATATCCAAACTATAGCTACTTGAACAATTGAAAAAAAGCATTCTTGCAAATTAATTTTATTTAGAGATAGATCAACCCTCTGTTGATCCCAGATATTTAGTCATAGATTTCTAGAGCAATATTTTTAATATGTAGGCCATCTGTTTTCATTTGAAACCCATTTTGGTTGAAATGGTTTTTAAAATTTTTAAGTATTTCTATTTTTAATGTAAGTCAACGAGGTACATTTCTTCTTGTAAAAAGATGCATTCAATACTAAAACCTAAGTGAGTTCCAAAAAATTATTAAGGTCTCCAAAGGTGGATTTTTTTTAAGTCCAATTAAGGCACATTATCTAAAAAAAAGTAGAATGGATTTCTAGCAGTTCAGAGAGCAGCTTCTTTTATAAATTTTTTCATGAAAATTTGAGATGTCATTTTTCTTGGTAGCCCCATACTGAGGTCTTTGTTGTGACTGTAGTCTGTAGCTTTTATATTGATTTGTACTACTTCAACAAATGACAGAAATCTTTATTATCTACAGCCAAGCCAGCTATTAACTTTTAATGCCCATTAAAACTGGAAAATTGTGAAAGGAAGTCAGTACTTGTAAGTTAGCCTTTAAAATAGAGAATTACTGAAATCTTGATTTTAGGCAATTCTGTTTTCAGATCTTTCTGCATTTCTTTTGCATTGAAAATCAATTGCAATTGTTCAAATGCCTATTTTACTGTCAAGTTGACATTTCACCTTAGTTCCTCTTTTCTTCGCTTTTTTAAAATTTACCAAAAAAGATTCTTGTCATGTTAGAAATAGCAGAATACGCAGCAAGAGCAAATTAGGTACCTGCATTTTTATTGGAGAAATTTCATCAAATGTCTTTTTCTTTACCCTGTTTTAATAATGAGTTTAAAGTGAAGCAAGGGATTCTGACTTTGATTATAGATTGTAAGCAATAAGTTAAAAATTGCATTTGAAATTTCCCTAGGGAATGTGAAAGCCATAGCTGCTTATCAACTTGGACAGTAGGGGTCACTATTATTCTTTTAAGATAAAGTTATAGGAAGATTATTAGCCACAGATAAGATCATTCTTAAAGATACTTTAGGGGAGTGGAGAAAGGCTCTTCTAAAATAGAAAGATTAATTAGTCCAGCAAAAATTTTGATAACATACTCCCCCTGCACACACACATACACACACAACCTATCTATACAGTTAAATACGATTTAAAATGAATAGAGTTATCTAGCTTTAGGCTTTGTTGACATTTTTAAGACTACTGCAGTTTTAATTCCTGAGTTGTGGTTTGTCATATATCAAAGGCTTCAAGAAATTCCATGACTAACTCACCTCATAAATGTTATTTGCACATTGCTATTGGTTCTTTCTAGTTCATCCTAATTATAGCAATCTTCATGCCTTTTAAAAATCATGAGTAAATAGTAGTCAGAAAAAAATATTTAAGTTAATGTTAGACACAAGAAATGAAAATTTTATTATGAATATCAATGTTGATTTCTTAGTGATCACTTTCGTTGAAAATGTAGATGAAATGCAGAGTCATCAAGGTTGGTATGTTGCAGTAGCATTTGTCCTTTTCAAGCCCCTTATTTTATGATTCCAGTCACTGAGGATCTCAGATTTTGGATGGGAGTGACAAACATGAAAATGAACTGTTACAGTGTTATAAAGTCATGGGTATACCTGAAGTGAAGGCAAAGTTCTGAGGTAGGGGAGAGAAAAGCCTGAGTTTGTCCTTCTGAATTAGCGGTAGTTTTCCAGGCAAAGGAGGACTGGGTGCTTCCAGGGGAGGGACATGCAAGTCGCTAAGAATGAAACCTCAGCAGGATAGTCAAGGAACTGAGCAGACCAAGGGCAACTGAAGGCCCCAGCTCATGATTATGCTGTGTTGTTGTTTGGTGGGAAGGATTATGAGAAGGGATGGAAATAAAGCTCATCAACGATTTTGTACCACTCTTTAGTAACTGTAGTTCCATAGGAATTAAAAATCTGACCGGGTAAGATTAGTCTTTTTTTTTTTTTAATGTTACACAATTATCAGTTTGCTTATCCATTATTCAAAAATGATAAAAGATCAAGATTGGAAAATTACTGCTTGTTCATGAATTCAGCACAAATTTATTAGGCGCCTACTATACGCAAGGCATGATTTTAAAACCTGAGTTTACAGGGATCAATGACATGGATGAGAAGATGGCCTTTACACAGTTTACATTCTAGAGGAAGAAGATTGAGTACAAGGAAGTAAACAAATAAAAAATTGTTACTGTGAGAAGAAAGTGCTCCGAGGGGGAGAAACAGTGCTATGGACAGCAAATGAGAGGGATAGGAGATCCACTTCGCACAGATCAGATTCAGAAAATCTATCAGAGACGGGGACAAACGTATTGTCACCTGGATGATGAAGAGAAATGAAATAAGTGAGGATTTGGAGGACTGGCATTCTGAAAAGAGAACAGAAAGTACAAACGCCTGAAAGCATTTTAATATAAAACATTTTGAGAATTGTAATAATGGTTTATCTCCTCGCCTTAGAGGCAGATAACACAGGGGAACAATTACAAGTATAGAATTTTGTGTCCAATTAATCTGGATTCAAATTCTAGTCAGTCCCTCATAGGAATTTAGGCAGGTTATTTAAGTATTCTGATCCTCAGCTTTCTCTTTTTAAAAATGTAATGATATCATAAAGACCCAAAGTTCCCAAAACGTAGGTGAGCAGTTAATCAATAGGGCTTATCTTACCCTCTTCTGATTCATTTCCTCTTCTGTGATACTTACCAACTTAACATATTCTTGTTTGTAAATTCTCAAATAACATGTGTGTTTATCTTTACTATCAACATTTTTTATGTTCTTAATTCCCAATTAAATTACAAAGATTAAGAGAATAAAAGCCAGTAAACTGGAAAGAAATATGTAGTTTGCTCTCAGTTATTCTTAATGAATTCTGAATTATTCTTAATATTATTTTTAATTTATAAGAAAAAAAATCCAAAATAATTCATTCATGTAAGAAATCATTATGTTTTGGAATAAATAATATTGCAGATTTGTCCATTTTTTTTTTAATTCAAAATTGTCCTAATAAGCTATTTTTGTAGGCCTGCCAACTTTGAGTGACTCCTTTAAAATGACTTAGCTGGCCCCTGTTATTGCCCTACCTCTGATTTATTCGTAGACAGTGCGTCTAAATAAGACTTTTCTATTCCCATAACTAAAACACTTCTTTTGGGCTCTAGCATTTCCAACAATCCTGTCCTTAACTTTTCTCTCGTACTTCTTTGGTTGACAATATATCTCTTCCTATTGAGCTTCATTGCCAATTCCCTAAACCTCTTCTTCAGAATAAATCCTTTGACCTTCTTTTTCTAAAGTCTAATGACCAAAACAGACTCCTCACCAGTCCTCCAAGTAATCTTATCTTTTCTGTCACTGACTGTACAAATTTCCTCCTGCCACAGGCAAATTGGCTTCAGTCATGTTTTGTAAATACTTACCAGAGAACCTCCTTGTATAATGGCATCCAATTTACTCTTCTTTCCTATTTCCCCATAACTTTCTCCTGCCTCTTTGGATGATATGCTGCACAGTGTATTTCTAAAGTGTTCTAAGGGCTAGAGAATAAACATTCTCATTTTATGGCCTAAGTCCCAATTTCATACATTTTTTCTTGCATATAATAAAGAGATAAGTTGTTATAGCAGAAAGGAAACTTACAAAACAATTTAATCCAATATTTATGTTATATAAGAAAACTAAAATATAAGGAGTTCAGGTTATATTTAAGGCACAGATATTCAGAACTTTTACTCTATGTTCTTTGCAATTCAAAAGAAATCATAACTTTGTGGTTCAAGGGCTAGTTATAACCAGCAGTGTTTTTTCTTTGTATCTAATAGGTATTTAAGAATATTTTTAGTTATTTCTGAACTTTAACATTTTGAGACTTTATATAAAAATCTGGATTTGCAGATTCTCTTACATTAGGTGATTTGGCAATTCTGGGAACTTGAGACCACATGGCAGTACCTGGCCGAAGCTAAGTAGCAGCATCCATGTTAAAGAAATCATGGTGCCCAACTGGCCAGTTTCCATTATTATCTAATATGTTATGCTCTTAATTAATTTATGCATTAATTATGTTTATTACTTGCCTGTACCCTATGGGAATTTGAGTTTTGCCATTCTTTGTCTACACTCAAATGCTTTTCATGTGAGCTGACGAAAACTTGAACCCATAACTTCAAAGAAGCACTAGCCATACAGCTCATGGGTGTATGGGTGTCTTAAAAGGCATTCAAAAACATTTCAATGACTTCAGTATAATTCCACAAAAGTGTTCTTAACATTGACTCTGTCTAAAGCCTTGAACTAAGCACTGAGATATCAATGACAAATGAACCTATCCTTGGGGAGTTTTACCGATTATAAAATGAGACTAAAATATCCTCAGAAAGGATACTATGTCTCATTTGCATGAAATTATATAACAATCAACAGAAGATATATTTATTACTGTGATCAGTATGATGTAATCATAAGGGAAGGTTTTTGGATGAGATACTATATAAAGCAAGTAATAATTACACACACACACACATATATATATATATATATATATATATATATATATATATATATATATATTTGAGACATAGTCTAGATCTGTTGCCAGGCTGGAGTGCAGTGGCATGATCTCAGCTCACTGCAACCTCCACCCCTAGGTTCAAGTCATTCTCCAGCCTCAGCCTCCCGGGTAGCTGGGACTACAGGCGTGTGCTACCACGCCCAGCTGATTTTTTGTATTTTTAGTGGAGATAGGGTTTCACCGTATTAGCCAGGATGGTCTTGATCTCCTGACCTCGTGATCCGCCCACCTTGGCCTCCCAAAGTGCTGGGATTAAAGGTGTAAGCCACCGAGCCTGGCCATATTTCTTATACTATACATATTATTATTGGACAATTTGACCATTATTATCAATTCCAGATGAGTATTCTTATTGGTTTTAATTAACAGAAGTGTTTTCTCATTTAAAGGTGTATCAACATTTCATATTGAAAATTTGCCATACGAAACAATTTTTTTCAATAGTGATGATAGATTTTGTAGATCTATTTACATTCAGTTGCTCACTTACCTTTTGACTAAGGTGTGTGTTAGGCATCTGCATACTTTGTGGGTAGAGCCAATAGTTCAGGAAAAGCAAAATAATTTTTAAGGACCATTTTCCTCAACAATTATTTTGCCTTTATTACCACTATGAATGCAAAAGAATAAATTGAAATTATTCTTAATGTTCATAATTATTTACCCTCTAGAGTGTATTTCATACATGATAAGAGATGACAGGGTATGGAAAATACAATGCTTTCTATGCATTCTTTCCAAACACAGTGAAATCATTCAAACAAATAATAGCAATGAAATGAATTCTGGTAAATACTAAGGATGAAAAGAATGTAAAAGGTCAAGGTCTTCATTATTCCTGTTTGTTGAGTGCTGGGTGAGCCCAACACTTTATAAACCATTTTGAAGGGTTTGGTCCTTGCTCTGAAGGTTCACAGATCGAATTAAACAGGCAAGAACAATTGTATTAACCAAGCAGGTGGTTAGTTCTAAAATAGAGGATTTCTAGACATTATAAAAAGTATGCTTATTTTTTTTTTTCATTCTATCCCTTTGTTTCTCATACTATGATCATTTCAAAATAACAAAAAAGAGATTAGGCCTTGCCTGACAAGAATCATAGAAAATCGATTTTGTGAACAGACTTCCTTTTTTAAAGTGAGTATAAAAATAACCTAAATATAGAAAAAGGAAGATGGATTTTAGCATGACTGAAAATATAGAAAGCAATGCAGCTGGGTTAGAGAGATGAAACGTACTATATAACAAATGAGTCTACATAAGTAAAAATAGTGTTGAGAATTAACAACTCAAGAACTGATTTAGCAATATATACCAGGCTGCTTTAATCTAAAATGAAAACGATTGTCTGCCAAACCAAATTTATGTTGTCGCAGAGTTTACCAGCTCTGCTTATTCAGCTACACTTCTTTAAGAAATAACAATGGTGACTTTTTGAAAAGTATTTTTAAAAATATATTTCCTGAACATTTTAATTACCCCAATATTTTCTGTAACTGTATTTGCATGAAACAGGCTTTACCTACTGACAGTTTATTATTATCATTAATTACAGTTTGTAAAAGTTTTATATTTAATAAGAAAATGAAGAGATATCAAAATGGAAAGGAAATCTTCTGGTTAAATAATGTTTTGAAATTATGATTTTTATGGATTAGTGACTATAAAATACATGAACACTTTTCTATTGTCCATGACATCTGGCTTTTGCTAATTTTTTTTTCAATTTCTCTTACATTTAAAATATTTTCTTTTGTCGTAATCACTTTAGTTTTCAAAAGGCTTGTTCCGAAATTCTACTTCTCAAATTCTGACAAATCAGAATATGTAACAGGGATTAAATTAAATGTGTATTAGATGAGTAAAGGATTCATTGAGGCAAGACTAATCATCATTTAGATTATCAGCAGAAGATTATTAATAAACAAAGGATTGCATGACAAGTTCTGTTGATGCTGTGTTTAGGTAGCCAAATGTTTTACTTTTTACAAATGACAAAATCCCTAAGCAGCTTATAGCAGAAAGTAATCATTTAAATTACAAACTTAAGAATTTCAAATTACATACTTCATCAAGTTGAGTCTATTTTAACTTACTGAGTAGATTTGGTATAACGGAATGAAATAATTACTTAGTGTTTCAAGTAAATGGACAATAGTCTTCCTATGCTTATAATTTATTTTCTATACAATTGCTACAGTAGATAACTGAGGAAAATTTCTGCAAATGTTGCCCTAGAAGATACTGGTCAAAATATTCAAAAACATGTTCAAGAATAAGCATTCTACAGAATTTTTTCTTAGGAATTTCACTTGTCAAGATACATTTTTTGAAGTACTTCTACTTTTCAGAAATTGATTCTTTAGAAACAAATTTGGAGAGATGTTAAGGAAGATATAGGAAGATTTTAGTTTTTCTTCTACTGGATTCTCTGAATTGAAGATAAAAATATCCTTGAGAAATTAATAGAAAATAAAGCTTTTCAATGAATTGTGTGTATGTATATTTGAACTTAATATCCTAGAATTATATCATATACATACATAGTATATATGCTAATTTCCTATTAATTTCTCAAGGATATTTAAGAATAAGTATTCTTGAGTTGGACAATTTGGCTTCAAATCACAGCTTGCCAGTTTAACAATGATTCTGGACAAACTATTAACATTTCCAAGCACAGAAATTTTGTCTGTAAAATAGTGCTAGCACTTATCTTGTTATTTCTATAGTTGTAGCGGCGAAGAAATGGATGTAAAACGTTTAATAATGGTGTTTAAGATACTTAATGCAGCTAGCTCAAAGCAAATATAACCTCTTTATTATCATTGTTATTAGAACTTTTTTTTCAGTTGTTAATGTGTGGTAATTTTGAGTTCTGTAAAACTATTTTAGACCTTCAAGAGAGTGTAGACACTGTCCTGGCACATTTCTTTTTTTAATTCTGCAGAGCAAGGCTAGGGGCATCAAGACTACTATGAGACCCACATTTTTCTAAATAAGTGTGCCCTAAATGTACTTACTCAGTTTCTACAAGTACTTTAGGCCTGAAAGTATTTTTTCATGGAGATTTGACAAAGTCAGTGGGTTATATTATTCTAAAATTTCAATCTTAGCTTCATTGTCATTATGATCTTTCTGTGACTCTTGGTAGACTACTGAATTTTTCATAATTCTTTATGCTGTACACTACTGTGAAACATTATTGAAATTTCTCTGGCTATTGAAAGAAATTAAGAAATAATTATCTTCCAAGTCTAGACTTTGAAATGAATGACACATTGTCAGTCATCCTTATCTTTCACAGACTCATTGTGGCTTGAATTTTACTTTTGTGATAACATTAATAATATTGCTCCAGAACTAACTGGCTACTGGAGGATAAATATTGCTAATGTGTCAAATGTAAAACCTTGCTGTCTGGGAGGGGGCAGCTGGTGCCAGCATTAAAATATCAGTTCCTCAAATTGTAGTGGGCACTAAATAGTAACAAGAAACTATTATTGCTTTTAATGTTGAATCTATGAAATTAAATGAAAGCAAATCCTTTCTAAATAAGAATGGCTGATTTTGAGTTCTGTAGCTATGATAGACAAAACAAATTGCAGATTAACCTTGACAGTTTATTTCCTTTGAATATTTTAAAGTTTATATCGTATTATCTCCCAGTACACTCATTTCCAGTTGATTTTTAAGATCTCAACTACTTTTTTTTTTTTTTTTTTACATAAATAGCTGCTTTGCTATACCTGAAAGAGAATTACTATTCAAACTTTTGTTTTAAATATGTGTGTATAGGGGATCATGAGAACCAATTCCTGCATGTATTCTCTGACAGTGTTCTCCCTGGCTGACAGCTTATAAAAAAATGTTGGTAGATTAGGGGAGATAGCTTAGAAGAGTTTTGGCATTTGATACTGCCATATATTACATGAAACTCATAGCACAAAACTTTTTAATAGATACAGCTTTGTTAAGTATCTTCTGCTAACTGTAGCAGATATATTTTGCCACTCTGCAACTTGTGAAAAGTTAATAACTAATAATTCATGAGGTTTTTTTGAGCAAGCTACTTCCATATCAACAGAGAAAAAACAAAGGTAGAAAGAGTGATTTAAAAACCTATAAAATAATACATAATGATATGGTGTGGCTGTGTCCCTACCCAGATCTCACTTTGAATTGTAATAATCCCCACATGTCAAGGGTGGGACCAGATTGAGATAATTGAATTATGGGAATTATGGGTGTGATTTTTCCCATGCTGTTCTCATTATAATGAGTGAGTTTTTAGGAGATCTGATGGTTTTGTAAGGGGCTTCCCCCTTTGCTTGGCACTCATTCTCTCTTCTCCTGGCCTGCGAACAGGTGTCTTCTACCATGACTGTAAGTTTCCTGAGGCCTCCCCAGTCATGCTGACTTTTGAGCCAATTAAACCTCTTTTCTTTGTAAATTACCCAGTCTCAGGTATTTCTTCATAGCAGCACGAGAATAGATTGATACACATAGTATGAATAGGTATGCACAGTGTAATTATTCAGATCTTGGAGCTGACCTCTTTTAGAAGCTCATGACTTTCCAAAGAAATATGAATTTCACATTACTATTTAAGCCCACTTTGATAGTCTTTAGGAACCACCAATTCTCCAGTTGTATCAGGGAATAATTACCTACAATAGGCCCTGGCATGTAGAAGACATTTCATAAATATGGTTAATAAGTATTGCTGAAGAAATTGCTTGTGGGACATTATAATTTATTTATTTAAAATATTTATGAAATTCTAATGCTATTCTGGGCACTAAAATATTAAGATAAATAATAACCAAGAAAAGTGTTGACAATTTAAGTTACTTGGTATTTAAGTAAGTGGTTAATTGCTACTATATGCTGAGTTACAGTACTATTAGCAAACATGTAATTGAAAATCTTGTAGCATTTCATTATTTCACCTAGGCTCACAGGCTTAGTACATGGTATGGTCAGAATTTGAAGCTATGACAGTCTGTCTTCAAGTCCATGCTCTTTACAATTATGCTAAACTATATCCTACATAAAGGACCCACTACTAGTTATTTCATTTGTTATTTAATTTTCCCAAAAATTTTTGAGGTGATTGGAGTAGTATTATTAAGTGTATCTTATGTATGATGAGAAATGTCTAAAGATGCCAGAGAGGTTTTTATTTTATTCCTCCCTTCTCCTCTACCTTGATTTTCCCAAGAGTTGTGGGAATTTATGCCTCAGTCCTAAAGGAGAGGTCTGGGCAGGACCCTAGAGCATCTACCACACTATTTAACACCTACACACCCTCCACATTTAGCTCAATTATTATTTTCATATAAAATTCTTCCTTTGTCTCACCAACTAGATCAAATCCTCTTTTACATGCTCTCAGGGCACTGTATGCGTCCACTTTGT
The DNA here is from genome assembly GCF_048565385.1 of Saimiri boliviensis. Lineage (NCBI taxonomy): Eukaryota > Metazoa > Chordata > Mammalia > Primates > Cebidae > Saimiri > Saimiri boliviensis. The sequence goes on along the minus strand of NC_133463.1, from coordinate 49,248,705 downwards.
AGCCTTTATTATAGTTGCAATTTAATTTTGTTTATGAGTTAATTAATTTCTATCTTCTGTTCTTGATCTCATGATCCACAAGAACTTGGACAGTGACTGCGTTTTGATTTTTGTTTGTTTGTTTGTTTTTGTTTTCTTGGCCAACATTAGATCCCAGAGGCAAGCACACCACCACATACACAGTAAATGAAAAATGAGTAGAGAAGAAGTAAAGAGCTCAACAGTGTCCAAGACAAACATATCAGGGTGTGTTTTACTCAGAACCACTGATGATAACTACATGAGGAATCAAGACTTTGTCCCTGCTTTTCTGACTTGATTGAGATGGAAGAGTGGCAGAATGAGGAAAATTGCACTGAGGAACTTAGGAGCAGGGTAGCCAGAATCCTATTTTACCTTTGTTGGAACTGATTTAAGAACTGGGTCCTAGTAATGGATCCAATGGTGCAGATTGGGTTGGCTCCCTATACAGGCCCAGAAGTACAGAAACTTGTGTTGGCAATGGCTCCAGATGGGGGTTACCATCAGCTTTTAGCAACTTCTGGAGCAACATCTCAGATCACTTACCTCTACAAGTAAATCCTTGTCATGGGAAGATCCCGAAGAGGCTTTTTCTTGTTCCCTTTTTTTCATACTCAATTAATGAACTGTGACGTTCCCCAAATTTCCTAGATATTTCTGAGGTTTACAACTCAAGATTATTGTCAACATCAAAACTAGAGGACAATCCTTCCAGGGACAAGTCTAGGCTGTGCCTTTTTTTTTTTTTTTCTGATAACATACTTGAGACTCCCTGGAGTTGTGTTACTATGTCATAGTTGTGTGATTACACTTTTAATACAGTGTATTAATAGCATAGTGTCACATAACCAGCTACTCATTTGATTCATTTACCTTTGTCCTCAGGTAGGGAAACATCTGTGCATGCTCTACTGGTTAAAACTAACTTACCCCATCAGAGGATGCTATTGCAGGAGTGTGCATTATAAAGAACCCCCCCATTCCTGCCTCTTCAGACATCAATTCATTCCTGTTTTGGCAAAAGGGAAATGGGTGTCTGGGCTAGGATGGACTCTGAGCATCCATATTTTGAGGAAACAAATATAAATTATCCAGATCAGAGTAACCTGAGAAGTTTTATTAATTATAAAAAGTATTTACTAAAATGGAAAAGAATGCCATTTGTTCTAGAACAGTGGCTTCAGCCTAACACTTCATTTTTATAGCTACTTCATAATAACTCCTATTATTCTGAAATAAAAGTCATACATATTTTCATTTAGCAATACACATGATTAAACAAAAGTAATGCATTAACTAAACCATACATGAGAAATGTAATAGAAAATAATCTTTAATTAACAAATATAGTTTTAATTTTCAAAAGCTTGGCCATGACTACAATGGAGGATGTAAATAGGTAGTCAGAGGCTAGCACCTATACATCTAAATACCATGAATATGGCAATTACAGATGATGACTGATGCATGTATGTTTATTATTGTGTACAACTTTGCTTTTAATCACCTTTCATTCAAATGATGAACTGTTGGTAAAAGCACTGTCGAACTCTTGGTAAAATGTAGAACAAAACAAAATATAATCTTCCTTTATTTACATGATGACACATTTTTGGAAACTTCAGTATGTGTTAAGAACTTGCCCTGAATACTTTGAATTTATATGTTAAGTGGACTTAATCTATCAGAATGAGGTAAATTTAAACAGGTTATTTACATGTACAAGTGCCTGATAAAAATAAAATTTTGTGAAACTTGTCTATTAATTTTCAGTTCATCTGACATCTCAGACTCCAAATGCCTAAGTGACGTGGCACATCTATCTTGTTCACAATCTAAACTATCTTCACAGATTTTCAAATTGTTTTTGGAGAAAAGTAGATGAGAGCCATTATTTTAGATTCTCTAAGATTCTTGTTGGTTTAATGCACATACACAAACTGTCAAGTGAGGACCTAGAGGTTAGGAGCTCTCTTAGTTGCAAAAGACCTTTGAACCCATTGTCTTGACAAAGAGCCTTTATATACACAGATGTTCATGTGTGAATGTGTGTTGTACATGATGACCTTTTAATAGACAGCTTTCAAATGTGTATGGTAGATACTGTTATGATTTGTAAAGTAATGTTAAATTCCAAATCATCTTAAAATCTGTGGCAAACATTTTGGATTACCTATTTTAACTCAAGGATAATCAAAGCTACCCATAATCTATGAAAGACCCTGCAATTTCTTGATGTAAAAAGCAGTCTTCAAAACAAAAATTGTAATTCTGATGTGCAAGTAATAATTATGAAGAAAAAGCTGATTTATTATCAACACTATAATAAAGACAACAACATCCAGCTAAGGGTCAGAATGAAAGGTTAGGAATCATGCTATAACTGTCTCAGTTTGTAGCAGATAAATAGAGGCCCTGTAGTAGCAGCTGACAAGTTAGTTAGGAGGTAGATCAGGTGTTGAAGTGCCCTAAAGGCTGTCAGAAATGCTATTGATTAGTCAATGATCGATTTTATCAATGTTGGTAGGGTGAAGAGGGCAAATTGCCTTCTTCTTTCTCTTTTTTAATGTCACATTGCCCTCACAGCTTATGAATGTACTTAAGCTTTTTATAAAAGACTTTAAACAACTTTCAATTCAAACAAAATCAGTACATTTACTATCAAGTATATAAAGCTGTTTATATGAAGCCAATGCATCCGAAAAGTTGATTAATGGAACATTTGCTTATTAACTGTTTTTAGTTACTATATTAGACAGTTGTTTTGTAGCAGGTATTGTTCTATATTTTGCTATATTTCACTACAAATTATTCTTTCATGGAAATCTTAACATGCCCATTTTACAGATAAGACAATCAGAGACTCAAAGCGCTTGTGTCTTACTCAGGGTCTGTTACAGGAATTACATTGATCTTCACACTCAGTCAGGTCAGCTTGATTTGGGATAGCTTCAAATAATGAGTGTTCAATTCATAGGTGTCTCATCTACAAAAGAAGGACCTCTCGTTTTTGATGGCTGCATAATATTCCATGGTGTATATGTACCACATTTTCCCTATCCAGTCTATCATTGATGGGCATTTGGGTTGGTTCCAGGTCTTTGCTAGGGACATGGATGAACCTGGAAGCCATCATTCTCAGCAAACTGACACAAGAGCTGGAAATCAAACACCACATGTTCTCACTCATAGGTGTGTGTTGAACAATGAGAACACATGGACACAGGGAGGGGAGCACTACACACTGGGGTCCGTTGAGGGGAAATGGGGGAGGGATGGGGGTGGGGAGGTGGGAAGAGATAGCATGGGGATAAATGACAGATACAGGTGAGGGGATGGAAGGCAGCAAACCACACTGCCATGTGTGTACCTATGCAACAATCTTGCATGTCCTTCACATGTACCCCAAAACCTAAAAATGCAATAAAAAAAGAAGGACCTCTCTTCTCTAAATTGAAATCTGTATTACAAGCAAATCAAGTTTTTAGATTGCTGAGAACAATGAAGACTCCATTTGTTTTAAAAGTGTTCTATTTCTTTCTTCTAATTTTCGGGTGTGCCTCCAGAGACTATGGAATGCACAAAAATGAACTACGCACATCTTTCATATTAAACATTTTGCAGTGATAGTTTTAAATATATATTACATAATAAGAGGTAAAAGTAAAATAAAAATAAAACAATAGAAGTTGTCAGAGTTGATGTCAACTAAATCATACCAAATCAAATACATGGTGAATTCTACATTACCGAATGATCATTTTTAAAGGTGATGATCATTTCTGTAAATTGATACCAGTTGAGTCAGCATGAAAGTAAGATGAAGATCAGGTTTACTTTATAGACATACTGAATGCTGAATCTTACCAAAGCAATTTTTTTAGAATTTATTTCTGTGGAAAACAGTTGATCCAATTTTCAGTCCTCTCAGCTTCCTAAATTGACAAATGAAAGCACTTCTATGGCCAGAATCACACCAAGAAAACATTTATATTCTGTGCTGAAGTCTTTCAAAGATTTTTGGATGTTTGGTTCAGAAAACAAATAGAGATATGAGAGGCTGGGTCAGAGTTGAGAAGGAAGTAATGTTTTTCCAGTGCAATTACATTTGAACTTGAGTCTATGTGACAATAGCAGTGGATTTTAAATTACATCTGGATAGTTTCAAGATTTAAATTATTTTTGTGAATATTAGATTGAAACTAATATCTATATCACATTTTATTTACTTCAATTTTAGAGTATTTTTTGTAAATGTTTTGAACTTTGCCCTCTTTTCTTCTCAGAGAATTTTGTCTTAACCCCTCAACCTGTTTCTTTAGCTAGAATATTACTTAATAGTCAATATTTTAAAGTTATGGTTATTTTTATAATTTAAACTATCATTACTTTGATTGATACTGAGTAAAAATAGCTGTTGGATAGTTGTTGTTAGTAATATAACAGTATAAAAATGTACATTTCTCCTTGTTAAATTTGGTCATCACCTCAAATTCAGCATTTTCAAATATTCTCCTGTCTCTACTCCTAATAATCTTATTTGTATGAATGACATCGCTGTATTTCCAGGTAATCATCAACTCCCTATCCTTGATCTTTGCCTTTTATCCACTTACTTCCCATGTCCTGTGCCTTCTTTCTTCACAATACTTTGCAGCCAGCCAATCTCTCTTCATTACTGATTGTACCACCTGAATTTGGTCCTAGAATAGCTTCACGAATCCTGCACATCATCTCAGTTAATTTTTCTAGAACATTGTATTCGTTTGTTTTCATGCTGCTGATAAAGACATATCTGAGACTGGGCAATTTATAAAAGAAAGAGGTTTAATTGGAGTTACAGTTCCACATGGCTGGGGAAGCCTTACATTCATGGCAGGTGGCAAGGAGGAGCAAGTCACATCTTATGTGGATGGTGGCAGGCAGAGAGCTTGTGCAGGGTAGCTCCTGTATTTAAAACCATCAGATCTCATGAGACTCATTCATTATCATGAGAATAGTTTGGGAAAAAACCATCCCCACAATTTAACAATCTCCCACTGGGTCCCTCTCACAACAGATGGGAATTATGGGAGCTACAAGGTGGGATCTGGTGGGGACACAGAGCCATACTATATCAAACATGATATCTTTTGGCTCAACATACAATGTCTAGTGGCATGCAATTTCCACTAAGTTATTCTCCAATTACTTTTTAAGCTTCCTCATCACTTGTCTTTAGTTCTTGTAGTTCAGCAGTTTGTCCTGAACATCTGGAGCATTCACAAAACCTGTGAGTTAATTTATACTCTTTGATCTATCAAGAATGTCATCTGGCTTTCCACCTCTACATCAAAGTTGGTTTGGCCTAAAATCCCATCAACAATGCCAACAATTTCCTGATTATCTGAGCCAGATGTGAATTTTCTTTCTTTGAAAATTCTATAATATTTATTGTATTTTCTATATCCCTTTTGGGATACTTGCCACTGGAAACATTCAAGAAATTTCCCTAAGGTTGTTTGGCTACTTTATGGTAGAATACAGAAGCTGGGTCTTCGGAGTCCTATGCTACTGTTCGTGTCATTTACATTGCATTTACGCCCTCAGAGCCATGATAATTTACTACTTTAATTACTTAAACATACATTATCTAGATAAACACAGGCTTAAGTTTCTTGTACCTTTTGAAGAAGTCAAATTCATACTGCATGAGAAACAAGATCTTCACAGCTGTGGAGATCCAGCTGAGATGTCCATCAGAAACTGCTGAAGCAAGCACTCAATGAAGTAAGTTCCCAGGAAGTCTTGCATTCTCCTCTGAAGTCAAACTCATCAATGCTGAGATCAGTTCCATCTTCAGCACTTTATGAGATCTCAGAGTGGAGATTTTTAACAGGAATATGTGTTATCAAATCATGCCCAATTTTAACAAATGTAAGAGCAGTTATTTTAGTGTAGGCAGATGATGTTTTGATTTCATGCTCATTAATGAGTCACTTAGCTGTACAGTGCTTTGGTTGGGGAAAGTATGCTTTTTATGAGTATTCCCCATCAGGATATAGATAAGTATGAAACTCTGGCTGGGATAATTTGATGTGAAGCTTTTGGCGTCTTCAAGCTGCTAGGCAGCATGAGTCAGTGATGGCTACAGTATGCTCTGTACTCCATTGCCTGTCTCTGTGTGTGTTTTCATCATTCACACAGCAGTGGTTGTATGAATGACTGCCTCAAGGACTTCCATGAGTGCCTCTAGTCTATTGAGGCAAAAAAGCTGCCCGGAAGAGAAAAATTCTTCCATCTCATAGCAGAGTAAAATGAATTTAAATTATTTCATGTATGTCTGTGTGCGTGTATATTCACACCAAAATTCTATCAGAGAAAGCTAATGAAGCTTTCTGTGATTGACTAAGTGTATACACACAGTTGCCAGGATATTATGTTTTCAATAATTATTTTGAACTGTAGATATGAAAATAAGTGAGTCTAGAAACCTTGGCTCTTTTTTCAGTTCTTTGAAGTCTATGAAGTTTTAAAAGGCACCTGATAAAAGTCTTATTTATTGATGCTACTTTCTGAAATCTAGATTGATTTTCATTTTTTTCTTTAGTTTTCCAGAAATTAAACAGTAAGATAACTTAATCATTGCCCTAGCTTGATATTTATTTCATCTTCTTTCCCTGAGATATGCAAATATATGTCTCTTTGCTAATATCTTTTCTCCATTCTCTAGTCTGAAAGCTAATACAAAGAAGTCATTAAAATTGATAGCAGTATCCCCCACTTCAGTGAATAAATTACACTTTCCATTTCATGGAGGTCCCATTATCTCTGGCCCTTACCCCTTCTTACTTTTCTACTTGAAAGGATCCTGATTTATCTCAAACTCTTGTGCAATCTTTCTTTCATTTTCTACCCTTAATTTTCTTATCATATTTTTTACACTTTCAACTTCGTTCAGTCATCTCAGTGCTTCTCTCTATCTCATGTTTTCTACTGTACATTTTCTTCTTTCTTTGCTTTGATTGGTTTTTGGATTCTTCTCATTCTCCGCATTGACATTTTATTCTAACTAAAACCATATTTATTTCTGGATGATATGCACAGCCCTTGAACATACTTTAATTTACCCTTCAGCCTATTTCATTTACTCTTTCCTTTTATTTTCCTCCCTTTAATTTTTATTTGGTTGGCATGTATGTTTCTACTTAAAATTTGCTTTTCTTTCTGTCTATTAAAAATCATACGTTTGCCGTTTATGTATTCCTTTGGTTGATCTGGCAGAACCAACCCCAAATTCAACTTTATTATTCTGATTTTACTATCATATTTTCTATCTGTAATAATATCTCCTGTTGCTTAAACTACTTTTGAAATTACAAAGAAAGCACATTTTCTTGGCCTTTGAAAAATGTTGTAAGAAAGTATCGTTAAGCAGTAAAGTGGTAAGTGCAGGAAACACGGTGTTGGTGGAATCTTTGTTGAAACTTTCAGCTTTGAACTTCACACACAGAAAACCATTAAATGCTGGGATAATAGAACCAGTTTCATTGTATCCCCTTTGTTTGGCTATCTCTATGGTTTATCAGTTCCCATAGAATATAGGACTGGAGGGGGTCTTGAGAGGTCATTTAATCTATTGCTCTATGGCCTGAAGGTTCTAAGGCCTCATATGCTCTACAAGATACCTTTTCACTTTAGTTCTTACCGGTTTAAATGGTGTTTGGAATTCCTGGTAAATATTTGGGAAGGTTGCAAATGTCATAGGGAAGAAAGAACTTGTACACACAAAAATTATAGAAAAGTCACCTACTAAAAAACTTGAACAAGAAATTGTCAGAAAAATGAAAGCATTTATTAGTTGGAAAGTACGGGTCTCTGGCTTATTGGAGAAATTTTGATACAAAAAGTATAAAAGGTTTTAGCGTTTTGGCCTAACATTTCATGAGGACGACTATTCACAGAAACAACAATAATATGGGCTTTTATGTCACATGGGCAGTAATGAGTCAAATGTACTGAGAATAATATGCCTATTTCCTACATGGCACGGATCCATCAGGGATGACCTATTCTCTCCAAGAGATTAATATTCTTAGAAGAAACAGAAATGATACTGGAAGTCACTGCAAGAATATAAATAGTGGGTTATTATAGATCCAACTAAACAATGATCATTTAGAATGAGTCATTCTTATACTAACAATATTTCTGACTCAGTCTCTGACTCATACTATTAAAATCCCAGGGGTTTCGAAGATCAACTTTTCAACTGATATTTAGAGAGGTAGGATAAGGTAGATTGAGTAGCATCTAGTTGTTTTTATGGATGAAAAACTGTCAAATTCAGATCTCTCTATATTAGTCCTAATTTTAGAGTGACTTAGTCAGCCCATAGTGATTACATAAGGCTACAAAATCATTGACAACATAACAGCAATAAATAAAAAATAGACCAAACAGTGACTATTGATTTCAACCAAAATATCTAACTAATCTTCATATTCTTCACTTGATTTACTAAAACATTTAAAGTTCATAGTTTTTTAAAAGTCATTATCACTTCAAGAGTTACTAAGAATTTCAAAGATGATACAAAAATAATTCGTGATAACTAAATGCACATCAGTACACGTGAAACAGATAACTTAATGTGACAGGTTGTTCACTTAGAAGAGATAAAACTGTTGAAATTCAAGAAAACAAACATTAGTGTCCTAGGTTGAGATGGATTAACGAACAGCAGTTAACAAAAACTGAAGAAAACAGTAAGTACTGGTGTGGAGGCAGTATCAAATCATGTCAATGTAAAAACAAAACCCAGGAATTCAGTGTTGTTTGATACCTGTGTTCCTGTGTTAACACTCTTTTGGCTTTATGGAGTATTCGAATACAGTCTGAAGGCATTACTGTACAAAAACATGTTGGTAACAAAATATATTTACTGCAAGAGAGTTGCAAGTTAAATAATAATTTAACCTAACAAAAAAGAAGAAGGGGGAAGTCCATGGCAATTTGGAATAGATCCCATGTTCCATGAAATAACAAAACTCTCAAAAAAATTGTTTTTCAGCTTTAACATTCAGAAACATTAAGGATGAAAACATAGATAATTGATATCTGGCATTGTAACATATGCCAACTTCGGTAGCAAGTGTTGTGTTCAACTTTGTGACCTCCAAAATACTTGCATTGAGTGCCTTTCATTACTAATAGTTTAGATTTAGCTCTGTCACTTTTCTCAGCATGTAGCTGTGAAAATCTCACTTTGATTTTCTGATTCTCAGTTGATCTGTGTGTCAGATAATCATGGTTACCTTGAAAAATCCTCATGAAAATCAGCTGGGACAATGTTTATATATAAATTATGCAGAATAGTAGCTGGTGCATACTAGATGAACAATAACTTACAGCTCTTTACATTGTCATGTCATTTATCCCCTAAACTATTGCAATGTCTTCCTTGCAGGCAACGTTCTTCAGTCTTTTCCAGCCTTCTCAAGATCATGCAATTTTCAAATAGCTATTTTCCAAATAACATTCCAATTGCATCATATGCCTGGTCAAAATTGTCTTCTCAATAAATTAAATTTTCATAACTTAGCCGGGTCCCCATATTTCCCAGCATTGTCTCATTTCTTTACTTTTGCAGCCTAATATTCCAAATGATCGATATGTAACAGCCATATTGTACTGCTTGTTATTCCAGGACACCTTCTCACTTCCTCACCTGTATGTCTTTGTTTATTCTGCCCACTGTATAGTGCTTATGTAGCCTCCTGGAATCTGTCCTGGAATTTGCCTGTTTACTCTCAGATCAATGTCCTGCCCTTTTCCTCTTTTGCACTGAGTCACAGGAACTACATTTCCCAGTGATTTTTTTAGCAACTGATTTCTGAGTAAAATTAACCAGTGTGAGGCACTGACAGAAAACTAGAAGGTAGAAAAGTAAGAGTATTTCTACTGTGCTTTTTCTTTCTCTCCCTCAGGCAGAGTCTATAGCTACCCCTGAATGTTTTTCACGTTCTCTGGTTCAACCAGCTACCATTTCCTCTATGGTTTTATCTTCCACTGGGGACTCTGTGTCTTGGGCTCTGGTCAAGCTGTCTATTTCTATTTTCTTTCAGCCTTGAGAAGGAGTGAGTCCTCAGTGGTACGTATCTTCAGAAGCAGTTATTTCTGAATTGCCTGTGTGGTTCCTGAGCATTTCCCTCCTTTGTGAATCAATTTCCCTGTATTAAGTTTCCTTAGATTGAAGAATGTACAGTGGTTTCTGCTTCCTTTCTAGACTAGACTATGCCTACCACAGAGTGACATAGTTTTGGATTCAAATACTGGCTCCATGATGTCAGAAAAGCTACTTAGCTGAGTTTCGTTTTCTTCACCAGTATCCTAATAATGTTCTGTAAGGATTAAACAAAAATCATGTATGAAAACACATATATAACATCTGGAGTACATTAGTTAATTAATAGTTAGGTTTTCACCTCTCATTTTCTGTGCCAGAAGCCAGTTAAATAAATATGAGCTGAAATTAATTGATTATTTGAATGTCAGGGAATAAACAAGAATCATAGGTAATGTTTACTTTTAGATGCATCTCATTATTTATATCATTCATTCTCTAAAAGTGTGCCTTATTATTCATTTGAATCTTAAGGTGTTTTAGTTATAACCATGTATCAGATATATTTAGCAGATTACTAAGCAACTATTGTATATCAAATATCATTACATGGAAGGTCCTATTTTAACAAAATATTATGTAGCTCAGGGGATGTGTGCCAGGTGAATATGGATGAACTGAGGGTAGAACAATCCCCAAAGTCCTGAGGGAGACAAGTAACAGGAAGAGTAAGGGATTTGTTGGATAAACATTAAGGTCAGCGGATTAGACCGAGGAATCAGAAGGAACTTTCCAATTACAAGGGATTTTCATTTTGCTTTCAGTATGAACAAGAAACTAAAACAATCTAGGACTGTTTCGCACTTAAGTAGGTCAGTAAGTTGGGGATCTGAAATGCACTTTCTTCTCCTATGATAGCTCATAAAGGTGGGGCCTTTCTATTTTGATTATTCATGATTTTTCTGGGAACACCTCTTCAGACCTCAAACTATTTTTTCACTATTTCTGCCAGAACCATGACTATAGTGGTTTAGTGATGCATGTAGCCAGGCATTCACATTTTATCTTGGGAAAAGCACTAGCCAATATATTGTTTGTCATCTGCATTTCAGGTATAATAGGCTTGCTGTGCTCTTGTTGTAGAAAGTATCCAACCCCAGAACGGAAGTCTGCAGCAAGAGAACAAAGGTTAATTTCATGTCTCTTCAGATCCCAGGGCATCTAGAGAACTTCATCTAACTAAGTTGCAAAGGATTAAAGTATCTCTATTTAAAGCTGGTGGCAACATATTACCTGACTTCAAATTATACTACAAGGCTCTAGCAACCAAAACAGCATAGTACTGGTATAAAAATTGGCACAAAAGAAGACATTTATATAGCCAACAAACATGAAAAAAAAGCTCATCATCACCGGTCATTAGAAAAATGCAAATCAAGACTCCATTGTGATACCATCTCATGCCAGTTAGTATGGCAATCATTAAAAAGTCAGGAAACAGCAGATGCTGGGGAGGATATGGAGAAATAGAAACACTTTTAAACTGTTGGTGAGAGTGTAAATTCGTTCAACCATTGGGGAAGACAGTGTGGCAATTCCTCAAGGATTTAGAACAAGAAATACCATTTGACCCAGCAATCCTATTACTGAGTATATACCCAAAGGATTATAAATAATTCTATTATAAAGACACATGCACACGTATGTTTATTGCAGCACTGTTCACAATAGCAAAGACTTAGAACCAACCCAAATGCCCATCAACGAGATTGGATAAAGAAAATGTGGCACATATACACCATGGAATACTATGCGGCCATAAAAAAGGATGAGTTCATGTCCTTTGCAGGAACATGGATGAAGCTGGAAACCAATGTTCTCAGCAAACTGACACAAGAACAGAAAACAAACACCACATGTTCTCACTTATAAGTAGGTGTTGAACAATGAGAACACATGGACACAGGGAAGGGAATATCACACACCAGGGACTGCTGGATGGTAAGGGGCTAGAGGAGGGATAGCAGGCAGTGAGGAGCTAGGGGAGGAATAGCATTAGGAGAAATACCTAATGTAGATGACAGGGTAATGAACGCAGCAAACCACTATGGTACGTGTATACCTATGTAACAAACCTGCATGTACCCCAGAACTTAAAGTATAATGATGAAAAATAATAGGCACTAAAATAAGTGGAACAGAATAGAGAACCCAGAAGTAAAGCTGCAAATCTACAGCAACTGATCTTTAACAAAGTTAGCAAAAATATACACTGGGGAAAAGGTATCATTTTTAATAAGTAGTGCTGGAAAAATTGGATCACCATATTCAGGAAAATATAAGTGGATCCCTATTATTCACCATACTAAAAAATCAATCTACAATGAATTAAAGGCTTAAATGTAAGAACTGAAACTATAAAAATACTAGAAGAAAACCTAGAAAAAGCTCCTTAGACATTGATCTAAGCAAAGACATCATGGCTAATAACTCAAAAGCACAAGCAACAGAAACAAAAATAGACAAGTGGGAATTAATTAAACTAAAAAGCTTCTGCACAGCAAAAGAAATAATCAACACAGTGAACAGGTAGCCTCCAGAGTGGGAAAACATATTTGCAAACTATGCAACCAACAGGGGACTGTATCCAGAATTTACAAGGAGCTCAAACAATTCAACAAAAATAACAACAACAACAAAATAACCTCATTAAAAAGTGGAAAATTACTTGAATAAACCTTTTTTAAAGAAGACATACAAATTGCCAAGAACTGAGCATCAGAGAGATGCAAATTAAAACCACAATGGGATGCCATCATACAAGTCATAATGTGGCTATTACTGGAAGTCAAAAAAATCACAGATGTTGGCAAAGTTGCAGAGAAAAGGAAATACTTATACACTGTTGAGTACAACCTTTATGGAAAAGAGTACAAAAATTACTCAAAGAACTAAATATAGAACTACCATTCAATCTAGCAATCCCGCTACTGTATATCTACTCGAAGGAAAAGAAATAATATGAAAAAGACACTGGCTCTAACATATTTATCACAGAATCATTCACAATAGCAAAGATATGGGATGGACCTGTGTCTGTCAACAGATATTTGGATTAAAAAATGTGGCAGACATACATAATGGAATACTATTCAGTCATACAAAATGAAATCATATCTTGTACAAATACATGAATGAAACTGGAGGCCATTATTTTAAGTCAGCTCAGAAACAGAAAGTCAAATACCACATGTTCTCACTTACAAATGGAAGCTAATATATGGAAATAGTGTGTGAATTGATAGACTATGGAGATTCAGAAGGGTGGGAGGCTGGGAGGGGGTGACAGATAAGAAATTGCTTAATGGGTATAATGTCCATTATTTGGGTGATGGCTACACTAAAAACCAACTTTACTACTAAGTAATATATCCATGTGATAAAAGTATATGTTAAATATATATTTATGATATATAATATAAATATCTCATATTAAGTTTATGTATTAACAAAATACATATTAAAACTATCGCACTTGGATTCTACTACAGACCCTTGTCTGCATCTGAGATAAATTCTGGTTAGATATGTTAAGAGAGAAAAGAACTCAGCCAGTGTTAAACATTGGGACTGTAGGAGTAATCTAATTTCCCCAAAGACTGTTTCATCTGTGGATTAGAGGTAGTGGCCAACATGGGATGACATCTGGGATAAGCAAAAGCTCCTCTTAATGTTTTGTGTCTCATCAGCTCTATACCTCAAGGAAAACTTAATTCCTTAGACTCAAGAACTAATTGGCTCAATCACCTCCAACTTTTAACTAACTACCAAATCCATGGAATATTCTGGAATATTGAACAAAGCTATATGAAATTTTGATTGCAACAACATAAGTTCTTATGAGAGATAGTCTTAAATTATCTCCATCAAACATTATTTTACTTACCTAAATACAGAGGTAGCTAAGCAATTTTTAAAATGCTCATTGGTCCTTGAAAATACATAAATTTTGAGGGTTATTTTTTTTTCCTTTAATTGCAGCTGTTATCCTGGTAATACAGGTTAATTTAGATCTTAATATCAGATTACATCAGTTTACCTTAAACCATGGAAATAGTTTTTTTGAAGAACTCTATCTGTTGTGTTCTCAATGGAAATAATGAAAGATAAGGGCATTATCCACAGAGATCAGCATATCAACTAAGCATAATATAATGCAGAATGAAACATGTGCTAGAAGAGAAGTTCTATGAGAGTAGATCAGAAGGAACTTTTATGCTTCTGATTAATGCATAGGAGAAGATTTAATTACAATTGCATTTAAGTCAAGATTAAAACATAGGTAATATTTAGCTAAGTTGAAAACCATAGAAAGAGTATACCTGGTTGAAAAAAATACAAGCCAAGTTACAAAAGAACTCAAGAGTGTGTGGAGAGGAGATTTAGAGAGCCACAAGCATTTGGACTGGAGTTTGTAATTCTGGGTAGACTAAATGTGTGGGAAGATAATTTAAGTCATAAATTATATAATTTTGATCTGGAGGCCTCAGAACTTTTAATTTTGGTAAAGATACACCATCTCAGGTTATTGAATAGGGATACTATGTGACTCAGCCTCTATTTTGAAAAGGAAAACCTTAAGAATCTTAAGAGGTGCATTAGAGAACAAAGAGGCTAGAAACAGACCAATTTAGGAGTGAGTCTATGGAATAGACAAGGGATTCTGAGTGCATGGATTTTGTCAATGGTGGTGAGAATGGGAAGTCTGGATGAACATGAAAAACATTCTCAAAGTTGAATCAAGAAGACCCTCCTAACTAATTAGAATTATAAAGTGGACAGGTGGACACAGGAAAAAAAATTGTTTCAGAAGATCATAACTGAAAAAATAATAGCAACATTAGTAGACATACAGAGCACAATGAGTGAAATCAACTTTGGCAGAAGGGCAGGTAGTTTAAGACATCGAATTAGGAACATATGTGGGTACTCATGTATAATGGTTATGTGAGTCAGCAGCTCAGAAGAGAACTGAAATTGTGACTGACTCCTACAAATATGCAATTTTTAAATTTTTTTCCAATCCTTTTATTTACATATCTGGCACAATCTGCCAAAGGGACTTTCAATGACACCTACAGCATTGACTCCCTATTATGAAGCTGCTGAGTTTTAGCCCCACATTGTAAATTACCTCTTCGTTGTCCTACCTGGACATTTTAAAAACCTGCCAAATTCAACATATTCAAAACTGGTGTCATCATTTCTCATCTTCCAGTGAAATCTGCTCTGAAGCCTGAAGAAATGGCAGTGCTGGGCTGGATGCAGTGGCTCACACCTGTAATCCCAACACTTTGGGAGGCCAAGGTGGGCAGGTCACGAGGTCAAGAGATCGAGACCATCCTGCCCAACATGGTGAAACCCCATCTCTACTAAAAATTTAAAAATTAGGTAGGTGTGGTGGCTCATGCCTGTAGTCTCAGCTACTTGGGAGCCTGAGGCAGGAGAATCACTTGACCAGGAAGGTAGAGGTTGCAGTGAACCAAGATCATACCACCACACTCCAGCCTGGTGACAGTGAGATTCTCTCTCAAAAAGAAAAAGAAAAAGAAATGCTGGTGAATGTCGTTATTATCATCAACCTGGATACCAACAACTTACACCACAGCAGCACAAAACAAAACACATACACAAACTTGTGAGTCATCCTAAACTCCTCTCCATTCTGATATCACTAGTCTAGATCCTAATACTTTTTTTTAAGGATTACTGAAATAAATTTCTACCAGAAGCTTTTCCCTGTGGACTAGCTGTAAAATTCACTTCCCATACAGCTACCTGAGTGCCACTACTAGTGCCTTGTAGTATAATTTGAAGTCTGTCAAATTCACTCCTCATACAGCTACCTGAGTGCCACGTAAAGTGGCAATATCATTATTTCACCTTAAATCACATTATATTCTGTCTTCATGTGGCTTATTTTGTTCCTAAAGAAGAGAACAACCTACATTGTTGTTTTTTAATGATTACTTTCTGGAATAGCAATCCTCAAAAGTTTCTGAATAAACAAAAATATTTATGTTTAGAGTCATTAATATGAAATAGTAGTTGAAGGGGTGGCAGTGGGGAAGGACCAAATGTAAAGAAAAAAGAGGATAAGCAATACAACTTTCAAGAAAGAGATCAAAAGAGAAAGCTGTAGAGGGTTAAAGAAATGGATAATCGTAAAAGAACCAAAGGGAAATAACATTTAAGAGAAGAACATTTTAAGGAGGAAGAATTATGTACTTACTTAATCTCTGTAAGCAGTAAACTATTATGACTCTCAAAACTCTTTATGGCTTCCTCCTTTTGACAGCTTGATGCTTTCTCTTCCACTTTTTCTACCAGCCACATGCATACGGCTGTTGTCCACAGTTCCATCCCTCACCTGCTTCTCCTTCCACTCCGTACCATCTCCCTGGGAAATCATTTTCAGTTCTGAATATGAACTATCACTGATGCACGGTGACTTCTAAACCTATATTCCCAGCCCTCTTTGTTTCTACTGACAATTTCTGCAAGATTACATGCGTTCACACTTGCAAAATGAAGACAGCTTCTTTCCCAAATATGCTTATCTTAACCGCCTGTATTCTATAACTCGTTTGATGTAAGCATTTCTTTTATTCCACAAGCATAAAATGTGCTTCATGCTTGACCGTGTTCTTTCTTATACCCCGATCCATATCATTCACCAAATCTCATCAACTCTGTCTTCTAAATGTGTCTTTCATCTTCTCCCCTACCACCTCCACTTTTACTATTCTCATTCATTTCTTCGGCATGATTTGTGTAGATTATTACAGAGGCTCAAAACAGGTACGTTCACCACAATCTCTCCCAATACAAAGTATCCTTCATATGGTTGTCAGAGATAATTTTCTAAAGTGGAACATGAAATACTCTCATCTGTTTTAAAAAAGCAAATAAATAAATAGAACCATCTTAGCTCTACAATGATCAGGGAAAACTTTTCAATCTATTAATATCTGATAAAGGGACTTCTAAAATATGATTACAACTGTATTTTTTAGAAACATCTCTAAATGCTTTTTCTACATTATAAAACAAATAGAAAAGTTCTCAAATTGTCTTATTCAACGTGTTTTGTTATATTTTCATGTCTTTGTTGAATTTGCCTACTTATCTGGGAATTCTTTTTGGATAATATCTGCTTATTCATGATGAATTGTTTCAAACATCATCCTTTTTGTAAAAAATGTTTGAGACTTTATGTGTGTGTTTGCTTGTTTGAGGTGGAGTCATACTCTGTCACCCAGGCTGGAGGGCAGTGGCATGATCTCAGCTCACTGCAACTTCATCTTCCAAGGTTCAAACGATTCTCCTAACTCAGCCTCCCAGGTAGCTGGGATTACAGGTGCCCACCACCACACCCAGATAATTTTTGTATTTTTAGAAAGAGACGGAGTTTCACCATGTTAACCAGACTGGTCTCAAACTCCTGACCTCAAGTGGTCCACCCTCTTTGGCCTCCCAAAGTGCTGAGATTACAGGTGTGAACCACCATGCCTAAGTAGACTTAATGTGCTAAATCCAACTTTTCAAAGAGGAAAGCCTCTAGTTTGTAGTTAGAAGCTATGCCTTCTTACAAATTTATATCTGTGATAACCATTTAAATTGTGATCATAATAAAAGCTGTCAGTTCATAAGAAAATTGCCTCTAGCTACCTTTTCTGCCCTCCGAATTATCTCATTGGTATAGTGTGAACCCTTAACTTCATGTGCTTGTGCTTTTCAGTGAATGTGTACTTTTGTTTCACTGCTAATATTAAGTGAAAGCCCATAGTTTTGTATATAATATGTATTTTTGTACCATAATACATTGCTCAGAGCTAGTTTGTATCAGATGCTCAGCCATTAGATAAAGTATCATTTCTTCACTGCAGTGAAAACTGTGAAACTGTGGCCAAGAAATTGATCCTGTTTTTTTACTTTATTTTGCCTTGCTGAAAAAATTAAAGAGCATAAGCTTTGCCTTATATTACTGCCGTATTGATACATCTATTCCCACCTGAAAGCTATGATGCATGTTTAACAATAAGCAAATCATCAAGGAACGCACCATGCAGACACAAATTCAATCTATAGATGACAGTCCCTGCCAAAATGCCATCTGAACCACGATACTTCATATTTGGGCCTGAGTACCCCAAAAGAAAGAAAACTGTGTAATGCAGAGGGGGAGACCAAGTGAAACCCAATCATGCTAAGCATCACAATTGTAAAGGCAAGGTGAATAAGAAGAAATGAAAAGCTATTCATTGCAGCTGCTTCCACATGGGACAAATGATTCTTATGTTTGAAATAGATTTAAGTGTCCCCAAACAGCAATCTCACTCTCGCACAGGAAATGAAAGTAAAAGCAAGCAAGCAGCCAGTCAGAAACAGTCACCACCTTCTGGGTGTAGCCACTTGAGAACTGGCAGAATGTGCAGCTCTGTCAGATCCATGCAATTATAAAAACATTTGAATAGGAATACTTGAAAATGATCTTTAACTCTACTGGGATGTTGAAATGACTTTTTTGAACTTTTCTCATTTTTCTCGTTTTTTTTTTTTTTTTTTTTTTTTTTTTTTTTTTCTCACTCTGTAAGATAAATTATGACCTAAATGTTTCATGCTCAGCTTTCTGGTTGAATTTTGAGTTTTACCATAATTTTATTTGTATACATTGAGAAGTTTTAATAAATTGTGTCAACTAGAAAAACAGTGAGAATCATTGTTTCAGATGTGGAATGGCTGCCTACAGACTTGAGCTGTTATTTGAAATTCCATTGAATTCTAAATTTCAGCACAGTGTTTTCAGAGTTAGCTGTTCATGCTTTATTAATGTTTACTAATTATAGAATGTAATTCTTGACACCTAAGCATTATATATTAGTTAACGACATGCAAAAGCTATTGTATTTGCACCCAGGCAACTGGACCTGTTTATTATAGTATATTTGTCTGTGTGTGTGTGTGTGTTTGTCTGTGTGTGTCTGTGTATGTGAGTATGTTGAGTATGTTTAGTTTTAAATGGGTATGTCATTTAGCACCTATGGTAACATGTAAATCCTGAGATTCTGTCTATTTGAACTTTTAAAATAGTTACTTTTTAGCAGTAAACCTTGGCCTACTCATATCACAGATTTTTTGGGAGAAAATTGTAACAGATCCTGTGTTAGGTCAGTTTGTAAAAGTTAAATTAATAGACACATGTAATGCTTTGCTATTTAGAAGGCAGCATTATAAGTCACAGGATTTATATTCTAGTTTCCTTTCTACTGCTTACTTGTTTTACGGCCATAGTTGAATCCGTTAACCTTTATGTGCCTCTGTAAAAGAAAACTGATTTTTGTAGTTCATGATCACTTCAAAGAAGCATATTTATTTTCTTTTCCTCTTACAATTCTTAGGTGGTAGTTACAGCAATAACAAAAATAACTGATTTATTGAACATGGACTTCAAGATTATATTATCAATAGGTTAAGATTAGAATTAATGAAGATCAACCATGATCTGTTTGTGGATTAAAAAATTATAATCTCGATACAGAGTTCACTCTTACTCCTAGCCTTTGTTCATAGTTCCCGCATTCTAAGATATTGTTACATATTACCAGATGAACATGCTGATTTAATCATGGTCCCTTTAGGCCCCATGCCATCAAGTGCACAAATTTGAAATTTGGGACAAAATTTAGACTTATGATTGGTGAGAGAACAGAGCAGTTATAACTGATAATATTAATAATATTAATAAATATTTAAGAGAGCATGTAATATATTTCAAATAGTCTTCTAAATACTTTACATGAGTAGATGGTTTCATCTTCACAATATGCCTGGGAGATAAGAACTATTATTTTACATTTTATGGTTGAGAAAATTGAAGAACTGAGAGGTTTAATTCACATAAATATTAAGAGACACAACATAGATATGATCTAAGGAAGTGAGACCTGAGTTGAGTCAATGAGCTCTACCATCAGCAAACTATGATCTAACTGAACTTGAAGATATTTGTTAGTCTTACTAGTTTATGCCTAATATAATAATAATAACTTAGCCTAATTCTCCTAAAGGTGAATTTTTAACATTCCAGGGGTACTTGAAAAAGAACATTAAAGTTATTAGATACATCTCTCTCTTTGATGATTGATGGAAATATGATTTCAAATAATATATTCTGGTAGTACATATGATCCAGGAAGGGAGGGAGAGCAAGATGGCTGAATAGAAGCTTCCACAAATTGTCCTCCTCACAGGAACAAAAATTTAACAACCATCTGCATTAAAAAAAAGCACCTTCTTAAGAACCAAACCTCAGGTGAGTGATTATAGTATCTGATTTTAACTTGATATTGCTGAAAGAGACACTGAAGAGGGTAGGAATGACAGTCTTAACTTGCCAATGCCACTCCTCTTTCTAGTCTGCTAGCAATGGCTACGTTATGCAAAGAGATAATCCATGCTTTGGGGAGAGGAAGAGCGCAGTGACTATGGGAACTTGCATTGGAACCTGGTGCTGCCAACACCAGGCAGAACTCAGGTAGCACCCTTGGAGGGAACATTTAGACCAGCCCTAGTCACAGGGACGTTGCCCATTCCAGTGGTCAGAACCTGAGTTCTGGCAACCCTTGTCACTGTGGGCTAAAAAGCTCTGGGATTCCAATTACACTTGAAAGGCAGTCTAGGCCACAAGGAGTGTGACTCCTAGGAAAGTTCTTGTGCTGCGATAAGTGTGGAGCCAATGTCTGTAGACCACGCAACCTTGTGATACATCAGCTGGGGTGAATAAAAGAGTGCTGCGTCATCCCTTTCCCAACCACAGATAGTGCAGCTCACAGCTCCAAAAGAGGCTCCTTCCTTCTGCTTGAAAAGTGGAGAATGAAGAGTAAAGAGGACTTCATTCTGCAACTTGGATACCTGTTTAACCACGGTAGGATGGAGCATTGGGTAGAATTGTGGGGTCCACATTCCAGGCCATAGCTCCTAGATGACATTTCCAGGTACATACTGGGTTCGAAGGGAACCTGCTGCCTTGAAGGGAAGTACTCAATCCTTGCAGGGTTTATCACATGTTGACCAAAGAGCCCCTGGACCCTGATCAGCAGCAGTAGCCAGGTAGTACATGTTATGGGCCTCAGTGAGACTGTGAAAAGTATTTGCTTCTGGTGTGACCCAGAACATTCACAGATGTGGTGGCCATGCAGAGAGATGCCTTCTGATGGAGAAAAGCAGAGAAAGGAATAAAGGGGACTTTGCCTTGAGCTTAGGTTTAAGCTTGGCCACAGTGGGGAAAAGAACCAAGTGGGCTCTTGAGGCTCCCAATTCCAGTGCATGGCTCTTGGATTGCATCTCTGGGCCTGTTCTGGGCCAGAGGGGAGCTTATTGCCCTGAAGGGTGAGTCCCAGCCCTGGAAGTATTTATCACAAAGATACTGAAGGGCTCTTGGGCTTTAAGAACATTGGTGGTACCTTGGCAGTAATCCCTGTGGGCCTGTGGTGATTGTGGATACTGGGAGAGTCCTCTGCCTGAGGAAAGGGAGGGAAGAGTGGTAAGGACTTTGTCTGGTGGTTTCAATGCCAGATCAGACAAAGTAGAATAGAGCACCTGATAGATTTATAAAGTTTCCGACTCCCAGTCCCTGGCTCCCAGACAACATCTCTGGATTCACCTGGGGAGCTCATTACATTTAAGTGAAGGACATAAGTCTGATTGCCTTTACTGCCTTTACATTTTATGGATGAGAAAATTGAAGAACTGAGAGGTTTAATTCACATAAATATTAAAAGACACAACATAGATATGATCTAAGGAAGTGAAACTTGAGTTGAGTCACTGAGCTCAGAATTCAACCAGAGGTACAAAGAGGAGCTGGCATCCTTCCTTTTGAAACTATTTCAAACAATAGAAAATGAAGGAATCCTCCTAAACTCATTTAATGAAACCAGAATTCTCATACCCAAACCTGGCAGAGACACAAAAACAACAAAAAATTTCAGGCCAATATCACTGGTAAACATAGATGTGAATATCCTCAGTGAAATATTGGCAGACTGAATCCAGCAGCACATTTAAAAGCTTATCCATCACAGTCAAGTTGGCTTCATCCTGAAATGCAAAAATGGTTCAACATACATAAACATCAATAAACATAATTCATCCCATAATCAGAACCAATGCAAACAACCACTTCATGTCTCAATAGACATAGAAAAGGTCTTTGATAAAATTCAACACCCCTTCATGCAGAAAATACTCAATAAACTTTGATGGAACATATCTCAAAATAATAGCTATTTATGACAAACCCACAGCCAATATCCTAAATGAGCAAAAGCTGGAAGCATTTCCTTTGAAAACTGGCACAGGACAAGGTTGCCCCCTCTCACCTATTCAACATAGTATTGGAAGTTCTGGTCAGGGCAATCAGGCAAGAGAAAGAAATATGGCGTATTCAAATAGGAAGAAGTCAAATTATCTCTGTTTGCAGATGACAAAATTATATATTTAGAAAACCCCACTGTCTTAGCCCAAAACGTCCTTAAGCTGATAAACAACTTCAGCAAAGTCTCAGGACACAAAATCAACGTGCAAAAATCACAAGCATTCCCATACACCAATAATAGACAGAGAGACAAATCATGAGCAAACTCCATTCACAATTGCTAAAAAGAGATTAAAATACCTAGGAATACAACTTATAAGGGATGTGAAGAACCTCTTCAAGGAGAAGTGCAAACCACTGCTCAAGGAAATAAAAGAGGACACAAACAAATGGAAAACCATTCCATGCTTTTGGATAGGAAGAATCAATATAGTGAAAATGGCCATACTGCCCAAAGTAATTTATAGATTCAATGCGATTCTCATCAAGCTAGCATTGACTTTCTTCACAGAATTAGAATAAACTACTTTAAATTCCATATGGAACCAAAAAAGAGCCCTGATAGCCAAGGCAGTCATAAGCAAAAAGAACAAAGCTGGAGGCATCATGCTACCTGACTTCAAACTATGCTACACGGTTACAGTAACCAAAGCAGCATAGTACTGGTACCAACACAGATATACAGAGCAAGGAAATAGAACAGAGGCCTTGGAAATAACACCACACATCTACAACCATCTGATCTTTGACAAACTTGACGAAAACAAGCAATGGGGAAAGGATTCCCTGTTTAATAAATGTTGTTGGGAAAACTGGCCAGTCATATGCAGAAAACTAAAACTGGACCCCTTCCTTACACCTTATACAAAAATTAACTCAAGATGGACTAAAGAGATAATCCATCCACCTAACAAAGTGCTAATATCCGGAATCTACAAGGAACCTAAACAAATTTACAAGAAAAGAACAAACAAATAAAAGAGTGAAGGATATGAACAGAAACTTTTCAAAAGAAGACATTTATGTGGCCAACAAACATATAAATAAAAGCTCATCATCACTGCTCATTAGAAAAATGCAAATTAATACCACAATAAGATACCATCTCATGCCAGTTAGAATGGCAATCATTAAAATGTCAGGAAATAGCAGATGTTGGAGAGGATATGGAGAAATAGGAACACTTGTACACTGTTGGTGGGAGTGTAAATTAGTTCAACCATTGTGGAAAACAGTGTGGTGATTTCTCAAGCATCTAGAACCAGAAATAGCATTTGATCCCCAATCCCATTACTGGATATATACCCAAAGGATTATAAATTATTTTACTATAAAGACACATGCATACATACAACAACAAAAAATTTCAGGCCAATATCCCTGATAAACATTGTTGTGAACATTGATATGTTTATTGCAGCACTATTCACAAGAGCAAAGACGTGGAACCAACCCTAATGCCCACCAGAGTTACACTGGATAAAGTAAATGCGGCACACATACACTATGGAATACTATGCAGCCATGAAAAAGAATGAGTTTATATCCTTTGCAGGGACATGGATGAAGCTGGAAATTGTCATTCTCACCACACTAAGACAGAAACAGAAATCCAAACACTGCATGTTCTGACTTAGAAGTGGGAGTTGAACAATGAATACATATGGGCACAGGGAGAGGATCATCATACACCAGGGCCTGTTGGGGGCGTGGAGGAGAAGGGGAGAGATAGCATTAGGAAAAATACCTAATGTAGTTGACAGGTTTATGGATGCAGCAAACTATCATGGCACATGTATACCTATGTAGCAAGCCTGCACATTCTGCACATGTATCCCAGAACATAAAGTATATATATATATATATATATATATATATATATATATATATATATATATGTATATATATATCTCAAATATATACATATATACATACAAAACACCAAAAACAATTGCAACAAAAGCCAAAATTGACAAATGGAATCTAATTAAACTAAAGAGTTTCTGCATAGCAAAATAAACTGTCATTAAAGAGGCAACCCACAGAATGGGAAAAAAGATGTATATCAAATATATATGTATATATTGATGTATATGTATATATACATACACTTTATGTTCTGGGACACATGCGCAGAATGTGCAGGTTTGCTACATAGATATACATGTGCCATGGTGGTTTGCTGCACCCAAAAAATTGTCAAATATATACATATATATGTATACATATAAATGCATATATATTTGATATGTATCTTTATATTCGATATATATATCAAATATACATGTATAGTTGTATATGTTTGATATATCTTATGTATATCAATATATGTATGTATATATAACATACAATCATATGTGCATATATTTGTATATATATCAATATATATTTGTATATATAGATATGTATATCTATTTCAATATATGTATATATCATATCAAATCTATATACATATATAAAATATATATATTTTATGTAAATGTATACATGACAGTTTATATATCAAATATATACACATCAAATATATTTACACTTTATGTTCTGGAATACATGTGCAGAACGTGCAGGTTTATTATATTTATATATATATATATATATATATATATATATATATATGTAGCTGGCTAAAACCCACCAAAACCAAGATGGAGGTAGGAGTAATCTTTGATCGTCCTCACTGCTACAATCCTACCAGCGTTGTGACAGTTTACAAATACTGTGGCAATGTCAGGAAGTTACTATATACAGTCTAAAAAGGGTGGCATTAATAATCCACCCATTGGTAGCATATAATCAAGATATAATCATAAAAGTGGACAACCAACAGCCCCCAGGACTACTCTGCCTATGGAGTAGCCATTTTGTATTCTTTTACTTTCTTAATATACCTGCTTTCACTTTAAAAATTTAATAAATAAATAAAGACATCTTCCAAAATTTTTGTCCTACTGAAAACACTTAAAGAATTATAAGAGATTGGCATATTTTCATTTCAAAAATTTATTATTGGTTTTAAGGTTCTTCAAAGCATGTTTTCTCCTATGGCTTCTGCCTGAATTTGAGTATGCCAGAATTCCTTAGAGAATTCTATAGTTAGGAATAACCATCACTTCTCTAAACTTAAAAACAAAAGATGAAAAAAAAATATATGCTGAACATGTATCCATGTATATTTATATATTTCACGTTATCTGTGTTTTTTATTTATTTGCCTTAATAAAAGAGATTGGTATAATATCAATTAATTAGAAATCTTTTCTCCCCGTAGGTACTGGATATTTAATCTTTACAAGCTTAGTTTTCTCCCAGTAATAAAAAAAAGTATCTGCTGTGTTTTGTCTTCATGAGGATTAAATCAATAATGCATCTGACAAGCTTTGTATAATGCTTGAGTTATATTAAACACTTAATGCTCATTTCTTATAAAAAAATGAAAAAATGTGTGTGGTGAGGTGGAGAGAAAAAGGGAGGAAGAGAATAGTTTTACTTCTGGATATTTATTCATTTATTCAATATGTCCACAAAAATATTTGTACAAGAATGTATATAGTATCATTATTCTTAGAAGTCAAAAAATTGAAAACACCCAAATATCCAAGTGGAAAATGTATTAAAAGTTATAATTTATTCAAATAATAAAATATTGCTCAGCAATAACACACAATTAAAAATTACATAAAAACATGGAAAAACTTTGAAAAACATATTGAACAAAAGAAGACAGAATCATATAGTTTACGATTCTAGTTATATTAAGGTCAAAAACAGACAAAATTAGTAGATGGTGATAAAAATTGGAAAGTAGTTGCCTTCTGAGTTGAGGAAGTTGACTGGAAATATTCAGAAGAAGAGTTTCTGAAATGACAGAAATGTTTTTTTACCTGGTTTGGGATGACAGTCATATAAGGTGCACAAAATTGTCCAAATTCATCTATCTAAACACTTCAGTGTATGCTAAATTATGTAAATTGTATCAAAATACATAAATAAATGAACTTTAAAAATAAACAATAAAGAGGCCAACAAATATATTTTAAGATTTCTTTTAAACTGATATGAGAAATCTTGATAGCTAGACCCTATGGTTATTACAGGGGCAGTATTGAAACTTTTAGAATACCTACCACATGGAAATCCTATAGTACACTTTCTTAAGTTAAGAAAAAACATGGGACAAGAATAAGCAAAAGACAAAAACACAGGGGTTAAATTATTTAATTAATATTAAGTGATCTTTTTTATTTTTATCTTTTATGTGATGATTTTTCTATGACTTTTAAAGGTACAACCCTTTTAGTGGCTTTTAATTGATTCTCATAAAATTTCTATGGAATGGAAGTAGTCATATTTCTTGCTACTTTTTACTTCCTCCTTTGCAACTTACATTTACTATTTTACATATGCATTTATACATTTCATTTGCCAAACATAAGAGAAAGTAAAAAATACAAATCTAAGCTTAAGGATAAGTTTCTATGAAAAGCATAATTTGAGCCATCTCAGACCATGTTGTAGTATCATAATGGTTTGAATATTTGTAAGTTAGGAAAATGTGTGATCCTATCTTTTACACATAATCTTAGCCAAAAGGCCATGAAATGATAGTTGTATACTTTAAAAAGCTCTTGGAAAAAAAAAAAAACTTTAAGAAAATTACAACATATTCTTTTCAAATATATCCTTGAATATTTATAAAAATTTTTAGTCTACAAGAGCAAGCTCCAGAAAATAAGTAGAAGCTTTTTGTGGAGAATGTTAACACAGCTAGAATTAGGAGACATCAAAATTACAGGCATACCCTACTTTTAATATATTTGTCATTTTTTCTTATTGCTTGAAGCTGCATTACAAGTGCATTTTGAATGGAATCTTTGCATAGTCTTGACAACAGAGAGACAGTCTAGGCTGTCAAGAAAAAAAAACCATAAAAGCTGCTGCTGAGTGTGCAGCAAGCTGTCCTGAGTTTTACATGAAGAGGTCAGAATTTTCTTGGAGAGTCACTTTCCAAGTATGGCATGCTTACAATAATTAGTATCCTGACTACTCAAAAGATGGTTGTAGACACAGCTGTTGTTTAAGGTAGCAGGCACATCAATGACAAGACACTAGGTATTGATTTGTGCAGTGACATCCTTCTAACTATGTCATCTGAGTGAAAGAAGCCCCAAATTAACCAATAATAAAGTGTTAGAAGTTGTAGTAGCTGCTCTCTTGGGACTTGTTCTGGAAGAGTATAGATGCCGTTCCTTCATCTAGGTCATCAGTCCTGCTAAAGGACTCATGTTGACATTAAGTTGACCAATAGAACAATGTAAAGCCTAAAGTAATGCTGTATCCCGTGTAACTTGTGTGTGTATGCCATTTTTATATTTGCTTTATTTACTTACATAAAAATGTATGTATAGCCATATAAAACATAGATATGTACTATAATAATATGAATAACTTTTAATTAATGGTGATAACATATAAAACTATAAGATATTATATAACGTCTTTGATAATACTAATTGTAAAAGTAGTTTCGAAAGCAGAAACTAGGAATTACTACATTTTCATCAGAATTAGAAATCCATAAACTTATTGCCAAGATACATTTTTGTTATTATTGTTTTAGTTTCTGATTGGATTCTATTTTCTATTTTAATATGAGCCTTAGCTCATATTACATAGTTTCTAAGGAGGCACATAATTTGTAAGGAGATCACAAATATGCCTTAGATTATGCTAATATCTCTAAAGCTAGAGGCCACCCATATTTAATGGACAGTCAACAAAAAAATTATGATTACATTTGTTTTTGTCCAAATTATTTCTTGACCATGTTAATATTAAAAATTAACATGCAAACATTTGCATATTGTCTTATGATTTAAGGTATACTTTCAGAAGATAATTTTTCACAATTTGGTCTGAATTTTTTCATCCCTTTTGAGATTACTCATTAGATAGCATGGGTATACTCTTTTAGCTTTTATGTAGCCAAACTTTAGGGTCCCATCTTAGCATTTGACTCATCCCCTTATCTCATTGATATGAGGTTTTTCTATAATGGAGTTGATAAAAGCAAGAGGAACTTTAAAAAACAGCTCTCATTTTTTAAAAAGTAGATTCCAAAGTCAGCAGAAATGACATAGACATTAGCAAACAAAGGATTCTACCTTGCACTGGGCTTCGTAGCTCACACCATAATCTCAACAAAAGCCTTCAATTTTCTATGGCCTGATGTATGATTTAGTTTGCTGTTGAGAAGGAGAAATCAGTCAGGCAGATTGGCTCATGCTTGTAGTCCCAGAGCATTGAGAGCCTCAGTTGGGAGGATCACTTGAGGCCAGGAGTTCAAAGCTGGCAGGGGCAACACAGAAAGACCCTCATGACTACAAAAAAACTTAAAAATTAATTGTGTGTGGTGGCATGTACCTATAGTCCCAGCTACTTGGGAGGCTGAGGCAGGAGGATTGCTTGAGCCCAGGAGGTCGAGGCTACAGTGACAACCTGGGTAACCAAAAAAGGAGAGGAAGCAAATGCTACCACTTTCCTTGATTAAGTTATTTGTAGTTTCCTGGGACACATACAGTCGTTACTGAATGCCTCTGGCTGTTGCTCAGTACAAGCAGACTCACTTTCTCCTCTGAACCTTTTCAGGCAAGGAGAGAATGAGGAAGCCAAGTCTTAACTGGATTACAGGCTGTGGGAAAACATTTGTCACTAGTTGTTAACTTGTTAGGTTTGATTACTTTCCCAGCAAGCATAGCAGTTGAGATTAAATGTTGATCTAACAGTTGTCCCCTATCAGTGAATCTTGGTTTGTCCGGGATGATTCTTCTTCAGTTGTCTTTCTGGGCCACTAATCCTCTCCCCTACACAGCACTCCAAGAAAGTAGTTTCTGCAGATTCTTCACTTGGGCTTTCTTGCTTTCCAAACTCTCTGAGTTTGGCCAATGTAAGGAAGAAACAGGAGAGCAGAAGGTAGGAGGAGAGAAAGTTTAGGGCTTTGTTTCATATTTCTCTTATTCTCTTGCTATTTCAGACAGTGGCTACCTCCTGTGACAGACACAGTCCTCCCTGGACCCCCAATTTTACGGTTCTATTTTTGTTTCAGTTCCATTGGCATTATTTTTTCACCTACATTTTCAAACAGGGTATGGTAGTTGGCTTCATATTGTAGCTCTCTCTCTTAAGATAAAAGCTTTTGGAACCTTGAGCTTCCATGCAAGAAGACAGTAGAATTGGTTGAAAACAAATTGAAAGCGTAATCTAAGAGCAAATAAAACAGTAAGATCATTAAAATATTGAAAAAAACTTCTGAATTCACAAAATTATCAAAATAAACGAAACTTTAAATGAACAATATGCTTAAAGCTACACAAGAAAAGGGATTAAAATAATATGTGCTATACAGATGTTACCAATATATGAAAAAATCATGCTGGGCTTAATTATGCTCAGTATCTTTATTGTTTTAGTCAATATTCTTTTATTTCAGCCAGTATTGCTTACACAATTTTAACAAGCTCAGATGGAAGACTGTGGGATATGCAGATAGAGCCTGAAAAGCTAAGGGTTTATGATTTTTCCTGTGGGCATGAGGATGTATTGAAGATATTTGGATAAGTGGGTTCTATGTTTAGATATATTTTTAGCAGAACAACACTTGAGTGGCAGTATGGAGAGAAGACTAGAAACAGCAACTCTAGAAATAGGGAAAATGTTTGGGAAGCTATTGCAATAGCCCAGCAGACAGATGTGGTCTCAGCAGAGGGCTCTCCTGTGGCCTCTATTGGCAGAGCAGTGCCAGTCGAGTTATGGAAGAGGATACTGATAGGGAAATAGTAAAATCATGGAAGTGTGTTGTACCAGGTTTGTGCTTAATAAATTCAAGTTAAATTAAATGAGGATTTTATAGATGGCTCTCTCTCTCTGTCTCTTGCTCACTCTATTCACACATACATATGTACATACTCATATTGTTACTTTGTTTTGGTCACAATCTGCTAGGATGTAGAATAGTCAGTTTAGAAAAATGATTTAAGTTAGGATATCTTGCAGCATGGGAAAAACTGAAGTTGCAGCCGTGCAGAAAGATCATAGACTTGACATTAGACAAATATAAATTCCAACCTTGACTCTATCATGAGTAGGTACCATGAGCTGATACTAGGAGTGTGGAATGATGTAACTTAGCTTTCTGGGTCTCAAGTTCCTTATATCAAGAAGACCACTGCTACCTACTTTGCCACAGGGTTGTGATTAAACTACAGAAATTAGTATGTTTAAAGAGCTTAACTCATTCCTCGGTTAATGCTAATTCATTGTATTTCTTTCTAACTATGATGCTCTAAATAGTATATTACAAATATTTAATCATACACAACTAGATGAATTTAAGATAAAATCAATGTATTTATTCTAGTTGGATATATAAAAACTTCAGGCCAGATGTGGTGGCTCACGCCTGTAATCCCAGCACTTTAGGAGACCAAGGCAGGTGGATCACGAGGTCAGGAGATTGAGACCATCCTGGCCAACATGGTGAAATCTCGTCTCTACTAAAAATACAAAAATTAGCTGGGTGTGATGGCATGTGCCTGTAATCTCAACTTCTTTGGGGGAGAAGGCTGAGGCACAAGAATCCCTTGAACTCAGGAGGCTGAGGTTGCAA
Organism: Saimiri boliviensis; assembly: GCF_048565385.1. Classification (NCBI taxonomy): domain Eukaryota; kingdom Metazoa; phylum Chordata; class Mammalia; order Primates; family Cebidae; genus Saimiri; species Saimiri boliviensis. The sequence goes on along the minus strand of NC_133463.1, from coordinate 49,217,478 downwards.
TGAGCTGAGATCATGCCATTGCACTCCAGCCTGGCAACAGATCGAGACTCCATCTCAAAAAATAAAAAAATTCAGATTTTTTCCTTTTATTATAAAGGTTGTTTTTCATGAAGATTTTACAAATCTCCATACCTAAATTTTGCTGCCCTCATTTGTTTATTTCCATATAGTTAATATCATTTGTGATTTTTTTACAACTTCAGATACGGTTTTAAGATACACAGAGGGCAGAACAGTTATAATTAAATCCTCAGGAAAAAAATTGCAAAATTAAAATGCAATCCTGCTGACGCCTTTAATCCCAGCACTTTGGGAGGCTGAGGTATGAGGATCGCTTGAGCCCAGGAGTTCAAGGTTGCAGTCAGCTTTTATTGTGCTACTGTATTCCAGCCTGGGTGACAAAATGAGTCCCTGTCTTAAATATATCTCATATATATATATAATATATATATATATAAAGAAAACTATTATATATCAAAAATATATATATATTTAAATGACGTCTCAGTTTGAAAATAAGTAATTTTGGAGGGTTTTATTTTTTAATTTATCATAAAATCATACAGATATGTATTCCTACTTAAAATTTTAAATGTGATTTTAAAAATACCATATATAAAGATAATTTGAGCAAATCAAGATCACATGCCAATGTAAATTACTTGGTAATGTTAACTTTCTTTGAAATTTTCTTAGAAATGTCTCCCCAACCAAAACATATTTGAATCTCCCTGATATTTGCCTTTGAAATAATATATCATCAAAATATTTTGAGTAATGGATATTAGATTAGTGTTAGACAAATATTGGAATCTTAGGGTATATATATATATATATATCAGAGACACTGTCATTTACCCTGCAGTCCTGTTGCAGCATTTTACTGTATTACCATTTCCCCTCAGATTCTATCTAACATCATTCCTGAAAACATAAATATTTTCTCCATAGAACTTACTGGAAATTGACATATCTTCAGAATGAGACATTAGTTGGACCATGACATCAAAAAATAGAGGCCATCAGTCTGCAAATCTGGAAGACTTCTGGAAGAGTTTCCAGTAGCAGTTCCAACATGGGACAAAATACAGCCCTTTAGGTATGTGTGCTTTTACACAAAAAACACTGGCAACCCTTGAAACACTCCATGGATATTATTCTGTAAGCTCTAGACCTATAAATATGGGCAAGAAGCCACACGGGCTACCATGACCCTTATACTAACATAAGACATAGCTGTGCATGGAAAGCTACTAGTATCCATACATATTTATTCTTATTTCCTCATAACCAGACATTTACGTGAAAACTGTGTCTTGGATGTACTCTAATTCATCACATTAAAATTTCTTTAATGGCTTTAGGATACAACTTTTCCAGAAAGACTGTCTTTACAACATTTGACCCCATAAGTCTAGACTCCAGGGGGATAAAGCCCGGAGATGTACTTAAGCAGCACTTTGAGCCCAGAGAGACTTGGCATGTTAAACTAATAAAAAACGACTATAAAACCATCTGTAAACATGAAGTGCCATATAAATGCTTATTAATCAGCATTTTTCTCCAATTTGGATTTCTTTTTATTCCAAGAAGCTTCTTAAAAATACATTATGGTTTATTGTGTATAATGCTTTTCAAACAAATTGTATTCAAGACATTTTAGAGAGTTAAATACATGTCAGTGTGTGGTATAAATTATAGAAGGACACTTTGAATGGTAAATGAATTAGTGCATTCAGTCATAAGGCCAGAGAAAAATGGGTTGTGTAAGCGTCTGGTTTGAAATATCTAGACTCCCTGGAACCAACACTTCAAATCCCAGCAGGGCAGCTCTGTCCTTCATCCTTCTGAGATAAGAGTCCATTCAGTTTACAGGCTGCTGGGTTTTTGAATGATCCCTTGGAAGAGTAGGCATGTCTGCTCTGTGTGAACATTTTATGGAGTTAAGACAAGGAGAAAAAAAATTCAACTGAATTTAAACAGAACTAAGGTATTATTTTATGTGGGCAATATTGTAGTGGTAATGAAAGGCTAACTTAGAACACAGCAGGAGTGAAGGCTTGAGAAGTATATTCAAGGTTTGAAAAGACAAAAAATGAAGTTTGTATCTGATTGATTGTTACTACTGACCCCAGAACTATTTTTAAATATGGGGAAATGGATTCCAATATGATTGTAGAGTTTACAGCAGCATAGAATTGACCTACACTGCATAGTTGGAACTTTGGATTGCCTTTTTTTTTTTAAATTAAGCATTAATCTGAAGCCATAATTAAAAATATTTATAATATAGGCAAAACTTTCAGGATTTGAAGTGTGAGGCAGAAAAACAGGACCCTTTAATGGAATAAAAAGGACACGAGTCACATTATAATGTGACTTTTCTAAACATTGGAGCATGGTGCTTTTATGAGGTAACTTTCAAGTTTCCCCAGCCTCAAAAAATCTTAGAAGTGTCAAGCATGATTTATAAGTAAGTAGAATTCAAATAAGCAGATGCAGAGAACTCTAATCTCTCCCAGGTAATGATTTTTGATGGACTTTCCCAGATTCTTATTTGGGTTATGAGGATGCTTAGAGTATAAATCAAAACTCAGGATGGAGATAGTCCCAGGTTGCTCCTCTTCCCTTGGGAGACACTCCCCAAGGGAAATAAACAAAAAAAAGAGCTGGGATAATCTAGGTGTATCTTTAAATTTCACCAGTGAATTAGATCAGTGACTGGTGATTGCAATAAACTGTTTAAGAATTACTTTTTTCCCCCGTAAAATTAGCATTTGATATTTCACTTCTATAAGACACTGCCTTAAATCTACCTCTTTAAGTTTCTCCTCTTTCTGAATCTTTGTCTTTTTCAAAAGGCCATAAAAGCAATGCTAAGTATGATGAGGTGTCATACAGACAAGCTGGGAGGCCTGTGAATCTGTCCTGGGAAGAGTAAATTAAAAGAAATAAAATAGAAGGATGAGACCAGCATCTGGTCTTTCATTAAATAATTTTTACTATAATGCAGGTATATGTATGGACAATCTTGAAGCAATGGAACTATTTCTATTTATGTGAATAAAAAAGAATCTTATTATCAAACCAATGAATACCCCTCTTCCCTTATTTCAAATTTCACCTACCCAGTGCTTCCATTTTTTCAAAAATTAAGGTTCTCTTCTATCAAAAATGTTTACCTAATTCACCTGTCTGTCTTAGGTCTCTTTCTATGGCTCTAATAGCATCCATATGTCCCTCTCATCATCCTTCTGATCTTACTAAGCAGTCATTATCAATCTCCCTGCCTGGTTTTCTCCTCTCCTTTGTATCCCTATTGCGATGCGCACTAAGGGTAATATACAGAATATACAACAAAAATATAATAGGCAGAATACTTAATTATTTTAGGGTTTGATTTTCTTTCTGTCCTTTTGAAATTCAAATGCATGTATAAAAATCGACACGTTTTTAAAGAACTCTCAAAACAAACGATAGCAACACACATTCAGATTACATTTTAAGTAGAATAAACAGATCATGAATATTTATATGGTTTGGAAAGACTTGTATGACACACTCAGGATTGCCGAACCAAATAATTATGCAAAGATCGTTCCACTTAAAATTACAAATGCCATATTTTAGTTTGTGTTCTAACAGTTTTAATGCATACTGATAATGGAAGGAAATAGCTTCTATTTAAAAACAATACACTTAAGTTGGAAAAATGCCATCGCAGCATATTTTAAAATGTTAAAGTGGCTGGAATTATGTTAGAGTAAAAGATGACAAAGGTCCAAATGATGACTGATGTTTCAGAACAAAGCATAACCGCCCCTTTTGAAGAGACTATACCTCTAAGATTCAGTCCTATCATTCTTTATATTATGCGTACCTTCAGTGTAGCGTGTCCAGTTTGATCTGTACATACGACAAAAGTGCAGGAGGAACTTTGAACAGAGGTTACTATGAGTTAGGAGCAGAGTAACACACCTCTCATAGGAAATCATGCGAATGACCAATTACGTTGTTTATCTTTTTTCACGATAGGTCATGTGATTAATCTTTTTTCAATGGACTGTGTGTTCTTAGTGTCTGCATAATATGCATTTGGGCATGCACAAAGTATGTTACTAGACACACAGAGGGTGTCTGTGAGAAAGATAACACAACACACATCGACATATTTTACTAAAATATAGGATGGTAAGTAAGATATTAAAGTCTTCGTATTCTCTAATGGAAAAAATTATGGGCTTAGAAATCAGATAGATCTAGTTTCAAATTCAACTCTGTGTCCTTGCAGACATTTTTTTTTAACATCTTTAGATCTGTTTCTGTGTAGGTCATGGGATCCTGGGGGTGTTGCTTTGCCAGCTGGAAACCTCTGTGGCCGGTGGTGCCTTTGCCTGAGTTTTTACCTCGGGTCACTGTGCTCTTTCTGCCCATTCAGCCTGGCAGTCTGTGCTCAGCTCACACTACTGGTCTGAATTTCACAGCTGCCAAGGGTGAGCCCAGTGTGGAGTGGCAAGGAGTGTGTGAGCAAGCAAGTGTGTGGTCTGGTCATGATGCAGCCAGGCACGCCGGCTGGAGCAGAGTGGGCAGATCCAAACAGCCAGTATTGGCACTGGCTCCCTGTGAGGCTGTGGTGGCACCAGGCATACTACAAGCAGCTTCCATGGCTGGCACCAGGGAAAGTGGTGACAATGGAAGCTTGGAAATGCCAGGAACCCAGAGAGGGTGTCACAGCTTAAATCAAGGAGCTCCTAGGTCTGGGATCCCTGAAGGGCTGCAGCTCTTCTTGTCACCTACAATGTGGTGAGCAAGGGGTGTGTTCCAGTACTGTTTGTGTTACAGCTCTTTTAGGCACACCATTCAGTGGATCTTAAGTTCTTGTCCTGCATCCAGGAAGAATGAAGTTTGCAGACAAGTGCAGGATGAGCAAGACAAAGGTGAGCTTTATTGAATGCCAGAATAGCTCAGAGGAGACCTGTAGTAGGTAGCTCTTCTCCATAGGCAGGACATCTCAACAAGTGTTCAGCTCTCAGCAGAGGAGAGACCGTGGAGTGGGTAGCTCTTCTCTGCAGCTGGTAGTCCAGACCAGAGAGCTCAGCTCTCAGCAGGGGGGAGATCCTTTCTGTAGATGGTTGTTCAGGTTTCTCCTCGAGTCTGGCTGAGTCTAGAGTTTATATGGCCTTCAGATGGGAGGAAGTGCATGCTGATTGGTTCATGGGCAGCCATAGGCGGGCCTGGGAAAAACTACCCTAAGTTCTCACTCGGGTCTGCAGGACTGGCAGCCCAGCCCCCAAGCATCAGGCCGTCCCTGGCCTGAAGGTGGGGTTCCACTGGTGACCTGCCCCTTTCCATCTAGTAGCCTGTCTACCTCCTGCCACCATTAACCTGCTGGCCATGGTGCCCACAGTGCCCAGGCTGTTCATGTGGAGGGGTGCCTGCAGGTCCATGCTGAGCCGCCCTTCTCCCTCCCTCAGCTTCCCTCCCATGCTCATTTGTACCCAAAGTCCAGTGGTGTTCAAGGCGGCAGGGGGTTGGTGTGTTAGTACTGCTCCCAAGTGTGTGCACACCCAGGTGTGTTGCAACAACACCTGGGCTTGGTCTCAACTTTGCTCCGAAATTGGGACTGGCCACTGGGAGCTAGGAAAGGCCAGGCAGTGGGAGTAGGCACTTCCAAGACTGCAGAGGCAGGACAATTCCTGGGCATCCAAGAGTACAGAGTTGCCCAGATGGCATCCATGGCTGGGCAGCTGCAGTTGCACCCAGGAGGGCAGGGCTCTTGACTGCTCCTGATCCCCAGAAGCACAGGGATGACTGGGTCCGGAGTCTGTGGCTGGGCAGCTACAACTGCGTCTGGGGAATACAAGGCTCCTGGCCTACCAACTCAGAAAGGAGCGGGATTTCTGCCTGTTCCTGGCTCAGGTCAGCTCCATGCAGCTCATAGACTAGGCCATGCCTCACCCATGCAGCTGGTATCATGGTAGTAGCCACTCCAGGAAGAGGCCCCTGCCATCATATGTAAAGTGTTTGTTGTGTAGAAGAACATCTATGTTTTCTAGTTTCTGTGACCCCGCTTCTTCCTCTTCCTCTTAGAGATAGATTAGGAATATACCTCTCTTCCTCTTAGTGGTAAAGTAGCCAGGGTCAATCTACCACTACACATTCAGCACCTGAAATCTAAGTTTCCTTTTATCACTTTAAAACTGCAACCTGATCATTGTATTGACACATTTATGGCAATAAAATCTCACCACCTTGGGAGGCTGAAGAGAGAGGGTCTCTTGAGTCCAGGAGTTCAACCAGACTGGGCAACATGGTGTGACCACTGTCTAAAAGACTTCAAACAAACAAACAAAAAAGATCAGATATGGTTGTATGCATCTGTAGTTCTAGCTACATGGGAGGCCTAAGGCAGGTGGATCACTTGAGCCCAGGAGATTGAGGATGTAGTGAACTATGACTGCACCGCTGCACTCCAGGCCATGTGCCACAATGAGATTTTATCTTAAAAAAAAAAAAAAAAAAACCCTCAGAAAACAGAACCATGAAACAAACAAACAAACGAAACTTCCTGCAACCAACTTACTCAAATGCTCTGCTGTTGCTTAATGTTTTTCTCTCTTCACGTAAGTCTAGAGGCAATGTTATCCAAACAGTATTTTTTCAATAAATACATTGTATATTTATGGAAATCTGAATGTATTTGAAATATTTAAATTTCCTAGAAGGAAAAAGCATCCTAAATAATTGATATTAATGTCAATGGAAAAAATAAAAGAAGAAATTAAATAATTTTCTTTTAAGGATATTCTCCTGAAATATAAAGATAGATTTTTAAAAATCTGAATGATTTAATCTTTATTCCAAATAAGGATAGGTTTTAAGATTAGAGAGGCACACAGGTCAATTGGCATAGTCCTTTGCTTTCAAGCTGGTACTCTTTGACAATTCACAGCTGAGGCACCTGAGGTTAAACTGTAAAAGGAAAGAGGGGGGACCTTATAAAAGGACTTTAATCCTATTTATCAAACTGTAATATGAAGCTGCAATAGGGTGTTTCACTTTGGTTTGCATTGTTTCCATTTCCTACCTTCTCAACAGATTTCTGTTGGTTGGTGGGAAACTAGTTGCAGTTCTTTGCCGTTAGTTTTATGGCAATAACTGCAACTACTTTTGCACTAACCTAGTAGTACCCTGTTCAGAACTTCAGAGAACTTCTTATGTTCCCTTATTCTGAAGATTTTTCTATCCAGTTGTGAACGAGTTATAGGTTCCATAGAGGGAATGCTAAGTCATTAGAGTTTCTATGACAGAAACTGGCTGTTTCTTCTTTCTTCGTCAGACAATTAAACTACATTTCTCAGCTTGTCTTGCACTAGTTGTCTGTGTGACTGTATTCTAACCAATAGATTGTAAACAGAGAGACTAGCTGCCACATGATGCTTCAGACGAATTCCTTGTAGTGGATCTTCCAGGCCCCTTTTCCATTCTAATAGCCTGAACTAGAGACCACTGATGGCCAATGGCATTTTTGGGGAGGCAGAGGTCTCATGATGGTACCCAGGCTGCTCTCAAACTTCTGGCCTCAAGTAGTCCTCTCACCCAGTCCTCCCAAAGTGCTGGTATCACAGGTGTGAGTCACCATGCCTAGTCTTCACTTATGGCTCTAGAAGCAACCTGCTATAGGTAAAAATCCCAAGTGAAAAAGGCTTTTGGATGACAGCCATCCCACTGGTCAGCCCAGCATTGGACTTTTTCTTATATTTGCAATAACTATTTAACTATATAGTGAGATATTGTGGTTTAACCAATATAGCAATTAGATTGCAACAAACTATTCTTGAAGTTTAACATAGATAGAGTAGACTAGACTAAGATAAACCATCATTGCAGATGAACATTAAGACAAATGTTATGGAGAAACACATATTGTGTATTCTCATATTTGCCTAAAATAGATTTTATATATGTGTATATGATTTACATAATAAATATGAATACATGCATATTACACAATATATATGTATGCTTATTTATCAATATTTTATATAGGAATGTATATACAATGCATATACATATACATTACATATGATGCCTATGTAATACGTATTGTAATGACAGGAATCAGGGAAGAGGACAACCTACCTCACCATTGAAAACGTAGGAAACTCCCAGACTTTACATGTAGCACCAGAATAGAAAGGCATTCCAGACATGAACTCTGACAGTCAAGGAAGAGTGTAGATGTGAGTATAACATGGGAACAAAAGAAGTATTTGAAGTATTGGAAAGAAGGACATCTCAAAAACTCAATGTGATGCCATAAGAAGCACTGTGGTGAGTGGAAAGTGACTAGTTATTGAATGGTACTATCCAAGTTATTTGTTCAAATGAAAAAAGAGGGCATTTCATTTTATATTTATATAAAACACATCTATTTTAAGCAAATAGGAGAATATACAATATGTGTTTCTCCATAACATTTGTCAAAATGGGAAAAAAAGTTAGGAGAGCATTGTCAAAATCACTATTCACTCCCCCTAGCAGAAGCATTGGAGATTTTATCATATATATATGTACTAGAATTAAGAATTCAGGAAACAAAGAGAATGAGAGAGGTCTTGAATTAAGGTTATGGATGTGAAAAAATCAAAAAGAGAAAAGAGAGGTTTGAAATATGCTATTAAAAGCATCAGCCAAAGATCAAGGTTTTATTAGAAATCTATCTTGTGTGGTATAAAAAGCTTGATAAATATTTGTTTACAAGAAAGATAGTAACATTGAAAATATTATTTGTTCTTGTTAGTGCAATAAAAACTATTCCAGTCACTGATGTATGTTGACCTTGTCTTTTATACATTAAAATAACAAATTCTTATCCTTGAGGAAGTATCTGGAAACAAAAACATACAGTTGTTTGCAAAATCATGATTACAGATGAATACTCCTGGAGTTTTGTAACTGTAAATTAGTGTGGCTTTTGCACAACAGTAACCAATGTTTTAATTCTGAAGAAAAAAGACAAGGTACCTATAAACCTATGAACAAGAAACAATGCAGTGTAGTAATCAAGAATATTTGCCTTGGAACTAGCTAGCCTTGAAATCAATTTAATGTCTGCATTAGTGGTCATGATTTCTTGAACAGTTTGCTTTATGTCTCAGATTCTCAGTTTTGTTATCTGTAAAATGTGGATAAATATCTGTCTCATAATATGGTTGTGGGAAAAAATGAACTAATATTTGTAAAGTATTTAAAAAAATTTGTAAAAAACATACTGGTTTTATGTAGCCAGTTACAGTTAAATATCTGTCTCATAATATGGTTGTGGGAAAAAATGAACTAATATTTGTAAAGTATTTAAAAAAATTTGTAAAAAACATACTGGTTTTATGTAGCCAGTTACAGATCAAGCCCAACAAAATCATTTGAGGTTACATTAAAGCAAAATCTCAGACACATCTAGGTGTCTTTACATAGATAGATGTATATATGTGTACCTACATGTTTATATGTTTTATATAAAAAAGTATATATGTTTAAATGTAGATGCATTTATATATACATATGAGTGTATATGTTTGATGTCTGTTTACATGCTAGACTGGGAGAAATTTGGAGTCTATATCTATAGGCATACAGTGAAATAATGCAAACAGATAATGGCATAAGGACTTATAAAGCTAGACAATGAAGGCAAATAATTGATGCTAACAGTATTGTGGTCATTTAAGCATATACTAAATTTCACATTTCTAATACCAAGAAGTAAATGTTTTCAGATCCTGAGAATTAAGCATTAGCACTCATAAAAACTTAAAATATTCAGGCAGTTAAAAGGTTGATCTTCTTAATTATATAGTCACATTAATATGCAGATATGTGACTGATTTTAACAAAACCTTCTAAGGCAAAGTTCTAAAAACTAGAATTATAGTCAGACGTGTTATCATTAGCTTTGATATGGTTAAACTTAACTTTTATTTCTTCAGGTGTAAAACAAATTGATACGTCTGCTCACTGGTTCTTCTAAGGCTGCCATAATTTTTGAAATGGACTGCTATCTATGAAGAGAAACTGAAAATTTAAATGCTGTAAAATATTTGATACTATTATCATTATGGTGAAAGATATAATACCAAGGACACAGACTCAATAAACTTGTGTAATATTTTTGCCAAGTACCAATAAATGATCATAAACAGAGAGTAGTAGCCACAAAGGAAGAACGAGCAAGATGGTTAAATATTTCTATTTCAAACTAATATTGGAAAAATTGAAAAGAGTTCCAAGTAGAGTCGTAAAAATAATATTTAAGAGATGGAAAACATGTCTCATAGAGACAGGAAAAGGAAATTGGGGTGATTTTGTCTATAAAATAGAATAATAAAAATTGGTTTATCTTCAGGATATAAAGACTCTACCAAAGGTATGCCATTATTCTACATGTCTTACTAAGAGAAATGTCTTACTTTGACTTAAAGTAAGAAAAGTTTTAAATGAATATAAGAAAGGTTATGCGTAATGGGGTTAATATTAAAGAGTAACTTTATAAAGTAATTCAAACTTTTTTTTTTGTCTTTGTCTTTATCTATAGGTTTTAAATGATCTGAAAATCAATCACTAGTCCAATTTATCTCTGAAATCCTTTTCAGTTCTATAACTTTTAGAAAAGAAATCTGCTAATTTATCATGTTTCTTTTTACTAAATCAACAAGATAAATAATTTATCATTGCTACTGACTACCTACAAATATTATAAATACCAAGTCTGATTATGGGTGTGTCTTATAAAATATTTGATGATTTTACTAGTTTTTCTATCAGAGGTTTTCAAGTTATAGGGTGAAATGAAGTTATGCAGTAAATGTGCTAAACACAGAGATCTTATTATTAGAATTATGTAAGATAAAATAAGAAACAATTTTCAGAAAATATTATAAGCATAAATCCAATCATTTTGCCAGCTTTTTTTGAAAGTGGAAAAGGAAATCAACAGAATCGGAAAAGTAGGCTGAAATAGAAATATACTAGAGACTATTAAGATAAGTTATCTAGCTCTGAGGTCATGATTTCTTTTTGATTATATATAATAATATTTTCTATACTTGAAATTCAAAATTCTCTTATTCTGTCTTGATTGACATAAAAGAATCAACAGATAGTCAACAGAAACAGACAATTCAGTTAAGGAAACTAATTGATTTGAGGAATTTTCATTTCAGCAATGACCTTGAGCCTTTGCTGCCTGGAATGCCCTCCGATTATGTAGTGGGCTATAGTAAAGATCTATCGTCAAATCAATTACCAAAAGCATGGAACATCTGATCCTTCTCTTGAAATTAACTAGTGAAAGTAGGTCAGCACACCTTCAAATGACACAATGAATTATGTTCTCAATGACCCAGGAAGGAAAGCACAAGTGATTGATGAGAGGTGATATTTAAATGAGAATTGAACCTTTCTGGGATTAAACATGTAGCAATATCCAGAAAACTAGCAGAAATTTAAATCTCTTAAAATAATTTCTCTCTTTTATAATAGTCAAGGAAGACTTTCTTCTTGCTCTTCTCTTCATTCACAACTGCAATTCTGGGAAGATGCTTACATGTTGAGATTATTACTTAGCTATTTTAAAGTAAAACTATGACTATAGTAGTTCTTTTAGTTTTGTTTTTATTCCTACATAGAGCAAATAAAGAAAATACTCAATATTATGTTAACCAATATTAGTTTCCTACTATGACAATTCAACTAAAGAAAGTTCAAAAGACGTGGTCGAAGATGATGAATATGATGACAGTAATAAATTTGCCAAATGAAAATTAATATAATTTGGGTACTGGTTTTATTCTATAAGTAAAAAATAAAACAAGTAAATAATAGATGCGATTGCCTTTCTCCAAAAAATCCCCAATATTTCTTATTTGACTGTTATTTTGCATAGTTTGCGTTTTTACATGGGCTTGAGGTTTCTTTTTTAATTTGATGGTCTAGTACCTAGGTGTTCCCATAATGCGAAGTTTTAATTTAGACGTGTATTTTTATATATATTTTGTAGAAAATATAAACTGTAATACTTTTATTATAAATAGCTGAAATAGTAAAAGTTTGGTTCAAATATTAAAGAAGTAATTTTTTTTTGATTCCACATAAAATACAAATACTTATAATATTGTTGTCTATAATATCCCTTTGACAGCAACATAGTGGTTTAGCACATGGGCTCAGGAGTTTAGACTTTCATCCCCCTAATATTAAATTGTGTTGATCTTGGTTAAACTACTTATTTTCTCCAAGCTTCAGTTTTATATGTAAAATGGGGTTAATAATGGCCACTATTTTATAGATTTTTGTACAGATAGCATTAGAAAATGTATATAAAGTGCTTATCCAGAGGCTGCAATGTAATTAAAGAGCATTAGCTATGATGATGGTGAAAGTGTCAATTAATAAATATTTTTAAAATTATGTTAAATTCTTAAACATTACTATTCAACAAACTATGAAGACTTTCACGTGGTAATACAGTATATTTTATTTATTAACAAATGAAGTTTATCATTCTTTACAATTTTTGGTAAAATCACTGATAGGTTTATCAAAGCATTTAATTAATTTTTGTATAGCATTTAGTATTTTTTGTGACTTTGAATATATTATAAGCTGACAATAAATCAGTGTAGCCATTTGACTTGTGCTGATAGTACAAATTACATTACTATCTTTCTAAGGGAAAAAGTATATCCAGAAAACACATTTCTAAAGTACTAAATTTCTTACTTTTATTCCCAATGTTATTAAAGCATTTCTTATTAACACAGATTTCTTAATAACAAACCACATAAGTTAGGCTTAGAAAATAACATCTAAATGTGTTTATGAGTTCATCTCGATCGCTCAAAAAATAGACACGTTTTTCATCTTTGCTTTTTGAAGTGTTGATTCCATGAGTTTTAGCAAAAGCATTTAGCATTCTTGGACTAACAGCAGGGAATTTAGATGAGAATAGACCTTCTCTTGAGTATCCTTCCCTTTCTGCCTTATGTAAGACCCAAGATACTAAGGAACTCTCAACAGAGTTCCTGTCTATGAGATCTGTAAGATGCAAAGGGTGTCATAAAGCACCCTGTGGAGTGTTTTTCTCTCTAGATATCTTAAAGAAAAATGTAGCTCTTATCTTTATAGCCTTGCTCAGTCAGAGGTCAAAAATGGGGAACAAAGCTCTTCAAACTCTCAAGAAGAAACAAGGAGAAAGAGGAACAAGTGGTGGAACACGGCCTTTCACGTTAACATGAATTCACCATGAGTACTTACGATTAGAAATTAAACTTTAGATATTTGTCTGGAATAGTAGTACTTGTGAAATGCATAAATATGCAAGAGGAAGAAAGAATTGATTTTTTTTTTTACCTTTTCCTGACAAAAAACAAAAAGGATTCTTATTTACTCTCTCTTAAATATCTAGCAATCTGCTTGGGAAACATCGACATAGACATATATTACCTAATAAAACCAATTTAAATGATATTTGAAGACAATAATAGCAGAGGTATAGCAGGCAATGCACAGCTAATTATTAAATGGATTTAAAGGTCACAGAGATGTACAAGAAATTCACTTCTCTAGGTTAAGCCAGAAGGTTACAAGAGATGACATCAATGGTAAAACCCTGATGACTGTAAATAGAAATTATTAAACCTATATCATATATGTGTTAAAATGTATAAAAGTGTTTCAGATGGTCCTAAACAAAATATCCTCCCCATCCAAATGTCGTACAATTAAAGGTGAGACAAATCAGACTCTGAAAAGCAAGGAACCAAGTCAATAAACTCTCTGGTCAACACTGCCTAACGTTTCAAAGAAAACATAGCAAAGGAGAAAAAGGTTCTGTCCTCCAGTGTTCCCCGGATCTGCAGCCAGGGAATATAGACCTAGAACTAGGAAAATGTTGCCAAGGACACACTCAATGTGAATTTTGTGCTATTGTAGACAGAAAGATCCAAAAAATATATAAATTGTACTTAGAGTTTGAAGACTCTGGTATCTCAGCAGCAGGTGTTGTGAAATGAGAACAATGTAGGGCACAGGAAAAGATTAATACAAAGGGATAGTAGATGGTAAAAAGGAGCTGGAAGTGAATCAAATGAGAGAAAATGCAGATTCATCCACTTCTCCATGAGGAGCGACTGTGTCTAGGAAATGCAGAGACATGCTGTGTATTATTTGTAGTTTATTATATTTGGAATTGATTTAATTGACCTATAATCTCTTTGTGGTTTATTGCATTCTGTATGTTTAGATATTTTCAACTCAGCATGTGATTTTCTTCAGAAAGTGATAAGCTAAGAAACATTGCTGGATTCATTTAGTATCTATATTGGTCTAAACAGTGAAATAGAATGCATCTTAGATCAATATATTGGTGAGGCCAAGTCTGCTATAGTTATTTAGGAAAACCTACACTTCACGGACACAGGCAGAAATATAGATGGAAGAAACACTCTATATGCAAGTAAGGATGATAGTTAAGCTAATAATTTGGCAAATTCAAGACCTGGGTTAACTACATCTATTAATTTTTCATTTCTGCATAACAAATTAGTTGCATAAAACAACATTCATTTATTTCCTCACAGTTTCCATGGGTCAAGTCTAGGTTTAGCTGGCGTCTACACTCAGGGCCTAAATAGGCTGAAATCCAGGAGTTAGCCAGGACTACAATTCTCATTTGAGGGTTGGGGCCTTTCTCCAAGTTTACCAGTTGTTGGTAGCACTCAGTTCTTTGTAGCTCTAGGACAATGGCTTTTAGCCCCAAGTGACAAAATGTAGTTCCCTGCGCTGTGGTTCTCTCCACAGTTTGCTTTTTCTAGGCAAACAGGTCAGCATCTCTGTTGCTTTGAATCTTTTACTCAGGCAAGGATTACACTCTATTTTAAAGGGCTCATATGATTAGGTCAGGCTCACCAGGATAATCTCTACTTTGTTGAATGTAAAGAAAACTGGATTAAGGATCTTAATGATATCTGTGAAACCCTTTCATCTTTGCCATATGTATTAGTCTGTTCTCATGCTGCTAGTAAAGACATACCAGAGACTGGGTAATTTATAGAGGAAAGAGGTTTAATTGACTCACAGTTCCACACGGCTAGGAAGGCCTCACAATCATGGCGGAAGGTGTATGAGGAGCAAAGTCATGTCTTTCATGGTGGCAGGCAACAGAGTATGTTCAAGAAAACTCCCCTTTTAAAACCATCAGATCTCATGAAACTTACTATCATGAGACCTCCATGGGAAAAATCTACCACCATGATTCAGTTACCTTCCGCTGGGTACCTCCCATGACACGTGAGGCTTAGGAGAGCTACAATTCAAGATGAGATTTGTTTGGGGACACAGCTGAACCATTTGACCATTATAACATAACTTAATCATGGGAAGGAAATCCCATCATATTCACAAGTTCTTCCAATACTTAAGGACAGGAATCTTGCGGTCCATCTTAGAATTCTGCCTACCGCATTATAATATTAAAGAATATTTATATAGATTAGAATGACAAGCAGTTCTGATAACTTCTCATATTCCTTTTCCCTCATTTTTATAGAGATGAAAATAGTTTTGTTTCAGCTGATTGTAGAGGTTAAACAAGGTAACAATTATAAAGCTTATAAAGTATTTGCAATAGTGCTTGCACAAGGTAAGTGCTACAAAATTATTTCTTAAAAGAAAATAAAGTATTTTAGAATAGTTTACTGACACGTACTAAGCATTCAAGAATGTTAGCTGAATACAATTATTTTTTAATTATTATTAATTGCTGAAATATAATGTTTGTCAGAAATAGTTAAGTTTCTGCTTTAAGTCCTTTTTGTAGTTATGTGATGTAAAAATATATTATGTATTTTTTCATGACAATACTATAATTTATACAAATAAACTATTTGAAATTAGTACTCCCTATATCTATTTTTAAAATTGTATACCATCTCAATAATCATACAATAATTAGGAATGGTGTGTTTGAAGAACTGATTAATTTCAGGTAATGATTTTTTAGTACACAAGAGACATGGGGCAGTTTTCAGTATAATTAGACTTTGAATGCCAAGGTCATGATCAATACTAGTTAAAAGACCATTTGCAAAAGCTTTCTTTATAGAATTTATATGGACAATAAAATTTGTCTTTAAAAAATTAAACCTCATTGTTAAAAATATATTTGATGGGATTATTTGCTAATACCTTCCATCAATATTTTTCAAGACAAAAGGACATATAAGTTTCCAAGTATAAGAAAAATATTTTTAGTTTAATTTGAAAAGTGTCAATCTAATAATCAACAAAATGACATTTTAAATTTGCTTCAGATGGCAGTTCAATGACATCAAGTGATTTTATATTATTGGATTGAATAGTGTCATCATTACTTCTGTGTGGCATGCTTTAGGCAGAATTTGAATTATGCAGTATCACAAAAAGTTATTTTCCTTATCTTTGTTAAACGTGTGCAAATTATCTCAAATACTATAAAATTTCACACTGCTATAGGAAAAATCTTTCTCTCTATAGATATTATATATATAAATGTAAACAAAACATTTTCCCTGTATAATCTATAACAACTAAGTTAATTCTTCTTCGTTTGTTCAGCCTCTACTGATCACCTTCTACTAAACACTCTGCAAAACATAGTATGGCTGTTAAGTGTAATGAATAAGATTACAGGAGTCTCGAAGTTGTAACATTTTGTATGGTCTTAAATCACTTTCTGAAGACTAAAGACACTGTCTCTTAGAAAATGAGAAGTTTCGACATATACATATGGCCATAAAATACTTTGAAATCAGTTTTTGTTCCTTACTTCCTTCCTTTCTTTTCCTTCCTTCCTTCCTTCTTTCCTTCTTTCTTGCTTTCGTTCTTTCTTTCTCTTTCTCTTTCTTTTTTTCTCTCTCTCTCAGTCTCTCACTCTCTCTTCTCTCTCACGTGCCACATGCCCTGGCAAATTGTATTGTGTTTACTTTGAAGATATACCCAGAATCTCACTCCATTTTGCCACTATCACTATCAATCCCTATACAGATAACCATTATCTTCTACTTGGGTTGAATGGTGTCCCAACTAGTTTTCCCTTTCTGCCTCTACTCACTTCCACAGAAGCCAGAGGATCCAGAGAAAATATGTCATAATATTCCTTTCCTTAATGCTCTCCAGTGGCTTCCTATTTCACAACAGGAGTAAAAGATTAAGTCATAATTGTCCATAAGGCTCCATTGATCAGGCCACTCACTGCCCATCTGACCTCATCTCCACCCTGCATTTGCAGCCACTTTTCCTGCTTCAGCCAAAAAGGAACTCCTGCTTTCTTTCATCTTAGGGCTCTTTCATTTGCTCTTGTCCCTGCATGGTATACTTCTTGCTTCAGGTCTGTTAAATATCACCTTATAAGAGAGAGCTTCTCTGAACACATTCTATGAAATGGAAATGGGGCCTTTTGGGCCAGTCTGTCTCTCTTCTTAGGAACAAACTGGCATAAATTTGTTTATCTATTTATTGTTTGTTTCCCTCCTTGTCCCAAACTGTTATCCTTATTGAGTATTTTTTTTTTCCTTTATATGCCTCGGTACAGAAAAAAGTGACTGGGTACTTAGAAGATGAGAAATTCTTATTTTATCTCACTAAAATTTTAAAATTATACAGCATGTAAAATGAGAATCTGATTATATTTACGTTTTTCTGTTCAACCAAATAGATTCCTTTGTCAACGATTTTTTTCTCAGATTCCAATAGTGTTTGTGTTATTTTTACACTTGTCTGTATATGTGTCATGATTATTGTTATTGGAACCGAGAACATAAAGAAAACTTCGGGATTAAGGTCAATTTTAATTTAAATCAAAAGAGATATTCAAAGTAGGTTAGATTATTTTTGTTTGTACTTCCCATTTTTATATTATTTTCTCCTACCTCATTCCTCTCTTCTCTGCACTATTATCTTTTCTATTCCCCATCTTGAAATACTCATTGAAAATGCACACTGTGCCTGGTTAAAGTTTGGGAAGTAGAGGCATTTTTAATTTTCCTCACTATTCCTAAGAAGAGAAGGAAAGATAAAAAAGCAAATATTACCAGAACAACAATAAAAACATTTTATCACAATAAATAAGGAAAGGGCCAGAACCAGAAACTGCAGATTTGGAAACTAATTGTGAAGTCTGCTTTTGGATGCACTAGAAGGGCTGTAGCCTGAAGGTGTGCCTTCTTAGACCACCTGCCGATTATGGATTTCTCTAAACTTGAAAGACTTTTTCAAGAGCTACTTAATGGAAGATAGGGTCTAGAGGTGTGGGTATCTTAGGTGATGCAGCAAATGTTCCTACAGAGAACTAGTTTAGCACTGGAAAAAAAAAGAAAAAGCAGGGAGGGGGGGAAGTGAAGACACTGGAGGAACTAAGTAAAGCTTACATTATTTCTGTCTACAACCTACCTTCCAGGCTAAAAGCAGCGAAATAGGATAGCAGTGATCTATGGCAAAATGGAGAGCCTTTGTCACCCTAATCCCTTGTACAACAGAATGGAGGGAAGATACACTTGCCAGTGTAGAGGAAATTGAATGCATAATGAAAGTCCTAGAAACAAAAATATTGGTTAGAAATTTCAAGTTTCATACATTCTTCAAAAATTAGCCATGTGTAAGTATATTGGTTTTCCATTGCTACCGTAATAAATTACCGCAAATTTAGCCCCCAAATTCAACAAAAATTGATCTCACAGTTTCTGTGGGTCAGAAGTCTGAGTGAGCTTGACTGTGCTCTGTTGGTTGAAGTCAAAGTGTTGACAGAGCTACATCCTTTCATGTATGTAACTGAAAGCACCGACTTTCAAACTTTTAGGTTGTTGGTTGAATTCAGTTCCTGGCAGTTGTAGGACGGGACCCTGTTTCCTTGCTGACTTTCTTTTCTTTTACAGGCTGTCTGCACTTCTTTTTGTGCTTTTCTTTCTTTTTTTTATTGCATTTTAGGTTTTGGGGTACATGTGAAGAACATGCAAGATTGTTGCATAAGTACACACATGGCAGTGTGATTTGCTGCCTTCCTCCCCCTCACCTATATCTGTCATTTCTCCCCATGCTATCTTTCCCCACCTCCCCACCCCTGTCCCTCCCCCATTTCCCCCAATGGACCCCAGTGTGTAGTGCTCCCCTCCCTGTGTCCATGTGTTCTCATTGTTCAACACCCGCCTATGAGTGAGAACATGTGGTGTTTGATTTTCTGCTCTTGTGTCAGTTTGCTGAGAATGATGGTTTCCAGGTTCATCCATGTCCCTACAAAGGACGTGAACTCATCGTTTTTTATGGCTGCATAATATTCCATGATGCTGGAGAGGATATGGAGAAATAGGAACACTTTTACACTGTTGGTGGGAGTGTAAATTAGTTCAACCATTGTGGAAGACAGTGTGGTGATTCCTCAAGGACCTAAAAATAGAAATCCCATTTGACCCAGCAATCCCATTACTGGGTATATATCCAAAGGATTATAAATCATTCTACTATAAGGACACATGCTCACTAATGTTCATTGCAGCACTGTTTACAATAGCAAAGACCTGGAACCAACCCAAATGCCCATCGATGATAGACCCATCGATGTATGTGGTACATATACACCATGGAATATTACGCAGCTTCTTGTGCTTTTCATGTGCCTCCTTCTAGCAATGGCAGATGGAGTCCCTTTCACACATCAAATCTCTCTGTCATCTTCTGGTTAGAGGTCAAGAAAGTTCTCTGTCTTTAAGGAGTTATAGAATTAGATTAGGTCCACCTGAAAAATTTGAAATACTATCCTTATTTTAAGCTCATTAACTTTTCATCTTGAAAGTTTCTTTTCTTATGTAATGTAACATATTCATAGGTTTTGGGATTAGGGCATGACCATTTTGTCTACTGATTAGACTATTACTTATTAGACCATTATCTCTAATAAGAGTGATTAACACAACAATAATGTACCAATAAATAAAATGTAAAATTAAAGAAAAAAAAGAAGGTAAAAATAATGCAGAGAAGATAAGTTCAACACAAGAAGAATCACACAAGAAAGTAGCCCAAATATTCTGAAAACAAAAGTTTTCCATCATTTAAAAGAAGCTCTAGTCAATCATAAGCACTCTTAAAAAAAGAAAAATTACAAAAGAATAAACGGATTGAATGATGTCATAAGACACTAAAGTTAACCTACAATCCAAGCAGTTTGGGAGACCAAGGCAGGAGGATTGCTTGGGTCCAGGAGTTTGAGACCAGCCTGGGCAGCACAGTGAGAACTCATCTCTAAAAAGATAAATATATATATTACCTGGTTATGCTGGCACATGCCTGTAATCCCAGCTACTCAGGAGGCTGACGTGAGGAGGTCAAGGCTGCAGTGAGCTATGATTACACCACTGCACTTTGGCATGGGGGACAGAGCAAGATGCTATCTGGAAAAAAAAAAAAAAGACACTGACGTAAGATGAAAAGAGATTTAAGAGATTTGACAAAGCTTATCAAAGGAATACTTAAAGAATATAAAATGTTAAAAGATGAAAGTTACATGCAAAGCAAAAAAATAAAACAAAAAAGTATAGCCATGGCTGAAATCACAACAAGCATCAGGAAGAGGCTAAGAAAACTTTTTAAAAATAATAAAATAGAAAACTTTACATAATTTTTGAAAATATAATGCATATAAATGATATAAAAAAGTTAAATATAGATTATACTTAGATGTATAGGATATTAGAAAAAAGTAACTGAAATGTTCAAAAATACAATAGAAGAAACGTTTCTCAAAAGGATCAGAAGGAATCAAGAAAAGGATCAGAAAGGATCAAGAAAAACTAATTTCAGAAGAAATTGAAAATGTTTTAAACTTTTACAGGGTGAATATAACCTAAAGTTAAAACACATAGCTTTAAATATGCAAACCTAGTATTTTTCATAACCATTTTTATCTTGAACTTCAAAGAATAAGAGATGTTTTAAAGTAACCTCTGTAGGGAGTAGCAATAATAACATATTTTATTTGAATTTTAACGAGTACTTTAGTATCAGTTTAGTTTATTGTTCTTAAGTTACATTCAGGAAAAATGTAAGTTTAAAATTTTATTTGTATAAATTGCATCTACTACAGATGAACCTTAGAGATACTGCAGGTTCTGTTCTAGACCCCCTGAATAAAGCAAATAGCTCAATAAAGGGCATCACATCCAGTTTTTGGTTTTCCAGGGAATATACAAGTTAGGTTTGCACTACATAATAGCACTATGTCTTAAAAAAGCAATATATATGCCTTATTTTAAAAATACTTTATAGCTCAAAACTGCTAATGATCATCTGAACCATCCGCAGGTTGTAATCTCTTCACTGGTGGAAGGTCTTGCCTCCATTATGATAGCTGCTGACTAATCAAAGTGGTGGGTGCTCAAGATTGGGGTGTGGCAATTTCTTCAAATAAAACAAAAATACAATTTGCCACATTGATTGACTCCTACTTTCACAAGCTATTTCTCTGTAACATGTGTTGTTGTAATGAGAGTGTTTCACTCACAGTAGAACTTCTTTTAAAATTGTAGTCAGTCCACTCAAATGATGCCACAGTCTTTATCAACTAATTTTATGGAATATTCTAAATCCTTTGTTGTCACTTCAGTAATATTTACAGCATCTGCACCAGGAGTTGATTCCATTTCAAGAAACCAATTTCTTTGCCCATCCATAAAAAGCAACTTTTCATCAGTTAAAATTTTATCATGAGATTGTAGCATTCAGTCAAATCTTTAGGATCTCCTCCTAATTCTAGATCTCTTGCTGTTTCAATCACACCTGCAGTTATTAAACCCTCAAAGTCATTCAAGAGAGTTGAAATCAACTTCTTCCAATCTCATGTTAATGTTGATATTTTGATCTTCATCTATAATGGTCAGTTTTTTTCCAGAAGATTTTCTATTTTATTTGTTGAGATACATCAGAGGAATAACTATCCATATTGGCCTGTTTTCATGATGCTTATAAAGACATACCCTAGGCTGGATAATTTATGAAGGGAAGACTTTTAATGAACGCACTATTCCACATGGCTGGGGAGGCCTCAAAGTCATATTGGAAGACAAAGAAGAAGCAATGGCGCATCTTAAATGGTGACAGGCAAGAGAGTTTGTGCAGAGGAATTCCCATTTATAAAACCATCAGATCTCATGAGACTTATACACTACCATGAGAACAGTATGAGACCAGTACGGGGGAAACTGACCCATGATTCAGTTATCTCTATCTGACCCCACCCTTGACATATGGGGATTATTACAATTCAAGGTGAGAATTGGGTGGGGACACAGCCAAACCATATCACTATCTATGGAAGCTATATTCTTACAAAATGTATTTATTAAATAACAAGATTGAAAGTCAAAATTACTCTTTAAGCCATGAGCTGCAGAATGCATACTGTGTTAGCAGGAAAGAAAACAACATTAATTCCCTTGTGCATCTCTCACAGAGTTCTTTTGTGACCAGATGCATTGTCAATGATCAATAATATTTTAAAAGAATTTTTTTTTTTCTGAGCGGTAGTTCTCAAGAGTGGGCTTAAAATTCAGTAAACCATGCTGTAAACAGATGTGCTGTCATTCAGCCTTTGCTGTTCCATTTATGGAGCACAGGCATAGTAAATTTCACATAAATTTAAGGACCCTAGAATTTCCAAATGGTAAATGAGCATTAGCTTCAACTGAAGCCACCAAGTGGATCTGCCCCTAACAAGAGAGTTAGCCTGTTCTTTGAAACGTTGAAACCAGGCATTGACTTCTCTTTTCTAGGTATGAAAGTCCTAGATGCCATCTTTTTTCATTAGAAGGATGTTTGCTCTACGTTGAAAACCTGTTGTTTAGTGCAGCCACCTTCATGGATGATCTTAGCTAGATCTTCTGGCTAACTTGGCACAGCTTCTATGTCAGCATTTGCTACTTCATCTTGTAGTTCTATGTTATAGAAATGGCATCTTTTCTTAAACCTCATGAAACAAGGTTTGCTAGCTTCCAACTTTTCTTTTGCTAGTTTCCAAACCTTCTCACATCTTTCAGCCTTCACGGAATTGAAGATAGTTAGGGACTTGCTCTGGATTAGGCTGTGACTTATGGGAATATTGCAGCTATTTTGATCTTCTATCTAGACCACTAAAACTTTCTTCATTTAGCAATAAAGGTTATTTTGCTCTCTTCTAATTCCCATTCTCAGGAGTAGCACTTTTAAATGTTTTTGACAATTTTTTTTTCACAAGTTGGTAAACTGGCACAAAAGGCCTAGTTTTTAGCCTATCTATGTTTTTGATATGCCTTTCTCACTAAGCTTAAAGCAAAGCCCAAACTGAGAGATGTGCAACTCTTCCTCATTAAATGGCCTAATTCTTTTTTGTTGTTTGTTTGTTTTCGTTTTTGGTTTTATTTGTTTGTTTGTTTGTTTTTTGAGACGGAGTTTTGTTCTTGTTGCCCAGGCTGGAGTGCAATGGCACAATCTTGGCTCACCGAAACCTCCACCTCCTGGTTTCAAGTGATTCTCCTGCCTCAGCCTCCCAAGTATCTGGGATTACAGGCATGTACCACAACACCTGGGTAATTTTGTATTTTTAGTAGAGACGGGGTTTCTCCATGTTGGTCTGGCTGGTCTCAAAGTCTCAACCTCAAGTGATCCACCTGCTTCAGCCTCCCAAAGTGCTGGGATTACAGGACTGAGCCACCACACCTGGCTAAATGGCCTAATTTTGTTGTGTTTCACAGAGCAGGATGGACTGAGGACAGGCAGAGACACAGGGAACAGTCAATTAGTGGAGCCGTCAGAAATACACATTTATTTACTAAGTTTGCCATCTTATATGTGCATTGCTTCATGGTGCTTCCAAAACAATTACAACAGCAACATAAAAGATCACCGATCCCAGATCACCAAAGAACATATAATAAAATTTAAAAGTTTAAAATATTGAGATAATTTTCAAAATGTGACACAGTGACCCAAAGTGAATATACACTGTTGGAAAAAATGGTGCTGATAGTTTGGCTTGGCGCAGGGTTGCCACAAACCTTCAATTTCTGAAAAACTCAATATCTACAAAGTACAATAAATTTATTTTATCACATATATATTTCTCAAAACACAATAAAAAGGTATGACCTTATTTATTGAACTATTCAGCCATCTTTAATCTATCTACCCAGTCATCCTTTTTACATAAACATGTGTATTGAAGGTCATTTGTGTACATATTTACCTTAAGTTGACTATGGTCAATCTTAGTTGATGGGATTTGGGATGCATGTGTAATTTTCTCTTTGTACTCTATTGCATTTGTTTGAATTAAACTGTAAGAATACACACATTTCTTTAACAAATACAATATAGTTGACATTTTATTCTTCAGGTTTCATTTAGCTTCTTATTTTGTGTCTTCCCCTTTGAAAAGGAAACTGTATAATCACTTCAGGGTCCAACAACGCTCCTAAGTGTCTTCCAGGATTTATATCTGGAGGTCTCTTGGGACAACATTAGCACATATCTGAGACTGTGAGACTGTGTGTCCCAATAATGCTTCTGGACTGGACTGGTTCCAGTAATGGAAACTTTCTCTGAAGTAGAATGACTCACCAGCTGGCTCTAGGAGAGTTACATACAATCTGGATATTAGGAAGAGTGGACAGCTTATCCAGACTTTCTTTTACTTATGTTGTCCCTATTGCATGAGTAATAGAATATAACAACTGAGGTTCTGAATGGTCCCCTGATGTCTATGATTAGTGAGACTAGAAGTTTGACTTTCTGTGGTAACTTCTTACCAAACCTTGTCTTCTGAGCCTTCTCTTAAGCACAGAGGTTCATGTGCTATCACCCTAATGTGATCTGTGCCACTTACCAACCTACTTTGGGCTTATAATACCATCCAAAATAAATACACATTGCTTTGGGGCTTGTAATACCACCAAATAAATATACATTGTCCTTTGGGCATGTAATATTACTCAAAATAAATGCTTGTTGCTTTTATGTAATAAAATGTTTGATCACAGTATTTTGGAGACTTGGGAGTAAAATCCCCAATGACTAAATAGACCTTCTATCTATGTAATTATCTAGTGTGCATTACCTATAGAAACTGATTTGTAAAGGATAACAACTGTAGGTGACAGTGGGATTCGGATTCATCTTTACTTGTATCATGTGGAAAAATGAATGTTGAAATGCTCATGATTATTCATATTACATATCCACCACAATTTAGCTATGCAAACAGATTTTCTTGGGAGGCTGAAAATAAAATTGTAGAGATATCGCAGGTCACAATATCAGTGCAAATACAATACGAACTGAAACAGTATTTACTAATCAGTTTTATACAATTATTTTTATTTCTTCATGTTTCCAGTTACCAGATCCCTTCTATTGTCAAATTCAGATATATCATTAAATAATTTTATTTCTAAGATGTAATAACTTAAATTTATTTTATCACATATGTATTTCTCAAAGTGGAATTTTCTAGTATTTCAATATTTCATTTTATAATAAACTCTAATTTAGATGATTATATATTTTAAAGCATATGGCTAAAAGACCTCTCAAATACATTTTCTACAAAATTTTGCAGCCAAGTGACCATTACCGTATTTTTTTCTCTCTTCTCATTCACAGTGACATACAAGAAAGAAACTGTTCTAAGTGACTAGAATGATAGAAAGTGAATCTATAATGTAAGTTGTCAAAATAAAACATGGGTCAGAGACCTGAATTATTGTCAGACCTCTGCCACTTTCAAGTCATTTCACTTCTTAAGACTCACCTTCTCTACCCTTAAAATGGAATGGCTGAATCAATTTAGTTGAAGTCCAACATTTTTTCCAGTCACAAATTTACATCATTTTTTATTTAATTCATATTGTCAACAAAGAAATATTACATTTATTTTACAGTAGAGCTTCCATATGTGTTAGGCATTGACCATGGAAAAGGAAATATAAGGAAGACACAGAGTGAAAAATCTAATTTTTTGTTTATTGTAAAAATAGGAGTCTTTGGATAATTCCTTTGGCCATTTTAGTTCCCAATTCCCGTATTTGTAAAGTAAAAATTGTATGTAGGTGATATCTAAAGGTATCTCCTTGGCCTTTATTTACCACTTTTTTATCCCTGTAGACACACAGCTATCCTCAAGTGTTCACAGAGACTTTCCTTATCCTTCTCCTCCTTAATATCCCAGTTCCCTGATCCTCACATAATGATGTCACGGTCCTAACAACTGTTCTAAGAACTGAAAACCACTGGGTAATTTGCACGTTCCTCATTGTCAATTTTATTTTAAGCATTTAGAGAGAAGAAGAAAGCATTGTTTACAAATATTAGGGAAAAAACATCATATTCTGAAATAGATCTCAAAGAACATTCAAAATTGAGGTAAAAGATAAGATGTCAAATAATTTAGTTATTGTTTTCTACAATTATGGTTTACCTAGCTTAAAGAAGTCCTCTTTGGGTATTATCCCAAATCGATTAAAACTTTTTAATTTGTAAACTTTAGATATACCTAACTACATATTTACCACTTTCTACATAGGGCACATTATTAATGTATTGGTGTATCCCTATATTTCTAAAATACGGTCCTTTTGCTTTTCAAAGGGCATGGTTCAAACTGTTTTCTGGTCTCCATTTAATCACACAAGTTCGTTTAGCTTCGTTTTTAAATGTATTTTATATATATATTTGGTCAAAATCTTAAAATGGAGGAATTAAAATATATTTTCCAAGCATTTTGTTGAAGGATTGAGATGAGAAAGATGCCTTATTTTCTATCATTTGCATTTTTAATTGACTTCTCATACGGTTAGGTTTTTATTCCATACATCTTTAATTACATTACTTAGTCTATTCAATCCAAATTGAAATCACTTAATAAAAAAATTAAAATTACACATAGTTTTTTTAAAAGAAAATATTGGATCTCTTCAAATGTTATTAGCTCATAAATTTGGAGGTGATCAGTGTTTGAGCATTTGCCATGCAAGATAATTGAAAATTATTAAAACACTTCACATATTTTTAAAACCACTTCAGTGGGGGAAATGATGATATTCTGAAAATGACTGTAAGGGTGTAAAATTATCAGAGAGCTTAAGTGCTTCAGTGTGAAAATGATCGAGGTTCTTTGCTTCTACATCACAAAGCAATTGAAAATTACTGAAGTGGTTCAAGTGGTTCATGTTTCCAGAGCAGTTCTTAGTCTTTCCTCCTCAGAGTGCTTTAAATTTCTGAATGTTGGAATAATTCCACAATGTTACATATATACCTCTTGTCCTGATTATCAGTTTAGGAGTCAGTGTTAATATTTAACTTCCGAGCTGAGTCTATGTAAATATAAAGTGATTGAAAATTGTTGATTTCAAGAAACAACAACAACAAAAAAAAATCCATAAAGCCAGGTCTACATTTGAAAACCACAGTACAGGATTTAGCTTATTCAGAAAAATGAGGTTGGAGTGATTTTGAAGGGTAGAGGGACCACAGAGGGAGGTAATACTATTTTTGTTTTGTTTAATCTCTGGTTAATGTATCGATTTCAACTGAAAAAAATTTAGTCAAAG
This sequence comes from Saimiri boliviensis, assembly GCF_048565385.1. Taxonomy (NCBI): domain Eukaryota; kingdom Metazoa; phylum Chordata; class Mammalia; order Primates; family Cebidae; genus Saimiri; species Saimiri boliviensis. The sequence continues at coordinate 49,189,813 of NC_133463.1, read as the reverse complement.
CTGAGTGCTGTGACTCATAGCTATAATCCCAGAACTTTGGGAGGCTGAAGCAGGAGGGCAAGTGAGGCCAGGAGTTCAAGATCAGCCTGGATAACATAGCAAGATTCTGCCCCTACAAAAAATGTAAAATATGAAATAAAAATCGGCCAGTCATGGTGGCACACTCCTGTAGTCCCAGCTACTCAGGAGGCTGAGGCACCACTGCATTCCAGCCTGGGTGACAGGGACTCTGTGTCAAAAAAAAAAAAAAAAAAAAAATTCGAATGAAAATGCTTTTACAGAAAATGAGACAATAGACACAAAGCCTATCAAAATGCAGACTGATGATGACAAATTTGGGATACTAGAGCCATAAGAATCCATAGAACATCTTTAGACTTATCAATGATAAACACTATAATTTTAGAATTGTTTATGTGGAATCTTAGAATGTTCCATCAACTTATTTTAGCTTTTTCTTCTTCTGGATTGCGTATCTTTAATACCCAAGCCACCTCATTTTAAAGCCACATTTTTCATGCTTTAAACATATAAGGTCTTAATAGGTAGCCATTCAACACATATTATTGAGTGCCTACTGTGAACTAGGCAATGTGCTGAGCACTAGAGGTATCATAAAATATAGACAGAACATTTATCCCTATAAGCCTTAGAATTAGAAAAACTTTAGAAGGCTTGAAACCCAACTTCATTTTACAAATAGAAAAACTGAAACCCAAAGAAATAATGCAACTTGCTCATCGCCCCAATTTTAGTGTGAGAGGCAGAACAAAAACTGTCTTGCAGTAAAAGCATCTCTCCACTGAATAATGTCACTTCCTTCTACTGAACTCATTTCAATTTCACTTTCTTGATATTAGTAGTTTTTTGAAATTTGTAAGAAGATAAGTTCAATAGGCCAGAGATTGGCAGAAAAACAATACTGATAATTACCCGTAATAATTTGGCCTCAGTTCCAGCCAAAAACATTATCAATAAATAACATAAACAAGTCCATCATGTCGTTCTGAGTAATTGTTCATATCTGAAAATCAGCTTCAGCTAATTGAAGTTGAAAAATCTGATATATTGACATTCTAAAGTCAGAAGTATGATTGCATTATCGAGTAAATATTATTACAAGATCAAAATTTCAAAATATGATGAGTACAAGATTTATGTATACAAATATAGAGAAAATTAAATCAAATGTGTGGGAAATTGATTCATAATATATTTGTTAATAATTTTAGTTAGAATATTATATATTTTTAAGCCAAAAGATGTTTATTAGAATGTAAAGCATAATAAAAGGAAACATTTTGCAGATTTGATTATATAGTCATTCCAATTTTGTGTATTTGCATTCAAAACTACACAAAGTAACTTTAGAAACTCTTTAATTTGTAATAAGACCATTTCATTTAGAACATGATATTGTCACGTAAAATTTCATTTGGTAAAATCTTCACACCTTGTGAGGATGAACTAAAAGCCAACCGTATAAACTTCATGAGAGGAAAAACTTTAAAATAAAGCTAAATGAAGCATATCTGATCTAGTCGTGATAAAGAACACAAAGAGAAAAAATAAAAGAAGGACATTTTAGAGAAAATTGAGTTTTTTTCAACTACCAAGTCAAGCATTTCTGATCCTGAGGCAAGAATACAAAAAGGGAGCCAAGAATCATGTCTAAATATTTAAAAGTTATAGTTCAAATTATCAATCTTGATAGTATAGCTTTATAAAAACATAATTGAAAAACAAAGGTAAGTTCATTGTTTCTAATAATTCAAAGCCATAAAAATATTAAACATAGTTGAACTTACTTACTCATTTAATTACTGCTTAATAAATGATTTTCACCAGAAAGTCTCTTGAAATGTTTTAATCCATTTAGGAAGACTAATTATTTTTTCGGTATAATGGCTTTCCAGTCTCAGTCTCACTAAAGAAATAGTTTATGTGACAATTCAAAATTATAGAGATCAATATGACAAATTGATTCACATGAAAAAAAGAAATCTGTTATTACTTGGGGTGGCTAATATGATGTTAGTGAATATCTAAGAAAGGTGAGATAAGCAATAGACCCAGAAAAACACCTTTACTTCAAAATGAAGTCTAAATACCAAAATGCTTTAAAATGTGGGAGTAGTGCCTGCCCACGACAGACCAACTCAAAGAAGATGCTACTTCTTTATCATTGTTGCTTAATACACATAGGAAAAGCAAAGCACTTCGGATTTTTTGAAACATGGCATGCAATTCGGATTTGTATTTTATGATTCGCTATCTAGCAACAGTTGTGTCAAATAAATGCAGTAAGTGTGACGTTCCCTGAAACTACAGGTCCTAATACCATGTCATACTGAACCCAGCATAGACAGTATTAAGCAAAAGTATAAAACTTGACAAATATTTATAACAAGTACACTAAACCTGCAAATTCAGGATTTAAAAAAGTATGAAAAATTTTACCTTAGTTTTTTTAAACACGACCTTAGAGATGGGCTGAAGGATATGTTACTTTTGTCATCAATGGAATTTGTGGGTGTTTCTAAGTTTTTAAAATAATTTTCTATAATTAAACAGTACAAATAAATGCTGTCTAAACACGCTGTACATGAAATAGCCCTATAGCTAACTACAGAAATACTGATTGATGTTGGCACAAAATCATTAATTAAACTTCTCATTTTGTGTGGATGATCAACAAGCTTCAATTCTACCTAACAGTATTAAGACCTAGCTCACTACTTAATCCCAAATAAATTCTCATGGGAAGCTCTGTCAACAGTTTTGCTATAATCAAGATATTCTACAACTACTCCATGCCACATGTGGACCAATGTAAATTATACTAACAAAACTTAGTAAATGATATGTTGAAAAACAATTATATTGATTTATTTGAAAATACGGAGAATGCTTCATGCCCTTGGCTCATTTCATGTACTTAATTCAACCAATATTTTTGAGAACAGTTAATGGCCAAGTGTGTTTCAGAGATGGGAAGGATGAAATGTAGTACTTATGAGGAGTTTATGGTCTTAGAAAAATGGAAAAGGGTGTGTGTCTATACACACACACACACCTATATATACACACACACACATATATATTATCTGTGTTTGCATGCAGTATAAATGTATAGGTAGTTGATATATGCAGTACACACATAAATGTACATATACATATACACACAGGTAAATAAATGCACATATTCTACACATGTGTGTATGTATATGTGCATATATATTCTGTGCATATTTCTTCATTAGACAAATAATGAGTTCAAGGAAAAACATACGTGTATATGCTAGGACTTCACAAATAACTCAATACACAGTAGACTTGTAACAAGGGGGCCTAAACTTTGTTAGATAAAGTTGAAATTCAAATTCTCCCTCTGCTTGTGACATATCTGCCTGTGTTTTTCTGGTTAGATCTGAGGTGGGAGAGGAGAACTTTGTGGCAATTGCCCCCATATCCTCAACAAGGAAAGGGTGATCGTATTTGAACCTCAGTGCTGATACTTCTCACTTCTTCAGTTCACTTGGCTGAGGCTTACTTTCCTTGTCTGTACACTATAGATTTATTTCAAGGAACAAATCAGATAATTAAATTAGATTACATAAATTAATTGGTTGGCAGAGGGACATATATTAATATAGTAAGTGTTCAGTTATAAACATATGTGTGCATGTGTCTGTATATACATATATATGAAAAAATTAAAGTGCAGAAAGGTAAGTAAAATGGCTCTTGATCACAAGGATTAAAAATAATAATGACGCTGGGAATCCAAAGCTTATGTCACTTCCGCAGTCACTAGAAGCTCCTAAACTTTCAAAACCAGGGTCACCATTTATCTTCCTTGATTCCAAGGAAGATAAATGGTGCTGTTCACCTATTGTGTGTCAGGCTGTGTCTAGGCATTTTGCATAAAATTCCTTAATTTTTGGTAATAAATATTTGATCTTAAATTTGAATTGTATGTATAAATTTTATCTATTGATTCTTATATGATTAAAAATTTTAAACAATTTTTGGCATAAAAATAATGGAGTCAAAAAAATCTAGTCTTCTATACAGACTCTAAAATGAATTATAGGCACTTCTTTAGTACTCATTCAAATGAAAATGTGTTATTCCCTAGAAAAAAAAAGCAAGTTATCAAATATCTGAAATTTAGTTTGTACTTGGTACTGCCCATGGCTAAATCCGTCATCCCATCTTGCTAAATGAAAAGAAGTATTATTATTTCAGTTTACAGTAACATGTCTGTCAGTTAGAAATGCCTGCAAGACAATCAGTAACATTAATTGAACAATCACTTTGTATGAAATACTATATATTACTAGATAGCCTTGACTTTACCAATGGAACCAAATAACCAGACTGTCACAAATGTGTTGCCTGATATTGTTTTGGCATTTTACTTAGCATTCTATTGTTTTAAGTCTGACATTTTTAAACTTACTATATAGTTACAAAATAATCTGCATATCAAATCATGTACAGCAATGTCAATAAGCTATCTAAACAAAATGACAAATCCAATAGTCATAGATTTCACTTTCAATCTATCTATAGCTCGAATGAAGTTCCTCAAACACAAATATAAACACATTATTCACCTGCTTCAAAGCTTTCACAAGTTCTCCAACATCTACATCACTCTTTCGAAAAAAAGTGATTCAAGAAACATCTGCAGCAGAATCCCCAGCTATGTATTTTTTAATGTGATTACTTCCTACTTACAGAAGTAAATTCAAAGATGATGCTTTGAATCTATTTTCTCAATAAATACCCCAGATGATTGTTTTGCACAGTAAAATGGCTTTCCTTTTGGATGTGCAAGATCATGCCCATGATACCCAATGTGATTGATTTACAATGATCTTGATGATGGGGTCCCTGTGAAGCAGGTTAATGTGCATTGGTTACCAGCTTGTCTGAGTCCAGTAAGACACAACACTGATGCATATAATCAGTTACATGATGCAGATTTATTATTTACAGATAGAGCAGTAAGGGACAACAGAAACCTAGGATTAATTATGAGCTGGTTCTCTAAGTCTCAGGAAAGCCGTCTGGAGTTGATGGAGTCTTATTTGTGTATGTCCTACATATACTGAAGCTGAAGGACCTCAGAAAGTAGCCCGCCCTGGATTGTATACCCCAGGGTCACATGAAATTGCTGAGCAGTCATTGAAGGGCATCCTATTTCTAGGGTGGATTGAAAGGAAGCTCTGGCTGTTCTAGCCAGTTCCTCTTTGTTCCATGGTGTTGCATTCCCCGCACATTCTACAGTTACTTTTGAGAACTACAAACAAGAAAGAGGACAACTGGGTCCATTCACGGCCACTCAAGGAACTGTCCTGACGTCTCTACCGGTGTTTTGCAGCCTCATTTCCCAACCGCTGGCTGTGCTGGTTTTTAATTGATTGCCCTTCAATCCCAAATGCACTTTTCTTTGACTTGCTTTATGACACCAAAGTGGAACCCTGTCAACGTTTCTCATTGGTCAGCTGCTGCACTGTGAGTCCTTACAATAGTGGAGGATGAAGCCACACTGCAGGGCAGTTTCTTTTTTCTTTCTTTTTTTTTTTTTTTTTTGGTTCTGAGAGCTACTTTTCCAGGCTACTTCTTGGCTTCTACGGTAAGGCTGACAAAGGCATGACCCACTGATGTCCCCTCTCCCGCAGATTTTGCTAGCACATCAGCAGGTGGCTTCCTGCTTTCCTACTCTGAATTGTGGCACCGCAGTGATCTTCTCTCCCAGTAGTAGGCAGGAACCACACCGTCTCCCACTAAGTCTGAACCTCAGCCTTGGGGGAACTTTCTTTCAAGTTTGTTTCATCTCTCTCTTCCTCAGTCCAAAACACAGTAGCTGCCCCCTACATTTGTGATTCCTATATTCTTAGAGTCTCTTCTTCTGCCTTTTTCTAACTACCTTTTATCAGCTAGTCATTCTTTTCGTTTGTTTTGGTTTTGGTTTTGAGATAGAGTCTCATTCTGTCACCCTGGCAGGAGTGCAGCGGTGTGATCTCGGCTCACTGCAACCTCCGCCTCCTGGGTTCAAGCGATTCTCCTGCTTCAGCCTCCCTAGTAGCTGGGATTACAGGCATGCGCCACCACACCAGACAATTTTTGTATCTTCAGTGGAGAGAGGGTTTCACCATGTTGGCCAGGCTGGTCTTCAACTCCCAACTAAAGTGATCCACCCTCCTCAGCCTCCCAATGTGCTGGGATTACAGGTGTGAGCCACCATGCCAAACCCCATCTAATCATTATATTAAATTATTTCTGGTCACATAGCTGGAGTGGTTTCTGTCTCCTGACTGAAACTGGATCGGCATATTTGCCCACAGGTAGTCCATCTTCTAATTGTGAAGACCTCTTTGCGAGTTCTAAAATATTTCTTTTTTGTTGTTGTTGTTCAAAATTCCTTTTGGATGCCCTTATGCTTGTACTTGTTTTTCAGTTTCTTCAAGAATCAGGTCACAAGTTACTTCTTCAAGTAACTCGTTGTTTTTTAGTATTTTCAGTAAAAAAAAAGGCTTTCCTTTCTATGCTCTCATAGCACCTCAGTAACGTCTCTTCTACAGCAATTATCTCCCATAGTCAAAATCATGTGTTTAATTCTGTCAGTCCCCATTGTCTTTGAAACCCAAATAGCAGTTTTTTATCATCCAGTCCTTGATAGCATCTAACACATACTAGGTACCTAATAAAAGCATGTGTTGCCCAGTTGAATAGATTCTTCTTCCTTTTTTCTTCTTCTGCCTCCTCTTCCTCCTACTATTCCTCCTTCTCCTCCTTCTTCTTCCTCCTCTTCTTTTTCTTCCTCCTCTTCTTCTTCTCCTTGCCTCCTTCCCTCCTTCCCTCCCTCCCTCCCTCCCTTCCTTCCTTTTCTTCCTTCCTGCCTTTTCTTCTTCATATTTTAATGGTGAGGTTTGTGGTAATATAATTTTAGGGAAGCACTCTTTCTTTTCCTTCTGAATAGAGTTATTTAGGGCTGAATGAGCTTTTTTTTTTTTTTTTTTTTTTTTTTTTTGTCTAAATGCATTGAGCAATACACTTTGCAGATAAGAAAACTAACACGCTGTGGTGATTTCTATAACATTGAACACTGCTGTTAGGAATTGGACCAATGCCAGGACCCATTTCTCATTGACAATTAAACACCCATCAACTGGTAATGATGACTGCTAGTCACTTGTGACATAGACCAGACAGAAAGGCTATGATCTATACGGAAAAGGTATTTTATCTCATTACTCATTTGTGGAGCCATTCACTGCCTCAGAATGTTGAATGACCGAAGTTCTCCCTGAAAAGAAAGCTACAAAATAGGGAGAGGGGTTGTAAAAAATGTACACATTCTATTGTAAACAACATACATATGTTTTTATCTGATTTATGTATGTATGTTTTTGGTGAACATTAAACGTTTCCTTGGATATTAAACTGTAGTTTTAAAAAATTGCAAAACTGTTGCATAATACACACACAGAAATTTAGCATCAAAAGGAACACATTTTTATGTAGTATCTGCTTCTCAAAAGTTGATTGTAAAATGTTAATATTACATGTTAAAGTATTTAACTTTTATTCCACTCACAAAATAAGTATACTTATTTTGTTTACAATACTTAGCTACTTACTTCCATAAGATGCTATTATCCTACTGTACCCAATATAGTTGTTGTGTGTTTCAGAAAGTTTGTAATTATAGAAATAAGAACTATTTTGCTTCTTTTATATAGGTCATTCGATCCTAGATATTCAGTTTTGCCTTTAATGCCAAAATAATTATTGTTGCTTTGCATTTATTTTATAATAATCAAGGTACAAGTGCTTTTTTTTCTACACATTACAACTAAATTATTTGACTGGCAGATAAAGGAAAAATAATTATATATGATTTACATTTAACTAGTACAAGGAATAGAGAAATATGAACATTCAATGTTATAACAAATTTTGATGATATGTTAGACTTTTGAGGGAAGTGTTCAATATTTCTCCAAATTCAAAATCTCAGAAATACACATTATTCAAGAACTATTTATTAGGTACTTATCACTATAATTACATACTTATATATATTTTTTATATCTTTTAATTTGAAAACTGAGTCTACTAACGTAATTTATTTTACATGTAAGAAAATAAGTTTCATAGAAGCAAGGAATCATCAATTCAAACTAGTAAGATTCTGAAATATGCTTTGGGAGGGGCTGAAAAAAGTATATAAGATAAGGATTTTTTTTTTTTTTTAAGATGGAGTTTTGCTCTTCTTGCTCATGCTGGAGTGTAGTGGTGTGATCTAGGCTCACTGCAACCTCCGCCTCCCAGGTTAAAGGAATTATCCTGCCTCAGCCTCCCAGGTAGTTGGGATTACAGGCATGCACCACCATGCCCAGCTGAATTTTTTTTTTTTTTTTTTTTTGTATTTTTAATAGAGATGGAGTTTCACAATGTTGGTCAGGCTGGTCTCCAATTCCTGTCCTCAAGAGATCCACCCACCTTGGCCTCCCAAAATTCTGGGATTACAGGCATGAGCCACCATACCCCGCCTAGATGAGAAATTTTAAACAGTAGTTGCTATAAAGGAACTCTCTTTTGCATAGAAAAATGTGGCCTAAAATCTCTGGTTAAGGATACTGTTTAATAATATAACACTAACCTTTATTTGTATGAAATTCATAAATACACCATTACAATGGTGCCTGATTTGGTAACTGGTAAGAGTTTACCTCTTTCTCTTAGTTCTTGGAGCACCATGAATGGAGCTGAATTACTGTCATAAGATTTGTACTCTGTACTGCAGCATAGTGGTTAAAAGACTGGGGTCATACTGCCTGGGTCAGAATATTTACCCTGACAGTTACCAGCTGAGCCTACTTTGGCATGCTATTTAAACATTCTGTCCCTCAGCTTTACTATTTGTTAATAAAAATGTAAATATCACCCATTTTGTTGTGTGGATTAGATGATCTATTACTTGGCATTTATTGGTAGCTCTTAATCTTTGTTTTTTAAAAATTATTGAAGTATTATGAGTAATAGTTTAGTCTTTACTAGATAGCTGAATTATTAATATGTATGCATTTAATTATCACAAATTCCCTTTACATTATTTTTACTAGGTTCTATATTAATTTTCAAAAGAGATTATTTATGTATATATATATATATATAATATATGCAATGTGTTTTGCTTAGAAGTATAAAGATAATTTGTCTACCCATCAATGATGCATTAAATAGATTTAATTGACTAACAAATGAATGGATGCTAATGGTTTAGATTGTCTCCCAGCATTGCCTAATGCCAAGAAACAAATCAACGAATGGTCCAAAATGCAAATTTGATTCAAAAAATGTATTCTATTTAGGTATTTACAGGCATGACTTCAAAAGTAGTCATTCCAGAAACAGTTTGTAAAGTGCATAGTGATTTGTGTTATGATCTGTATATGATAATTTGTAAAGCACTTCAATGTTGAAATTGATTTTTTGGGGGTGCATTTTGAAGACTGGTAAAGGGCAAGGGTTGAAAATATACACAAATTAGGATCGTATTCTTATTTGACACATCTGCCTGACATGCCTCCATATACTAGAACTTACCTTTCAAAATGTAGAAGAGCTAGATTGTGAAAGGCTGTGAGAGATGTCAAACTACAGTGCCTAACAGCTCTTATCTTTGGACATGTCATGGTCAGTGATCATTAAAGTTCCTTGATCTTGCCTGAAACAGTGTGAAAATGCAAACATAGAGGTCGCACTGCCAATCACTACTTAAGGTTATTGTTGCCTTTTGGAGCAGTCACCATAGCGATGGAAGTGAATTCATTAAAAATCTATGGCTCCCTAACACACTTGAAAAAAATATGGCCTCTAGGAGGGAAACAACCTTAAGCTCTCTGGTTAATACCATCTGACTCTAAAGATTTAATTGATTAACAGGTGAATGAATGCTAATGGTTTAGTTTGTCTGCCAGCATTGCTTAATGACAAGAAAAAAAATCAACTAATGGTGCAAAATGCAAATTTTATTGAAAAAAATGTATTCTATTTAGGTGTTATAAGCATGACTTTATAAATTTTTTATACCTTCCACATTATGGAAGGATATAAGATGTAGCCTTTTTCCTTTGCAAATATATCTTTAAAAATATATTTCCAAAGAAAAGTCTGAGTATGTATTTACACTGATGAAGAAAGGTTAAGAATGAATGTAAACATATTCTTTACATAAGGATTTTGAATATCAGTAAACAAAAACAACTGTGGAACTGTTTACTTACTACAATGCTTGGTCCCTACCTCCCCTAATTATTAGTATAGAAGTTGTATTATATGTTTACTTTACATTGATCAACATATTTATATAGTTTTTCCTCCACTAGTTTCTTACTTATCTTTCTTTTCACCCTTTATTTTGTCTATAAATGGATGTCATGTATTAGAAATACAGCTATGTATAGTTTTATTGAATATAATTTCTCCCTTATTATTAGCAAGCATGAGTAGGAATCTCTTCTTCCTGAAAATACCAACTAAAGTTTATAACATATAGTTAATATAGTTAATATTTTCACTGATGATGATATTTTAAAATTTTTCCTGTTACTTAGACAAACAATTGACTTAGAACACTTAACTTTTATTTTCCTTCCTGTTCGTTGGTGAGCCCAGATAGGTCAATATAAGTTTTCTTACACATGACTTATCCCGTTTTCAATTTAGCATCTTCTAGTCTACTTAACCTCTAACCAAGTATATTAACTATTTATTATGAATATCTGCATGCTGGCTACTTTACTTATAGCATCTGGATCTTTACAATGTCTTGAAAAGTAGGCATTTATTATCCAATGTTGATGAAAGCATTTGAGACTGGGACAGGATATGTGACCGGCCTGTAGTTGCCCAGTTAGGATGTGGCAGATCCACAACTGACTCTTGTGTCCACAATGTGTGAATTCATTAAAAGTCTAAAAGTCTATGACATATATATATATATATATATATATATATATATATATATATCTCAAAGTCATATATATATATTTCTATATATATTAATGTAACCCCTTTTATGAACTGTAAACTTGATCAAGTTGCTTTACCTCTTTGATCCAAATTTCTTCTCTGTATTAACTGTAACATGAACCCTAGCCTAATTCCCAGAAGTGATATGTAGTGATGAACATAGCTGCCGTCCCGCAATAGACACCAAAATAGGTACCTTTCTTTGTTGTTATTTTTCCCTCTCTCTCTCTTTTGTTTTTGCTATTTTCCCCCTTATCTGCCTCTCTAGTATGGAAGGGTAAAATGTATCTCCAAGTTTAATTTCTGGTTCAGTATTGTTATAACCTACATGATACTGGAGACATTACCTTCTGAACCAGTTTTCTTATTTTATAAGCAAGGGATACAAAGACAATGTACGGTGTTTGGCAAACATTGGGGATTCAATAAATGTTGGTTATCTCTCCTCTTTGTTTTATAAAACATGAAGATTTATGTAAATATTAGGTACTAGTTCTCTGAACTAAAAAAATGTCACCAAAATTATATTTAATTTGATACCCAGATAGACTCAAAAGAAATCAACCTCTAACTTTTCAAGTGCTATTTGCCCATAGGATGCCATGATTGCTTGCTGATTATTTAGAAATCAGCACTTATGTGTTCTCTAGATCGGGGGGATGGGGAGATACTCTGTTTATAATCCATCCTTTCAGCTGTCTGTTGTGTACCAATTTCTCATAAAGTATTTTGGCATTGGTTCTTTCCAAATACTCTTCCAATGCTGTGATTGTATTATTCTAGATTTAAATCTTCCTTCTTTATATATTATTTTCACCTTTCCTATGAAATCTAAAGATCCTGTTCTCCAGTTAAATTATCTAGTTAAGCATTCATTTAGCTAATTTACCTGACCTCTGCTCCAGTCCCCTTTGATCACTCCACACTGTTAAAAAAAAAATCACTTTGCTTATTGTTTTTTCCATGTCAACTCTCCCTCAGCCCCACCTTGCTTCTCAGAATTTTCCCCCTTTCCTGGGCCTATTTTTCTCACTCTTTAATTTCTCCACTATTTGTCTCTCATGTTTTCTAGTTCCTGGGTCTCCTCCCCTTAGTTCCTCTAATATTCATTGTGATCTTTCTTTCTTTGCCACTTCTTCCTGGCTATGATCCAATCTCCCGTCTTTCAAATCACAAGTGACTAATTTTCACAAAATACAAAGAAGATAGATTAAAGGAGATATATTTGTAAACAGTATAAATGTATATATAACAAAAAATATATGGCTAAAGATAGACTAAAGGCTTGAAAGTGGTTTGTGTGGAAGTTATAATTTTCTATGGTAAGTATCATTGAAATATTCAATTTCCAGTGCTAGGGATTAGAGGTTTGATGTGTGTCCAGCAAACAAAACATGTCTGAGCAGACCTTGGAGAAATCATACCCTTGTAAAGAGGTAATGCAAAATTAATTCTACATTTTTAGTGCTTTCCATTTTTCACATGTGATTCTATTGTTATGTTTCTCTTGTCATTTGACAACCATGCAAGGTGGCTTGCTGATGTTTTCTTTCTGTATTTCATTGTTAGTTACATAGAATGTATTTAGCTATTCATGATCTGTCTGTTTTCTGGTGCTCCCCTCGCCTTTTAAGTCTTTGTTTTTCCTGTTCCCTGTTCAAGATGAATTTGCAATATTTTTCCCAGTATTCATGAGTTTGAAACGTATGATGTTGATATCTCTTTTTGTTAAGTGTCAAATTTTTGAGGATTTTTTCTTAGATATCTCTGAAAGTAAAATTTTTGTATTTCTATGTGTAAATAGATAACAAATTTAAGATAGTCTTTAGTAAATTCCCTGCTAATTTCTCATGAAATACTGGATTTCTCAATATATGTAAATTACATGCCTCCGTGAAATAATTCCAGTGCCTCACATTTATACTGAATTGCAATAAAGTTTCACACATATCATGTTTTTTGCAATTTATATCAAAATTGTGCTAGGTAAAGCACTAGGTATAATTTTCCTCCCAATTACAGATAAGGACTTACAGAAATTTCACATTCTCAAGGTTACATGGCTGGAAAGAAATTGAGACTGAAATATTCAGGTTCACTAAGTTTATTCATAGTTTACTGTCTTTCCACCAAAATTTAATGCCTCTTATATTAAGTTCAGGCTGCCATAACAAAAAATCATAAACTGGTTGGTTTATAAACAACAGAAATTTATTTCTTACAGTTCTGGAGGCTGGGAAGTCCAAGATCAAGGTGGATTTGGTGTCTAGTGAAGGCCTGTCTTCTCTCTGAAACCTCACATGGTGGAAGAGATAGATAGCCATCTTTGATTTATTTTATGAGGGCACTAATTCTAATCATAAAGTCTCCACATTCAAGGTATAATCACCTCCCAAAGGCCTCCCATTCTAACATCATCACCTTGGGGGTTAAGATTCAGGAATTTGTGTGGGGTTGAGGGTCAACACAAACATTTAGACCATAGACCCTCTCATATATAAATACATATAGAATGTGAAACTGCTTCAATGCCTTTAATTTAAAAGTCATTTATATTGTCTATCTTCATCATTATATATCATTACTTGTCTTGACTACAGATCTCTAAGTCAAGTCTAATTAGATGAAGCAGATGGCATCAGAGTATTTTAATGACATGTCCTAAGTCAAAAACCTGAAAAGAAATCGTCTTGCATTTTAACTTATTCTATATATGCCTGCATATGTATTATTTCTACTACCATATACTACATAATTTTTAAACAAATTCTTTAAAACCGCTTTATTTTACAGTTAGAAAAACATAGTTCATGACAATTATCTAGTTAAAAAAATGAGTGAAAAGTAAAAAAAACAAAGTGAGTTGTAATACAGCATCAGTAGAATTTCCGGCTTAGGTTGTATCTAAACTAATTTGTCTAATATTTATTTTTGCAACAAGGAATCTGTGATCATATCAGTGACTTGAATACACATGCAGTGGTCTGTCTACAAGCCACCAATGAGGCCAACTGCACATTGAGAAAGATACATGCTGCTGTGAAATAGCTCAGCAATGCTTCACGTAAACACATGCGGGTACACATACACACACATTGCTCATCATCCAACCAGTCACATTTCAATTATATCAACTGTATTTGTTTTCCATTGTTGTACAATAAAGTATCACAAACTAAGAAGTGTAAAGCAACATGAATTTCTTTTCTCACAGTTTCCATGGATCAGGTGTTTGAGTACAACTAATCTGGGTCCTCTGCTCTGGATCTCCAGATCTGAAATTGATGTGTAGTCTGTTGTGCTTCTCTCTGAAACCTAAGGTTGTCTTTCAAGCTTGTGTGGTTGTTGGTAAAAATTGGTTTCTTTCTGTTGTAAGACCTAGGTGCTTTTTTCTTGCTGGCTGTCAGCTGATGGGCATTCTCAATGGCTAGAGGCCACTTACATTATTTTGACAGGTGGTCTTCTCACAAGTCCTCTCACAACATGGCAGCCCACTCTAACGGAATTGTCCCTCCAGTCTGCTAAGATGAAGCCTTATAACACAATCATAGTAATGAATAACCCATCACCTTTGCCGTATTCTATTGGCTAGAAGCAAGTCACAAAATTCTACCCATGCTTAAGGAAAGAGACTGTAAAGGACATAACTCATTGGGTGTCATCTTAGAACTTTGTCCGACATAATAACTTACAAGATGGAATTTTCTCTTAGAAAACGCAAACAAGTGCCAAATTATCTTTCCACTAAAGCTGATAGAAAAGTGACTTAATAAAAGAGAACCTGACACCAGGTACCTGTTTGTAGAAAAACAATCAAGGTTTTTCCTTGTTCACCTGTGGTAAATAGCTGATGTGCTTTCACTCACTACTCTGTTGAAAATTTTATCTTGCCATTATCTTTTGTTGTTTTTCTTCCACCTGCAACCTATTTCTAGTAATGTGAGTAGATTGAAAAAACTAAATATTAGTGCCAATTAAGTTGAATACATTTTTCAATATGAGAATAAAATTTCATCAACTTTAATGAGTTTAAAATCATATCTATCCATATTTTGTTTTAATTTTATTGCATAACAATACAAGTAGGATTTAACATATTTTTCAACATTTTCTTATGTGTTTCTTTTTCTGTAAATTGTTTTTGGCTTTAGCCAAGACTATAATAAGATGACTTCTCACAATAACAGCATTTATGAGAGAACAGTTTCTCAACAGGTGGTTACATTCAATTGCAAGAGTTTCCACTCCCTGAGAATTCAAGTGTCACAGTCCAAGATTTGCTAACAGTGGGCCAGTATATTATAAGGGAAGTCTTATTTGTAGCTCAGTATCCTCTATTAGCTAAGGGTATGAGTGACTATAATACTCATGATAATTTATTGCATAACAAAAGATCTTACTATTGCAGCACTTAAACTAATCATGTAACAGGGAGGGTCTTTTCTGTTCCTATTCATTCAAAGGCATTTGTTCACACTCTATCTCTACTTTCTCATGTCATAGAAAACATTAGACATGATTAGCTGTAGGTATCTGTGCTTCATGATATCCAAGCAAAGTCCTTTTTATATTTCATCTTATAATTGTATTTGCAACTTAATGTTTGAAGTGTCAGTCTTTGTAAAATTAGCTCATCTTGTTATGATTTAGAGCTTTGATGTAAGTGAAAGGCTTCGATTGCAATGCAGAGTCACATCTGAGAGTAAACTGCATAGACAAAGAGTCTTACAAGACTAGTAAATCAAATACTCTGAGCTGTCTATGTGGATTATGAGATAGTATTTGCATAACTTTGAAGTATTTATACTGATGAAATTACAATAATTAAAATCATTGCTGTGTCAATTGCTAGATGCCACAAGGCATAGCAATTACTAGCATGCAAATCAGACTTTGTGTAAGCATTTTAAGGAATAATTACCTTATTTGATTCAGATGTGCCTGAAAGGCATTAAGAATCATTTGAGCTATTTTTTCCTCAACAATTTTAAGGCTCGTAGATAATGTTGTTGTTATTATCAATTATTTACTTTTGTGTATTACTTTTCCTTATTTTGGTTGAAACTAAATGCCATAGATAAAAACATACACTTTGCTGTAACTAAAAACAATTTACAATATCAGTTAAATCTGCATATCAGCTCAGCAACCACTTTTCTTTCTAATGAGCTTTACTTTGCTATGTTATCAGTTTCTTGCTAAATAGTTAATGTATACCCAATGTCTACATTCCCACAATTTAAGAGCAGGGCTGTGAACTGCCAGAAAATGCTAGAGTAAAAAATCAAGGCATAAGAAGTTGAAGAATATCCACACGAATATATTTGCCACAGAGTATGTATAGATGGTCACTTAGCCAGTTCAAAATTTTAGTTTTCAAATTGCAAATGTTTTACCTTCTAAAATTGACACCAAACTTTACACAATACATGAAATCAGATAGGACATCCCATCAGATAATTGAATGATATGATTGCATTGAATTGAGTGATAATTTAGAAATCATGAAATACTTTTTTCAAGACTTTGGGTAAAGTGATGGTTAATGCAGGCTTAATTCATATCATTGTTTCCTTTACAAAATATCAAGTCCTGATCTCTTTTTTTCTATTGGGTAAGTAAAAAAAATACTTTGTGTGTGTGTGTGTGTGTGTGTTTTTTAATATATCTTGTAGGTTAATTGAGTTGAGTGTCACTGATCAAAGCAGAGATTTTTATGAGAGCTATTGCCTAACCTGCTTCCTTTCTTGGGCCTTTCTCAATCCCCTCATGACTCTTAATAAATAGTCTCTATAAATAGCTACGATTTTATTTCATTCCACTGAAAAATTCGGGCTGATTCCATGAGCAAAGCTTTGCTATTTTACATGCGTTCCTTTCGTTGTTGTCTTAAAGATCCTGAAAATATACCAGATTTTGTATTTCAGTCAGTTGAAAAGTTAACCTAAAATTAAAATTTTCTTGATTTTCTGTACAAATTATCTTTCCATTTTTGATATATATGGAAATAATTTCTATTTTTTATTTTACAAAGGGAACAAATATTGAAAAACTATAACAGTCATTTACAATATATTTTGAAAATTAATTTTAGATTATTTAAGTTAACATAACTTCCTATGGAAAACACATTCTATGAAAAGAACTTACTTAGAGGTTAGAAATTAATAATGAACCTGTGAGTTTTGTGTTTCTCTTTTTCTAGATCAATTTGTATTTGTACAACTGATATGCAGTCTTCAGTGAGATATAAATTAATAGACAAGCAATTGTTCCTCATCATGAAAAGCTCCCAGAAAAAAGTTTCTAAAATTATAACAGAAATATTTTAAAGTATATTTTAGAACATTCATTAAATATTTATTCCTTTATTGAATAAAGATACATAAGAAAAATCCACATTTACTAGAATACATGTTTTGAAAAAAATTCAGAAAAGTAAGTTTTTTTTTTTTTTTTTTTTTTTTTTTTGCAGCAAAATGTCCCCATTGCCATATTTCACAAAGCAAAAAGGAAGTTTAAATTTTATTATGACAATTCTACATGATATTAATAGTGGGATGCTGAATTTGAATACTACTGTAATTTTTTGCAACAAAAAGTCATGAAATATAGACATGGACTATGAGGCATAGACATTCTTATAAAAATAAAGTTTGTGAAAAATTCTAGTTTCTACTACCACTAGAAGTTAAAAAGATTTATTGATTTTCCATTTGAATATATTTTTAAAATCTAGTCTTCTTTATTCTGGCCTTGCTTTCCTGTTAAGTGACTGTGGGTAACTTATTTGACTCTTGCAATGTATTTTAAGCCTCATTTTTGTTATTTTAAATGAAGCTTTTAAAGATACATTTCTTCCAATCCTTTTCTATCTTACACAGATCATAGAAAATAAAGTTCCACTGATGACTCTTAGTTAGGTTGACTTGCAACAACATTTTTGTGACTTAGTTACAAGATCTGTTATAGCCCATCCTAAAGTAAAAACTATTTATTTGTTCTCTATGGCAAAATAAATTGCTCATTGATATGTACACAGGGGTAGAAAGGCAACATGAATACTTTTACCTTCACAATGCATATGAATAATAGTGTCTTACTGTCAATTCTCTCTTTAATAAGAGATAGATGTGCTCAACCACAATGAATCATAGTTCTCTAGAGCACACTGAGTCAAGATTTTAAAAACAGCTTAATTTCTTTTAAAGTAATTTCCCAACATTTGCTGTAGAAATCCTGGTTAAAATTTAGCACTGACCAAATTATACATCACTTTTTTCTTGATATGCTAAAAAAGGAAATGGCATAGTAGACCCACTACCTGTAGATACATTTATTTCATATTTATATTTATTTTGCATTCAAAACATATGCTTAAAGCATATGCTTTAGGATGAGATGCTTATATTTATGCTCATATTCTCAATGATTGCAGGATAGTATTATGCTACAGACCTGAGCATACAATAGAGTATAAACCTTACATGATTCAGAGAAATAATTCAAAACAATCCCAATTTCAGTATTCCTTAGAGAGCATCTTAAAAATGGAATCCCATTCTCTTTCTCAAAGTTGCAGAATCAGGATCTCAGGAAAATCAGCCCTGGGACTCTGCATTACAAAGAAATTTTCTAGAGATGCTTATCCACAGACTGGTTTGGTAATTGCTGTCAAGTTTCTGTCTGCATAGAGGAGCACCAGAGAGAGAGAGTACATACATGTACCTGAGATCACAAAGTAGGAAGAGATGGAAACTTAAAGCATGGTTAACCATGTCTTTTTTCTTTTTCCTCCCTAAGGCCAATAAACTTTTACGTATTTTATATTTGACTTCAGTGAAAAATCTTACTGGGCAAAAGTCAAAAATAATTTATTGAACTGGTGCTTTTCAAGTTGATTTTTGGGCTTTTAACGAATAGTTTCATCTTTAGTACAGATCTTTTTGGCTACATATATAGAAATAAATTAATATTTTCTTAACATAAAAATTAACATTATATATATATATATATGTATATATATATATATATCTCAGAAAACAAAATTTAGCAGCATACATGATGAAATGGCAGAATTTCTAAGGAAATCAGAAATCAGACAAACTTGCATACTATTTATGGCATATTATAATATCATTTTGGAGGGCTACTCAAAACAGTGAACCTGAGAATTAAACCTAAGTTTGATATGCTGGAAAGAGAACTTTAAAAAGCATAATTTATAAGTCCAAGAAAATCAACTACAGAAAATTAGATAATAGTGTTGTATGGCTAGTTAAAATTTAGTAGGGTCACTAGTTAAAATTTAAAGTATCAAATGCAAAACCTTTATCTATATGAATTCTAAAAATAAAGATGAATCATCAGGGAAAAAAGACAATTGAAAACAGCAACAAACACTGTAAAATATTTAAAACTACACAATAAATATTAAGATTCTATATGAAGAAAAGCATGTGATTCTATGCCAGGAATAGGATAGGATGATAGAGAATAATGCAGACATGTCTTACTTTAGAAAGGATACAATGCTATAAAAGTGAGAAAAGGGCCGGGCGTGGTGGCGCAAGCCTGTAATCCCAGCACTTTGGGAGGCCGAGGCGGGTGGATCACGAGGTCAAGAGATTGAGACCATCCTGGTCAACATGGTGAAACCCCGGCTCTACTAAAAATACAAAAATTAGCTGGGCATGGTGGTGCGTGCCTATAATCCCAGCTACTCAGGAGGCTGAGGCAGGAGAATTGCCTGAACTCAGGAGGTGGAGGTTGTGGTGAGCCCAGATTGTGCCATTGCACTCCAGCCTGGGTAACAAGAGCGAAACTCCATCTCAAAAAAAAAAAAAAAAAAAAAAAAAAAAAAAAAGTGAGAAAAGATACTATAGAGATATCAAGTATCTTAAAATCAATCTATAGATTCCATGCAACTCCAATTAAAAAGCAAACAGTATTGCCCAAGTTATTTAACAAAAATTATAAAGTTAAAAAGAATGAAAATAGAATCAGAAAATTATAAAAAGAAAGAAATTAATACATAATACAAGTATAGAAGGCAAAACCTAACACACAGATATATGAAATTCTAGTCACAAAAGTTAATGTAATACTGGCACTGCCATGAATAGACAAATGAATCAAGAAATTAAGCAATATATGTATAAGAATATGGTAAAACACTTCAATAGAGAAAAGACAGCATTAAAAGTATATTAGAAGAATTCTGTTTCTGGGTAACAGAGAACAATAAGGACTAAAAATAGCTTCCTTCCTGAAACCATTAAAAACCAACTAAAATACATGAAACAATGGTTTCAGACATTGAACACTAATATAAGACAATTTTTTACTGAGAGCAATTGAAGCAAGTCCTAAAATTTTCCCAACTTAGTGCAGAAATAAAGAATTAAGGGCACAATGCAAAAAGGGACAACCAAGAAGGCCTTCAGATCATCTTCTGAGTTGAGAAGCTAGAGCTGGGAATTTAGGGTGATCACAGAAGCTATAATTCACAGGACAAATTAGCAAAGAAGAGAGAAATGCCCAGAGAATTCCAAAGTTTTACAAGGGGTTCACCCTTAAGTCTTTATCTGAGTAGTGATTAGTGCATGCAGGTGAGAAAACTACCTAATGCTGAGGAGGAAGGAAAAGAGCAGAGGAAACAATTCAAAATAACTCATAAAAGGCAGGAAATTTGCATTGCCACCAGCCAGAGTGGAAACCTTATAATTCATCGGACATTAGTTAAAGTACTCAGGGAATATTGTATCAGTATTTAGGCTAAATTAGTTTTAAACTAAAGAGTGATTTGATCTTGAACATCAACATTTAAAAGCAAAACTCAAATGGCTTAGGATGTTTCTAAGTAATTTAACTGCATTTCAGTCCAAAACTCAAGAATATTTCTAGAAATGCAAAAATATCCAGCACTCAGAAAGGCAATATTAAAAGTGGTTGATATTCAATAAAATTATTAAGGATATCAGGACATAGAAAAATACAATCCACAATAAAGAGAAAATTCAACAAATAATGATGTAGTAAAAAATGGAAAAGATTATAGAATTCATAGAAAGAAACATAATCATAACTATATTTGATAAATTTAAGAACATAGGGAAGAAACTGAATATGTATGTCAACACGTGGATGCTACAAAAAGAGATAATGTGGATATAAAGAATACTTTTTTCTTTTTAGATGTCTTTTAAGATAATTGACCATATGGTGTGGATCTGTGCCCCCACCAAATTTTCTGTTGAATTGTGATCTCCAGTGTTGGAGGTGGGATCTGAAGGGAGGTGATTGGGTCTTGGGGGTGGATTTCTCATAAATTGTTTAGCAACATCCCCTTAGTTCTGTTCTTGTGAATAATGAATGAATTCTTATGGAATTTGGCTGTTTAAAATTGCGTAGCATCTCTCCCTAATCTCTCTTTCTCCTACTCTGGCCATGAGATGTGTCTGCTTTCCCTTTATCTTCTGCCAAAAGAGTAAGCTTCCTGAGGCCTCTCCAGAAACCAAGCAGATGCCAGCATCATGCTTCCTGGACAGTCCACAGAACTGTAAACCAATTAAACCTGTTTTCTTTATAAATTGCCCATTCTCAGATATTTCTTTGTAGCAATATGAGAACAGACTAATACCAAAAACTGGTAGTAAGGAGGGTGTCATTGCTATAAAAATACCTGAAACGTGGAAGCAGCTTTGGAACCTGGCAACAGCAGAAATACCAAGAGTTTATAGGGCTCAGAAGAAGATAGGAAAATGTGGGAACTTTTGGAATGCTTAAAGACTTAAATTGTGGCTATCAAAATGTTGATAGTGAGACTTATCTCAGATGAGACTTTGGACTTTGGACTTCTGAGTTAATATTTGAGTGAGTTAACACTTTAAGGTACTATTGGGAAGCATGATTGTATTTTGTAATGTAAGGAGGACATGAGATTAGGGAGCCAGAGTGGAATGATATGGTTTGGATCTGTGTCCTCACCAAATCTCCTGTTGAATTGTAATTCTCAGTGTTGGAGGTGAGCCCTGGTGGGCGGTGATTGATTGGATCTTGGGGGTGAATTTCTCATGAATAGTTTAGCACCATCCCCTTGGTGCTGTTCTCATGATTGTGAGCAAATGCTGTGAGATCTGATTGTCTAAAAATGTGTAACACCTCCCCCTTCACTCTCTTGCTCCTGCCTTGTAAGATGTGTTGGCTCCCCCTTTGTCTTTCAACATGATTGTAAGCTTCCTGAAGCCTGCCCGGAAGCTGAACAGATGCAAGCATCATGTTTCCTGTGCAGCCTGTGGAACTGTAAGCCAATGAAACCTCTTTACTTTATAAATAACTAAGTCTCAGATATTTCTTTATAGCAATGCAATAATGCACTAATACAACCATTTAAATGAAAACAATAAATTTTGGGATTTTCGGCATATTGAGAAGTAAAATGTATGATAACAATAGCAAAGAAGCTAAGAAGGGAACATTAGAAGCTTACTCTTATGTAACTCCTTTAATATACTTCCCATGGAAGTTAAGAGACTGCTCTTCCTACTCTGAACCACACTTGCCACCTAAGCTTGAAAGCATGACTGCCTGTTTTCACTAATTTCAAAAATCCCTTTCTAAATTGTATGTAAAGTCTCTTTTGATAACATTCGGACATTAGTTCCCAAGCACAGACTAAGAGAACCTACATTATATATAGATGGTTGATCTCACAAATTGCATTTTCTCTCTCTGGTTGCCCATGCTAACTGCTTTGTTTTTCTTCACCCAACCCTCTCACATAAATCAACCCTGAAAAATTAATCTGATCACTACTTCACCAAATATATTATGATTATGAACGAATCCCAGGTAAGATGGAGATGGGTATTGTATTACCAAAAAAAAAAAAAAAAAAAAAAATAAGATAAAAGTAAAAACTAATGAAGGAGCTGAATCAACGTGGAGGTGATTTTTCGCTATAAAATAGAGAGTTTTTAACCCAGGTAGCAAATTATCAGGTAATTAGATATACTTTCCTTTATACTGAAATTTCAAGTAACTCCAATATTGAAAATATATTTGTGTCAACTCTTCCTTTTGTCTCCTTGGTATGTTTATCATGAACTAAGATTTGTTTGTTTGTTTGTTTCAATTGAAATTAAATATACCTCTTTCAAATGCCTGGAAGACTGAAATGGAATTATATACCATGAAGGATTTTGAAATGGCTGATATAACTTGTACATTTGATAAGCATTGTGCAGAATAGCATTTCCTCTATAAATTTCTTCACTTGTCTTCTGGTTTCACATTTCACAGAGACTATTGATTCCTTCTGAGCAAAGTATAATAGACCTGTGAACAGTCTGAGATAACTCCCTAGTTTCTTTTGGTATTACAACACTAAAACTGAAGAGCTTGTCTTCCATGCATGAATAAACGAAAAGAAAGAATATCATCAGGACTCAATGAAGAGCTTTCTTAACACAAATTTATTCAAGATATATACTACTTTAAAAATATCTGCTTTAACTTTTAAAATAAATGAAACAGTAAAATGGCTATATTAGGCAAGAGAGGAGTACTTAAAATAACAAAATAGCATGGAAAAAGAAATTACAATAAAATAAAAATAGATAATAAAAGCAGTAGAGAGTAGACTTTAACAGTGCAACCCAGTGAATAATTTGTGGAATGGATAAGTAACAGGTATTCACATAATACAGAAAATTATGAAGAAGAAAATTAATTGAAAAGGATTACATAAATGAGAATAATCATAGAAATCTAACCTACAAATAATGAGTCTTCTCAAAGAAGGAAACAGAACTAATATAATAAATGAAATAATAAAAATTATATTAATTTTTTCAAGTACTAAGACTATTTACTCACAGACTTACTATGATCTGGAAAACTGTACCGAAAGAAAATTTATACTTAGATATTATTCGAAAAAATTTACTTGGCTCACAAAAAGTAAAGGAAAAATAGCTTATATTTAGAAACAAATATGTAACTATAAAGGAAACACATTAGAAACGTTAAGAAGTTAAAAATGTAAAACCTAAGAAAAATTTCATGAGTCAAACTTTAGAAGAACATAAATAACAGTAATAATTGCCTCCAATCCTTTTTGTGACAAGATGGGCGGGTGAAAGCAAACAGATTATTAGAAAATATAGAAGCAATAGAGAATGTAAAATATAAAGCATTAAGCAGAATAAAGGATCATTTTGTTTTACTAAAATATTCATCATAGGAAGAAAAGAGGTGTCCTGCATTATTCATGGGAACTGCCATAACAAACCATTCCAGTGGTTTAACACGATAAACCTCTTTAATACTGCACATCAATGCTGGGATGCACACCAATGTACTAGGTGTTCTTTATTCTGGGAAACCATTTTGTACCGTTTAGTTGCTCTGTTATCTTCTAGAGTTTTGTCATCTTCTACCGAATTTTTAGAATATAGACAATGCACAGTGAAGAGAAAGTGTAAAAAACTGTGAGAGAGGCCGGGTGCGGTGGCTCACGCCTGTAATCCCAGCACTTTGGGAGGTCGAGGCGGGTGGATCACGAGGTCAAGAGATCGAGACCATCCTGGTCAGCATGGTGAAACCCCATCTCTACTAAAAAAAATACAAAAAATTAGCTGGGCATGGTGATGCGTGCCTGTAATCCCAGCTACTCAGGAGGCTGAGGCAGGAGAATTGCCTGAACCCAGGAGGCGGAGGTTGCGGTGAGCTGAGATTGCTCCATTGCACTCCAGCCTGGGTAACAAGAGCGAAACTCTGTCTAAAAAAAAAAAAAAAAAACTATGAGAGAAATTTTAGAAGTACATCTTAACCTGGCATAGACCATTTCATTAGCCAGAGCCTGTTCATATGGCCTCACCAAAAGAAAGAAAAGATAGGAGATATAGCTCATCATTGGCTTAGGAAGAAAAGGAGAAAACATGCTAGTGAGCACTATGATTACTAAAAGTTTATATGTCAAAAATCACTATAAAAACTAAATATATTAAATTTGAGGAAGAATTGTCAGAGAACTGAAAGAAATAAAATATTTAATGTATGGTTATGTTAGAAAAAAGTTAATTTTAATAAATTATAATCAATTAAAATTCTGGAGATAGTAAATGCAGACTGTACTGTCTTCTGAAGTATGTATGGAATGTTTACAAAAATAATCACATATTTTTCAGTGAAGAAATCTTCAATGGAAGAGACTGGATGGGTTGTAAGTCGACTTCATAAATTAATTCATTGATTTTATCTAAATTGTTTACTATGTGACAGGGATTCATACAACCAATTATGAGTATAACCCCATAGATATGCACTTGAAGGAAGGCTTGGAATATTAGAAACGGCTTTCTGTAAAGTGTGATATCTGGAATTGATTGAGAATTCACAGGAATTTAATAATTTATACAATTACGTTTATATCAGAAATTAGTGAAAAATGAAGTGTTGTTAAACAAACACATTGCTGCAGTATATTAGTAATTTGAGGAAAATTGATGTTTTTAAACAATTGTATTTAAAATAAGGCCAGTTTGATGTAAAACATCAAATTTCTGTATAACAACGGAGTTTTCTAAATCAAGATGAAAATAATTATACTGCAAGTTGGAAATGTGAGAAAAAATATCTAAATGGACAAGTAATATATGTATTATTATTTTGAGTGAAAAAAAGGAAATTTATGACAGTGTAACCTAGAAAATATGTGTGCAGAAAATAATACCACAATTATATGAGTTAAGACAAATAAATATATCAGTATTAAAGAATAGAGATGGAGAAATCACAAATATAAAGAAATATTTTAAAATTGAAAATGCTTAAAGATATCACAGCAAGTTTTTAAATATTGTTATACCTCTAAAATAGTACAATGTGAATAAGAAAAAAAAATAGACTTCCAATCCTGTATAAGAGGTTCTACAAATTGATCCGTATTTTTTCAAAACTACCAAAATATTTATACATTTCACAGTAAAGGAATGAATCTAGTAAGTGTACATATATGAGTCATAATAATACTAAAATAAAATTTAATGGAACACAATTAGTGGCCAGCATTGTTAGAAAACTAACTTCTTATTTCAAAAACTGTCAGACAGAGGAGACGGACAAGCATTTCTCCCATTTCTGTGAGTACTGCACCCAAAATATCCATATAGATGGGAAAGAAAAGGCTTCCTTTTACATATTTTTCAGAAATTAAAAGAATAATTAGAGGCTGGGCACAATTGCTGGCATCTGCAATCCCAGCACTTCGGGAGGCCAAGGCAGGTGGATCACCTGAGGTCGAGTTTGAGACCAGCCTGACCCATATGGTGAAACCCCATCTCTACTAAAAAACACAAAAGTTAGCTGGGTTTAGTGGAATGCGCCTGTAGTCCCAGCTACTTGGGAGGCTGAGACAGAAGAATTGCTTCAACCTGGGAGGCAGAGGTTGCAGTGAGCCGAGATTGTGACAAAGCACTCCAGCCTGCGTGACAGAGAGAGATTCTGTCTCAAAAAAAAAAAAAAAAAAAGAAGGAAGAAGAAGAAGAATTAGAATATCACCATTTTATGACCCAAATTAATTTATAAATCTAGGCAATTATTGTCACTGAGACGGAACAGTCAGGAAAAAAGTGTTGAGTGATTACACCTGTAGGCTTGTATTGCCTGGCTGTCTCTCTTTTCTTGATCTTAACAACCACTGATGACCATTGCTTTCTATTCTTTTTGCTTGCTCCTCCTATTCTCTATATTTTATAATGGAATATTTCAAGACTCTGTGTTTGGATATTCCCTACATAGACTTATCCCAGCTCACAACTTTAGATGTCACTTATACACTGATGATTTCCAAATTTACATATTTATACCAGGTATCTTCTAGCTAATATCTGTTTATTCAACATCCATATTTAAATGTTTATTTTCAAAATTAACCTATTCCCAATCGTTAAGTGTTTAACTATGAGCCCTTTCAAAGGTATCCTCATGTCCCAATGCCTCAAGAAATATTTTTTTTGCTGCTATAATTAGTTGAGATGAGCTCACGTTGAGTTGTGTTTGCCGCTAAAATGATATGACTGGTTTCCTTATAGAGATGTTCATGTGAAGACATAGGGAGAATGCCATGTGATGATGGAAGCAGAGATCAGGATTATGCTGCCACATACCAAGGAATGGCTCAGGCTACCAACAACTGGAAGAGGCAAGGAGGGATCCGACAGAGCGTAAAGAGAGAGCATGGTCCAGCATACCTTCATGTCAGACTTTTAGCCTCTAGAGCTGTGAGACAATAAATTTCTGTTGTTTTAAGCCACTCAAAGCATGCAACTTTGTTAGAGTAGCCCTAGGAAACTAACACAACAATCCATCCATCTCCTGATTTTCCACCTGACCAAATCTGCTCCTCTCTCAGTCTTCTTTTACTTGGTAAATGCCTCCCTTCATTCAGGTATTTAGAACTAATATCTAGAACTCATCTTTGATTCTTCTGTCTCACAATCTCCATATTTAAACCATCATCAAATCTGTTAGTTCTACCATTAAAATACATTCAGGGCTGGGCGCGGCAGCTCACGCCTGTAATCCCTGCACATTGGGAGGCTGAGGCTCGCAGATGACCTGAGGTCAGGAGTTCGAGACCAGCCTGGCCAACATGGTGAAATCCCAGCTCTTCCAAAATATAAAAATTAGCAGGTGTGGTGATGTGCACCTATAATCCCAGCTACCCAGGAGATTGAGGCAGCGGAATTGCTGGAACCCGGGAGGCAGAGTGCAGTGAGCAGAGATTGCAGCACTGCACTCTACCCTGGCTGACAGAGCAAGACTCCACCTCAAAAAACAAAAAGAAAGAAAGAAAAAAAAAAAGAAATCCAGAATCTGACCACTTTGTAGCAACTTTATTTCCACCACTCAGTTCCAAGTCGTTGCCATTGCTCATCTCTGTTACTGAAATAGTTTGCTAATTGGTCTACCTCCTTCATCTTTCAACCTCTGCTGTGGATTCTAAATGTATCACCTTGCATAATTGCTTTAGAAAACAGTCTGATCATGTTTCTTATTCTCAATATCTCTCAATATCCTCCAGTGGCTTCCCATATTAGACAGAATTAAAACCATAGTCCTTAACTTGGTCCAGAAAAATCTCTACGATCTGGGTTTCTATTATTTCCCATCTTCCATCACTTTCCATATCATTTTGACCTCATCTTATACCCACAACTTTATTCCCACACCAACTATATATGTCACAAAGCCTATTTGCTTGCTGTTATCTATGCCTAGAATGTTTTTTCAACAGATAGCTCGTGATTCTCTTCATCTCAATCTCTTTAAGTGTGCCCTTATCAGTATGGCCATCCCTGATCTTCCTAATTAATATTTCAACAACCTCAATTTGTATCCGTCTCTCATGCTTAATTTTTCTTCAATGTATTTATCACCAACTGGCATGCTATAAAATTTACTTATTTATTTATTGTCCATCTTCTCTCACTAAAATGTATACCCCATTAAAACAAATTTTAATTCTTTATTCATTGCTGTATCTCAGATCCTAAAAAAAGGTCTAGATTATAATAGGTATGTTATACATACTTATATAAGCTAAAGATTACACAGGTTAATGTTAAGCACTCTGAGAAAAATTATTTTAGAAAGTCTCACTATGTTTATGGCAAGCATGTGAAATAAAGATTCTATCTATAGATGACATATTTCTTCATTATAGTATATCCATCAAAACCAGTTTTGGGAATTAAACCGTCTAATTTATGATCTAATTGAAGCTGATAAAACCACATTTTTGAAGTAATATAAGATTCAATTATTTTACTAAAGTATATCCTTCTTTTATATTGTGCTGATTAGTACTGATGCCAGAGTGCTTGTTGAAATGTGACTTATAAAGTGACTAAATTTCCTTTTGCCTAAAATAATTATTAGAATATGTAATATGTGACATAAACAATAAACTTCACTTTTTTATGCTTTTACTTCATATAAGTTGCATTGCAACGTGGAAACATAAGCTACTATGAGGCATCAACTTCCAAATAATCTATTCCAGAATTTAAAGTCTAATATTTCTATTCAGTGAGCTTAACATTTCCGGTTATGTATGTGTATTAAATCATAATATCTGATTACTAACAACTTCACATTCTTATAAAATGTCTTTGAAATGTCGAGTTTTCATGCAGAGTAGATGTCTATTGTATTTTACTGCCAAAATAACATGTTTCAAACAGTAAAACGGCAGGGGAATACTGACTAAGCTATTAATAAAACACACCAGCTTTTAGCTGGCAAAGCAGCCTTCTTTCCATCAAACATGTCTCAGCCTTTAATAAAGAAACTCAAGTGGTGTAGGTGAAAAATTACTTTTCTCACCCGGTCATCTGTCTGTCATGTATTATTCAGGTCACCAATGTTTGTCCTGAACTGTATCATTCTGTAGTTGTGTCAGGTATGAGATATGTTCAGTGTAATTCCATCAGACTTTGTGAAGTTGATTAGAACAGATCACCTTTCGGCATGGGCACAAGTTATCTCAGCAGATTGAGTGAAAAAGACTTATTTATCTTTGCCTTATAAAAAAGAAAGAGATGAGCAAATTTATCCATTAACTTGAAAAGAGTCACATATTTGGTGTGAAAACAAACGATAGTCAGTAATTCTATTGAAAATACTATAGTACATGAATGTTTCTTCAGGAGAAAAAAAAAATTGAGTCTACATTTAATAGTGTGAAATATTTAAGCAAAGCACACACATTTTATTATAGTCCTTAAAATGGTAAATGTTTTTCCTGAAACAAATGACAGAATGTAAGAAAAAAAAAATGCCATATATTTGATGATTTCCATTGGCTTTTTTTGCAGTATTCTTTTTTCAAACTAATTTGTACTTCAGCTTCTTTAGAAAATAATCTAAACATTTAGGCAATCATTATACTATTATGTCTTAACTAAACCGTAGACGATTTTACTATAGACATTCCAAAAACTTAGCAACCCAAAATAGTCATGATGATATTCGGACTCATAAAAAGATATGTGAGTTTGGTGTAAAAAACTTAAGATCTTGTCTGACATTACCTGAGGTCCTTAAGTTGCTCAGCTGTCAAATTAACAACAGAGACTAATAGAGAGGAAGCAAGGTGGTATACACTAATCATACAGTTGTGGTCTGCGGTCAAATTTGGATTTTGCTACTTATTAAATTCATAATTTTTGATACCTTTTTATAAATGAGAATGAAGTAAAAGAATCATATAGTAGTGTATCTAGCACATAGTAATGTTTAACTGTTACATCTGCTGTTCAAACATTGACACATCCTCAGATGATTTAGCATAGCACAAAGTAAAAATCAGTGTATGTTATTTCATTTCATGTCTTCCAGTTGTTGCTTCTATGAATTCCTGAAATGATTTTTGAAAAATATTGAAGATTAGCGCTAAAGACAAACTAAGATATTTAGTATTTTTGCAGCAACAAAATTTGTATTACTGTATAAACAGCAAAAACACATATTGTGAAATCTACTGAGGAATTACTTTATTATTCTTTGTTTTACCTATACCTTACCTGGAGTAGCCAAAAGACTCGGATAAACAAAGTTCATTTTTTTTTTTTAAGTTGTTTTTCACTTCCTGCTGTCTGGAATGTGTTTTGAAATAGAAAACTTTAGAAACTGCCTTAACTCTTCCTCTATATCACTGTTGAACATTTTGCTGTAACTCATTTTGTGTAGAAACAAGAACAGTGTCTTTCTATCTTTTTCCCAGTTTGTAAACCTATAAGTTTCCTTTTGCTGGGTGCCATAGCTCAGAGCAACAAGTATTTATTAAACGTAAGGGTTGTGGCCAATATTGTGCTGTGCTGTGGAGAATACTTGACAGGTATAGCCTTTGTTCTCACGGAGCCAAATAGGTTTTTGAGCAGGTGAACAGCAAGGCTTACATGTGTAAAGCAGGACAAACACAACACAGGGCAAGTCTAAATTAAGTGTATCTCAAAGAGCAAACTAAAGCTCTAGAAAAGTGTGGTGGCTTGTGCCTGCAATCTTAGCACTTTGGAAGCCCAAGTGGAAATATTGCTTGAGTTCAGGGGTTTGAGTCTAGCCTGGGCAACATATCAAGACCCCATCTCTAGAAAAAATTTAAAAACTAGCTGGGTGTGATGGCACACGCCTATAGTCCTAGCTACTTAGGAGGCTGAGGCAGGAGGGTCTCTTGAGCCCAGGAGGTTGAGGTTTCAGTGAGCCATGATCAGGTGACTGCACTACAGCCCGGACAACAGAGCAAAACCCTATATATATATTTTTTTTTTTATTGCATTTTAGGTTTTGGGGTACATGTGATGAACATGCAAGATTGTTGCATAGGTACACACATGGCAGTGTGCTTTGCTGCCTTCCGTCCCCTCACCTGTATCTGTCATTTCTCCCCATGCTATCTCTTCCCACCTCCCCACCCCCCGCCCCTCCCCCATTTCCCCCCAACAGACCCCAGTGTGTAGTGCTCCCCTCCCTGTGTCCATGTGTTCTCATTGTTCAACACCCGCCTATGAGCGAGAATATACGGTGTTTGATTTTCTGCTCTTGTGTCAGTTTGCTGAGAATGATGGTTTCCAGGTTCATCCATGTCCCTATAAAGGACGTGAACTCATCGTTTTTGATGGCTGCATAATATTCCATGGTGTATATGTACCACATTTTCCCTATCCAGTCTATCATCGTTGGGCATTTGGGTTGGTTCCAGGTCTTTGCTATTGTAAACAGTGCTGCAATGAACATTCGTGTGCACGTGTCCTTGTAGTAGAATGATTTATAATCCTTTGGATATATACCCAGTACTTTACAAAACCCTATCTTAAAAAAAAAAAAAAAGTAATCATTTTATTGGCTTTGCTTTTTTGGCAACATGTAATCAGAATTGGCCCCAGCTTTCTTAACTTTGTCCTAGAATCCACCAGCACTATCCCAAATCCTATAAGCCTCATCCAGATCCCCTAACTGAGATGTCTCACCATTTCTTCAGAATGTTTTTCTTTTGCTAAATAAATTGACGTTTAAACTACATATTGGCTCCTGGTGGTCTCTGGTTAGTGAGCTTTAATAAGTAACAGGATTGATTTATTCAATTAATCATTCAACTGTATTTTACAAATATTTAAATCTTAATTTGAGCTTAATTGTATTTTAATTTTTCTAACAGACTTCATTTTGAAAAAAAGTCAAACCTACATAAAACTTGAAATAATAATTCAATGAACACCTAGATACTCCTTACCTGCATTCAATTGTAAATATTGAACTATGTTTACAGTATTAACTAAGCACCTACTAAATCCTAATTTAGGCCAGGTGCAGTGGTTCATATCTGAAATCTCAGCACTTTGGGATGCCAAAGTGGTTGGATCACTTGAGATCAGAAGTGCGAGACCAGCCTGGCCGACATGCTGAAACCCCTTCTCTACTAAAAATACAAAAATTAGCTGGGTGTGGTAGTGCACACCTGTAGTCCCAGCTACTCAGGAGGATGAAACATGAGAATCCTTTGAACCCAGAAAGCGGAGACTGCAGTGAGCCGAGATTATGTTGCTGCACTCCAGCCTGGGCAAAAGAGCAAGAGTCCATCTCAAAAAATAAAAAAATTAAATCCTAATTTCACTAATTATATTTGATAAATTAAGCAATCCTTCAGTTTTTAAAATCTTCTCTTAACTTGGCCTCCTTTTCGCAGAATTTATGTGGGTATTCTTTAATATCTCTTTCCACCATTTGTTGTTGTCTTTGCAAGACACAAGTTTCTCTACTTATCTGTTCCATGGAAGAGTTTATTAAGAATTCCTCTTAACCTGTCTTTTTCTGGTTCCATAATCTTTCTCTATAATCTTATTCTTATTCATAGTTCCAATTAGCATATATAATTAGCAAAATTCCATTATTTTTATCTCCTAGTTTCTGATCTCTAGAGCTTGTGTACATAACTTCTTGCCTTACCTTATCTTCTTTTGTTTGTTTTGAGACAGTCTCACTCTGTCACCCAGGCTGGAGTGCAATGGTGAAATCATTGCTCACTGCAACCTAGACCGCCAGGGCTCAAGTGATCCTCCTGCCTCAGCTTCCTGAGTAGCTGGGACTACAGGCTCCTGCCACCACAGCCGACTGATTTTTTTTTTTTTTTTTAGTAGAAAGGAGGTCTTGCTATGTTGGCCAGGCTGACTTACCTTATCTTTTAAAACTGTAAACGACAAATCCAACTCAATAATTATAAAACTGAACCCATCCAATCCTGGTCCTTTGTCCTTGTTGTCTGTCACATGGACTGGCATGATCATGTTTTTCGTAAAAAAGCATGACATCTACAAACCATTTTGAAACCTTTTAAAATGATATTTCCACATGTAATACTGTTAGATTCTCCTCAATCCCCAGATACCATTTGTTGTCTATCAACATGCTCCTTGTCCTAGCTGCTGTCATATTTCATATGGAAGGACGGCAATAGGCTGCTAATCGGTCTACAGGTTTTCTCTTTATCTCTCCAATCCATTTTCTAAAATGAAAAAGGAATAAACTTAAGGATAAAAATAAAAATAAAAAGCATGATCATTTCACAACCCTTTGCTTGGTCAGATTTCATCAGTGTCTTCTCATACTTGGCATAATAAAGATGATACTCCTTAACAGGGTTTATAAGGTTCTAATCATCCTCAGACGGAACTACCCCTTCTATCCCATGCTCTGAACCCTTACCTCTTTACATCTCTTTGTGTCCCATGCTTCCACCTATTCCTTTGCACACTTCACCACCTTCAAAAGGCAAAATGAGTGACCTTTTACTCATTTTTTATATTCCATGACAATTGTTACTTCCAGGCTGCCCATCTCTAACAAATTACCCCATTTTATTCTTTTGAGATGTATTTCATCTGTGTATCATTTATCACAATTGATCTTTATATCAATAAGGAATGCATTCACCTGCAGATACAAACCAAATAAAGCAACCAAGAGAACAGGTGTGTATTTGTCTCCCATCATGAATCTGGAGCAGGGTCTTTCTGACCTCTCACTCTACCATCTGGAGGCTGGAGGCCTTTATTCTCACACTGTGTCACTGCTAAGCCTCATGGTGCTTACTCTTCCCCCAAGTTTCACATTTACATTCCAGACAGAGGAAGTGGAAGTAGGAAGCTTCATACCAGCAGTGTTCCTTTCTTCATATCAGAAAAGCAAAGGCTTTTCTAGAAATCCCTAGCGGATTCCCTCTTCAATTTAATTGGTCAGAACTCTGTTACAATTCTATCACTTACTGCCGTGAACACTGAAATGCACCAAAGGAAGAAGGCAGTGAGAATTGACTCAAAAGAGCTGACTTAACAGCATGGTCTCACAGGTTTATATTATTTATGGGGTTATTTAATTTATCTTTGCCTATGCTAGTAAATTAGATCTTAAGCTCCTTTAGGACAGGAACCACATTTGTTTTGCTAATAGTAGGCAACCCATAAATACAAGTAAAATATATAAATAAATAAACACACTGCTATTTCTAAACAGTTTTAGTAAAAAAAAAGTCAGCCAGATGCAGTGGCTTACACCTGTGATTCCTGCACTTTAGGAGGCCGAGGCAGGTGGATCTCCTGATGTCAGGAATTCGATTCCAGCCTGACCAACATGGTGAAACCCTGTCTCCGCTAAAATTACAAAAAGTTAGCTGGGCATGATGGTCGGTACCTTTAATCCCCACAACCCAGGATGCGGAGGTTGCAATGAGCCAAGATTGCACCATTTCACTCCATCCTGGGCAACAAAAGCAATACTCTGTCTCAAAAAAATCAAAAAAATAATAAATGCCTTATGCTCATCAGAAAAGGAATGCCCTTAAGTAGTTTCTTGTATTTCTTCTAAAGTCCCATACTTTCAAACCTTTTTTCCAAACATATAAGGGGCTGATAAAACTCAAGCTCTTTTAGCCCAAATTCTCAGTTGCATGTGTCTCTTGCGTATGGGAGTGCAGCATAATAATATTTTAGTTACAACTTCACAGAAAAAAGTCTGTTTTGATAGCAGAAGAAGCTTTAGAATTTGGTACTGGACCAATGTAGGCAAGTAATGCATCATCAGGAACTACATGTTTACATAAGTTCCTGAAAAGGAAAAATTAATTTTATTTAGTGGTATGTGCATAAGAAAAAAAGAAATGAGTCATAAACTGATCTTTGGTTTAAATATTTTCTAGTAGTGACTCCAAGGGACATAATGTAGGAAATCGTAATTGCTCTTTATAACACATAGCTATACTATATAAGGACTTTCCTGAATTGAACAAACCTCAATTTATAAATCTAACATGAAATTAAAATATATAAATATAAAGGAATGGAATGCAGGGAATGCAGGAATTAAAAATGAACACATGCACTGATATAAAATTATGCTTGATATAAAATAATATGAAAATTTCAAAAGAAATTGAATAATAGTGGGTAAAAAATTATTGGCCATAATATATTTAACTAAAACATAATAAAGAATATTATGTTTTTAGTCAAGTGACAATTTACCAACATGATGCCATCTAAATGAGGAACTCATGAATGGTATATCTTAAAGTTTTTTTGTGAGTCTTGTATGTGTATTGACTGTACCTGGATGACAGCTATTTTCATTATTTATTTTAATATTTTGGTTCCATTTACATACATAATTTCAAACCAAATATACTTTTATGATTTATTTAATTGCTATGCTCTAAACTTATTTCACATGTTCACAATAAGAATATGTTTATCCCACTTTGAGAGGCCGAGGCAGGCTGATCACGGGGTCAAGAGATCGAGACCATCCTGGCCATGGTGAAACCCCATCTCTACTAAAAACACAAAAATTAGCCGGGGGTGGCACACACCTGTGGTCTCAGCTACTCGGGAGGCTGAGGCAGAAGAATCACTTAAACCCAGGAAGTAGAGGTTGCAGTGAGCCAAGACTGCACCACTGCACTCCAGCCTGGCAACAGAGCAAGACTATGTCTCAAAATAAATAAATAAATAAATAAATAAATAAATAAATAAATAAAAGAATATGTTTATCTATTTTTATATGTGATGCAAAGGTTTTAAAAGATGTTTTTACATTGAGTATAAAAAACATAAAAATATCTGCATAATTTTTTTATAAAATATAAACAATTTAAAGAAAATTTTGGAATTATATAGCAAGCAATAAATTAAATATTAAGAAAAGAAACACTGGTGGGTGCAGTTGCTAATGCCTGTAATCCTAGCACTTTGGGAGGCCAAGGCACGTGGATCACTTGAGGTCAGGAATTCAAGATGGTGAAACCTTGTCTCTACTAAAAATACAAAAATTAGCTGGGCATGGTGACATGTGCTTGTAATCCCAGCTACTCAGGAGGCTGAGGCAGGAGAATCACTTACACCCAGGAGGCAAAGCTTGCAGGGAGCCAAAATTGAGCCACTGCACTCCAGCCTTGGTGCGTAGAGTGAGACCCCATCTCAAAAAAAAGAAGGAAAAGAAACAAAAATCAACTAAATAAAGAGAGTTAAGATTATTTTGCATCAAATATAAAAAATATTTGTAAAATTGAATAGGAAAAGTTAGCCTAAAATAATACACAAGACTTATTTTTTGGAGCAGTTTCATTAATATATAAGTATACTATAAAATTCACTCTTTTAAAGTGTACAACAAGGTGGTTTTAATATATTCACAGGATTGTGCAAGTGTCACCGCTTTCAAAGTTTTGAACATATTTATTATCCCAAAAACGAATTCCATAACCTCTAGCAGTCACTCCTCATGTGCTCCATTCCCTGTACTCTAGCAACCCTTCGTCTCTTTTCTATCTCTATGAATTTGCCAATTGTGAATGCCTTATATAAATAGTATCACATAATATATGGCCTTTTCTAGCTTATTTCACTTAGCATAATGCTTTCAGTTTATTCTTATTATAGCATGTTATCAAAACTATATTCCCTTCATGTGGCTGAATAGTTTATTTTATAAATATACCATATTTTATCTATTGATGGTTGATGGATATTTTGGCTGGATAATCCTAACTGATCTATATTCAACTTTGCTGATTTTTTCTTTCGCTTGCTTGAATCCATCACTGGGCCTCTATACTCAATTTTTGCATTGCATTTTTTTTTTTTTAACTTTAAAACTCCAGAATGTCTGTTTGATTCTTTACAATTGCTATCTCTATCAACAGTCGCCATTTGATGAGACATCATTACCATATTTTCCTTTAATTCATTAGACATAGTTTCTTGTAGTTCTTTGAACATATTTATAACAGCTGGCTTATAAAAAGTCTTTGTTTGGGAAGTCTAATATTTGGCCTTTCTCAGGAATGGCTTATATTGCCAGCCTTTTCCCTCCTACATAACGGGCCCAGTTTCTTTCAAGCTTTTATTGAGGTGCTTTGTGTGTTTCTATGTCGGAGCTTGCTTTCAACATTGTAGAAACCAGTTTATAACTCTGCTTGCACACAGACTTGAGGCAAGCCATACCTGAGAGAACACATTCTTCTCAGGTCTTTCCTGGATAAGTACATAGCCCTGTGCATGCATGTGGCCATCTCGATTCCCAGGAATATTTCAGAGCTATGCTAACTAAAGAATCTTAAATTGTATAAAAAAATAGCAAAAGTCATATAATATATAATATACAAAATCATAAATTCTAAATGAAATTGCTATGCCAAAGAGAGAGATTTCAAGCAAAAAGCCCAAGAAATGCCAAGCAACTAAAAGAAAACTTAGATTGACAATAAAAATGTGAGAGAAAGTGGAATTCAAGGGGAAAGGGTATTAATAGAATAAGACTATATTGTATGATAAAAAACATAATTTATAATTGACATCTAATATACACGAGTCAAGTAACAGAGAATTAAAATTTATTTTAAAAAATAGAACTCAAAAATGCATTGGTAAAAAAATTTATATTTTTGGTAGGCTTTTAAAAAATGTATTTTTCTCATTTTTTGCCAAAATAGATATAAAAATATAAGCATATAGAAAAATGGTGTTAAATTGCATTTTATAAGTGAATATCAAAATCAAAACAAACACAAACACCCTAGGATGCTATATTTTCTAGAAATGAATCCTCAAAGCTTAATATTATTATATTTTATAGTATTTGCTCTACAAATAAAAAATAAAAAAAATGTTGATAGAAATTTTAAGTAGTGTGAGTTTCTGGCTTGATTTAATAAACTTATTTTTAGCCTTGTGTCATGTAAAGAAAGAATTAATAATATCCCCTGAGACTCTAGACGAATTCGTATTATAGATCACAAAGAGAAACTCTATGTTTCAAGCTCAAAAAATGACCAATTTTTTTGGTCAAATTTTTGATTTTAGAAAAGAGCTAAAATTAATAACAAATACTTAGTTTACCCTAGATGTTTTAAAACACTGTTAAGTAAATGTTTGGATCGAGGAAAAATTGAGATTTTTATTTATAAAATATGTAGGTGAAAAATGCAGTATGTAAAGGAGTATGAAAAATTTTTAATTTTTGAGTGGTTGGGTAACTCATAGTTTTAAATATTCTTAATATTAGGAGAGAAATATAAAAATTAACTTTGAAGTAATTCAGAAAAGGAAAGGTGCCGGGTGCGGTGGCTCAAGCCTGTAATCCCAGCACTTTGAGAGGCTGAGGCGGGTGGATCACAAGGTCAAAAGATCGAGACCATCCTGGTCAACATGGTGAAACCCTGTCTCTACTAAAAATACAAAACATTAGCTGGGCATGGTGGCACATGCCTGTAATCGCAGCTACTCAGGAGGCTGAGGCAGGAGAATTGCCTGAACCCAGGAGGCGGAGGTTGCGGTGAGCCGAGATCGCTCCATTGCGCTCCAGCCTGGGTAACAAGAGTGAAACTCCGTCTCAAAAAAAAAAAAAAAAAAAAAAAAAAAAAAAAAAAAAAAAAAAGAAAGAAAGAAAGAAAGAAAGAAAGAAAAAGAAAAGAAAAGGAATGGTAAAAAGTTAGCTACAAAAAAAATGAGAATAATAAAATAATTTAGAGAATTTAAGGGATTAAATAAGTAGTAAAATGGATAAACAAATTTAAACATTCTTAAAATGTCAAAAAAATTGAACAAGGTACTAGAAAATGAATGATGAAAAATAAGGTAAGTTTAGGTACAGAAATATTAGCGAAAATACCATAGAATATTTGGGGTGACACTTTTCTGGCCAAAAACCCATGGCCAATTGTTCCTTTGTCTGAGTTTGGCTCAGGCTCACTGGGCCCGTTCCACCCACTTGGCCTGGCAGGCTGTGCTCAGCTCATGCTACTGGCTTGGATCCCCTGCCCACCAGGGAGACTAGAGTCAGGGGTGGAGTGACAAAGGTTGTGTGCGAGAGTGTGGAGTCGGGCCACTGTGGAGTCAGACACGTCGGCTGCTGCCACAGGAGAAGCAGCTCCAGGTACTGGCATGGGTGCCACTTCTCTGTGAGGCTGCAGCTGGACCAGGTACACCACAAGCAGTTTCCTGGCTGGCACCGGGGAACACAGTGGTGCTCGGAAGCTTGGAGACCCCAGGAATCACAGGGCCCCAACAAGCG
Organism: Saimiri boliviensis; assembly: GCF_048565385.1. NCBI lineage: Eukaryota > Metazoa > Chordata > Mammalia > Primates > Cebidae > Saimiri > Saimiri boliviensis. The sequence goes on along the minus strand of NC_133463.1, from coordinate 49,150,132 downwards.
AGTCACAGATCCGGCTAGGACAGCTCCCAGGTCTGGGCTCCCTGAAGGGCTATAGCTCTTCTCTCCTCTTTGCCCACAATGGGGTGAGCAAGGGGCATTCTTCAGTCCTGTTTGTGTTACAGCAGCTCTTTTAGCCTCACCTTTCTGCAGATCCTACGTTCATGTGCTGTGACCAGAAAGAATGAGGTACACAGACAAGGGAGTGGTGAGCAAGACTAAGTGGAACTTTGTTGAGCAACGGAACAGCTCAGAGAAGATCCGCAGTGGGCAGCTCCTCTCTGTGGCCAAAGTGTCCCAATGAGAGTTCAGTTTCAAGAAGAGAGAGTAGTGTAAAGATCTCGATGGCAAATACATTAGACTTTGCATACCATGCCAACTCTGCTCCAGCTACTTACCTGTGCCATTGAAAAGCTGCCACAGACAATATGCTAATGGATGGGAGTGTCTTTACTGCAATAAAATTTTATTCACAAAAACAGTCATAGGCAAGATTCGACTCATAGTTTGAGAGTCTGATTGATGCCAATGAGAAACCACTATTCAATTAACAAATTAGTAAAAATAAGCAAACTAAAAGTGAAAAATTTTTATTTGCTGTAAAAAATTTTATTTATTTATTTTGCTTCTGTCTTGTATTTTATTTATTTCTTTTATTGTCTCAAAGGTTTAATGCTTTTTAAAATTCTCTCAGAGGTTTTTTTATTTTTATTTTTTATAAACAAATTTTAATTTATTTTTTAACTTTCTAAATTTGTATAATCTTTTGATTGAATCTAATTTAAATTCTCAGATTTTAGTCTAAGAAAATAATTAACATCATTTGGTATCTAAATCTTATTTATATTGTTTGTTATTTGTTTTTGGATTCTGCATTTGGAAAAATACAAGAGAGGAAAGAAGAAAAATGAAACACAATTTTTAAAAAATACTTTCAAAAATGCTTATGTTTACCTGACATTCCTCAATCCTATTACACTCATAGAAAAAAAGTGTTAAACATTTATGTCTTCAGCTTAAAACTGTCTACTAGAAATCAACACAGATAAGTCTGATTTTAATTTTGGTTTTTTGTTTGTTACTTCAATTAAGCAAATTCATCTTCTCTATGATTTATTCCATTTTAATTTCTTGACATTGTTGCATTGTAAAATGGTTGGCCAGTTTTTTGTTGCTTAGTTTATACACACAAAAGACTATGAACAATCAAAACAAAAAAAAATTAGGTAAAACATGATATCTTGTAATTTTTAAGGCACAATTTTTTGATGTTTTGCTTTGTTAATAATGTCAACTCTACAAAATGCACTAAACTTTTATCATTCTAAATAGTATTCTGATGACTATATGTGTTATCAGTTTACACAAAATCCACATGAAAAACAAATAGAATACCAGGTGAATCCATTTCACATGTGTGGATTTCATCTGCTGCTTCCTAATAGGCAAGGTTGTTCAAGCTCAAGAAAGCCCGTTTCTTACTTCTTCACAGGAAAATGAGAAGGACTGATTCTCTTTAGGATTCTTCTGAATTCAGAATCATGTTGGGTTAACAGGGTTACCATTTCCAGGCCAACTGTCAGTCTCCGGCATCTGAAACTTCAGGCACCTAGGGTCAACTGTAGCTTATTAAGCCATTCTTACAGTCTATGAGGGTAGTTACTTTAGTTAGAGCTCCTTCAAATCTTCCTGGTATTCTACTTTCTTTTTTTTTTTTTCTTAATGTTTCTCTACATTCCCTCTTGATACCACTGTCTTATAACAGCATGCATTGCTGTAATTATGATTAAACATCGCCTTGTCTTTCCTGATGCCAACCAATTGACTTCCAAATAGCAAAGGGAGATCTAGAAAGTAACCGCTTTTACAATCTCATCACTCCTAATGTTCTAAGTTCTGTCTTAAACCAAATGTCACAATAATAGGTCCAAATTAGGTATCAAGCACACTAATGAAACATAGTTCATGTTCAACCAAATCTTGAGGTAAAAAAAAAAGTCATATAATGTTTTTGTTTTTAAGTAGGGAATAAGGGAGGAGCTTTGAAAAGAAATAGGGATTAAAGATATTTTGCAGACTTTTTATGACCACGGTTAAGCATCAAGTCATAGGTCCTAAAGTGGATAGCTTAACAAATCTTTATCTTAAATGACTAAGATAATTATACCATAAATGTCAAGTTTAGCGTTCCTAGAAGCTGGCATACACTAGGTTTAGAATTACATTTATTTAAATTTGTGCATGAATTTTAAAATATATATAATATCTGTGGTTACATTATACAGCCAGAAAATTTTTTTTCTGATAAAAACTTGTTTCTTTACTGGCTTTCTCGGCCTAATGTGGTCACCTAGAAGACTTATTTCTTCTACTCCATGAACACATGAGTACATTGAAGAATGACACTGTGGAGCTTTGACACCCTCTCAAGCAGCCCCTGCTGACATGAATGATGAGGGCCATTATGTGAGAGCTCCAAGTTGAGATTGAGAAACCGTAAGCATTTGATATTTAGTGAAATGTTTAGGAGTTTTGATGCCGGTTCTAACTTATTAAAGTTTTTTAATTTTTTCAAGATTATATCTAGGATTAAAATTTTTAATAAAAATGATCTACTTTACGTTATCTCTGCTTTTGTCTTTGCCCTTTTAAAGTGAATCTAAAAATGAGGATATGTTTTATGAGAAAAGATAGATTTTCAAGTAAAATTTAGTATTCATAGATTAGGCAAACTAAAACTCAAAAACATAGCTTTGTTTTGATAGTTCTTTCTCTTCTCAGTAATTTTAAAAGATTCAAGTTGATTTAATCAATAGCTTATTTACATATATATCGAATTAGTCATATAAGCAAAAATTAACACATACAAAAACCCACTGACTAGAGAAGTGATTTTCATATGTTTGTTGGCAGTCTGCCAGAGAGAGTTCCAGTTTACATCAGTTGTCATAATAACATAATCAATGGCTCCCCATTTCTCTTCCTAATATGTCCTTGATTGGCCATTTGGATATTCTTTTTTGTTACTAGGTGGTTCATGTATTTTGTTCATTTTTATATAAAGTAGTCTGTATTTGGTTAATTTGTAAAAATTACTCATATATTTTGATAATGAATCCCTTGTTGATTAAATTGATGACATACAAAAAATAAATAAATAAATAAAATGAAATCTTGTAAATATTTGACTAATAAAAAATTTTAGCCAGAGCAGACCAGAATTATGCAGCTTTAGTTTATCAACATTACTTCCATAGTAATGTTGAAAATTGGATTCTAGTATTGTCAAAATTAAATACGTCTTGAATTACTTAAATATGCGTCAGAAATTGGTCTACGTATTTTGAATTATTTCCACCATTTCTATGATGTAGAAACCACCTCCACTGCATGTATTCTTTCTGAGAGTGATATTTTCCCCAAGAATTTTATATTAAAGGTCATTTTTAAACATATTGTTATACTTTAAACAGTTACTAGTAGCTAACTAGAGCCTCAAATGTTAGAAGTACCTCTTTATTTAATGTGAAAATAGGATAACAGCCTTGACTAAAAAATTTGGGGAGTGGATTCCCAAGATATGTCCATTGGAAGACCGAAAGGATCAATTGAATATAAGGACATAACAAAGTTGGTGTAGTAAAGAACATCTGAATTATCTGACTTAGGCAACCAAGGAAGGATGAAGCAATTTAGTGTGGAAAGACATTCAGGAGGATGAACAAGCCTTAGAAGAAAGATAACAAGTTTTGTTGTGGATATGAATTTGAAAGACTGAAAAATCCTCAAAGTAGAGATATCCAGAGTATGAATGGACATTTGAAAGGAAAGATCTTACGGCAGTAAATATTAAAGCCATGCATAGATTTAGGATTCTAAAATCAGCAAGCAATAATACAGTGCCTAGACTGTGCCAGTTCTTGAAATAATTAACACAGGTCTTTGCTGAAACCACAGAAATGTAAAAACTCCCAAGAAAGATCATAAAGTGGGAAGATAATTATTCTGAGGACAGAACCCTAATGGTAATGGAAGATATAGGTGAAAGAGTGAGAGAAGAGACCTGAGTTGTGAAAACACTAGGAAAAAAACAGTCTGGACATAGGTTCCACCAAACACATTCTCCTTGAGGACAGGAGCAACACATTATCACATTGTATTCTGGGAATCAGGTACTTTTAAGGGATTTCAAAACATAAAGGGAGGTGTGAGTTAGTGAATCAAAAAAATCAAGATTCTTCTTATTTAAAAGTGTCTAATACTATTCAGAGTTGAATATCTTTATGCCAGATAAGAGGGCATTGGAAAAAAGAATAGACAAGAGTTGCACTTGGCTAATGGCAACGGAAGACAGATTGCAAAATTATGTATTAGTTATTAAATTAACTATACTATTTGTGAATTAAAAAATAAAAGAAATCTGCGTTGCTTTTATCTACTATTAACCAAGATACACACAATGTTACAGCTCTTTAGTGGACACAATGTACTGCTACCACTTAAAGTAATTATAAAATAGTGATTTCTATTTCAGGTTTAAGAGAATATTTTATGGATAGAAATAAGAAAAATCCTATGAGTTTCAGGCATTTTATCCCTAACTTTTTTCCATGGCAGGCTTCTAGAACTGATGCAGGGCTGCTACCTGGACCCCTCTTCAAACCAAGCATTTCATGGAAGTGAAGATAAATCTACTTCACCTGCATGCAATTATCTGCATTGTCTGTGTATATCAGACTGAGTGAGATATTGAGGCATGATAGGAAAATGAATGAATATGGAGACAAAGAATTTACATCCTAGCACTAGGGCCTTTGTGCAGAAAAATTCATTTTATTTTCAATTTTCTTATCTACATAAAGAGAGGATTGGACTACACTACTCTAAATTGTCTATAAACTTCTACATTCTAGGATTCTGTAGGGAAAAAGTCAATCATTTCTTACTGCTGATGGCTTGATCTTCCTTAATCCATGGCTATGTACATAGTACCCAGTTCTTAGAAATAAAAATGTGTGGGAACCATAATCTGCATAAATAATATGGACATCTTTGTTGATTATTTATTTGAATGTTAATTTTTCTAACTCTATAAAAAGTTTGGTATCAATGTTTAGGAATTTTTGAGAAGTCAAAACCATTCTAAGGATTCAATACATTTTCTTGATATTTTACAAGGATGTGTACTTATTTGTCTTAAAATAGATGAATCATCAACCATATTGACACTTCTCTATTTTTTCATCTGTCTGATTATGGAGTGGGGAGAGGGAAAATGTGGAGAAACACCCAGGGAGAGAGATAACTTCAATTGTCTTCTTTCAGTTTCATGACTTTTGTTCCTATTGTATTAACCATTTTCTCTCTACATTTTTTGTTAATTTTTCCTTAAAACTTTTATCCTTTTTGAACTTTGAGATCATGGGGAGTGCAACTACCATCACAGTGCCTTGATAACCTTAAAGCATAATGCTACCTCACTGAATATCTCACTGGAAATAACGTATGTTGGTATAGGAAGAATAAAAATCTTCTTAAATGGGATACATTGCCTTTTTGCTAATTCTCTTGGTCTTTTAAAGATTAACATTAAGGTGAGGAAATGTTTAAAGTGAGAACACGGAACAGGTTTCATTTAATTAGTTTCTATATTCAGATTAATTCATGAGTTCATTGTTAACTACTGAAATGCCCAGACTAGATAAGGTAATCCATCCCTCAGGGAAAAGAATTAATTCAAAGTGTCATGGATATGAACACAGAACGCACATGGAAGAAAATATTCAATGTGATGGGGGAAGGGTAGGAGAAAGGAGCGGATTTATCTTTGTAGTATTTCGGTTTAATCTTGAAATATCTTTACATTTCTTTAGCTACATGTTTGTGAGACTATTGTTTCTGTTGTTGCTTATTTTAAAATGATTTGTTCTTTAGCCATTTTAATCAAATGTAAATTACAAGGGAGAACCCTGAAGTATCTTTATATTTCTGTCTATATATTTAGGAGGTCTTTTTAAATCATCTGCTCTTTATCCATTTTGATCAAATGTAAAACAGATGGGAGGTAAACATCTGTGTGATAGGAGGATTGAGAGAATAAGTGTTTACAATGTTTTAATCTTGAAATACTCTTACATTTTTACACATATATTTGAGAGGTTATTACTTTTAATCACCATTTTTTAGCCACTTGATGAAATATCAAACAACATTTTTATGATTTGTGTTTTTATTGAGCCAGAATTAATTAAAAAGCTATTCCATTCCTTTGAGACATAGAATGTATTTTTACAGCACATCCCTGGGGCAAAGTAATGTGTGTCTACCAGAGACAATTTGAGAGGTGCTTAGAAAGATGTTCATCCTCACAATCTATTATTTCTTTTCAAACAACCGTCTTTTCACCACATATATCCTGACAGCCTAATGAGTATGAAATTCTCCCCGCTTTATTTTTTCTGTGTAATATAAAGAACGAATGATTTCTTTGCCAAGACTGATATCTGATTGAGAAGTCACTGCCCAAGCTCTTATTTGGATGAGGGTTTGAAAAAATTGAACTTGTTTGTTTTACCACTTCTGCATCTTCCACTCGTGTTGACTTTGAGATTTGCGGCATTTGTTCTCAGCATGGTTTCAGAATCTTTCACAGAGCCTTTCAGAGATGTCTAGTACCGCAAAGAAATCACTAGCTCTTTTGAACAAAGTATTTGAGTCTCTGAGGGTAAAAATTGAGCTCACATTTCTAGACGATAACCTTTAACTCTCTTCAGTACTGGTAGAAGCAGTGAAAATACTGCTTAGAACAGTACAAAATAACTGGAAATATTAGAAAATATATATTTTTTCTCCTGGTTCATGATATATTTTAAAAGTTTTATTCCTAGTGTGTATTTTTAACTAACATATACTCCCTTTGGAGATTCATGTTTATCTGTATTTGAAAGGACTAAAATATGCTCTTCTGAACCCTCCTTTCAGTCAAGGTTGCATATTTGGAATTCAATCATATTGTCTCCTTCTAAGCTTCCAAATTGAGATTGACTTCATTGGGAATATTCCATGCATGATGACCTTTAGATTGAAGCTTTTCCTCTAAACTAAATGAAAACATGGCTTTTGGGTTTGCAGCTCACTTAAGGTGATTCTTTATAGTTATTGTGCCTGCATCTTCAGCCCCTTTTCATCATTCTATTAGGTTTCTTTGAACAAACTTAACAGAATGTGCTGATTTGGGTGAAATTATAGATGTTGAATCATGATATGAAAGTATTTAAAACACAGATGCTACAGTTACTTTTGTTCATATTAGATTCACCACAAACAAAATAAATTTATTTACATTATGCAAATACTGTGCTCTGAAATGTCCACCAAATATTTCCACCAAAATAGCCAAACGGTTTTTAAAATTTGCTCTTTTAATGTTCAGATTAATTATCTGGTACATATATATATGTGTATATATATATATATATATATATATATATGTGTGTGTGTGTGTACATATATGTGTATATATATGAATATACACATATACACATATATATACACATATATCTATATATATACACATATGTGTGTATATATCTATATATATACACGCATGTGTGTATATATATCTATATATACACGTATATACACATATGTATGTATATATATATATAAATATATATATATATATATATATATATATATATAAACTTGTTCATCCTTTCAATATATTGATGCTAGTAACAACAGTCTTTTGTAAAAACTTGACTGATGATTCTATAAAGAGAATATGCATCTGGACTATCTTCTAACTAAATAATGTCAATGGGATTCTGAATAGAACATGAAACCACAATTAAAGTTTAAAATTGTGTATCAAAAATTCTTGATTCTAGTCTTGCCATACTTACTGTTGACTTTCCCCTGCAACTTTATTTCATTTAATTTACTTAGAATTTACTTAATTACTTTGGTTTGCCTGTAGAAATAAAAGCATTTGCTTACTTCATGGGAGTACCATGTAATTAATATACTAAAATTGTGGGTTAAATAACTGTGGAATGCTTGAGTAACAAGTGTTAATGGTTACTTTGACCTACATGTATGTAAAACACAGTCCCAGGGGATGCATCAGTACTCATTAATGGCTGTTTAAAAGCTGTCTTTTGGTACCCAAAAAGAACCTATGTTAAGAACTAAGTGTACTTGGTTGACATCCACAGCTGAGGTGCACTGATGTTGTATCAGTGAACTCTTAGCAGCTGCTCACATTCTGAGAGGTATCTCAACAGTATCTTGTCCATGGTGTTAGCGGATTATAATCAAACAATATACAGTCCTGAATTGATGTTTTGCCACATATAAAATGCATACTATAAGAAAAACATGGGTTATTTTGCAATGCATTTATAATTAGATATGTCTCTTAATACTGTGACAGCAGTCCAAAGATAATAACTTAACCCTTTACCAGCCTCACAAACTTAACATGCCTACAGTAGAAGCATTGGGAAATCAAGACCGTGTCAGTTGTATAGAACAAAAGAGGTCTCTACCTCGAGAAAAAAACCTCAGGAAGGCTTTCAAGGTACACAGTTTGCTCTTTGGAAAAAAAGAGAGAGAGAGATTAACAGATTTCCTGATAAACATAGCTGCTTTCATTTAAAAATAATTAGGAAGAATAGTAAGAAACAATTATTACAGTGCAATTTGACACAACTGAATAATTGCATGCACAAAAATAAATACTCTTTAGTGTTGGGGAAAAAACATTGGTTTGGGACTAAGACACTGAAATTTGAACTTCAGCTCAGGGTTATCTCTCTCTGTGACCAAAATACAATAAATTTATCTTGTCTATATTACTTCCTTGCCATGAAATGAGGATAATATAATCTTGAACTCAGGACTATTGTAGGAGTTGATGTAATGTTTGAAACATTTTTCCATAAGCTGTAAAACACTTTTAACACATGCTAATTTTGTTAGTATTGTAAATTCAAACCACATTGGAATCTTTCGCTTTGACAATTTACATTCATTTTGTGGAAATTCCATTTATTTATCAGAAATATCCATCTAAATATTAATTTCTTGACTTGGGAATTATGAGATGCTACAGATAAAAGCAACAATTCAAGTCATTCAGCATCTAACTTCATCTTACAAATGAGGATATTAAATACCAGAAAAAGATAACTGATTTTCATTGAATCAATTTGCTATTTAGTGGCAAATCAAGACTAGAATCTATCTCTTAAACTCCAGGCCAAATTTATTTTTTTAATATTGCCATTCAAGTCAGGATTATCATTATTTCTTTGAAAGACAGTCATTGGAGCTTGATAAAGCTGGCTGAATTATTTGCAAAAACAATAACACAATAAAATATATAAAATAGGACAAAAATAAGTAGAAAGTTAATATTAGTTTTAAAAGATCAGGTAAATCAATGAAAACAAAAATTTATGAAATTGATACTTAAGTTTGACTCTTTTATATTTGTGATATATACACGATTTTTTTTTTATTATTTGGGGAGAAGCATTAATTTTTTTCTAAATCCACACTTGGAAAGTTCTGGAAATGGTAGTCAAGTTACATCTTACAGTCTGCAAAGATTTCAAACTTGAAAACTTTCTACTTTGAATTGAACTTTTTTTTTCTTTTTTTTAATTGCATTTTAGGTTTTGGGGTACAAAGGACATGCAAGATTGTTGCATAGGTACACACATGGCAGTGTGGTTTGCTGCCTTCCTTCCCCTCACCTGTGTCTGTCATTTCTCCCCATGCTATCTCTTCCCACCTCCCCACGGCCCCATCCCTCCCACATTTTCCCCCAATGGACCCCAGTGTGTAGTGCTCCCCTCCCCGTGTCCATGTGTTCTCATTGTTCAACACCCGCCTATGAGAACTTCTTTTTCATGTTGCAAAGCTGACCCACAGTGAATACGTTTTTCGTTTAATGAGTGTGTGTTCAAGTCCTGGGGCAGGTTACGAAACTTGCAGTGGTGCAATACCCAATGATGTATGAGAGAAAGGCCAAGTTCAGAGTAAAATTAGCACAGAGTTTTTGAGTCTGGTTTGGCACAGCCATGTCAACAGTGCACAGTTGGGTGAATGAGTTGGAGGGAGAAATATTCCAATCTTATGTAAATTTGAGAATTCCTTAACTAAACAAAGAAAAACACATTTTTTGACCGCACAACTTCTCAGAGTCTTTATAATACAGGTATAATGCTTTATGAATCCATACAAAAGGAATATTATTTAATAATTTTCTTCTTTGACTATTGAATATGGCTTGTAAACATAATTCTATTTTCAAGATATGGACGCCAAAAAGTATTCTGAAAAAGAAAGTTATAATGATGTGTACTAAGACATTTTTGCATTTTTAACTAATATTTCATTATTTACGATTTCTGTTTTCATTCCCATTTTGCCTTGCCTTTTCTGAAAGTGCCATTCTTCTCAAAAATTCTTGGTACTCCTCATAAGAACAGTAAAGACAGGTACTTTTTTGATAGACTGGTTGCTGTGCTTCACTTTCACTCTTATGCTGGCAATGTCAATTGAATAGATAAATTTTACATGTCTTCAAAGTATTAAGGCAAGAGGCTTTGTTAAAATAGAATGAGGCACAAAGTGTTAGTGAAACAAGTTTTTGAAGAGTAGCACACGTTTAGTAAGCTTCTAAAACTCAAAACAGAGATGTAAGCAAAACAATTGACAGTAATTTCAACTTTCCAAAGGGTTCAGCTTGAGATTCAAATAACTGTGGGTATGTAATTTTATATATATATATATATATATATATATATATATATATATATATATATATATATTGCATGGACTGTTTATTGTTTTTCCATTGGTAGACAGAAATAACTTCCCATTATCATATTGCATATTTCATTTAAATGAATATTAAGTATTGGGAGTAGTTTGTAAAGCAAAAAGGAGATAAGAGGAAAGACTAAGATCTAAATAATATACTAATGAGTTTTATTGCAGCATGCATTAACTATAAATTTGTATTAAAAGATGGTACTGTAGATTTTCTAAAGAACTTGATTGATTGGCTTCTTTTAATGAATACATAATTATTTTCTTTATTCTCTTCACCTACTATTTAATATGTAATTTGACAAATACTATTAAGACAATGGCCAATGCACAGGTTATTTAACATAAACTAGAACCATAATTTCGGGCTAATGTGATAAGTTTTGGCTGTGTTCCCACCCAAATCTTACCCTGAATTGTAATAATCCCACATGTCAAGGGTGGAGCCAGGTGGAGATAATTGAATTAAGGAATTGGTTTCTCCCATACTGTTCTCATGGTAGTCAATAAGTCTCATGAGATCTGATGGTTTTAGAAATGGGAGTTCCCCTCACAAACTCTCTTGCCTGCCATCATGTAATTTGTGACTTTGCACCTCATTCGCCTTCTGCCATGATTGTGAGGCCTCCCAGCCATGTGGAACTGTGAGTCAACTAAACCTCTTTCCTTTATAAATTACCCAGTCTCGAGTATGTATTTATTAGTAGCATGAGAGCAGACTAACACAATAAAATTACTAAATCTTTAAGAACATAGACTATATGCATTTAAATTCTTCGTGTATTCTCCTAAATGGTTACTTATTCCCAAGATCGAACATATTTTTCAAAAGTTAATACATTTTTCAGTGCCCAAATCTCTACTTATTTTGTTTATTCTGTGGAATTAAACATAGACTTTGTGCTATTTATTAAATTCAATGAGTCATATTTTAATACTTTCAGTGAAAAGTAATGAGAATATCCACCAACTCCTTGTATGACCTCCTCTTTCCTATCACTGCAAACTCAGGTAAAACTTCATTTCATATGTAACTGTAATTTCAGTAGTTCCACTTCTCATCACTTGCTAATGTTATTATTTCCCAATAGCAACTAATTAACATTCATAGTAACTAATCAACATTATATTATTTATGTTTATTAACATATTTAATTTCTGTCTACTCATCGTAAGTGTGTGATACAGGCAAGGAGAAATTTTGACTAAATTACTTACTGTTGTATGTAGTAGATGCTTATAAATGTTTAAAAATCAAGCTAATCCTCTGTTTTGGCTCACAAAGAAAGTATATCTGTAAAGTAATGTGACAGAATTTACCCTTCAGTATTATACTAATAAAAGGTAATTAAAACCAAGACTCAAAAATATCTTAATTTATAATAAGATTGCTAGACCTAGTCAGATTCTAGAGTATTTATTAAAATGTTTGTCTTGTGATTTGGCATATCTGACTTAAGCAGATTTGAAAATAATGATTAAATAAAGTCATCAAAATGACTTTCTTAGATCATGAAAAATGTTTCTACAGGTTAAATCTTCCTATAAGGTAGTCGGCTTTATTCTGTCAACATGCTGCCTTCACAGGCATATTTTGTACCACTATGAAATACTAGGGAAAGTGTATACATATATCGGTTCAAGTATATAACTCTCATGGGAAAAATTCTAAAATTAATTTTGCATTAATATTCGCTTGTTCAAGTTCAGCAAGGATGAATTAAGGGTGTACTATATCCAGGCTTTGTATTTCTCACTTTGAATGTTAAAGTGGCTAGCACAGTCTACTTTCAAGGGACACAGGCTAGTGAAAAATGTAGATGAATGAAATAGTCTGTTAATGCCTCTGAGTATATTGAACGCGACTGACTGAATCATGGGGATAAACAGGTAAGTCAGCAATTCTGGCTGAAGAGTTTAACATATCCCTTTCAGAAATTGACAGATCAAGGCCACAAAGTCCCAAATAAGAAACAGAAGATCTGAATAACTTGATTAGAAACTCTGCACTCAGCCTACAAAGACTGAGTGAGCCTAAAAAGACTACACTCTTTTTAAGTATTCACAACATTTTATCATATACTAGAGCAAAAATGATCCTTAACATATTTCAAAAAATATAACATTCTTCTCAATAAAATGAGTAATACTGGAAACTAATAACTAAAAAAAAAGTTAAAAATCTTATGGTTGGAAACTAGATATCATGCTATTCATTAGCCATGTGTCACAAAGAAAATCTTAAGGAAAGATATGAAATACAACAGAATGATATTTAAAACAGTGTATGTCAAAAATTGTGACACACAACCAGAGCAGTATTTAAAGGGAAACTTATCATTTAAATATATTTGTGAAAAAATGAGAGGGAATAACAGTAAATGAACTAAGTTCAATAATTTAAAAATCAGCAAAACAAAGCCAAAGAAGTAGATTTTTAAAAATTATAAAGGTAAGAGTATATGCCTAAATGACATACCTCTGAAATGCAGAAGAACATCTCAATGAATAGAGAAACAGTAAGTGTTTTTCTTTAAGATTGGAACCAAACAAGAAAGTATATTGCATCTGACAGAATAAGCTATACTAAGAGGTAATAGTAAACACCAAATATCAGAAGTTTAAAAACAATGAAGATTATTTCTTACCTTTACTAAATACCCTTTTCTAGGGGTTCTCCTCCACATCATTCTTACTCAGTGAACCAGGCTAATGCAATATTCAAAATCTATAAACCTCAAGATGATGTTGCAGAAAAAAAAAAGATATATGGTAAATTATACACTGGCTTTTTAAGACTTACTTCTAGAAGTCACAGAGGTTATTTCTGCTTTTATTTCATTGGCCAAAGTGGGTCACATGCTCATTTCTTTCTTTGAGGGAGAAGGGAGACACAATCATTAATTTTACTATATTCCTTGAAAGAGGAAAATGGGATGGTGGTGGAGTGTGGTGGGGTAGAAGGAGAGTAAGGAGGCTTACGGAATACCACTCTAGTGATTTGCTTATCACTAAAGATCATGAAAACATGGCTAAAAAAAAAGAAAATGGTGAAGATTTTTGTAGGTATGTCAGGTAAAAATATTGTGCGGCAGCTTGTAGCAGAAATGCAGTTATAACTCAAACACACAAATATTTAATCTTTCGTATATACTCAGGAATAAGTGGATTTCAGCTAGTATGGTGTGTCTATACAACCATCATTTGTCCAGGTTCTTCCTACTTTTCTGTTCTACTATACTCTAGAAAATAAAAGTATTTATCTTTTTACTCTCTTTTATGAGAGTTTATAAAACGAGGGTGTTACATGCAAACCTGGAATCAGGCTGAAAAAATAGCAAGTTAAAAAGTAGAAATAATTAAAAATCCATTAAATGTTTTAATATTATGTGTAAAAAGAAAATTCTCATGGAACCCAACTTTTACAGAGATTTCAGATCAAGTTTTATAAAAGTAAGATTCTTATTGAGTTCCTAAGGCCACCTCTCTGCATTCTACCATTAACAAGAGCCTAGAAAGACAGAATAACATGCTCACCTTCAACCTCTATTTTCAAAACACAGATCTTCAGCAGGAATGAATCAAAAGTTCAGAAATGTGTGCTCCTGCTAAGCGCTGCCATCCTTCTGACCCTCATCACTTGTAGTGTTGATACAACCATCTCTAACCACCACCAGAACAGACTTCAGCATCCCCTTTATTCATGTTGGTCACCAGAAGCAGCCTGAGAATCCTAGGTCACCTCGATCCCCAAATAAATCTGTATATTATGTTTTCTGTTTCTATCTGCCCTTCCTCTCCATTTCCGGAAACCTTTGCTCCATGCCCTCTGAAACTTAAAGTCATTGTTAGATAAATCACCTATATCCTCAACTCATTCTCTGATTGATTTGTCTTTTAAATTTAAAATGCTCTCATTGGCCATTGGTCGTCCCTTACTTCTTTGGAATTTCTCTTTCCGGTGGTAGACACGTCTTCTTTCACACCCTTGTGAGAATGAGAGAACAATAAGCATCCTTCTAACCCTCCAAAATGTCTTTTCCCTACTCTCTGACTACTACCTCTTCTCTTTTTTTTCTATGTCACTTACTCTAGGGCCCTAGCCCCAACCATGCTTTGATTATATGGAGACTCACCACATCATCACTGTTTTTCACTCCATGTGCTCCCATATTTATCTTCAGATCCAGCTTAAATTCTACATTGATCATTATAGTTATTCCTTAAATCACTCTAAACTCCTTTGATGTTTTCTAGCATCACTTTCCCCTGACTAAACCACAAGCTACCTTCCTGCTCGCCTAATGTCTGAACCAGCACCGATGAACACACGGAGAAGGAAGAAGCACACAACCATGCTGAAGGGTTCAGTTTAACATCTGTGACCACTAACTTCTAGAAAACCATTCATGTTGCCTGGGAATCATTATTTTTCCCTCGATGGTTCACTGTCCCTCTTTCCAAATGACTATTCTATACATTATCCTCTTTCTTCAGGTCTCTGACACTACTCCCTAATACTTAAACTTACCAATGAAATTTGAGATAATGAAACAAACAAGAAAATAATTTTCATAAGCACCTACCACCACCAAACATACATACCAGTTTGCATTTGTGCTCATAAACCTTACATTCTTCTCTAATAAGATGGAAGGACTCAAAACACATTTGCCTCTGCCTGTGCACTACACACTGTTTCCTTTCTCTACTCAGCAACAATGCTTCAGCCATTTTTCTCTCTCCTATACCATCAGTTTTCTTCTCTTTAATAAATCATTCCCATCAGCATACAAAAATGCTGAAATTTCTTTCATATTAAAGAATCTTGGCTGGACACAGTGGCTCATGCCTGCAATCCCAACACTTTGGGAAGTCAAGGTGGGTGGACCACCTGACATCAAAAGTTCAAGAACAGCCTGGCCAAAATGGTGAAACCATGCCTTTACTAAAAATACAAAAAATTAGCCAAGCATGGTGGCAAGTGACTGTAATCCCAGCTATTTGGGAGGCTGAGGCAGGAGAATCACTTGAACCTGGGAAACAGTGGTTGCAGTGAGCCGAGATTGCACCATCACATTCTAGCCTGGTCGACAAGAGTGAAATTCCATCTCTAAATAAATAATAAGAAACCTCTAGATTTTAATTTACTTTAGGCATTTTCCTATCTCTCTCTTTTTAAATAGCAGAAGTCCTTGAAAGAGTTGTCTTTACTCAATGACAGTAAATTCTTCCTTTCTTTTTTCCTGTTGAACTGCCTATAATCGGATTTTTGCTCCCCCCATGCAACAAATTGGCAATTGTCAAGTCAATAACCTTCATTGGGCTAAATCCAATGGTCAATTTTTAATCTTTCCTCATTTACCTTATGAAGGAATGTAAAATATCATAATTAGCAATTACATTTGACATTTGACACACCTGCTCACTCTCCCTGGAACATTTTTTGCTCACTTGGCTTCTAAACTAGTATTAGTGCCTGATTTGTGCCTCCCTCTTTAGCAGCTTCTTTCAGTTTTTCTCCACTGTTTCTGCCTCCCTTCCTGGCCAGTCAACATTGGCTTTTTCTCAGACCTATCTTTTTTTCTTTTAAACAACGTTATTAAGATACAATTCACATACCATACAATTCACCCATTAAATGTGTATAATTCAATTGTTTTTATTATATTTACATATAGATGCAACCATCAACACAGTCAATTTTAGAACATTTAGTGGCTCACACCTGTAATCCCAGCACTTTGGGAGGCCGATGTGGGTGGATCACAAGGTCAGGAGATCGAGACCATCCTGGCCAATGTGGTAAAACCCTGTCTCTACTAAAATACAGAAATTAGCTGGGGATGGTGGCTCATGCCTATAATCCCAGCTACTCTGGAAGCTGAGGCAGAAGAATCACTTTAACCAGGGAGGAGGACATTGCAGTGAGCCTATATGAACCACTGTACTCCAGCCTGGTGACAGAGGTAGACTCCGTCTCATAAAAAAAAGACCAAAATTTAGAACACTTAAAAAATAATAGTATCATCACCTCAGAAAAGAAAAACCATGTCCTCTTTAGCTATCTCTCTGCTACTCCCTCCTCCAGTGCCCAGAGCTAAGCAACTTTTTGTATGTAAACATTGCCATGTTTGGGGCGTTTCTATAAACAGACTAATATACTATGTTATGTTTTATAACTACCTCATTTCATTTAGCGTCATGTTTCCAGGTTCATCTATCTTGTATTATGTATCAGTAATTTATTCCTTTTTATCACTGAATAATATTCCATTGCATGGATATACCACAGTTTGTTTAGTCATTCATGTTTTGATGGACATTTGGGTTTCTATCTTTTGGCTATTATGAATGATACATTTCATTTATTTTTAATTTATGTCTGGAATATCATTAGCTGATTTTTGACAAGCATGCCAAGAACATCTAATTGGAAAACAATAGTTACATCAACTAGGGATGTTGGAACAAACGTATAGCCAAAAGCAAAAGAATAAAATCAATCTCTTATCTCTCACCAGACATAAAAATTAACTCAAAGTGGATCAAAGATCTAAATGTAAGATCTAAAATTATAAACCGTTTGAAAGACAGCATAGAGAAAATCTTCATGACCTTGGACTTGGCAAAGGATTCTTAAAATACCAAAAACATAAGCAATAAAAGAGAAAAACCAGAAAATTTAAATTTTTATCAAATTAAGACTTTCATGTTTCAAAGAACACCATCAAGAAAGTGAAAAAAAAAAAACAACAACAAATTATAGAATGGAACAAAACATTTGCAAATTATATCTGATAAAACATTTATTGAGAATATATGAAAAACTCTTACAATTCATTATGAAAAACAAACAACCCAATTACAAATGGATGAAGTATTTGAAAAGATATTTCTGCAAAGAAGATATGCAAATGGCCAATAAGCACATGAGATAATTCTCAACTTCACTAATCACCCGACAAATGCATATCAAAGTAACAATGAGATACCACTTCACACTCCACTATGATCAAAATGTCAGATAATAAATTTTGGGATGACAATAATACATATTGGGGATGATGTGGAGAATCAGAATCCTCACATTAGTATTATGAGCACTTTACATCCCAATCGGGTATGTTAAATGTAGAGCAGCTTTGGCAAACAGTCTGGCAGTTCCTCAAATGATCAAATATGTTACTATGTGACCCATAAATTACACTCTTTTCTTGTTTATCTCCTAGAGACTTCAGACAAAAGAATTCCACTTTTGTATATACATTTCTTTTTTAAATATCTACATTCTATCTTTTGAATATTATGGATGATATGTTTTTCCATTTGGCTTCTAAACTAATATCAGTACCTGATTTTGCACCTTCCTCTTTAGCAGCATCTTCCAGTTTTTCTCCACTGTTTCTCGCTCCACTCTTTTCTTGGCCAGTCAACATTGGCTTTTTCTCAGACTTAATTAGTAATTAGATCCTTTACAATAAATAAATCCCAGATTTATGTCTCCAACCCAGACTTCTCACATGAAATTTGGACACACATAATAATTGCCAAGTAAACACACCTTGAAAATCTAATGGGACTTCTTAAACCGATTTCCTAATATATCCTCATCCTCACTCAAACCTCACTCATCTACATTCTTCCTCATCTGAGGAATGGCATTACCGTGTTTCCATTCACTTAACCTATTTGCATTTTCATTCTTCCATTTGATGTCTCCTATGACACTTCTCTTTGTCACATTCAATCATTCCTCAAATTCTTTTAGCTTCGCTTCCACCCGAGTCTGGTCACTATACTCTTTCCTATACATCATTTCAGCAGCCACTTACCTGACATTTCTTCTTCTATTCTTCCTTTCTTTCATTCTATTTGCCCCACATCATGAAAAGAATCCTGTTTAAATCTAAGTCAGATTATGTCTGTCCTACTCAAAACTTCCAACTGTTTTCCACTATTCTCAGAATACATAAGAATTATAAACAATAACCTTAAGCATCTGCATGATTCTTCAGCACCTTCTTGCTTTTCTGATTCTCAACTCCTAGTGCTCTCCTCTCATTCTCTATCAGTCTTACTGGCCTCCTTGCTCTTTCTCTAGCTGGTTGGACATACATGTGCTTCAGGACCTTTACCCTTGTTCTTCTCTTCTTTTGGTAATTTCTTCCTATAGATATTTCAGTGGTTTTCTCCTTCACTTACTTCAAGTCTTCACCTTAATGTTAAATTTTCGGTGATGCTTCCTCTAACCAACTCTGAAGTTTCACACACATATCTTACACGGTCTATCTATCTCCTCTTTTCTGCTGTATTAGTTTGCTTTCACAATGCTTGAGACTGGGCAATTTACAAAAGAAAGATGTTTAATTGAATTTACAGTTCCACGTGGCTGAGAAAGGCTCACAATCATGACAGAATGCAAAGAGGAGCACATCCCATCTTACATGGATGACAGCAGGCAAAGAGAGAATGAGAAAAACACAAAAGCAGAAACCCTCAATGAAACCATCAGATCCTGTGAGACTTACTGCCACGAGAACAGTATGAGGAAAACAGCTTCCATGATTAATTATTTCTCACCTGGTCCCTCCCACAACACATGGGAATCAAGGGAGTACAATTCAATATGAAATTTGGGTGGGGATACAGAGTCAAACCATATCACCTGCTTTATTTTTCCTTTTCAGCATTTATTATCATCTAACATAAAATATCTTTTACTTAGTTATTTGTTTACTATCTGTCTCCCTCACTGAAATACAATCCTTCTGATGGCAGAGATTTTGCTTTTTTTGTTTGCTACTGGATTCCAGTGCTTAGAACAGTACCCAGAACCTGACAGTAGTCACTCGACAATATTCAGGCAAAGAAAAATAGGTAAACTTTTCAAAGATAGAGGATATTATTCAGAAAGGATCTTAATTTATTTACCTAGAACTTATGGAATTGCACCACATGAGGAGCACTTGCCAAGACTTAGTCAGAAACTAGTATACATCAAAAAACAGAAGATTTGGTCTAATTTGACTTATAAAACCAGTTAATTCAGTTGAATTGACATGTGACCCTCCAAATTGTGAAGCTAAATCTAAGGCTCCATCATATCATTCAAAAAATTTATAACATCATAATATAATTTACAAATGTTTCTTCTCTATATATTGAAATTGTCTCAATTCACAGGGTCATATATTACTTGATTTTTTTAATTATAAAAACTTTAAATGAAAAAAACTTGCATTTAATAAGACCTTGGGTAGCCTGTTTGAATTTTCATCTCAATTACTTTACTAACCACACCAAATTTTTATTATTATCTTTGTAATTTTCTTGTTTATATATAGAAAACTTCAATATTGTATATTCTTCCACCTGACATTAAAAAAGCAAGACATATTTGCCAGAATGCAAAGAGGATAAGATTGCCTTAATTTGTCATAGATGATCATAAGAAAAGATGAATTTTTCCATAAGGTACCAGAAAGTTTAAAGACATCTTTATATAAGGAAAGATTCCTGTGGGAATTAGCATTTCCTACCTTATTGCAACTTTGGCTTTTACTACAAGTGAACATTACACATAAAAACAAAACAGTTTTTTACTAGTATTTGCTAATTATAACTCAAGTGATGAGACTTATTAGGCACTCGATAAATATTTGGTACTTCTGAAATGTTTAAAACCTAAATTTGTTTTGGTAAATGTTGAGGGCCTCCTCTGATCTTTAACAGTAAAACAAAATAAATTAATAGTACTAAACATTGGAAACTTTTAGTGATATTAAATTTATAACTATCTCTATGAATGTTCATATACATAGGTGGCAAAGGGAGGACAGGTAAAGACAAAATCATCTGGGATTTTTATTCAGGATTATACTTGAACACCTGTATTTTATTCTTTTATGGAAATAGGATAACTTAGGATATGAGTGCAATTGATTTTTTTTCAAAGTCAAATGCAGAATCATACTAGAAAATTTTAGTTAACACCTATCTTGATAAAGATTGAATTTATTTACATAGAGTCATAAAAATAGGCAAATCAAAACATAGATGATTAATTCTTCACATAGTAGACAACTTACGATGATATATTTCAATTTATAGGATAAAACTTGAAAACTTATGATAAACTAAAACTTTGGTATTTCTTGTCTTTCACTTTAAGTTTCAGGGTACATGTGGAGAATGTGCAGTTTTGTTATATAGGTAAACCTGTGCTATGGTGGTTTTCTGTACTTATCAATTCATCACCTAGGTATTAGGCCCAGCATGCATTAGCTATTTGTCCTGATGCTCTCCTCCTCTCCTGACAGTCCCCAGTGTGCGCTGTTCCCCTTCCAGTGTCCGTGTGTTCTCATTGTTTAGCTCTCACTTATAAGTGAGACCATATGGTGTTTGGTTTTCTATTCCTGTGTTAGTTTGCTGAGGACAGTGATGTCCAGTTTTATTCATGTCCCTACAAAAAAAAAAAAGGTGATCTCATTCCTTTTTATGGCTGCATAGTATGGTGTATGGTGTATATCTACCATATTTTCTTTATTCTGTCTATCACTGATGTGCATTTGGGTTGATTCCATATCTTTGTTATTGTGAATAGTGCTGCAATGAACATAGTACACATGCATGTATCTTTATAATAGGATAATTTATATTCCTTGGTGTATATACTCAGTAATGAGATTCCTGGTCCCAATAGTATTTCTGATTCTAAATCTTTGAGGAATCACCATACTGTCTCCCACAATGTTTGAACTAATTTACATTCCTACCAAGTGTGTAAAAGTGTTCCTATTTCTCCACAGCCTCACCAGTTTCTGTTGTTTCTTGACATTTTAATAATCACCATTTTGACAGGCATGAGATGGTATCTCATTGTGGTTTTGATTTGCATTTCCCTAATCCTCAGTGATGTTGAACTTTTTTTCATATGTTTGTTGGCCACATGCATGTCTTCTTTTGAGAAGTGTCTGTTAATGTCCTTTACTCACTTTTTAATGTGTTGTTGGGTTTTTTCCTTGCAAATTTGATTCAGTTCTTTGTGGATCCTGGATGTCAGACCTTTGTTGGATGGATAGATTGCAAAAATGTTCTCCCATTCTGTAGGTTGCCGGTTCACTCTGATGATTATTTCTTTTGCTGTGCAGAAGTTCTTTAGTTTAATAAGATCCCATTTGTCAATTTTTGCTTTTGTTGCCATTGTTTTTGGTGATTTCATCATAAAATCTTTGCCCAAGCCTATGTCCTGAATGGTACTGTTTAGATTTTTTTCTAGGGTTTTAATATTTTTGTGTTTTAAATTTAAGAATTTAATCCATTTGAGTTAATTTTTGTATAAAATGTAAGGAAGAGGCTCAGCTTCAATTTTCTGCATATGGTAAGCCAGTTCTCCCAGCAGCATTTATTAAACAGAAAATCCTTTCTTCATTGCTTGTTTTTGTCAGGTTTGTTTAAGACCAACTGGTTGTAGGTGTGCAGTTTTATTTCTGAGTTCTCTATTCTGCTCCATTGGAGTATGTGTCTGTTTCTGTAACAGTACTGTTCTGTTTTGGTTACTGTAGCCTTGTAGTATAGTTTGAAGTCAGGTAGTGTGGGGCTTCCAGCTTTGTTCTTTTTGCTTAGGATTGTTCTGGCTGTAGATTCTCTCTTTTGGTTTCATATAAATTTTGAAATAGTTTTTTTCTGATTCTGTGAAAAATGTCAATGGTAGTTTAATGGGAAGAGCATTGAATCAACAAATTGCTTTGGGTAGTATAGCCATTTTCACGATATTGATTCTTCCTATCCATGAGCATAGAATTTGTTTCTATTTGTTTGTGTCCTCCATGATTTCCTTGAGCAGTGGTTCATAGTTCTCCTTTAAGAGGTCCTTCACTTCCCTGGTGCCTATATTCCTAGGTATTTTATTCTCTTTGTGGTAGCTGTGAATGGAGTTCATTCATGATTTGGGTCTCTGCTTGTCTGTTGTTGGTGAATAGAAATGCTTGTGATTTCTGCACATTGATTTTGTATCCTGAGACTTTACTAAAGTTGCTTATCAGCTTAGGAAGCTTTTGGGCTGAGTTGATGGGTTTTCTAGATATAAGATCATGTCTTTGCAAACAAAATTTGATTTCCTTTCTTCTCCCTTCTTTCTATTTGAGCTGCATTTCTTTTAGTTGTTCTTCTATTAAGATAACCCACACAGGTAAGAAAAAATATATCAAAAATGTTTTGGGGTTTACATCTCCTACTCTGGCTAAGAAATGAAAGTTTTTTTGAACAAAAATGTTAATTACCTTTGGAATGATTATTAAGACATCAGGATGCAAAACTATAATTTGAGTACCTAAAATTCAATAAAAACAATAGTAGTATGGAAAAGGAAGGAAATTCAAACATTCTATCATATCATTGAAAAATGTAGCACATAAACAGCATTTTTTCTTTTTATGTAAGGCAATTCAAAAAACACAAAAATGCTTTATATTTTAAGATTATATTAGTATTTATGTAATTGTTTAATTATTCACAATTTACTAGGCATTTTTATAAACATTTCTGCCTGGTAATCTTCACATCACCTTGCTATAAAAATTAAATCTCTTTCAGAACTTGGAACACAGCTGTGAAGGTTAAAACCACAGATGTTGAATCACACATCAAGTGGTGGGTGGACCACTAACTCCACCTGTAATTCTCGCATTTTCTCAACTGGCTAAGAAAAACACTGTTAACATCAACTATGAACCAAATTCTGTGCCAAAGTGTATAGATACTGGGTACAGAGACAGCCATGATTTACCTTATATTAAATTTATAGGAAATCACTTACCAGATCCCCTGTTTTTTTTCTTCCACTACTCTTTCCTATACTGATTAAAGATTTCCTGTACTGATTACACTGAATCTCTCATGTTAGAAAACAACTTCAGTTGAAAAACAGAAAGTGATCTTTTTTAATAAGCAAAAGATATAAAATTTTTACAAAAAGGAATATACTTTATTTCAAAAGTCTCATCCATCAAATTATCTTTGCTGGGTATTCAACAGAGTGCTGGAGAGAAAGAAATGAATAAACAAGAGCCTTTCATTAGAAACTAATGGGAGACACAGACAGAATAATTTGAGTCTTAAAAGGAAATATATGTATTTTCTTATGGGAGAGTGGAGGACAAGGAGTTTCTCATGTTTATATCCTTAGCGAAGTACCACATAGTAATATTTTAACAAAGATTTGTGGAATTTAATAAAGTAGCAATGACTTCTGTATAAGGGAAGCCAGGGAAGATCGTAAGGGAAATGGGGTATCTAAATAGTCATCAAAAAGATGCAGCATTAAAATTCCATCTTATTTATGGTTACTATTAGTAGAATAAAAGTCAGCTAACTGGGGATAATTGTTTTGTTTAACTTTCCAAGTAACACATCTCAAATTTCTAAATTGCCTGAAATGCAATAAACAAACATGACATTGGTGTTATCCCCCGAAAGCAATAAGAAAATGAACCTAAATCTCAGAAAGTTAATTGACTTATACAGTCTGGGAACATTATAAGCAGATATGAAATTTTGTATTTTTTCAACTTCATCAACTCTCCTGGTTTAATTCAACGACCATAGAGACTTTTAAAAATATTTTTCAATTTTTAAATTATGTCAGGTGACTGTCTCATAAATAGAAACAACTTTAAAATTTCTACTTAAAAACTTACTTTTAAACATGAAAAGCCTGCTTACATAGATATGTTTTATTTTGCTGGTGACATCAAAGATTCCACACATTTTTAATCTCTTATTGTCTCAGAATTTTTTACAGCAAACGTTTTTTTACTGGTTTCCAAAGAGAGGATACTCAGGAAATTTCAACATAATAGAAAGTTGATCAGAAGTAAGCCACTTGCAATTCTTCAGAAGTATTTCTGGCCAGGTGCAGTGGCTCAGTCCTGTAATCCCAACAGTTTGGGAGGCTGAGGCAGGTGGATCATCTGAGGTCATGAGTTCAAGACCAGCCTGACCAATATTGTGGAACCACCTCTCTACTAAAAATACAAAAAAATTACCCCAGCATGGTGGTAGGTGCCTGTAATCCCTGTAATCCCACCTGCTCAGGAGGCTGAGGCAGGAGAACCGCTTGAACCTAGGAGGTGGTTGATTGAGCCGAGATCGCACCACTGCACTCCAGCCTGGGAAACATGAGCAAAACTCCATCTCAAAAAAAGAAAGAAAGAAAGAAAGAAAGAAAGAAAGAAAGAAAGAAAGAAAGAAAGAAAGAAAGAAAGAAAGAAAGAAAGAAAGAAAGAAAAGAAGAAGGAGAAGGAGAAGGAGAAGGAGAAGGAAGGAGAAGGAGAAGGAGAAGGAGAAGGAGAAGGAGAAGGAGAGGAATTATTTCTGAAAATGAAGTCAGTTAGATTGTTTTTTGGACTTGTGACAGAACTTAACATTGAATATCATCAGCCTGAAAGTGGTTTGTAGCAAAACGTTAGTTATTTTCCCCAAACTGTTTTTTCCGTTTTTGCTCAAAACTATTAAATGGAATGGGGTGACAAAACTATTCAATTTCAACAAAGATAATCCAGAGCAGTTTTAAATGAAAAAGCTAAGACATAACTTGGGCAGAAATATCTGTATAATAGTCATAAAATTGTGAGCATTCAGGATTTGACATTCCAAGGACGCCTTGCTATATATGAATGAAATAAAGAAACCATCCAAGCACAAGCTCACTAGTCTTCAGATCGAGGTGTTAATGGGAGGTTGGCTGCCATTAGTACTTTTCAAAACCTTTATCAATAATCTTGATCAGTGACCTGAAAAATTCATTAAAAAGATGCATGCTCCCACTCATCTTGATTTTTCCAGACATATTGTTGTTTATATTTTACTACTTCCACCATCATTCTATATAGTAACGTATTTAAAATGAGCACATTCTACAGATTGTGTAGAAGATATATTTTTTTTTCCAGTATTTGGTTCTATAATTTTTAAGTTATATGATTCATTTTTTGGCTACACAATCATGGACCATCAAAACAAAAGATAACCATAACCAGACAAATACAAATTTACAAAGACAGTGTACTTTGTAGCATATTACCTCTTAAAATTCCTCCCAATACCACATTATATTTATACTACAATAATTTTGTCCACATCCTCACATTCCTAGTTCCAGTCAACTTCCTATAGGTATGACAAACAGAAAAGACAGCATTTACGATTTCCGTTGTAGAAAAAAATGAGGCACATTTTCCTAATTTAATAAAACGTGGATGGAAAGTAAAATAAAATATATGTATATCCATGCTTAAACTATCACCTAAGCATGCTGCGGGCTTTTCTCCCCAACTGAACCATTCTTCTATGACATAGACTAGGACCTAAACAGTTTCTCTCTTTCTAGTTTCTAGTACACTTGTTAACATGTGCTTAATTGATGTTGGGTGAAATAATATCCTGAGTTTCCTGTAATTAAATTCTCATGCTCATATGTATTCTCATAATATCATCTCCAAGAATAAGGAAGGAATCTGTGATAAACTGCTGAATCATTTTACTAGGAATTTCATCTGATACAAATTGGAACTTACCAGGATGTGAGAAATTAGTTGCTGTGTCCAAAGTAAGAATTGTAGTCTTTTCCTAATAGGTGTGCCTATTTATTGAGTTTCCAGATAACATCTCTAAGAGAAAATTCCTCCTGAGGTTTGCATATTCATAAAACTAATTATTTAATAAAGAATCCCTCCTATTCTGAAACCCTAAGGTATCAAGTTAGAAAGCTGAAGCATTGAAAATAGTTATCAATAAATCAGCTGATAATTTGAGATTTGATTTTAATGCACAGGAAGAGAAGTTGACTTTAAATCCCTTTGCCCCATAGCTGATTCCTTAGGCTACATAATCTGGTCATGGTAGGAAGTTGTTCTACCGTAGAAAATCTTGAACAAAATCTGTCAGTTTCTCCTTGGAAGATTGTCACTTAGCCTATTGACTCCCTCTTCTGTGTAATTAAAATATTTTCTCAGATAATTCAGATTCAACTTCCTGGCAATACAATTATTTCTCTACCAAGTACCTCTGTCTAATGGTTAGTTTTAGCCTGAGGAATAATATTAATAGACTAGAAGAGATGTCGTATTTAGAAACTCAGCTAAAGTAGCCATTGTACCTAATATCAAAATTTTGTTAATTCATCATGTTAAGCTCTTGAAATTACCATATTTATGGCTGGTGATTTTTTTTGTAGTTCAAGTTAATAAAAATTTATGGGTTGATTTTGTAAAGGTTAGGAAGCATCTTTTTATTGATAGAGAATTGTAAATCACATGTACATATATAATATATAATATTATAAATCATATGTACCTATATATGTAACATGTAATATATATACACAAAAAATTCTCACACCCTGATAGTTCCAGTTTGTATCAGATGAAATTCCTAGTGAGAGGTAACTATAGGGCAATATATAATGTATATATAATATATATTATTTATATAGGTACATATGATTTACAATTATATATAATACAATTGTTACATATATAATATAAATATATACATATTTTTTTAGATAGTGTCTCACTCTGTCACCCAGACTGGAGTGCAGTGGCATGATTATAGCTCTCTGTAGCCTAGACCTCAAGGGCTCAAATCACCCTCCTGTCTCAACCTCTGGAGTAGCTGGGACTGCAGGCACACACCACCATGCCCAGCCATTAAAAGTAATGGCAAAACCTGCAGTTACTTTTGCACCAACTTAATAATGTTTTTGTGCTTTTTGTAGAGATGGAGTCTCACTATGTACCCAGTCTGGTCTCAAACTCCTGGACTCAAGCAATTTCCCCACCTTAGCCTCCCAAAGCGCTGGGATGGCAAGTATGAGTCACTGTGACTGGCCCCCTTATTTTCATTTACATACTTAGTATATAGTTTGAAAACTATTCTAAAAAATATTCAGTGCTGAATTTTATATATTAAGTTAAAAAAGACATTGATTTCATGACAATAAAACACTAATAAAAAGACTTCAACGCATTCACATTCAGGCTGAATTGTCTTCACATTCTTATCTTTCCGAATGAATCTGCATGGTTTTCACAAGCTGGGATGAGTGTGAGGAAACCTGAGTAAAAGGACATTCAGGATACATAACCCAACTTTGATCTGAGTCATTTTGCTTTTATGATTTTGATTTTGAGGTAAAATTTTCTGTGAAGAAAGTATTTGGTAGCTTAAAACACATTAATAATATACTGGATGTTTTGGTTGATTGCTAGATGTGAGTCATCTAAAGCCACTACATTCATCTTTTCCAAAAGTATTGAATCTTGCAGTGTTGTCAATTCTTAAGGAAAAAGAAATTGGGAGAATGAGGGGCAGTAGGGGCTTTTCATTGGATAGATCCGATATTCCTGATACCATCATTTATCATATTGTCATGTTCTCTGTTACTGTTGCTGTAAGTTAACTCCAATCTCTTGCAGGATCTGAAAATTACTCTGTGATATTGATCAGTTTATTCTATTAATAGAGACATAAAGATCTTATTTACGTCTCTCTGGTACATCATTAATGAGACCAATTTTCAAAGCAGCATTGTCCAATAGAAATATAATACAAGACAATATGTCAAATTTTTTAGTAACTGTATTAAAAGAAAAATGTGTAATTAATTTCCACAACCTGTTTTATCTAACTTAATATAGCCAAAATTTTATAACTGCAACATTTAATCATTAACTAGGCTAAGTTCTCAGACTGTTCCCAATATCTGATCTCACTCTGTATTTCAATAAAACTTTATTAATATGAACTGAAATTTGTTTGTCATTTAATTTTTATGTGTCAGAAAATACTTCTTCTTTTGATTTTCTACAACAATTTAAAAATGTCAAAAACCATCCTTAAATCATGAGCCACAGAAAAGTAGGCAGCAGACTGAGTTTTGTTCTCAGATTCTACTTTGTGGGTTTCTGAGCTGACACATTTGTGGGTACTTAATTCATAATACTTTTGAAAAATTGTCTTGACTTAGTTTAATACCAACCAATGAAAACCAGGTTCGAATTAAAATTCAAGCTTCAATCAAACTGAAGAATTTAATGAATTCTCTTTTGATTTTTATGATAATGAATAAGTGAATAAATTCCACAAAATCTTTGTTTATTCTGGAAAGTAATGTTGTCTTATTTTGTAATTTTCCTACAGCTCCATTTCTGTTGTGGAACCAACTAAATGATCCTGACATTCTACATCTTTTTATACAGTGGATTTGTAGTTTATGTTTATATTCTCTTGGGAGAATATACCATATTTAGGTGTATTCATTGCGGTCATTATTTTGGAAAGTTGCAAATATATACTTTGCCTTTAAATATACTCACATGTTGCATTAGATGACCTGATTCTAAAAACACTTAGAACTTGTGTTTATATTATTTATTTTGGGTGGTTCAGTATAACCAACATTTATTAGGTATAGAGAATATGCAAAGATATTTCTAGGTAGTGATGCCAATGTTCTATGATCCAGAAAAGTTAAAAACTCACCTTTTTCATGAATTCTAAATTAAAGAAAATCATCAAATAAAAACTATGATACTATATAAATAAGTCTCCTTACGTGCACTTATTCTGCTGTCTCTATTATTCTCATTCCAAACAAATGAAAAAAGTTAAACATTAAATTAGGCTTTAATTTTAATTTTGAACTCGTTGGAGTCAGATTTCTTTTTGAAGACTAAACTGCTTTAACATAGTCATTAAAACATCATTTTTCTTTTTACCAACTATTTCTAGAGTTTATCAGAGTCTAATAAAACCCAATAGATTAGTCATGACCTGAAGTCATAATTTAAAATATTAGAACATTATGTTAATATATTATTATATCAAAAACACATTTAACTGAAGTCCAAATGAAATGGATTATTCTCTATTATTAGAATTTTCCAATAATATCTTCAAAGTCAATGTATAATGTCCCATTTTAAAATACCTTAAATATCATTTTATCTTTCTCTTGGGAAATTGAACATATAATTTACTTCTGCTTACCTTATGCTATGCAGCAATTCATCTTTGTTTCATACTTGTATTGGGAAGAAATGTTAAATAATTATTTTCTTTATTTATTCTTATTATCCTCCAACTTTATGTTGGCTTTGAGTTAATTTTGAATCTTCAAGCTGTACAGGTTGTTGTGATAAAACACACTTTTAGTAAGGTTTCATTTTTTCAAAACCCATCCCACACACACTGCTTTACTTGTCTGGGATCTTTTATGTGCACAATGATGAAAAGACCTCATGCCTTGTGTTATCGTTTTGCCTTATCCAAAATGTAAAGGAAGAGAAATAGATCCCACCATTTGGTTGTCCCATGGATTGCTCTCTGTGCAAAAAGGATTTAGTTTAGGAGACAAATTACACAGATTCGAGTCTTAGAAAATCTGCAGCTACAAATACATGATTAATATTGACTCATAGGTTTTCAGAAGTTTCATAGTAGAGCTATTCTGTACACTAAATGAAAGCGTCATTAGTTCTCCTGAACACAAGATTCTTCCAAGAAGACAATTAGCCTTAAGTTATTAACCAAAAATGGTATTAACATCTATTCTAGACTCAGATAATGACAGAAAGAGACAGGAAAAATTCTGTGTGTGGTACAATTGAGTTAAAAACACTTTGAGATTTGAGTGTTCTTTCTTCTTTGCTTTCTCACTACTATTGAGTTATACTAAGGAAATTACTGCAGCTATAGTAAAACCAAATGTTGTCTTACTTTACATGAAAGAGCTTTAGCTTTTCTTGTAAGTAGGATGAAGTAGTCAATGAAGGGCAAATCCTCTCACTAATAAAAGTGAGAAAAATGGTATATTATGACCATATTATAGTAAAGCTATCAGGGAATCATGGAAACAAGAAGGACCAAAGGAGAACACTTTCTGAGAGCAGAGAACAGAGAAGCTCTCAAAGTGCACCAAAGGTGTGAAAATGCTCCTGGGAGAATTAGCAAATTTTAGGTGCAAGTTAGACAAAGATAAAGCTTCTTTGACAGCCCTAGAAAGAGCCACTGTTGAGAAACCAGTAAAGATTTGAATGATTATATAGGGCTGGAGTAACAAAATCAAAGACTCAAGGATCCTCACAAACACCACTGTTTTTAAGAATTCTAAATTCTGAAGAATTGAGGGTTAGAAAGTCAAAAGACTCAGCCAAACACTGCTGAAAAGCAAAGTATATTTCCCTCTGTCTCTTCATCCTCAGGAGGTAAGATCATTCTAGATGTTCGTTGAAAGACATGGAGGCCATGTCCTACCAACTTACTAAACCAGGAGTAGTCTGAGTTGTATCAAAACTGGAGCTCAGGTTTGAGCGAGTTCACTGAATGTTTTGAATAAAGGGATTAGCCCATACATTTCCTGACTAGCAGAAAAAAGTACAAATTATGTCTGGTAAGAGCTAAATTATCCTCAGCCACTAATATTTTTAATACAAAATATTCATCATTAAATTGAATGTTTAGAGACATTTAAAACAAACTGGACATTGGACTGATAATCAAGGGCACAAAACAGATGATAAAAGGATACCATTAGATGATCCAGATGTTGGGATTAACACCAAATGCCTTTAAATAATAATAACAATATTTAAAAATCTAAGGAAGATTAAAGAATAAATAAAAATGTAGATTAAAAAGGCTAATTGCAACAGAGAATGAGAATATATAAAAACAATGAATTGGATATTCTTGAATTAAAAGGTAAATCTGAAATTAAGACTAGTGGTTGGGTTTACCAGCTGATTAGACAGAAGAAAAAAACAGGATTAGTCAACTGGAAGACATTAACAAAAAATATATATGTTGAAACACATAGAGAAGAAAATGATAATCAGATAAGAAACCCATGGAATATAATTAAAACATCCAAAATACCATTTGGAATAAGAGAGAATGATTAAGAAACAGATAAATAGCCAACGATGTTTTAAATTAGTGAAATGCTTTAACACATTGTTTACAAACCTCAGCAAAACCCAAACAAGATAAACATGAAGAAAATACAACCTAGGAACAACAGAGTCAAACTTGTAAAAACTAAAAATGAAAAGAAAATATTAAAATACTGCTAGAAAAAAATACTATCCTCATC
This sequence comes from Saimiri boliviensis, assembly GCF_048565385.1. Classification (NCBI taxonomy): domain Eukaryota; kingdom Metazoa; phylum Chordata; class Mammalia; order Primates; family Cebidae; genus Saimiri; species Saimiri boliviensis. The sequence continues at coordinate 49,118,136 of NC_133463.1, read as the reverse complement.
TCATCTGATTCCTCACAAAAATTATGAAAACTAGAAGAAAGTGAAATGTTGTCTTTGGAAACTTTAGTCTTCATTCTAAAATTTTTTATGAAACAATGAGAAAATTGAGATAAATTTTACAAGAAAAAAGTAAGCAGTTCATCAAAATAGGACAGGGAAATAATAAACTAATGCTTTTACGTTGCAAAGTCTGTCATGTAAAATTTCAGTAGGACAGGAAAAATTGAAGAATTCATTATGAGATTTCTGAATAATGTGGTTATCAACGTCCTTAAAAGGTAAAGTGAGAGATTTATACTTTTCATTACCAAATACTTTTTTCATAAATTCTGGCACAGTGTGGTGGCTCCCACCTGTAATCCCAGAACTTTGGGAGACCAAAGCAGGCAGATCACAAGGCCAGGAGTTCAAGACCAGCCTGACCAATATGGTGAAACCTTGTCTCTGCTAAAAATACAAAAATTAGCCAGGTATGGTGGTGTGCACCTATAGTCCCAGCTACTTGAAAGGCTAAACAACTAGATCTCACAATAACTCACTAACTCACTATCACTATCATGAGAACAGCATTGAGGGGCTGGTGCTAAGTCATTCGTGAACACCACCCTCATGATCCAATCACCTCCTACCAGGCCCCACCTCCAACACTGGGGATTATAATTCAACATGAGACTTAGTAGGGACACAGAGCCAAATCATATCAAATAGAGAAGAGTGCCGTAAGGAGGAAAACATTTGTTTTCTGTTTGTACATAATCAAATTCATACAGTTTAATAAACTGCATATATTTGCCAATATTGAAGTTAATAAAATACTTGAGTTGGTTTATTTTGAGAATAAGTGTGGATCTCCTTTCAAAATTTTCACAAAGAAATTTTCATGTTTGGATGACCTCAGATGAAAGTGAGACTCTTAGTAGGATATCATTTGAGGGTTCAGCCACCCAGAAACATTGTGGGAGAGAATTAATTTTAGTAATGACTGCTTTTAAAACATTCTTGTTTTTTGATGGTGATAGAGATCCGGATAATGTTTAATGAGGGCTGGGCAGTTAAAACCTTTCTGAATTGATGGGGTGTCATTTGAAGGAGTTTACTTAGGGTTTCACTCTTAATACTGACTAAAAATACTATGTATTCAAAAGAAAGTGGAAGAAGTGAGATTGTGTAAAATGTTGCCAATTTGTGTTGTAGTGATTTATCTTTTTTACTTGATTTGATTCAAAATGGCGTCTTTGACGTTGTATCTAGCAGAAACTCCACGAGTTTTCTGGTATATAGGTGATATTTTCCTTTAGCTATCTTTGTGGCATGAACATTTTCTCTCATATTTTCATAATTTGCAGACATTTTTAATGAGAATGTTGGATGCAGGATTAAGAACCATATCATAAGCCCATGAACCTGATCTTTTGCTTTTGATTTATATTTGAGCTATGTCCACTTATCTTTTGGGAACAAAATATGAAAATGAAAATATTTGAAATTATAGTGTTTTGTTAGCCAGACACATTATGTCTTAGCCGGACCTGAGAAAAATATCTTTCTAAACTACTTGTCATTAATGGTATTAAGTTACTTCTGTATACATTTTTTTTTTTCATGTTAGGTAATGTGCTGATGTTATAACAAAGTATGAGAAAGGTATATCTCACACAGGAATATGAAAACCCAATCATCATGCTTATGAACTGCAAAAGGATTCCCTACACATTTTAAGCTAAATATAGATGATTGATAGATGGATGGATCGATCGATAGATAAATAGATACAGACACAATTGCAGATATTTTATTTATGTGGTATCGATTTTAAGATAAAATAGAAAACACCATATGAACAAAAGGAAGAAGTCATCTGAAATTATAACTAAAGAGAAAATGAAAACAATGATTTTGAGAACATGGTATAAATTTTCTGAGATATAGCTAAGTTCATACATAGTTTAGAATATAGAGGATACCTCTACAGTAACATTTTTTTTAACTATATACGATTTTAGTATCCTATTAATCATTTCTCTCAACCATCTTCCATTCCTTATCATCCCCCTGACTCTCTCCTCAATAGTTTTAAGAGAGAAAAGAGAGTGGTAAAGGATGAGATATAGTATTGGGGAAGATTGAAACTCAAATTTCTGTTCAAACAATAAAAATCAGAAGAAAAATGATGTTATCTTCTGAGTCCCGTTCTGTTTGCCTCAAATCATTTTTCCTTTCTCTAATACATCTCACTTTTGTATTTAAAAAAAGAACTATTAATTGAATCACATTACACCTCAACGTTATTTTGTCCCTTTTGGCCATCTTTGAATAATTAAACAAATTGTACGTGATATTTCCAGGTAACGAAATAAAATAGAAGTTCTCAAACATTTGTCCCGTTATTCCTCACTGAAATGCATTACATTCTAAATGGAAAAAAATTATTGTTCAAGTGATACTTTTTAAGAAGATAATTATTTCAAAATATAATATTTATTTAAGGTCTACCTTTATGGGGATTTTTATTTCCTTGTTTTTTAATGAATTGATTAAAATACTTTGGGAATTTTCTTATAATAGCACTGTTTTCTATTTCATCCTCTGGAGATGAATTTTGTAAAAGTTTAACGTTACAAAAAGAAACTAATCTTTGCAATGACTTTTTCATGCCATTTAATAAAGTGTAGATTACAAGCCACAATTTATGGGATTTGTAACTGGCCATGACAATAGTGGTTACTTCTTTCCTTCAGGCACTCTTCCTGTTTTTGCTTGCTCCAACAGGAAGTATTTTCTTTAGATCTTCTCTGTACAATGCCACAGATCTGTTGGGTAAGCAGAACCATGTGTTAAGTATTTTGGAATTTTACAAATAGCGTTTTCATCATTGACTCTGGGGAAAACAGCTACTTCTTTCTCTTCTTGCCATCTTCTCCTCCTGCTCCTGCTCCTTACTGCTCTTTCCTCCTCTTCGTCCTCTTCTTCTTTGGCTTTTGTTGTTATTAGTTTGTTTCTTACTATGGGGATCAATGAACTCTGGGGATCATCTTACAGAACTGAATAGCTCTACTGCAGCATCCTAGAGCAAGCTTTGGTGGAACCTATAAGAACAGCCAATTATTGATTTGGTACCCAGTTAAAGAATATGTTTCCAGCATCACATTTAAATAGATGTGGGCATATGACTAGATTTTGTCCAATAAAAAATCAGCAGTATTTTTGTGAACCAGTTTCACAGTCCTGCCCTATCATCCTCTTTCCTGTTGATAGAAATGTGGATAGGATAGTGGGAAATGAAATAGTGATTTTTTTTTTCCCAGGAAGTAGTTCAGGAGGGTGGAGAAATAAACCAAAATAATTCTGGCTTTAAAAAGCCAGACCTCAAATGTTGGCTCTTATAATCTCAAGCAATGTAATATTGGACAAGTTTCTGAAGTTCTCTGAACTTCAGTTTTCTCATTTTAAAAACATGAATAGTATTATTGTGAGAATCAAATGAGGCTGTTTTTGTTGTAAGAATTATTATATTGTGAGAATAAAATGAGTTAATGTGTGCAAGGTACCTAGGACAGTATACAACTATGAAACATGTTATTTTCCTTCCCTGTTATTTTCTATATAACTCTAAGTGTATGTTCTATGTAGCTATTTTTAAATCATTTTTCAATAGATGTGTGAAGCATATTAATTACCAAAGTGTAATTTCTTTTATCTAATCTGCCATTAATTCTCTCCAGTGTGTTTCTTCTATCATCTCCTACATCATAGTTTTCATGACAAAAAGATCAATTGATATACATCATATATCTCTACTTAATATTTTGAACATGTATAATTCAACTATAATAACTTCATTCATATCTTTTACTAATTCTAACATCTATGTGAGTTGAACTTAATTGTGTTTTTTTAAATTCATTATAGGGTTAGAACATAGCATTATTCTTGCTTCTCTGAAAACCTGATAATTTTTATTAAATGCCAAATATTATAAATTTTACCTGTGTGAGTTCTGGATATTTTTGTGAATCTGTAAATATTCGTGAGCTGTGTTCATTGGATGTGCTTAGGTAACTTAGAAGTGATTTAAATTTTTCACATCTTGTTTTCAAGCTGTGTTAGGTGGGACTGGAGCAATGCCCAGTCCAGGGATAATTATTCTCTACTACTAGGCAAGACCCTTCTGTGTATTCTACCCAGTGCTCCTTAGGTCATAAAGTTTTCCAGTCTGTTGATGAAAACAGGACTATTTCTGGCCCTAGGTGAGTTCCATATCCTGTTACTTACAATCCTTTTAGCTGTTTTTTCCCTCGGTGTGAGGTAGCCCTTCACATGCTTGTGTTGACCAATACGGCATTGAATACCAGAAGGAGGCCCTCTGAGATACCCAGAATCCTCACTCCGTGCAATGCTCTCATCTCCCATACTTTTTGCTGCGAATACTCGATGACTTGATCTGTCTCAGCTCCAGCTCCTCAATTCGTGGCCCATTAGACTCAACCTGTGTTTCCCCTCTTTCTGTCACAGTAAGGAGACCCTCAGGGTGAGGTAGAGCACTTCTGGCATCACTTGACTTCTCTCCTGTGTTTTGAGGATCACTGTTAGTTGCTGTTTTGATGTTCAGCACCTTGAAAACTGTTGCTTCATATATATTATCTATTTTATTATTATTTTAGGTGGGAGGGAAAATGAGTTAACTGTTACTTTGTCTTGTCAGGAAATAAAATTTAGGAGCAAAAATTTTAGTAAGCTAAAATATTTTAAAAACTTTCTATGCTATTCTGTATTGAAGATCATCCTGATTAATCTTTAAAAGTTTCTTGATTAAATATTATTCATTCTTCTGTGTTACAGATCAAGAAACTGCGAATTTTTTGAGATTAAATTACACAGACCAGGAACCCAGACTGTCTGAGCAAAAGTGTATTTGCTTAACCTCGTGTTATACTACTAAAGAAATACACATGATCTTAGATCTGCATGTAGTCTAAGGAAAGAAGCAAAACACATAAATTAACAGTTAAAATGTATTAAAGAAAAAAAAAGAACTATGATGGAGAACTGTAAAACAAAAAACTTAAGAGTAAACAGAAGAAGCAGCTAACAGAAAAAAAACTAAAGGTTTTAGTTTTTTTGCTGAATAAATAATAAACTATTTAAAAATAACTTATTTGTAAATGCATGGAAACTATATTTTGTATAATAAATGTTTTTGCACAATCTTAAAGGTAATTTTTGCTTTAAAAATTACCTATTGCTGCATAAGAAACTGACTCAAAATTTATTGGCTTAAAAAAAATCAGTCATCTTATTATGCTCACAGTCTGGGCATTAGAGAGTTAGATAGGATTGGGCTGGGAGAGTATTCTATTTCGTGAGGTATTAACATGGATCAATCGGTGGTATTCAGCTGTTAACCAGGACTAGCCTGAGGGTCAAAAATGGCTTCCTCATATACCTTGTGTTTTGGCAAGACTGTGGGAGGGCTGAGCTCATCTGGGTTTTCTTTTTTCCTTCTCTATGTGGTCTCAGGGCATCACCACATGGCCATTTATAGACAGGAATGCATGGGTCTTTCAAGTATCAGCATTTAAAGTACCAAAGCAGATATTCCTAAGAAAACATACGTCCCATTTAATTCCTTAGCCAAATAATGGTAGGAAAAAAATTATCAATGATCTCTTTTATATACATGGGTGTCCCAGGAATAAACAAAGGTGCAAAAGCGAAATTCTCAGAATCACCTCGGGTTGTAAATATAGATCCCCAAAATAATAAGATCCCCTTATGGATACATAAGACCACACTTTCCTAACATAAAAAATGCTTTTTATTAACTATTAAAACTATGTGCTAAGGAACTCTCATAACAATTCACATTTCTGATTTATACTCCAACCACTGAAATATAACAAATTAGAAATTATTGGTTTTATAGCCCAGTGTCTTTTAACAATAAATGTGATAACCTCTCAGGTCCTTAAATATTTTAAGATGTTATAAAGCATAACACCATCACTTTTATAAAAATAATACATATAACTAAAAAATGGTCCTGATAAATAATAAAATACTAGTTCAAAACTTTTAAAATCATATGCATATGAAACCTTCAAAATGGAAGGCTAAATTAATTTTTAAAAAACATAAAAAGAGGATGCTAAATTTTGGATTATTGTTTACAACTGGGAACAGTATGTAGAGATGTTCATAGAATCAAGATTTACTATCTATTTTGATATTTATGCCTTTCAATATGTTTCTTCTTTAATTAATTTTTAACATGTGTAACTGTAGATGTATTTATAGGTTTGTTCCCATTGGAACAAGTATTATACTCTTTTTTTCTATAATAGTAATTTGCGCACGTTCATAAAGTGTTGTGTTAATACATTAGTAAATTGTATCTGAGAATGAAGTTTAAAAGGAAGAGTAAAATGCACACACACACACACACACACAGACACAGACACACATCCCTTCCCAACAATTGTGAGTGAAAGATTGTAGAAAAAAAAAAAAAAAAAAAAAGAAGTAACAAATATAGTTCCCCTGAGTTCTATACTAGGGCCAATCTCATTTAGCTGCTTCTGTATAAATGACCTTGAAATAGGAGTAAACTCTCAACCATACCTTGGTTTGAAAACAGTAGTCAGACTAGAGTATGGGATAAAGCTACAGGGAAATCTTAATAGAATATAGCCATGACCAGGAACGTTACAAATGAAATTTAATGTAGTAGAGCCTTGTTTTTGCATTACATGGGAAAATGCCAGAATCATGGTAGAGGGAAAGCAGAATAGCTTATATAATTTAAAGCCGGAAATAATGGTATTTTAAGGTATTTACAATTTTTAATTTATAAAGGTATTTTTAAAACATATTTATAATTTTTCAAAATGCTGCAAACCCTGTTAATGTGCATTTTGAAAGTTTGCATATAGATTCTAAGAAAATGAAGTAAACATATAGGTGCTATTAAAATATATAATTCTATCCATGAATTAAAAACTTGGAGTCATAATAACCATGTATAATACTTCTGAGTATAGGGAGTTTGTTTCTGTTTCTCTCATTTTTATCTATAACACAGTTAATAAAATCTCATAGTATAGAATGACAACAAAAAGTAGGAATGCATATGGGATGTTAAAATCTTACTTATAAGTGAAATAAGATATTGAACTACATGATCTAACAAGCAGTGAATGAGCAATTATTTTTCTCCTTTTAGCCAGTACCTTTTAAAGTTCTGCTGCCTTTGTTCCTTTAATAGTTGTGATAGCTCACTCTTGATACCGAAGAAAATACTCATATTTGTAGACCAATCCTTGGGAGGAAACTGTTCAAATGGTGGATGACATTAAATTTCTTGCTCTTAAATTTTTATTGCTATTGTTAGTATTCACAAATGAGTTTATATAAAAGTAACTTGCATTCATTCTACATTCTAAATTTGAATTCACTGGTCAATAAATACCCCCTTTCTTAACTTATATTCTAAAAATACTTCATTAATATGTGAGAAGATAACCATATTAACAAATTAGCCTTCATCCATTTGGGGATAAAATCAAAGAGGTAGAAGTAGGGTGTGAAAAGATCAGAATGTCTGGGATAATTTTCTTTACCTCAGGCTCCAAATCAGACTAAGAAATTAAATGAATGAGAGGTAGACACCATCATAGGGTTGCTGGAAAAGTCTAGATATAATTGTTTCTTATTTTGAAAACACACACATGTATTTTCTCCTAATGAACCGAGTCTTAGAACTTCAGAACAAGGTCAAGTCTCTAAGCTTTCAGAATGACTTCTTGTACCAATCCATGAAGAGCTTGGGGAAGAGCAGTTTTCGGGACTGAGTTCTCAACCTGTGGGATGTGACACTATCTCTAGGTAGATAGTGTTGGAATTGAATTGGAGGACACCCAGTTGGTATCTGCTGCAGAATTGATTGCTCACTTGGTCATAGTGTTCTTGGTCACAGACATCTTCTGTGCTGATGATTGCTGTGGTATGAGAGCCCAGTAAAAATGATTTGGGATTTTCCTAAGACCCAGGAAACAGGATATTTTGAGACCCTCAATAAGAGAGAAATTCCCCCAGACCTATATGTACTTGTAATAGTCAAGAATTTCCGGAGAAACGGAAACAACAGTGTGTGTATACACAAACATACATATATATAGTGGAAATAGGCTCACATGATTATAGAGGCTGTGAAGTCCCATCATCTGCTGTATGCAAGCAGAAAATCCAGGAAAGCTATAGATGGAATTCAGTTTGAGTCTGTCTGCCTGAAAGTTAGAGTGTGATACAAATCCTAGTCTGAGACTGAAGGTCCAAAAGTCAGAAGCTAACACACCCGTGAGTATTTGAACAAGCTACCTACTCTCCATGGACATTAGTTTATTCATATGTAAAATGGATATTGTAAGATGTTCTCCACAAGAATGTTGAGGGTTAAAACTAGAATCTATTTAAAATTGGTTAAGAAGACTTTACATAAGTTGTATTGCTTAATTATACATTTTCATTTAGAACAATGATAGTTCTGTAATATTTTATTTTCTAAATATATTCTATAGAAAAAGATGCTATATAAGTTTTAAGTTTATGAATAAAAGGGAAATGAGAAATAAAATTGCCAAAAGTATTTCAGATCTAGAGAGCACCATGGCCTTCTCATAACCATCTTTATCTTTGGCTAGATGGTTGCTATACTAGCGATAAATGTTGGTCAGAATGCATCTGAAAACTAAGGCCAAAGACTTAATGATAGGAAGACAGATTATAATGATGTCTATTAAAATGCATGAAAAATGGAATGAAAGAGCGTAGTTAATTGTCAACTTTAGAAAAAGGAATTGAAATCAGTAGGAGAAGTTCAAAGCAACATGTAAACTATATATTTTTTGGTTTTGATAGGTGATTTTTCATATCACAATACTCTTATACTAGAGTATGGGAGTAATAGGTCACTCAAATTGGGACCATTATATCTTTTATCCCTGACCACAGTGATTACTCTAGGAGTAAGCAAGTAACAAAGACTGGATGAGAAGTTCCTTTTCCAAAGTTTTTCATACTGGGGTGGTTGGGAAGAGGATTTTTTTTTTCTTTCTTTCTTTCTTTCTTTTTTTTTTTTTTTTTTTTTTTTTTGAGACAGTGTCTCGCTCTGTCACCAGGCACCAGGTTGGAGTGCAGTGACGATCTCGGCTCACTGCAACCTCCTACTCTCAGGTTCAGGCAATTCTCCTGCCTCAGCCTCCCAGGTAGCTGGGGACTACAGACACATGCCACCACACCCAGCTATTTTTTTTTTTTTTTTTTTTTTGGTATTTTTAGCAGAGACTGGGTTTCACCATGTTGGCCAGGATGTTCTCTTCTCTTGACCTCGTGATCCACCCACCTTGGCCTTCCAAAGGGCTGGGATTACAGGCTTGAGCCACTGCGCCTGGCCGGGAAGAGGATTTCTAAATGTATTTTAGTCCTCCATAGTCATAGAGCCTATAAGATCTAACTTCTTAACTGCTATCAACCATTCCTTTTCCTCTTTCATATTCTACTTGGATTAGAATAGAGAAAATAAACTGATACTCAGAAAGGAGTGGATGTGAGAACTAGAAAGATCCAAGAAGCATTTGATTCCTCCAGTGTTAGCAATCTTACAGTCAATTCTACCATTTTCTTTTTTCTGCAATTTGGTTCTCTGATTCAATAAATGTCCCATTTCTATTGAAGATAAATGTGAGTAGCTTGCATTTGTATTGGTTAACAAGAAACTCTGAAAATTATCATGAAAGATTATGTTGAGATATTTTTAAGTAATAATAAAATCATATTTTAAAATCTCAAAAAGAGGAAGACACTAAGAAATGAAAATTTGAAGGTTAGCTTAGAGAAGATTCTTTATTACTATGTCAGAGCAAAGACAGGTTTAAGTGTCAGTTACGCTATGTAGAAAATTGAAGAAAATAAACAAACATAATTGTGCATTCTGGTTGTTGTCAACAGAAGAAAATTTACTTGGAATAAATGAGAAATTTTTTTCTTTCAAGAGTTTAGAAATTTATACTGCATAAAATTTAATACTTAACACAAAACTCCATCTACCACCATAAATTTAAAAGAAAAAACAAACCTTAAGGTATGCACATACTTAAGATTGAAAAATATCTTTTGAGTACATAAAATGGATTTTTTTATGCTTATCATAATTCTATTCCTACTCATTTGAATGCAATTTACCACCGTCATAACATTCTGAGGGGGAACTTACAGAGATTGTGTTGTAATGTCAAATTGCTATATGAAAACAATTTTGATAAGCCCATGGACACCACACTATAATGACAAATTATAATGACAAAATGGTTTCATGTTTCCATGGAGACTAAATTACAATGTCAAATTGATGACAAAATGAGGTCAGTACAAATCTACATAGACCAGATTGTGATGTTAAAACAATGCAAAGCAGTATCAGCACCACCAGTCTGGGGAGGCTATGCTATGACGTCAAGATGATGGGAAAGTAATACCTAGGATGATGTCAAAACAGTAACAGAAAAGATGTCCGTGGAAATAGCAGCAGCATCCTTCATGATTACAGTACAACAGGGCACTATTACTAATGCAGATTTCACCAATGCTAAGATAAAGCTAGTAAACCTAAGAAAATAGAAGTTTAAACATTTAGGTTTTCTAATTCCAAATATTATTTCATTTTAAGTTCTTAGGTGACAAGTTCTTAAGACATGGAAGTTAGGGTGAAAAAAACCAAGCCATGCTACTCAGTGGTGGAAGTTATTTATTGAATAATCTGTGTAGATGTAAATTACTTTCCTCATTTACAATAGAAATATGAAAGGACCCACAGGGAGACAGTCTGATTAATTCAGTACTCTCTAGAATGCTTCACAGGCAGACTTTTCTGTTGAAATGTCTTTGAGGCATGCTCTCCCACACCTTGGGTTGCTTGTCACACCTTTTAATTCTTTTTTTCATCAAAATGTTAAAATATTTACAGTTACATTTTTGTATTTTATAAATTATAAACCAAGTAGTTTAACACTTCCTTAAATCTGCCATTGTCAAGAATAGTATGAGGCATAATGTTATCTTCACCAATACAGGTGATTTCCATTTGTTCTTAAATAATAAATTATATTGATTAAATCTATCTTGAACACGTCTGATAAATATTTTAACCTAATGCTAATGCCAATCAGTTGAATGTTAAATGCAAATGAAATAGAATACGTTTATCATGGTTGCTCAACACAGATCATTTTTTTTCCTGCTCTTGATAGTAACTCTGACTTCCGGCAGAAATAAAAGAGACAACATGCTACTGAGTCATAAAAACATTTTGGTTACTTAAAAATAATCCTTTCATCGAATAAGGAAAAGAGAATTTTACTGTGAGAATAAGGCCACTTGGATCTCTACCTCTAGCCCCCTCCCCATGGAGTAGAAGGATCTCCTGTCTCATGGCAGTTCCCAGAGCTGGCATATGCAAATACTCCTGTGTCTCCGTGCCTGCTCTAGTGGCCACCCACCCTAACAGCCACCGTGATTCTTCACAGCTTAGTGCCTGGGACCCAAGGTTCTGCTGGTGTGGGCTCAGAAGGGTATCTCCTGATTTTCGGGTTGCAAGGATCCATGGGAAAAGCGTGGTTTTCACACAACAAAAGCACAATCCCTTACCACCTCCCTTGGCTAAGGGAGAGAGTCCTCTTTGCCCTTTGAAACTCCCAATGATTCCCAAAGATGCAGAATTCACTTGCAGTTTTCATCCTTCTCTGCAGGAGTCCCAGAGCGAAGCTCTTTCTATTCAGCCATCTTGGCTCTGCCCTTCTTATATTTCTTAAAAGTATTTTTTAGACCTTTGTTTTTTTAAAACAAATTTGAGCATTAATTTGTCATGTTCCTAGAATTAGGAAACCATAGCTTTATAAAAATGACTTTTCCTATGTTGAAATATATTTCTCTCCTTTAAAGAATTGCTTAAAATCTTACAAAGTTTTAAAATTTTAGCAATGTATTGTTTTCCTCAATATAAGAGCTAAAAGAAAAGAAGATAATGTAATTGGGAAGGGCCTAACAGTGATTGTCAAAATACACAATATTTTCGGTCAAGTGTGGTGGCTCAAGACTGTAATCTCAGCATTTTTGGAGGCCGACATTGGTGGATCACCTGACGTCAGGAGTTTGAGACCAGCCTGACCAACATGGTGAAACCCGTTTCTACCAAAAATGCAAAATTAGTCTGCCTTGGTGGCGCATGCCTGTAATCCCAGCTACTCAGGAGGCTGAGGCAGGACAATCGTTTGAACCCAAGAGGTAGAAGTAGCAGTGAGCTGAGATCCTGCCATTGCACTCCAGCCTGGGCAACAAGAACAAAACTCTGTCCCTGAAATCACCCCCCCCCCCCAAAAAAAAAACCCACAATATTTTATTTATGATGTGATTATTTGGGAGTAAATGAATATTAATTTGTGGCTATATGAATTTATAAACTTTTCTATTATACTTTACACACATACAGGCACACACCTGCAGGATAACAGCAGCAATGGACTTGTTACCCGATATTTAAATAAATATAATTACTCTTTTTTTTCTTTTTAAATTTATTTATTATACTGTAAGTGCTGGGGTACATGTGCAGATCATGCAGGTTTGTTACATAGGTATACACATGCCATGACCCCATCGTCTACATTAGATATTTCTCCTAATGCTATCCCTCCCCAATACCCCCACCACCTACTATCCCTCCCCTAGACCCCACCCTTCAATAGACTCCACCCCTCAATAGGCCCCAGTATGTGATGTTCCCATCACCTCCATATCCATATGTTCTCATTGTTCAGCTCCCACTTATGAGTGAGAATATGCAGTGTTTGGTTTTCTGTTCTTCTGTCACTTTGCTGAGAACATTGGTTTCCAGCTTCATCCATGTCCCTGAAAAGGCCATGAACTCATCCTTTTTTATAGCTGCAAAGTATTTCATATTGTATATGTGCCACATTTTCTTTATCCAGTCTATCATTGATGGACACTTGGATTGGTTCCAAGTCTTGCTATTGTGTACAGTGCCATAATAAACTTGTGTGCATGTGTCTTTACAATAGAATGATTCTTTTGGGTATATACCCAGTAATGGGATTGCTGGGTCAAATGGTATTTCTGTTTCTAGATCCCTGAGGAATTGCCACACTGTCTTCCACAATGGTTGAACTAATTTACATTCCCATCAACAGTGTAAAAGTGTTCCTATTTCTCCACATCCTCTCCAGCATCTGTTGTTTCCTGACTTTTTAATGATCACCAATCTAATAGGCATGATATGGTATCTCAATGTGGTTTTGATTAGCATTTCTATAGGGACCAGTGATGATGAGCTTTTTTTCATATGTTTGTTGGCTACATAAATGTCTTCTTTTGAAAAGTGTCTATTTATATCCTTTGCCCAGTTTTTGATGTGGTTGTTTTTTTTCTTGTAAATTTGTTTAAGTTCTTTGTAGATTCTGGATATTAGCCCTTTGTCAAATGGGTAGACTGCAAAAATTGTTTCCCATTCTGTTGATTGCTGGTTCACTCTAATGATATTTTCTTTTGCTATGCAGAGGCTCTTATGTTTAATTAGATCTCATTTGTCTATTTTGGCTTTTGTTGCCATTGCTTTTGGTGTTTTAGTCATGAAGTTGTTGCCCATGCCTATGTCCTGAATGGTATTTAAAAAAATAAAAAGAAAGAAAGAAATCTAATTACTCTTTAAGACCAAACTCTTTTCCATACTGGCCAAACCAATATGTGAAATGAGAATGTAATGGGGATCTTCATTTATGCATCTTTCTAGTCTTCAATGATGATGCTAATTTATGCTATTCCCCTAATGCTGAATGGTGCCATTCTTACTAATAACTGGGTCCCGATCCCTATCTTAGTAAACCCTACCCATGTTGCCTCAGGAAGTCAAGTTCTACCACTTGGACTTTGCCATTCTAGGATCCTATTATCACTATGAAATCTGGAAGCCCATTTTAATAATAGCCCTTATCACTCTGACCTTCATCCACTAGCCTAAATAAAACAGAAATTGAAGCTCCTCCGACCCATGCATTTCTCAATTTTTCAGTGTCCTTTATGCTCTTAGGAATATAATTAAGGGTAGGTGAGTGGATTGCACCTCATAAATCACTTTCAACATTCCCATCTTGAATGTCTTTTCTTTCTTTCCTCTAAATTATAATAAGGGATTTTCAGCAGTACAGCCTCATTCCATGGAGGCCACCATTATTTGTAGACCAGTCAGCTTTCAAAGCTAAAGTTAAGAACATTTCTAGCTATTCATTTTAATGATAAATCAAGAAATCTCACATAAAATCATTTTTATTGAGAAATCCAATGTGATCTAAAACTATGTTTCTCTCTACCTAACCTAGCATTTTCAGAATTTGTACATACATATATACACAAACACACACACACATATATTTTTTGCCAGCATAAATGATAAAATTATTGTAATTATTTTATTGTATAACTTTTTTTTTAAATTTTCCTGATTTAACTTTATATTTGCCTACCAGGACTTGTAGGAACCTGACTATAGTTAAATTTGTAGGAATCAATGAGGAGTATATGGAGTGGGCAAGATAATTTGCATATACATAAAAAAGAAACACTTTTAGTTACCTTACTGCAGGTAAAGTAATTATAATATTGTCAGTCCAGGTATGAGGATTCTGTAAGATAGAGCATGAGAAATTGTCTCTACAAGCAAGTGAGGTGTATTTGTAATACTCAGAGTCATCTAAATTATTTCAAATGACCTGATTTAGATTCTCAGACTTCTATTCCCTAATGAAAGCCCTGATGCTGAAGTAGTAAATCCAACCTATGTTCTAATCTGGAAACTCATAGGATTACATCCCATATATGATTTTTAGCTATATTAACTCAATAGCTGAAAGAAAGAAGTTGTTTTAGGGGATCGATAAAAAAGCAGCCACAGAAAGCTATATCTTAAATATAAGTTAAATGCAGCAATGTTCACTATCAAACACTTGGGTTAGAACCCCAAAACATGCCATATTATATTTTGTTTAGTTAAGATATATTTATCAATTTTCATGGGCTAAGTTTAGCAATTTGGTTAGTGTGTTCATTTTAATTAAGATTTCAATTTATAGAAGGGACCAGTTTTCACATAGGTGACCCAGATCACCAAACCTGGGGGGTGGGTAAAAAAGAGCTTTTTTTTTTTTTTTTTTTTTTTCCCAAAGCTATCCCCAAACCCATGAAGATTGATGGCTTACCTAAAATTAGATTGTTGTATTAGATATTTAGGTAAGAATAGTTTGAGAAAAGGCTATCATCTGAGAAAAGGCTATCAGTCAAAATGATGATGACATAAACAATATTGAAATAAATGGCTGATGAGGCATAGTACAATGAAATGAATGTCTATTTCAATGACGTGTGCTTCATCAGCCATTTATTTTAATACTATACATTTATGTAGTATAAATGGCACTCATAATTGGTTGTTATTAACCAGCCTTATAAAAATATAAATTATATATTTGTACACTGTAGGTCTTATAATAGGTAAATATATGAGTGTATTATGGAATTTAGGAATTTGTGATGTGACGATGCTTTTAAAATCTGAATCAAGCAACATATCAGCTAGAATAAAGAGAATATTTATAATTCAATCCAATTAGTTTGTTTATCATTCATTCTGATTATGCACAGTACAGCTGTGGTCCCCCAGAAGTATTATATTTAGTTGGTGATTGGAATGTGGATAAAATAACCACACAATCCAGCACCACAAGATTCTTTGCTTTATTCTCCCAACAACAACAACAATAAAACCACCAACATTTTAACCATGATCTTTTTGAATTCATTATATTTGGTCATCACTCAAATATCTTTACTTTTTTCAGACTTTGAGATATTACTGTTATAATGGAATAAACTCTGAACTCAGAGGTATAAATTCAAGTCCCAGACCTCCAATATGTGGACAAAAAGGGTAAGCCATTTAACTTTTCTGGACCCCAATGTTCTTACATGCAAAATGATGGAGGACAATTAGATACTTCTAAAGTTTGTGCTAAACCTAATGTACTACAGTTCTAAAGATTGGTTGTAAAAATATACTATCTCATTTGCCTAAAGTGTTATTGTGGTGCTTTATTAAAACCCTAAGAAAACAAACTATGACAAAAAGGCAAAATCCTTCTGTCCTTTCCCATCTCTCTCTTTCTCTCTATTCTCTCTCTCTCTCTCTCTCTCTCTCTCTCTGTGTATATATATATATATATATATATATATATATGTAAAATATTGTATTATATATATATTCTATCTCTCACTCTCTAATATATATGTATGTATATATATATGTGTGTGTGTGTAAATAAATACATACATGCATAAGATTAGACAGTCAAGGATAGAGAACATAAGAAGAAATATTATTCTTCACCAAATGAAAAAATCTGAAAAATGTATTAAAATATGTATAAAATTTTAAAAATAATATCGGGCAGTTGAAAGCCTTTCTAAGCATGACATATAAAAACTATAAATAAATTGACTCAGAGCTGCAACACTGTATACCTCCAGTCTTTATTTACTTAGAACACCTTTCAGATTGTTAAAATTTTAAAAGGTTGAAAATGCATGGTATTAGTGAGTGTAAAAAAACAGGCATAATAATGTACAGAATGTAAATCCTGCAAAGAAATAATTTGCTTAAAAATTTATATTAAAATTCAAATATGTCTAGTCTTTGATTCTTTTTATTCATTACTATGATGTTATTCACTAGATATGTAAGCATAGATACACAATGTTGCATAAACACAGAGCTCTTTCTCTTGCACTGTCAAGGCAAAGCAATCAAAAAGAAAAAGGGAAATACAGAAATAAAACAAAGAGACACAAAAGCTTCACAGGAAACTGAAAATCTAGCAGTAAGGATCTTATTACACAGACCAAGCCACTTATACACGTGTACTACATTCCAGGATCACAAAAGACAAAGTCCAACTCTGTGTACTGAAATTAGCAGATCTCCAAAATGACCATATTTCAACAATTTCAAAATGCCAGTTTTTTTCCTCTATATTCACATATAAGAAATCTGTATGATTCGGGCAGCTGTGACATAATGTTGTTGCCTATACAACAGAACACCAGGCTCAAATTTATGAAGGGGTTGCCAGCTAACTGGAAGAAATTCCCATAAAATAACTATCTGGTTTCTAGGAATTAAAAATGTTCTACTCTAGTCACTTAGGTTCACTTGGTAAATTTGCGATGTCAGAATATTAAGGGACTGGTTCAGTGACTTTTATATTTTTATATGGCTTCTTTTAAGAATTGCTAAATCACCTAAGTACTTGATTGAACAAACAATATTGTGAGACAAAATACAGACTTTGGTAATTCCAAGTTGAAAAGTGATTAAAAATTTGGTTTTTGAACATAAAATTTTAGGTTATCTTAACCAATTCACTTTTGCCTGAATTTTCCTTTCTAATACACGCATAAAATGGTTATCTTATACAAATATGTGTCTAATTAAAATGAAAAGAACACACATATTCTGTTTATTTATTTAATTAAAGTAATTCATTAATTTATTTTTGAGGCAGGTTCTTGCTCTGTCATCCGGGATGGAGTGCAGTGGTGTGATCACAGCTCAATGTAGACTCAACCTCCTGGTCTCAAGTGATCCTCCCACCTCAGCTAATTTTATCTTTAATTTAACAATTTTAAAAATAATAATTAAAAATGACAAAAACTTTTTTTGTAAAGATATGGATTCACTGTATTGCCCTGGCTGCTCTCAAACTTCTGGCCTCAAGTAATCTTCCCACCTCGAACTCCTAAAGTGGTGGGATAATAGGTTTGAGCTACCACGCCTAGCAATATAGTGATAAAAACAAAAATTCTAAATATTTTAAAAAATATATTGTGTTACAGCTTACCTGGTAGCATTTTTTTCTTTCTTGGTGGAATGTAAAATAACAGTGCTTCTTTCAACAGATGTTGTCTCAGATCAGATGAAATATGATATTGTTACACAAAATAAAAGGATTGTATAAAACAAATCATATATTCTTAATTCCATAGGAAAATATTAAAAGGTTGATTTATGCATCCACATGCATGGAACATACATGGAGAAAAAGCTAGTAGCAATATGGAATAAGACAAAGTGCCACAATTGGAAGTGGGACTGTCTCTGCTAAATTTTCTATTATACGTTTTTTGGCCAAGCACAGTTTTTATAACAACAAAATCAGATTATCTTTACACCCCTACAGAAATTGTTGAATGAGATCCAAGGTTTATAAAAGTATTGATAAGATTGCCTAAATGATTCTGTTTATACCAATTTACATAGTATTTCTTACTGTCTCAACACCTTTAGTCTTCAGCTTGTATTCTGGACAATTTAGAAAATGAGATGTTCAGACTTATATGAAATTGCATGAACCGCAATATTCATTCTATGCCCTTTTTATCTAAGAGTTTCCTCTTCTTATTGATGTTTCATGATCTTTGTTACAATTTCTCACATATGAATGTTTAACTGAATGGCAGGTGTGACTCACTATTCATGATTCACTCAAAGAAAGCTGACCTTTTCTCAGCACCATTTTGCCCAAACTCCCAATAATGAATATCTTAATTTCAAAAAGAGATTATTTACAACAGCCCTGAGTTTGCATATACAACAATTGTTTGTGTGATATAAAATTACTGAAATGAAGATTTTTGTCTATGAACAATTAAAAAAGAATTCTAATGGTCTATATTTTAAACAGCATCAATTATACCAAAAAGTATAATGCAATTGTTCTCCCTTGATTGTTACAAAAGTCCTGTGTAGCTAAATATATTTTGTTACCTACTATCATATTTTGATTTGTTAATGTGTACTGTATTTTAAATATAACATGATTTTCTAAAAACTCTAATGTCCCACATCAGTAGTATTCCAGTATTACAGCATAAGCTTTGTATATATTTTTCTTTTTTTGTTGTTGTTTTTTGAGACAAAGTCTCTCACTGTCGCCTAGGCTGTAGTGCAGTGGTTTGATCTCAGCTCACTGCAGTCACCGCCTCCTGGGTTCAAGCAATTCTCTTGCGGCTTCCTCCCAAGTAGCTGGGACTACAGGCATGCACCATCACACCCGTTTTTTTTTTGTTTTGTTTTGTTTTGTTTTTTTTTGTATTTTTAGTAGAGACGGGGTTTCACCATGTTGGTCCGGATGGTCTTGATCTCCTGACCTCATGATCCACCTGCCTTGGCCTTCCAAAGTGCTGGGATTACAAGTGTGAGCCACCAGGCCTGGACAGCTTCGTATATTTATAAAGAGTTATTTATAATATTTAACCCCCAGCATCATTATACCACATATTCTTACTGTAAGGTTTAGAGAGCTGGAAGACAAAGGAAAAAACTGAAATTAACTAATGTACATAAGGATAGACTTTGTTAACCATTGCAAAGTTGTACAACTGGACATTTTCATCTGCTTTCATCTGTCAGTATACTACAATTTCTATTCCTATCCTATATGCTAATATACAAACTCATACACACATACACGTACTAAATAGCATTTGTTTCTTTGTCTTCTATTGACCAGCTAGCAATAAAACCATACTCCTATTTTTTACATATTAATAAGATTAATCTTAAATATTATGTATTATATCACTTGATATGGTTAGGCATCTGATTGATCAAAAATAATTTTTTTCCCAGAAGAAATAAAATACATGACTACTTTCCTGAATTATTTTACTACCTCATACTAAGTATAACTTTTCTTTTAAGATCTTATAATATTGATTTTTTATCTATATTGCATTGAATATATAATTATGTTGACATACTAGCTATTGGATACTCTAAATAAAAATTTAAATTAACACATTTATTGAGTTATCTAATAAACAAAAAACACTTCATGTGGCATGGTGGAAAAAATAAAGAAAAAAATTTAAAATTTACAACAGATTTACAAATATGTTCTTGAGCATCATCTGCTGTGTTATTTTCTTGGCTATAAAAATAAAATATAAATAATTAAAATATTCATTTCTTACCCTGTTATTAATAATCCCAAACATTATGATGGAAGTTAATAAAAATGATTTAATTATGGAACTAACTTTTTACTTCTCTGTATATACTGGACTATATAGTGATTGAAACACAGCCCTGTTTTTACATAATGTTCAAATATTAATAAAAGCCATATTAAGTTTTATAATAAATAAGTTTGTTGATTCAGAGACAACTCAAGAGAAAAGCAAAATTCAAACAATATATTATGAACTGAAATACTTAAGTCACATATTTGGAGTCCTACACTCCAATTAGTATCAAATTAAAAGAAATAATCAGCAAACCAAATACTCTTTTTCCTATAACAAGTAGGGCAATTTCTGTGAATCCTAACATCTGGTTATCCTTATTTTCAAGGAAATGTCCATCTGCCTGTGGTCTGTAATGTAATTAGACACACTGACACTCTCTTTTTCATTAGGGGGTATTTTCATGAGAAAATATGACTTCTGAAAGCTGTATAATGCCAGTAACTTTGGATCAATTGATTAGCGTAAATACATTTTGAATTTTAATTCTTACGTGAAAGCTTTGATTGAATGACTTCTCTAGGTAGAATTTGTGATAAACATGTTTTCATGTCTTCTTGAAAGATGTAAAACTGGCCTGTTCCCTAAAGTAAACAGCTTCCACAAGTATTGTAAGTCAAAGACTCCATTTGTCAAAAATGAACTTTTCAGATACTAGATTTAAAAACAGTTCTGTGATTAGTTTATTTGAGAGAACTGAACAATGTATTTCAGCTTCTGATTTATCTAAAAGTAAAATAAAGATAATTTTTAAAGAAAATAATATAATCATTCGTGATTTTTCCATATTTGGTTATCAAATATAATTTGATATTCCTGTGTTATGTGCCAACAGATTGTTAAGTAGGTTATTTGTCATTTCTAAGGATATTTCATCCTTAAATACTAGTGTTAATACAATACTTCCTAACAGTTCATCAGATTTTAAAAGTTCGTACATTAAATTACAAATCACTTCTAAATTGTTTTAAAATGACCAAATATCTTACTTAGTAGCCCTAAAATAGTGTTTAGATCATGTTATAAAAATATGTTTGGTTAAAATATGAATACAATAAATCTTCATAGGTCTTTAATACTAGTGACAACTTAAAAACATGCCATGGGACCAGCACTAGTTAATTTTAGTTTAGTGCTTATTTGAAAGAGAAATAATGTTGGGAAATCCTGGACTTCCTCAATGTTGTTGTTAATGCAGTAGCCACTACGTTTGTTTCAGGGAAAATAGGGTCATTTCAATAAATGTATAGTAAATTTAATTTAATATTGGGTTAATTATTTGGCATATGAAATGACAGATATTGAGAAGAGACCAACTTACTTTCAATAAATGTTAATTAATCTAGGTTGAATTCTTTTCTGAGTAGTTCTTCATAGCACCCTAAGATAAGCTTAATTGTGCCAAACGACTACATAGGAAATTTGATTTCGAACATTTTCATCAGTAGTTTTCGAAGGTACTAGAAATGTCTCTAATTGAAGCACTAAACTTCTTGCATTTTTTTCTTTTTCTTTTCTGCACTTATGCTGAGGATATATAATTTCTGCTGATTTAGGTATCTCATGTCAGGGTAGTAAGTATGCAATTAGCTTCAGTTTAAGTGATAGCAGCATGCTATAAATAAGATTCTTAATTGTGTTTGCAAGATTAAAATTCAGCCTCATTGTTTGTTCCCTTTATTTCTTTGGTGGCATTGTGGTATATTCACATTGCTACCTCTAAATGAATGTCAACTTGTTTTACCTCGACTGCAGCCGATCGATACTTCATTAGGCTGAATTGTCTTGTGCCCATGCAACCTTGAAGCTGTGGCTTAATTACCACCCGTATTATGCAGTGGCTCAGGGAGCTGTACTCAGCTGTGTCCGTTTTGAAAAAATTTTTAAAAGCCATGGTGTTACCTATGTCTAGGAAAAATGGCCACTTGGTATAAAAATCATAATATTTGATACATTAAGCTTTAATGATATTTTTAAAATTTATCAAAACACACAAATATAATGTTTATATTTTGCAACTTTTATTATTTTACACAACTTTTTGAGTGAAATATAATTTTCACCATCAAGCCATTGTGCAGTAAAGATAATTTAAAACTAATGGCAAAATTGCATTCATATGAAAGAGAAGAGAGGGGAAAGTGCAGTCAAATGGCAATCATGACAAATGACATCTCTTGTCCAAGAGTCATTTTTCCTCACTAGACTGATTTGTCATCCTCACTTTTGACATTTTTCATCCTGCTATGAAATCACACTGACAGAATAAGATATTTCTAGTCTTAACAGCAGGCCACAGAAGATGGTTTTGTGCCTCCATTTATTTTTTGGTTGGCTGTTTCAATTTTGATTTTTCAAGTTGCTAAAATTGGGACATACAAAACTTTAGTTCACATGAACTATTATCAAACAATTTCATGGAAGAATACTATTTTAAAATAAAATGTAAAATGATATGCAATATTACTTAATTAGCAACATGTCTCTCTAAGGCTTACATTTAAAATGCACTAAAATACCAAAAATTTTGTTTGGCATATTATGTAATAAATCATTTAGCAGTTCTAGCAGTATATGCCAATGTCCTGAATTTGGAAAAGTCCTATGGAAAAATAGTCCAAACAAGGAGATTGTTTATTAATGCACAGAGCCATGAAATTTAAAGGGTAATTTGGCCTTAGAATTGTTATTAGTTTTCTAAGGCGGTTATAACAAAGTACAGTTGACCATTGACTATACAGGTTTGAATTGTGGAAGGTCCACTTGTATGTGGATTTTCTTTCACCTCTACCATCCCTGAGACAGCAAAACCAACACCCCCCTTCCTCCTCCTCAGCCTACTCAACGTGAAGACGACAAAGGTGAAGAGCTTTTTAATGACCCACTTTCGATTAATAAATAGTAAATATATTTTCTCCTCCTTATGATTCTCTTAATAACATTGTCTTTTCTCTAGCTTAATTTATTGTAAGAATATAGTATATAATACATATATAATATATAACGGGCAAAATATGTATTTATTGACTGTTTATGTCATCAGTAAGTCTTCTGGTCAACAGTAGGCTATCAGTAGTTAAGTTTTGTGGGAGTCAAAAGTTATAGAGGGATTTTCAGCTATGATTTTCGGCTATGTTGGAAGGGACGGTTAATACTCCTAATCCCTGCATTGCTCAAGCATCAATTATACCACAAAATAATGGCTTATCACAACAGAAAGGTTTTACACAACAAAAGATGTGCTCCCTCTGAAATTTGTAGAGGAAAGCTTTCTTGCCTCTTCCTTGCTTCTGGTAAGTTGCCAGCAATCTTTGGCATTCCTTGCTTTGCAGTTGCATAATTCCAGTGTCCTCATAGTCTACAGACCATTTTAGGCTCAGGACAACCTTCTAAGTTTAAGATGAGTTTCCTTCTTTCCCTCCCTCTCTCCATCCCTCCCTCCATCCTTCCGTTCCTTCCTTTCTTTCTTCCTTCCTTCCCTCTTTCCTTCCTTCCAGAAGCATTCATTGAAAAACCACATACCAGAAAACTAAGATAATAATTAGCAACAAGTGAATAAATAATAACTTCCTCTCAAGTACATCACAGTTTCATTTAGATGTGGAAAGTAGAGAGCAAACTGTCATGTAATCTAGAAAGGTTTTCTAAGACGTGCTTCTGGGTATCTAGCAGGCATTTAAATCACTTGAGAATCTTGCAGAAATGAAAATTTTGAGACAGAAAATTTGTATTGGAGACTTGGATTTTGCATTTAAAAGAATTTAGATCCCAATACTACTGGTCCAGAGCACGCATTTAAGTAGTAAACCTCTAAGAGGCTTGAATGGAGGAGGAAGGATTAACTGCAACTAAAAAGCCAGAAAACTCTTTTTTTTTTTTTTTTTTTTTTTTTTGTTTGTTTGTTTGTTTGTTTGAGACGGAGTTTCGCTCTTGTTACCCAGGCTGGAGTGCAATGGCGTGATCTCGGCTCACCGCAACCTCCGCCTCCTGGGTTCAGGCAATTCTCCTGCCTCAGCCTCCTGAGTAGCTGGGATTACAGGCACATGCCACCATGCCCAGCTAATTTTTTGTATTTTTAGTAGAGACGGGGTTTCACCATGTTGACCAGGATGGTCTCGATTTCTTGACCTCGTGATCCACCCGCCTCGGCCTCCCAAAGTGCTGGGATTACAGGCTTGAGCCACTGTGCCCGGCCGAAAACTCTTGAAGAAGATGGTTACATGCAATCTATAAATTAAAGAATCAGGAATGGGTTGTCTTATACAGAACAGGGGTAAAGGCATTGCAGAAGTCAAAGATATGTACTAAAAGAATGACCTGAATTGCAGTATAATGAAAGAGAGGAGTGCAGAGTGAGTGGGAAGAGGATGATATATTAATAGATAATTGCAGTTTTGCAGACCAGGTTGAAGAACATCAACTTAACCTTAGTCAATGGAGAACTGGAGCTGTGTTAAGCACTGCGGCCTTGGGTCAAGGAAAGATCTATCAGTCGAACTTTGTTAAACAAATATTCATGGAGTGCCTCCTAGGTACTAAGTACTATTCTATTCATTCATGAAGCACTAGTCAAAAACATAACGTCTCTATTCTTCTCAACCTTGCATGCTACTGGGAAGACAGTTTTAAGAAAGCAAATAATATCTGTAGAAGGACAGGTACCAAGAAAGAGTGTGAATTCAATATGGTGATGGGATCAGAGTATTTAATGTCATGAGAAAATATATATGGAATATTATTATTAGATTAAATGTAAAAAGTACACTTGCAACTTTGGGATAAATACAAAAACATTAAACACATATTTGCCTTCTCTTAACTATACTAAAGTGAAAGTACCATGGAAAAAATATCCAGAGGAAGTGCATAATTCCACACCTATCAAAAAGCAAAATAAAATTTAGCAAAGGGGAGAAAACAGCAGCAGAAAGATAGGCAGCTGCTAACGCTAAGCAGATGGGTGAGTGCTGACTGTCTTAGCCAAACAGAACATTGAAATCTAGGCCTCCAGTGGGATAAGCTGGTAGGAGATCACCAAGAAAGAAGTTGAATTACCTGGCACTACTTCAGTATGACTCAGGAATTTGGAAGCACTGAGCGTTTCTGAAGATGGGGATGTTTAAATAAAAGGCTTTGTTGAATATCTGAATAAGGAACAAATTAGACAAGTAAGGCCCTCTCCCCCATCCAATTTAATCAAGTGATTACTCATTCCTATCAGGGCAGAAAATGAAAAGTTGAAGATACAGTTATCTGGAAAAGGACTCTAGACCTGTGGATGCCACATACAACGAAAGCATGAAAACCAGAAAGTTAAATGAAAGTCTGCACTTGAATGGTTAGACTCTTTTTCTCATCCTACTGGGCTCTATTCTCCCATTCAGCTTTGAAAACAGCAGCAGTCAGACCACATGTGAGAGTCATCATTCTTCTTTGGGAAACTAATGAGATCAAAGAAAAAGAAGAAACCCATAAACACCTACACAGGTTGCTCTATAGAGAGGATCTCCAAAGAAGCTGGACCACACACACACACACACACACACACACACACACACACAAATAGGACTTTTTCCAACCATGTGGTTCCTTTCTTTTAAATACAAATAGCTAACTAAGGCTTAAAGAAATTTTATAAAATCAAAGGCAGAAATTGAAGTTAACAAAGAAACAGAGGAAATTAGAGCAAAGAGAAAACAAGATAAAATGGAAAACGAAATAATATCAACAACCAAAACCCATGTCATTAGAGACTTGGGAGAAAAAAAATTTCTCAAAGTCAATAGAATGTTTGAAAGTTGAAATGTAATGATTTTCCAGAAAATAGGACAAATGGCAAAGAGAGGAAAAATCTTATAGGAAGGATGAGAAAGAATCTTGAAGGAATGTCAGAAACAGCAAACAAAATGCAGAGGAGGAAAATTATCAGATATAATTTTACAAAAATTTTCCAGAAGGGATAGACATAAATCTACTGATGGAGGAAGCCCACCGTTTGTCCATAACAGCGGGAGGAAAACAATTCATGTCAAGGCACATATTTTTCTTTCAGAATTTCAAAATAATGGCGGGGGGGGGGGCAAACAAGAGCCAGAGAGTGTGTAAAGAAAAAACCAAATACACAACCACATATCACTTGAGCCAAGAATCTGCTAGCATTAATATTTTTCATATCATTATAATAAGTTAAAAGAAAATGGCATACTATCTCCTAAATTCAGAAGGAATATTATCTCTGACTGGGAATTCAGTTTTTAGACAAACTGCCATTCAATGTGAATAAATGCATTTTGGGGATGACAAGGTATTAACACGGCTTTTGGACTTTGCCTTATTTCTTAGACAACTCCTGGAACGCATACCCTAACAAAGCAAGTTCAAAACTAAAAGCTGGTTGGGCGCGGTGGCTGGGGCCTGTAATCCCAGCACTTTGGAAGGCTGAGGCAGGTGGATCACCTGGTGTCAGGAGTTTAAGACCAGCCTGGCCAACATGGGGAAACTCTGTCTCTGCTAAAAATACAACAATTAGATGGGTGTAGCAGCGTGTGCCTGTAATGCCAGCTACTCGAGAAGCTGAGGAAGGTGTAATCTCAGCTACTGGGAAAGCTGAGGTAGGTGAATCACTTGAACCTGGTAGGTGGAGGTTGCAGTGAACCAAGATCACACCACTCACACCACTGCATTCCAGCCTGGGAGACAGAGTGAGGCTCCATCTCAAAAAAAAAAAAAAAAAAAAAAAAAAAGGAAAAGAAAGAAAGAAAGAAAAAAAAAAGAAAGAAAAAAGAAAAAGAAAAAGAAAACTAAAAGCTGAGGAACGCTTGAGATTTGGGAACCAGGGAATCCATCATTGGAGAGAGCAAGGATATTCCCAGAATAATACTGAAGGGAATTTCAGAGTGACAGCCATTCTGCAGACCCACAGACAGAGTTCTGATGGGAGCTAGAGAAAAGGACACAAGGGTAAGGTCTCCACAAAAAACTAAAACAGATAAATCCATCTGCACACATCAATAACAAATGTACACTTCTGGTGAAGTTTGTGGATGAATTGATCATCGATTCTTAGGATATAAAGCAAATGAAAAAACAAAGGAATCCACTCCAGGACAAACAATATTACTATAAAAGTTGAATATAACCAATAGGTACAAAGTTACATTTCAATAAGAGGAATTTATTCTGGCATTGTGTTGCACAGTAGGGTGACTATAGTTAACAGTAATGTATTCTACAATTCAAAATAGCTAGGAGAGAGGATTCTGAATGTTATTGCTGTGAATAAATGATAAATGTTTGAGATGATGTATTTGCTAATTACTCTGATTTGATCATTACGCAATGTATCCAAATATCACATTGTATCCCATAAATACGTACAATTATTGCATCAGTGAAAAATAATGGCATCAGTTATTTCACTAGGCATATTTTGGTACCAGTAAGTGCTGCAACCACAC
The DNA here is from genome assembly GCF_048565385.1 of Saimiri boliviensis. Taxonomy (NCBI): domain Eukaryota; kingdom Metazoa; phylum Chordata; class Mammalia; order Primates; family Cebidae; genus Saimiri; species Saimiri boliviensis. The sequence goes on along the minus strand of NC_133463.1, from coordinate 49,090,483 downwards.
AGTGATATTTGGGAATTTTCTACAGCTCTTAAATGAGATGTGTCAGAAACAGTTTTTCTTAAAGTTGGTATCCTTAAAGTATCCAGCTTGTTAAAATATTATTTAGTATTCGGACGGTTATTCTCTTTGTCCCTCGGGCTCATGATATCAAAATCAGCTTTTTGCCTGTGGTGGTGGTTCACACGTGTAATCCCAGCACTTTGGAAGACTCAAGTGGGTGGACCACCTGAGGCCAGGAGTTTGAGACCAGCATGGCCACCATGGTGAAACCCTCTCTCTATTTAAAAAAAAATGCAAACATTAGCTGTGCACAGTGCCATGCTCCTGTAGTTCCAACTACTCAGGAGGCTGGGGCAGGAGAATTGCTTGAACCTGGGAGTCAGAAGTTGCAGTGAGTCGGGATTGTGCCATTGCACTCCAGCTTGGGTGACAAAGTGAGACTCTGTCTCATAAAATAAATAAATAAATAAATAAAGCTTAAAATATTTTTTTAAACTCACATATTCTAGTTATGTACACTTCCTTAGTAATTCTTCTCTAAACCCCTAACTTTTTTTACTCAGTTCTTCTCTGTTTTAGCCTACTTGTCCCAACATATTGCAAGATCTTGCTCTCTGGTTCTTACATTCTCTTTCTTCATTTTCCTCTTTAATGGGGACTGTCTTTAGTAGAAAATTTACTTTACTGTTGAAACAACCATTGTTTGGCTATTGTTTGTTCATACAGGAAGCTCTAATTGCTCGTTAAGTTATTGATGGTGAGTTTTAAGTAAAGCATTTTTCTCTGTAACCTGGATCAGTGTTCTTGGAAAATTGTCTCTGAGTATAGGTATATGTGTTTTAATTTGTCTATTTTTATTGTCTGCATATTTATTAGACGCTGTTTATACAGTACACAAAGGCCTGTGTTTATTAGGCATCATTGCTCTTATGCAGTGTGTCCTAAAGTGAAAAGCTAGAGACTTTCAACTCTAAAATTCTGTTTCTCTTGTGAACAATTTCCTTTTCTGAAACACTTCCACTTCTTTTTCACTAAATTGTAACACTTTGAGAGATAAGTGGACGTTAAAAGTAAAATTTACGTCTTCTGAAAATCAAACACAACTGACTGAAGCACCCAGCTGCTTCATTCAACTGTTTGTTTATTGCATCATTTTTTGTAGGTGGATTTATTGTGTATTTACTCCACGCCAGACGCTGAGTTATCATCTGAAAATACGACAATATGTTACATGATTTCTGCCTTGGGACGCTATCCCTATTGTATTTTTAATTTTTTTTTTACCTTTGAGTATTTAGGATTTAGGGTATAAAATGACTTACTTGATTTGTCTTTTAAATTATGTTTTCAAGTTTTTCTTTCTGTTACGTGATGGTTTGGCATCTGACAATTATGTGACTTGATCATCATGTCTCTCTCTCTCTCTCTCTCTCTCTCTCTCTCTCTCTCTCTATATATATATATATATAATGGATTATATTTATACTCTAGTTCTTTTAGATTATGAATTCTTAAGAAACAAATCTATGACATTTAACCCTTCAGTTTGCAGAATGGCCTGCGGTTGTGGGTTTTTTATTTGCATACTGATTTTGATTTTATTTTTCTTCATCCTCAATGGCTTTATTGTTGCTTTATTAACATTCAACTGTAGCATAAATATGCCATACATAATACATAAATATAAAACATATAAAAGTACTACTTTTTCTTTTAAAAATATCTTTTTGGTGTCACTTTATGCAGCATCAAATAATTCTCTGAGCATATAGCTCATAGTGCTTTTAGAATAAATGCTCTAAAATTCGAAAAACAAATGTGTTTTTTATTTAACTTCCATAGAGTCCAATAAGAATGGAACAGAAAGAACTTGATAATAATTTCTTAAAAGTATCATATGTAACTTAAATGCTTTGCTTGTAAGTATTGATTTCTTTGAATAGCTTCTGACTTATTTTTTTGCTATGTTGTAGAAACTTCAGCTGAAATGTTATTATATTTCATTGGCTTAAATAATATACTTTTGAATAATGTTAATTATTAAGTGAAAGTTATCACTGATTACATAAAGAAAATACTATAATTCATATATTTATTAATATTTTATTAATGCTGATTGAAGTTATTTGTCTTATTTGTGGCTAAAGGGTAAACAAATTATTTTAAAATTTATTTTGTAATAAAATCATAAAGAAACTTCTTTTTCAGGTGTTCTTATGAAGGCAGGAGCATATAGTGATTTAGAGGCCTGCTAAAATATCTCACAGTGAGTGGAGAAAAATAATTATTGAATCTATATGGATAAGAGTTGAGTTTTTGAGTTGAGTGTTGAATCCACAGCTTATAACAATGATTTACTCAGAAATATTCTGAGTTATGTGTGCTTAGAGAAATAATGAATAGCACTGATGGAATCTAACTATGCCATGCAGATCCATTCTTAATTCTCACACAGCAACAACGTATGTGTTGGAGAAATCCCAGATTCACTGAAGCTGGACACATTAGGAAAGATGTAATAACAATGACAGCATTTCAGATTCTTGAAACTATTTTGGTGCTCCTAAAAAGTTTCAGGAAAGACAGCTCCTTTATGCATTGCTGTGTCACTAGTACCTTACATATAGTAGGTGTTCCATGAATACTATTTAAATGAGTATAAAGGGAACTTTCAGAAGCCTCATTCACCATCAGCCCCTCTTCCTACCCTCTACCGTTACATTAAGACTTTTAAAGGATCAAACCACATAAGTACTGTTATATATCATTCTAAACATAAATTTTACTCTAATGCCAAAATTAAAATATGAAACGTAAAACATTTATGCTGAAGTTCATAAAATAACATTTATCTTTATGTTTCCTACTGCAATATTCTAGAGAAGATAATTGAAGATTATATTTTAGAGAAGTTGGTATGTCCGTAACTGGCTGTTGTTCTTCCCTTGCTGTTTGTAATTTGCAGTCTTCTAAATTTTAGAAGTAATGCTTGTTTTCAAATTGTGCTTTACAGTTTAAAATTAAAAGGTTTTTTCTTATTCTAAAATATTTTTAATTTTAATAAAAATTATTTCTATCTAAGCTTTAAAATTTTTTGGATTATTCAAAGCACAGGCTTGCAATCTTTAAAAAGTAGTTTAAAACATTTAAAACTTTTATTTATTTATTTATTTATTTATTTATTTATTTGAGATGGTGTCTCACCCTGTCATGCAGGCTGGAGTGCGGTGGTGCAATCTTGGCTCACTGCAAACTTCGTCTCCTGGGTTCAAGCAATTCTCCTGCCTCAGCCTCCTGAGCAGCTGGGATTACAGGCATGGGCCACCATGCCCAGCTAATTCTTGTATTTTTAGTAGAGATGAGGTTTCACCATGTTGATCCATCTGGTCTTGAACTCCTGATTTCAAAGATCTGCCTGCCTCGGCCTCCCAAAGTTTTGGGATTACAGGTATGACCACCTTGCCCAGCCCATTTAAAACTTTTTTTTCACGTGTTTCGAATGATCTCTTCAAACGACTGGACAAAACTCCAGAAACCCAGCATAGCATATAGATAGGTAAGGATGAGTTTTTAGTTAGAGAAAAATGAAGTGGCCTACAAAGGACAATGAGAAACAATGAAAATACTATGAGAGATGTATGTATTTATGTTGGTTGCCTGCATGCTGTCCTCCAAGAAACTTCTTTCAAAGAGAAGGAAAGGTAGATGTTAGGAGCAGATAGCATCACCAGATACTTTTAGGAGCTAGCTCATGTGGTACCTTGGCCTTGGTGTTATAGGTAGGTAAAGAAACTGTATTGGAAGGAATGAATTGAGAGAAGGAAACCAAAGAAAAGTAAACCTTGATACTATATTTTTTCAGTTTCGGTGATAAATTTATGGGGATAAATATATAAGTTCAGAAGAAATCAAACACATTCAACTGGTTTTCAAATTAGAATTCATCATGCAGCTCGGTTCCTCAGAAGTGTTCCTGAAATGAGAAAAAACTGACAAAATTATTTGTTTCATATTAGAGAGTGGATAAACCATGGATCATCTCTGCCTATGTCAAACGGTGTATGTATTACATTGTCTATATATTAGAAGAACACACAATATAAATTGATATGAGGGTTTTTCTGATAATTGGCTATCCATGTTAATAGATCTCTGAATTTTTATTAATTATTTTTATATTTAACTATTAACCTATATTATTATATTTGGGCAAAGTAAATACAAAGCAGTAGAATTGACTGTCAGAATTCTAACATTTTATACAGGATGTCACAATTGCTCTCAGGAAAGCAACGCAGGGTTTTGACAATATGACTGAAATTTACCTGCCATTTTCCCCATCAACGTCATACAAATGAAGGCCAAGGAAGCCCAGGAACTCCGGGAGGTGTTATAAAATTGTCCACAGCAACTCAAATATATAAAGATTAAAACGATGAGGAAGCAAATGTATTTCCATGTGAAAGAGTAAGTGGGGCAACATGTGGACAATCAAAAAACCCCAAAAGGTTGAGAATGAGAGTACAGGTTGAGTGTCATTTATCTGAAATGCTTGGGATCAGAAGTGTTTCAAATTATTGACTTTTTTCTTCAGATTCTGGAATATTTGAACATACATAATGAAATATCTTGTGATGGGACCCAAGTCTGAACACAAAATTTATTAGTGTTTTACATACACCCCATACCTATAGCCTGAGGGTAAAATTATACAATATTTAAAAATAATTTGGTGCATGAAACAAAGTTTGTGTACTTTAAACCACCAGAAAGCAAAAGTGTCACCGTCAGGCCCCATGTGGACAATGTGTGTTTGTTTGACATCACCATCATTCTTGACTCTAAATTTACATACTACCCATAAGAAATCATTTTCTTACACGTATTTACACAAAAGTACTTAACAGTGACAAACAGGACACACTATTAAAACAGCGAAGAAATAATGAATGCGTTTAGGGTAACTAGGCAGCACAGTAACATGACCAGAATACCTGGATCAGCTGTTAAAAGGCAGCAACAAACAGTGGCAGGCTTTTAGTCTCTATGTACAGCACTGTGTTTTGATGAAAAGGTTAATACACTGGATTTTAACTTTTAGGTGAGAAGACACGTAGAAGCAGTTAAAGGAGCCAGGCGCTGTGGCTCATGCCCGTAATCCCAGCACTTTGAGAGGCCGAGGCGGGTGGATCACGAGGTCAAGAGATGGAGACCATCTTGGCCAGCATGGTAGTGAAACCACCACCCCCACCCCGCCGCCCCGTCTCTACTAAAAATACAAAAAATTAGCTGGGCGTGGTGGTGTGTGCCTGTAATCCCAGCTACATAGGAGGCTGAGGCAGGAGAATTGCTTGAACCCAGGAGGCGGAGGTTGCAGTGAGCCAAGATTGAGCCACTGCCCTCCAGCCTGGAGCCTGGTGACAAGCAAGACTCTGTCTCAAAAAAAAAAAAAAAAAAAAAAAAAAGTGCAATTAAAGGAGCAAAAATTGGATCTTCTAGCAGTGGGGAGGCATTCTGAGTGGCTGTGAGGTTGTCCACGTGTGTTTCCACTGGGATCCCCACTCCAACATGTGATCCAGTGTGGGATTTTCCACTTGTGGTGTCATGCCGGCACTGGAACATTTTCTTATTTTGAACCATTTCAGATATCGAATGTTTGGATTAGAGATGCTCAACCTGTATACAGTATTGGGAAAAAAATAAAATTAGAATATAGATTATTAACACTGATTTTTATATTTTAGAAATTTTTTAAGCCTTTACTGTCAATTAAGATGATGTAAAAACCCACTTTAAATTGAAAACATGCAAAATCAGTGATTTCTATTAAGAAAAGTATCTGTTGTAAAGTTGTATGTGATTCTTATAGCCCTATTTAATCACATATACCTGATATTTATAATATGTGAAATATATGCCACGCTGTACCTTATTATTTCAATGACACATAGTCATATTTCAAATGGACAGGCATCTCCTCAAGTCTCATAGCAATAAGGATTTTTCATACAAAGATGCATATTTACACAGATAAAGCACTTTTGCCAAGCACTTTTGCGTAGAAACAACTATCTAGCATTTTGTAAATAATATGGCATCATTTTGCTCTATATGCATTTTCTTTATTTTTTTGCCTAGAATTTATAAAATGGCACATGTTTTAAAGCAAGGAAATAATAATTTGCATATACTAAAACTCAAAACATACACTTAATATTTAATGTAATATCAATTTAATACTAATAGAAAAGTAGTAACAAATTATCATTAAAATTTTTTGTATATAATACCGATGCTTAAGTAAGTATTGTCAAATTTCCTCAACCTCCTTTATATGTTGCAAAACTCTAATTCCCTTGAAAGGCCTGTAACTAATTTACCCAACAAATTAATTTTTTAATCGATTCACAAGTAATTTGTCTTTAAAGATTTTAAATTTCTGTTTAACATTTTAAAAGCTTACAAATTTGACTGTGAACAAGAAAACATTTATCTTTTTTAAAAAAACACTTTACCTCATTAATAGCCAGAGCTTCATGTTGTTTAGAGATAAACATAACAATTTTAATTTTCCATAGAGCAGTTTTTATACCAGGTTCACAAGTCCCATGGCATTGTTTTCACAAATTTCCAATGCTGTAACTTAAATAGTTTTTAAAAGAGGAAAAGATAAATCTTTTAGATTGGAAAATATAGCATCTAACTGCAAAGTTGGAAATCATCCCAAAGCTGCTTTATGGAAAACGTATGTTTATCTACAGGAATATGGTCTATTAGGCAGGGCTGGGCATACTGAGAAAAGATGTTCATCAATGCACATTGTATGGAGCTTTGTTAGCATTTTAATATTTCGGAACATTGAATGTAAAGTAACTTCAATGAATTTTTCTAGCAGATTTTTGCTTGCAAACTTTGTACTTGGCTTTAAGATGACTGTTGAGGCATTAATTGATGCTTACAAACAGCCAATTTCTTTTCTTCTTTGAAATACCAAAAACACATGGATGTTCAATAAATGTCTAGACGGTACCCCACGTTACTCCACATATAGAAAAGGATATTAGATAGTGATCTCAGATAGTGTTTCATTGTTTACATATACTGTGGAAAAAATATGACTTAAACTCAGTAATTTGAATTCAAATGAAAATGTTTTAATTTTACTTTTAGTTTTTCAGTTGTATAGATGAAATGTGGTCTTGTATTCACAGCAACTTATATTTTATATTTTAGAATTTACTAAAATTCAGTATAATAAAATTCAGTTTAGAAAAATTCAATCTTCTTGCATTCTTTTAAGCAACTTTTGTAATCCAGGTTAGATAAACTTATTTGATATACAGTTACTTAGTTCCTATTTTGTCAGTGGTATGCAGAAAAATAATTGCTAACTAGAAATTTTACTAATTCTTTAAAAATTACATGGTGAGGGGAAGGAAGGCAGCAAACCACACAGCCATGTGTGTATCTATGCAACAATCTTGCATGTTCTTCACATGTACCCCAAAACCTAAAATGCAATAAAAAAATAAAATATTTTTAAAAATTACATTAGCTTAGCTAAAAATAAATTAGAAAGTTTTGTGACTCAATTCAAAAGAAGAAAACCATGTTAATAGCATCCATGAGTTTTTCACTTACTTTAGAATCAAAACACATTTGTTGTTACAACTTAATACTTAAAAGGATAGGGAAACATATTAGCATTCAGATTGTCTCAGAGCAAACCCATGTTGTTGCCTGTGAATAATGCTGTGATTTCAGGTATAAGAAGAATATGATACGGCACAGGCCATCTGAGCCCAACCTGTCCTGACTCATCCTTGAAAAAAAAAAAAAAAAAAATCAAAACGTCAGGAAAAGAAGAATCTGCCTTTTTTTTTTTTTTTTTGAGATGGAGCTGCTTTTAAAAATCTTTTTAGTCATGATTTACCCTCCCACTGAATGCATCATTTAAAATAATAGTTTCTACATCTTGTTTTTGTTTTTATGTCATCTCAGCTGTTTTTACTGCATAGATTTGTCCACCTGCTTTTGACAAACAAGCAATTGAGAGGGATCATTAATGGATTTACTCATACACAAATAGTACTAATATCTGTATTTGAAAAATACTTTGATTTAGTCACAAAGCTTAAATATCATCATACTTTGACAACAATAAAGACAAAAGGCAAGAGATATTCTAGTTGATAATTACGATTACATTAAACTTTGTTTATGGACAAGAACAGGAAAAAATATAAAACATAAAAGCCGATGCAAGTTTGATAGAAGCTTGGGTAAAGTTTGTGTTTCATTTGGATTAAAAAGTATATTTATATAATAAAACATCTTACCAACATTATAACAAACAAAAAGGCCAGGCATGGTAGCTCATGCCTGTAATCCCAGCACTATGGGAGGCCAAGCAGGTGGATCTCTTAAGGCCAGGAGTTCAAGACCAGCCTGGTCAACATGGGGAAGCCCTATCACTACTAAAAATACAAAAACTGGTGAGGTGTGGTGCATCTGTAATCCCAGCTACTTGGGAGGCTGAGGCAGGAGAAACACTTGAACCCAAGAGGCAGAGGGTGCAGTGAGTGGAGATCTCTCCACTGCACTCCAGCCTCGGTGACAGAGCAAGATTCTGTCTCAAAACAACAAACAAACAAACAAAACTTCAGTTTTATTATTGTCAAACATTTAAACTCAAATAATTTGTATAGGCTTGTCTTTTAATTTTTTTCTTATAATTTTTGTAAGGTACATTTCACATACTATAAAGTTGACGTTTCAAGTGTGTTGTTCAGTGGCTTTTATTATAGTCACAGAGTTGTGCAACCATCCCCATAATCTCATTTTAGAACATTTTCATCACCCTAAAAGAAAATTCTACAGGCATTAGGAGTCATTCTCTATTCCCACTCTTATTTACTTTTCTTCCCATGACAGTAATTGATCTATTTTCTGTACATTTGCAATTAAAAATAATTATATATTTCACATAAAGGAAATCATATAATGTATTTTTTTTTGTGACTGTCTTTTGTTACTTAGCTTAATGCTATTGAAGTTGATCTATGTTGTAGCATGTAGCAGTACTTCTTTCTTTTTATTACTAAATAATATGTCATTGTATTAATATACCCTAATATTGTTTATCCATTCACAAGTTGAGGGAATATGGGTTAGCTCTGCTTTTTGGCTAAAATGAATAATCCTGCTATGAAATATATGCATAAGTTTTCCATAAACGTGTGCTTTCATTTCTCTTGGGCACTTGGAGTGAAATTGCTGAGTCATATATACCTCTACATTTAACATTTTGATGGACTGAAAAACCCTTTTCCAAAGCAGTAGCACCATTTTCTATTCCTACCAACAATGTATGTGGGTCCAATTTCTCACTTTGTAAACACTTGTTGCCTGTCGTCTTTATTTTATCCTTCTTAGTATGTGGGAAATGGTATTCCATTGTGGTTTTGATTTGCATTTGAGTTAGACATCCTTTCATGTATTTATTGATAATTTGTATACCTTTGTTAGAAAAGGTATAAATTCAAATTCTTTGCCTACTTTTAATTGGGTTATTTGTCTTTCTATTGTTGTGTTAGAAGTGTTCTTTAGCCGGGCGTGGTGGCGCAAGCCTGTAATCCCAGCACTTTGGGAGGCCGAGGAGGGGGGATCACGAGGTCGAGAGATTGAGACCATCCTGGTCAACATAGTGAAACCCCGTCTCTACTAAAAATACAAAAAACTAGCTGGGCATGGTGGAGCGTGCCTGTAATCCCAGCTACTTAGGAGGCTGAGGCAGGAGAATTGCCTGAACCCAGGAGGCGGAGGTTGCGGTGAGCCGAGATCGCAACATTGCACTCCAGCCTGGGTAACAAGAGCGAAACTCCGTCTCAAAAAAAAAAAAAAAAAAAAAAAAAGTGTTCTTTACATATATTCTGCATGCTAATTCTCTCTCAGATAAATGATTGACAGATATTTGTTCCTATTTTGTAGGTTGTATTTCACTTTACTGTTTCATTTTCCAGACAAACATTTTTCATTTTAATAAAGGCTAACTGAACATTCAGAAATTTGGATAGTAGTTTAAATTGGAATATTATTTTCTAACAAATGAAGTAAGATTTTGAATTTTCTCTAAGTGTTCTTTTGCAGGAAGTTAATTACACATGTTAGGCCTTTGAAGACACTTCTAAATTGAACCATCATAACTAACATTATCTTCAGATTAGGAGACTTTTATTCAGAATATAATAAAAGCCACAAAAATAAATTCCTGAAAAAATGCATGCATAATGACGCACACAAAATGATGCCTATGTTATGACACCCCCTGAAAAGAGATTTTAGAATGGAAGATGGGATTCTGGCTGCATGGAAGCTATTGCTGTCAGATCCCATCTTCTTCTGCATAGACAATGAAATCAGTTTTGAAAGCTTCAGGATCATTGAATAGACATATTCTGCTGAATTGTAAAGAAAACACTTTACTCAGCAAAAATTTAGCTACTTTTGCCATAGATGCCATGTTTTTTAATTGTATTCCTTGTTTTCACTTTCATTTTGGTTCCCTGAAACTTCCGTATGATTACATTAACACCTTTGCTTCATAGAGAGCTAAACTGATTGCCATCTCAATGACAAAAACTTAAGGTTCTTCATCTAGAGAATGTTTGTCAAAATGAGATTGGAACCTGGTAATACTTTATTTGCCAGTGCATTTTGTGGAGCCTCCTAGATTTAAAAATATTTTTTTTCTTGGAAAGAACAGTATACAAATGTCAGATTAATGGAAATTTACATCACTGGGGACCATCAAGATCAATAAAGAAGGAAAGGGACAAAAGCAATGGCCTTGGAAATTACAGTTTACCTTGGCAATAATTGCAAAGTGTTGATAGAATGATCATGATGAACTGAAACAATCATTGACATAAAAGTGAAAACTATCAATCAAATGTTAGTGAGTTAGCAAGATATTTATTGAGTTCCTATGTTGTCAGTGTCCTCATAGGTGATTTTCCTGAATGATAGTCAGTCAGAATCTTATAGCTCTCTGAAACGTATAGAGAAATCCAAATTCTCAAGCACCGTAATAATATAAACCTGCTTGTCATTAGGGTTTGCTTTATAGATATAGATATTTTCCATTTGAATTATCTCACTTTATTTAATCTTTTTCTGGGGCTATACTTGAATGATTAATTGAGAAGCACAGAGGCAGAAGATTGTAGAATTAATGATGACAAAATACTCAAGATATATATATATATATATATATATATATATATATATACATATATACATATATATATACATATATATATAAAATATGTGTGTGTATGAATTTAAAGTCTTTCAAGAAATTTATTTTATAATCTCTGTAATGTAAGTTTTTAAACTTGAGAAGAGAGACTCAGTGAACTTGAAAACAGATCCTTGTATAGCATAGAATGTAAAAACTCAACAGAATCCGAATGACGCCTGAAACAATACGGAGTATGCTAGCATAATTGGAGCTCCAGAGGGAAAGTGGAGAAGCAATAGGAACGAACCTAGGCCTATTTTTAAAAAAGCAGATGTATAATACCAACTGTGATTTCCAAGAAGCACGAAGTATGCTAACAGGATAAACACAGAGAAAAATATACCTAAGCACATCATACTCAAACAGCTGGAACCAAAAATAAAGAGAATATATTAAATACAGCCAGAAAGAAAATACACGTTATATGCTGGGGAAAAGATGATTAGAATAAAGGCAGACTTCTCAGAAATAATAGAGACCAGAGAAAACAGAATGTTGTTTAAAATACTGAAAGAAAAAAAAAATCAACCTTAAAATATATAGCCAATAAAACAAAAACTGGGTGAATGTATTGCAAGTAGACATGTAATATGAAAAATACTATACTAGAAAAAATTCTTCAAGCTGGAAGAGAATGGTACCATATGGAAACTGAGAATCACCCTCAAAGATCTAAAGACAGAAATACCATTCATCCTAGAGATCTCATTGCTGAGTATATAGATAAAGGCATATAAAGCATTCTATTATAAAGACACATGCACACATACGTTCATTGAAGCACTACTCACAACAGCAAAGACATGGAATCCACCTAAATGCCCATTAAAATTGATTGAATAAAGAAAATATGGTACATACACAACATGGAATACTATGCAGCCATGAAAATGAATGAGATCATATCTTTTCCAGGGATAATGATGGAGCTGGAGGCCATTATCCTTAGCAAATTTATGCAGGAACAGAAAACCAAAGACTGCATGTTCTCACTTACAAGTGAAAACTAAATGATGAAAACACATGGACACATAGAAGGAAACAACACACAGTGGGGCCTATGGGGAGTGGTGGATGGAAAGAGGGAGTGGATCAGGAAAAATAATTAATGGGTACTAGGCTTGATATTTGGGTGAGGAAATAATCTGTACAATTAAAACCCACAGCACAAGTTTACCTATGTAACAAATCTGCATATGACTTAAATTAAAAAAAATAAAATAAAAAAAAGAGAAAATCACATAAAGCAAAGAGTAGCATCAAAAATTTAAAATATGTGAGTAAATATAAAAAGCTGTTTATTTCTCTCAAAAAATATATGTATATTTCTTAAAATTGAATTAACTGTTGATAGCATGAATATTAACAATGCATTGTAAGGTTTATAACAAATGTAGACATGAAATATATGATAACAATTGACAAAAGATGGAGTAAATACACTTATTTTCTTGGAAGTTTCATATATTACATGTGACTTAATAAAATATTAATTCTAAGTAGTCTGCCATACATTGTTAGCATATTTAAAATCATTAAGAAAACAATATAACTAAGACATATAGCTAAAAATACAAAAAAGTAATAAGCTACTAAAAAGTAAAAAAAATAAGAGAACAAATAAGAAGTAGAACAAATTAAAAACAACAGAGTAGTAGATTTACAATCACATTAATAGTTAAATTTAATGTGAATGAATGAAACACCCCAGCTAAAAACAGATTGTGTCAGACTGATAAATGAGCAACTTCAAATTACATACTGTCTTAAAAAAGACTCACGTTAAATATAAAAACAAATCTAAACTAAATTTAGAAGACGGAAAACAATATACAAAGTTTTATGAATGTCAGACATATAAAACTACAAGTCTTTATAGTTTTATTTATATAAATTAAAAAATAAGCAAAACAAATTATTTTGAATAGAAATAAGAACAACTATTGCCTCTGGTGGAAGTGGGGGACTTACTTTACAGGACTTACTTCCTGTAAAGCAGCACGGGAAACTCTCTTGGGCATCTCAAGGATATTCTATACGTGGACAGAAATTGTGGCTACACAGATATACACATTGGTCAAAACTCACAGAAGCGCACAGTGAGTATCTGTGCTATTACGAAGGTAAATGCATTTCAATTAGTAAAAGTATGAGAGCATAAACAAGAAATTGTATGAAATGAATGCTATAAAAAGCAGCATTTTTTTTTCAAACCTACAATAAATTTGTATGTTTCTGAAAGCAGAAATATTAATAAAAATATGTGAAGCAATCATCAAAGGACATAAATTAGTTATGATTCAAGAATCAGAGAAATGTATCTTCTACCTTAATTTTTTCAAGTAAATATAAGGTGAGACCACAAGAAATTCATAATAGAGGAAATCTGTTAGGAAAAACCTAAAGTGAGAAAAAACATAAATTCAGGTATAAATTATCTGAAAATATGTTTCAATTCACATAAAATACCAGAATATTAACTATATCTAGTTGTTCAAAACTGTGAAAAGCAAAGTCTGTAATAGAAGATCAAAAATTGGCATGAAATTTCTCTTAATTCTAAAATTATATTAAAATCGTGTCTAGGTAAATAATTACTGTAATTGGGCATGGTCACTAATTATACATTTCTATAATAACTAGATGTAAAACTAATATATTACTGAATACTAATTACTGGTAAGTAGTATTAATATTTCTGATAAATAATTGTTAGCAAGTTGCTATTCCTTTTTATATTCTTCTTTTAACAAATGAAGTATAGTAGTGGTATATTTCATGAAAGACAGTTTAAAAATATCAGTAATGTGAATATCATGAAACAAAATTATCCCTTATCATATCTTTTGAATGTATACTTTTTAGATTTACTGAAGAATGAGGATTAAAAAGTAAGAGTCCGGCCGGGCACTGTGGCTTAAGCCTGTAATCCCAGCACTTTGGGAGGCCGAGGCGGGCGGATCACAAGGTCAAGAAATCGAGACCATCGTGGTCAACATGGTGAAACCCCGTCTCTATCAAAAAAAAAAAAAAAAAAAATACAAAAAATTAGCTGGGCATGGTGGCACGTGCCTGTAATCCCAGCTACTCAGGATGCTGAGGCAGAAGAATTGCCTGAACCCAGGAGGCGGAGGTTGCAGTGAGCCGAGATCGCGCCCTTGCACTCCAGCCTGGGTAACAAGAGCGAAACTCCGTCTCAAAAAAAAAAAAAAAAAAAAAAAATGTATATTTTTTATTTGTAAAAATGAACAAAATCTTAATTGCAAAATAATTACAATTAAGGTTTTAGATTTTCATTTGTAAAAATGAATGAAAACTTTATTGTAAAATAATTGTAATTAAGGTTTTAGATTTTTTTTTAATCTAAAAGACACACATTCAAAATATGCTTACATGTCACAGAATTTGACTCTTACTTTTTAATCCTCATTCTTCAGTAGATGAAAACTGAACCTCTACATTTTTTTTTTTTTTTTTTTTTTTTTTTTTTTTTTTTTGAGACGGAATTTCGCTCTTGTTACCCAGGCTGGAGTGCAATGGCGCGATCTCGGCTCACCGCAACCTCCGCCTCCTGGGTTCAGGCAATTCTTCCGCCTCAGCCTCCTGAGTAGTTGGGATTACAGGCACGCGCCACCTCGCCCAGCTAATTTTTTGTATTTTTTTAGTAGAGACGGGGTTTCACCATGTTGACCGGGGTGGTCTTGATCTCTTGACCTCGTGATCCACCCGCCTCGGCCTCCCAAAGTGCTGGGATTACAGGCTTGAGCCACCGCGCCCGGCCGAACCTCTACATTTTTTAGAGTAGAGTGATTACCCCCTTTTTACTCCACATGACTCTGATGGATAAAATCCCACCTCTTTGGCCTCAAGTGTTGACACATGATTAAACCTATAAATTGAAATTTTCCCTAGGATACTCCCTGGAGAATATTTTAAAACTTCCCTGGGATATGACTCCAGGGAAGCAAATTCTTGCCTTGATGTTTGCTAAACCAGCTCATATAAACTTGGAGTTTCTGTGAACATCCCTTTGCTGCGTGGAAAAAATGCAGTGTGCCAACACCCCAAGCAAAACAACTGAGAGAAGGGGAAAGGTTAAAAGGAATCTTGATGATGTTTAGTAAGTTCTGAACTCACTGTTATGTTTGCAGTTCTACGAATCCTTCAATCTCATTTTTTTCGTTTTTGTTTAATTAGGCATATTTGAATTGGGTTCCTATCATTTGCCACTGGAAGAGTCCTGACTACCGCAATATCACCGGAAAGAATCAGGTGACCTGAATTCAATGTCAGTCTATCTCTCCCTCCTAGCAGAGCAACAGGGGAGGATAATTCAGTTAAATTTGCTATTCCTATTTTCCTTTCTACTATAGAGGATTAATGTGAGGATTCATATAATGCTTAGCACAGTGCTGGAAAAATAGTAAATACCCAATAAACGTTCATTTATGTTATTAATCTTATCATACCATTATTTCAGTCATGATGTAGTGTTTTAAAAGTTATTTAGACCATAATCTGAACAAATGTTGTACTTCGTAATAGTAAATACACGCGATTTTAGATGATACATGTTACTGCCTCTTATTTTTAAATTTCCTCTCTATTCATCATACAAACATTCTAGGAATATTGAAATCTAATATTCTAGATATGAAGGGACATCCTCTACCCTCTCCTTGATGATATTTCTGTACATTTATGTACCCACATGTATTCACATATCTGTCAATATATCAAAACTACAAATATGAGTACAGTAACCACTAACATTTAAATTAAAACCCTTACTCCAGTCTGTAGCTTTAGAATTTTATGTTTTAAAAATTGATGTTAAAATATACAGATTCCATTTTCTTAGATATTTTATATTGTGTAAGTATCAAATTTTATATTGTGTAAATATCAAATTACTATATGTTAGAAATTAGACAAATATTGTATAAAACAAGGCCACTACTAAAAACAAACATAACATTGGCAATCTACATGTAATTATGAAACCACAAACTCACTGTAAAAGAATAATATAAAATTTTAATCAATAATGACATAAACACTTTATTTTTAAAGTTATGCGTCTAAACTGATTTTAATTATTTAAGGCAATAAACTTGATAGTTCACTATTTAGAGTGTACCTATGTAACTATCCCAATATATGCAATATTTATACAAAAAGAAATATGAACTTCATTTAATTACATTCTGATTTTCACATTTTCATTTGTTGTCTAATTTGAACTTACTACTTACAGTAATTTGTTTTTTTTTAACCAGTGATGTAACTTAATACAATCTCTTCTGTATAAATTGTAAGACACAAATTTTGAACATATCTGTGAAATAAGAAATCTAAGTGTTTTGTTAAATATGAGACTCTCTTTTGATATGCAAATGGAAGAAGTGAGAATTTCATATGGAAATTGCAATGAACAAGTGGTATTCTAGCTTGCCTGTATTCTGAAGCTACAGTAAAGCACAATTTATTTTTGGATATAGAAAAACTGTGTTATTACTAATATCAAAATGAGGTCCGATAGTTCAAGACTGTTACAGAATAAGGTATACTAGAAAGCAGCCAGGATTAGTATAAAGATCAAATAAGAGGCAAGAACATACAATGACTATCTTCAACATGAGAATGAATGTAGAACATTTAGCCTCATCTTTTGAGAATTCTGAGAGAAATATTTTATTGAAAAAAAGTATCAAAATACACAGCAAGCACTTCAAGTTCTCCTCCAAAAAAGATATAGTTGTACTTTGTAATGGTAGAAGATTATCTTCAACGCCTAATTTCTGAGCTGTCTTGTTAGTTTTCTTTGTTTCCTTGATCATTTCTTTTTAAATAGAAACTAGCATTTGGTGAGTACCTACAATGTATGAGCTTCTCCACGAGAAGGGATACCAGCATGCCTCACAAATCATTACATCCAATTCATACAGGTATGGGAATACTTTAATTCCCCTTATTTTGCAGATAGGCAAGCTCTGAAAAGTCAAGGAATGTGTCCAAAATAAGCTATCTGGTAAAGTGGCAGAGACATGGCAAACACGAATAACTTCAGTGTCAATTTTTGTGGGTTTTGTTTGTTTGATTGTTTGAGACAGGGTCTCGCTCTGTATCCCAGACTGCAGTGCAGTGGCAGGATCGTTACGCAGTGCAGTCTCATCCTTCTGGGCCCCAGTGGCCCTCCCGTCTCAGCCTCCTGACTAGATGAGACTACAGGAACATGCCACGATGCCTGGCTAAGTTTCTACTTTTTTAAATTTTTATTTTTGGAGTGATGGGGTCTCACTATGTTGCCCAAGCTAGTCTTGAACTCCTGTTGATAAGTGATGCTCTTGCCTTAGCCTCCCAAAGTGCTGGTGTGAGCCACTCTGCCAAGCCTTCAGTGTAAATTTTAATTACAGTAAGCTGTTTCTGCTTCTCCAAGAGTTTTTATGTATGTGTGTTTATAAGAAAAGTACTATTTTAGATGTTTTAAAGAAAAAAAATTGCAAATTGTTTTAAGGGAGCATCCCTAATTCAATTAAATTTATAAAATATAATACATTATATTAAATTGGATTAAATATTATCCTTAATTATTTTCAGTGCAGATGTGTGCATAATAATCTGAGTCTGTTGTCTACACAATTAGTTTGGATTATTCCTTTTAGCCTTATATTTTCAAGTGTACATGAATTTCATTTTACTTTGTCTTTAATACATTAAAAATGAATAGTAAATGATTCATTTATTATTTTTAAAAAGCTCATGCACTAATATGGTTTCACTCTCATTTGATGATCAAATTTCTTAATATAAAATTTTTATTCTGATTATTATTGGGCAGTTTCATAATTTTAATGAAGCCTATTATTGAACTACGCTAATAGTTCATACTACTTTGGAAATGATGTCTGATACCACCAATTTTAATTGTGGAACTCTTCCTAGGCCTATAGTGAGTAGTTAACTATTATGTAGTGCTGACTGGAATAAATTTTGGAATTGAAAAGATTATAACAGAAGTAGGAGTGACCTTCTGTAAATGACTTAACCGTCTTTGACTCTTGGCTCTTCCGTCTGTGAATAGCACAATGCCTTTTGCAAGGACTAATCAGATAGCATAATATTGGAGAACCTTCTTGTTTTTCAACAAATATCATATCTCAGACTTCTTAACTTAGTAATAAAATGTCCATTTTTAACTAGTCACATTGGCACCTAGTCAAAGCCTCCTTTGCAGTTATGCATGGCCACGCTACTATGGTCCATTCAATGAAATATCTGTAGTTGTAATGTATAAAGCTTCAGGTTTTGTCATAATGGAAAGCAGAGTGCCCTCTCCTTCTCTTGTTCCCTTTTCTGCTTGTAGGGAATGCAGATCTTGGATAATAAAGTAGAATCTCTGGATTGGGAAGAGAAGCAACAAATTAGTAACTTGGAGCCCTGCCTCTATAAAGATACCGTATCCACACAGAGTATTATGTAAGTCAAGGCCTCTTGAATTGTAATATGTGTGCAGGTTATCTGAGCATCTTGTAGAAATTCAGATTTTCATTCAGAAGATCTTGGTGGGAACTGAATACTGCATTTCCAAGAAGTTCTCAGAAAATGCTTATGTTGCCGATCCAAGGACTGACCTTTGAATATTAAGAATGTAAGACATTACTTTGGGAGGCTGAGGCAGGCAGATCATGAAGTAGGAGTTCGAGACCAGCCTGACCAACATAGTGAAACCCCCATCTCTACTTGGCATGGTGGCTTGCACCTGTAATCCCAGCTACTCAGGAGAATCACTTGAACCTGGGAGGTGAAGGCTGCAGTGAGCTGAGATAGTGCCAGTGCACTCCAGCCTGGGCAACAGAGCAAGACACCATCTCAAAAAAAAAAAAAAAAAAAAAAAAAAAAGACTGTAAGACATTTACTCACAGGCTGTTATATGTGTGGGAGAAACACATCTATCTTGCCTAAATAATTTGTAATTTGGTCTCTGTCGTAGTGGAGAACTTGAATACCAATCACTATAATGTGTGAATTTCTTAGTGTACTACCTACCAGAAATGAAGCCTCCAATAAATGATTAATATTATCTTTATTGGTACTATTGAATTATTAGTAATTATTGAAAAAAGCTTCCATTTAAAAGACTTATGGAATTCTCTATCAAACAACTTAAAAAATCTTTACCAATTAGACAATGTTCTCTTTCTCTGCAGGTGTGCGCATTTACACACATGCATAAACATACTAAAATATTATAAATGTGTGTATATGTCACACGTTGGTATATTATAAAGTATCCTCAAAAGCTAGTACCACCTAATATTTACAAGGTGATCTGTAATCACATTTATTTCTGCCATAAGTGATGTGTGAATCACAATTAGGGATTGAAAAATTCCTCAGAGATCAGATCTGAAGCATCATACGCATTATGAATTGCCCATGCATTGAAATCTAACCTCTCTTCCCCATGGAAAACTCAAGGAATTCGTATTTAGTATTATTGTATCAGAATTTAAATACATGATTTAGCTATGGCTATAATGCATTTTAGATTGTAAATTATAAGATACCATGTACCCCAATTATACTACATAAATAATGGATAGGAAGGATAAAGGTAGAGAAAATTATTGTACCAGTAATTTTAACAAATCTAATTTTATATAATCAGGGAGAGAGAAGTTCTTTGAGGCAACCTTGTCTACAGAGCTAAATGGATTGTGATTAAAAATTTTTAAGTAAAATTGCTCTCTCTATGTCCAGAAATGTTCCATAATTATTCAGAGGAATATATATTCTCTAAATGGATAATTAAGATGAAATTATATTTCAGTGACTGCCACTAAGTTTGCAGAGATAAGGAAAGAGTTTAGACATTTTCTAAAAGGTAAATATTTACTGAAGTATCTATTTCCAGTGATTAAAAACAGTTATTTAAATGATTTAAACTTAATTTATAGTATCAGGGGACACAGGGCTATAAAGCTGAGAAGCAAATCTACACAGTTGTTTAGTGAGACATAATAAGTAAATCCTAATCTTTGGCAATGCTAAATAATTTGCCTAAGAGTAAATGATTTTTTAAGTATGACTTTGCCAACATTAAATAACTAATGAAAATTTATGTTAAGCAACATGGTTGTAAATATTATAGTTTTGTTCTAACTCACTTTAATTCCAGTCTTCAATTCCCTCTCTTCTTTCCCTCTTCTTTTCACACGTCAAGCCACTTTAACCTGACTTTGCCACACAGATACAGAAAATTATTCATTCGGAAATCAAAAATGTTTTAGTTTGCAAACCAAATGAAAAACTTTTAGTTCCATTTACTTGACTGTGTCATACTCTTCTCAGAATCCTCTCCTCCCTGAGTTTCTGCAATGCTACTCTATTTCCCTAGCTACTCCAACAATTCTCCTCGCTACACTCATCATCCACTGACTATCCCTTAAATACAGCTGCTTGCCTTCCCTGTCCTCCTCTCTTCTCATTCAACTTCTATGGTTCTCAAACTTGTTTAGTTTACTGAAGCATTTGAGAATCCAATGAATTATGACTCTTCAACCCGAGGGAATTTTTTTTAAAATCAAATTTTAAGGTAATTTCAGGAGATTAATGGATTCCCAAAAGCCAAATGTAGGGCATCCCTAACTTTGCTGTATAAGCTTTTTCATAAATACGTGTGACTTCTGTGACTATACTTCATTGACAAATTCCATAGCTCTTTTCTATCTCAGTCCAAAAGTTTCCACAATAGTTCCAATTTTCAGTTAGCTCCTGAAAGGTCGGAGTTAAATCTCATAAGCAGTACATGCCCATAAGTTAATATGCCATAATCCCTCATTAAAACATCTAATCTCCATCTTAATTGATGGCCCTATACCCACTAAGAAATATCATCATTCTTAATATGTTCTTCTTAACTCTATATTACAGAGTCACTCAATGTATTTTGTTGATTTTTATTCTCTAAATATTGTTTACTTTTTGTTTCTGGCTGTCATCACTGTGACAGCCTCTCATTAGCGTTTTTATGTCTCCTAAATTATTACAATAGCACCCGATCTTTTCTCGTGGTAGCCTCTCTTCTCAGAGTCACCGGATTTAACACTTCAACTTGTTTCACTAGAGTTATTGGCTCTCCATTACCTACAGAATAAAAAACAAAGGGGAAAGGGAAGGAGGGAAAGAAGGAAGGAAGGGAGGAAGGAGGGAGAGAGGGAGGGAGGGAGGGAGGGAAGGAGCCATCTGTAACCCTTTCAGCCCTTACCCTCTTCCCTTAATGGAGATGTCAGATAAATCTTCTCCTTCTTTCATTGCAGATAGAGATGAGCATATGATTCAGTTTTAGACAAGAAATCACTAAGGATCTTCTGGACAGTCATTTCTTCTATAATAAAGAGAGAGCCATATGTATGCAAAGAGATCAACTTCTGCTCCCTTATTAGCCTTTCTGCTTTGGTCGTGGTTGTGAGAACACAATGTCTTCAACTCTAGGAGCCACCATTTGACCACAGGTGGCATGGGGTTTATTAAATCCAAAGAAGAAAATCAACACTCTTTCATGTGGAGGGGAAGGATGGGAAGCTTTTGAATTCTTTTTTTTTTTTTTTAATGAACATTTATTTTAAGTTTCAAGGTACATATGCAGGATGTGTAGGTTTGTTACATAAGTAAATGTGTGCCATGGTGGTTTGCTGCATAGATCAACCCATCACCCAGGTCTTAAGCCCAGCATCCATTAGCTGTTCTTCTTGATGCACTCCCTCCCCTTGAACCCCCAAAAGTCCCCAGTGTGTGTTGTTGACCCTTGTGTCTTGATGACATCGATAAATCCCCAAATTATCGTACTTACAGACTACTAGTTGAGCAGAGAATATACTTTTTTTATTAATGGTTTAAACAACTGGTAGTAGTTTTCTTGACTTGTGGCATAAACCATATTAAATGATATACATCAATTCTTGCCAATGTACCATTTCTGAAAATAGAACTAAATACCATTTTCCAAACATAGTTAAGCGTTTTCAAACCCACATTCTTGTAGTTCAGGTCCCTGCCTAGGTTCTGATCCCATACTTATTTTACCGAATGACTTTCATCTCTTCATTGTATATCACGTAAAATCTTCTCTCTTTCAAATCTGTCCTCTCTGTTGCTAGACACTTGTATGATACCACAGTCCATTGAACAACAACAAAAGAAGTTGGGGAGGGGTCTTAAAAAATTGTGTCTGTTTGCCTATCTTAGGTTCTGTTTCTTCATGGTTGAGAATTTTATTCATGTTTCTCCAGTTTTAACAAGTGCTCACATTTAGAATGCTAAAAGAGCTAGAATACTTTTTTTTTTTTTTTTTTTTTTTTTTTTTTTTTTTTTTTTTTTTTTCTGAGAGCTTGAGTTGTTCATTGAGTTTCATTTTAGTTTTCCTCGTGTTTTTTTGTGGTTGTTATTTTATACTCAAAAGGCGAACATTATTTCGAAGAAAATGTTTAAACATTTTCTAAGATAATCCATTTAAGATCAAATTATATATGAACCTGTCATATCAAAAATGAGTATATTTAAGAGAAAATGTATTTTCTTTGAAGTAGAAGATCTCTGGCTTTAGCTATATATCAAGCATATCAACTGAATGCAGTGATTCACACATGCAATCCCAGCACTTTGAGGTCGAGGCTGGTGGATCACCTGAGGTCAGGAGTTCGAGACCAGTCTGGCCAACATGGTGAAACCCCATATCTACTAAAAATACAAAAAAATAACTGGGCATGGTGGCGGGTGCCTGTAATCCCAACTATTCGGGAGGCTGAGGCAGGAGAGTCACTTGAACCCAGGAGCAGAGGTTTCAGTGAGCAGAGATTGTGCCATTGCACTTCAGCCTGGGCCATAGGAAACTCTATAATAAACAAAGAAAAAGAAAAAAGAATACCAGCTACTGCATTCTTAAATTTGCTTCCTGTGAAGCTACAAGACAGGACTAAATAGTCAAACCTCTGTCTATTACCACAGCATACTGTGTTTCCTCTTTCACAAGACTTTACAATTTGTCGCTGCCTTATACTCACCACTTAGTTTGTCTCCACTGAATTTAAAACTCCTTGAGGGCAAGGACTTGGTTTTATTTACTCATATCACTCACACATAGCACAATGCCTGATTCATATTTACTAAAATGAGAACAGCTTTCTTTTAAACTTACTCTTAATTTATAATACAAAAATAGTATATCTCTACACGTTTACAGTTTTTTCTAACTGTAAAATCAAATGTATCTATATAATAATTGTCTATAGTTTTAGGCATTGAAGAGCTTTTGGAAAAAAAATACTTATTAATGATATTCCAACGTTTTGTAACTAATTCCATACTGGTGCCTTTTAAGGTGATCGGAGAGCCATAGGACTGAGCTGGCAACGTGGTTATTTACCCAGAGAAGGATAACTTAGATAAGGCAGGACTTAACCTACCACTGGAGACTACACCCTACCTCTGCAAGACATTAAGCCCCCGCCAGTTCCTATTTTCTCTTTTCAAAGATTGGAAACCTCATCTCCCCAGGGTTTACAATCCCTGACCGTCTGCAAATCAGCAGGTATAAATTCTGCTTCTAATTCGTAATTACTGGGTCCTCATCTCAACAAGTTAGATGAAGAATTATTGAAATCGCCTTTATTTAATTAGAGAACGTGTTTCTCACTAAATATAAAATAGTATGCTTTGAAATAAAATGTGTGCCTTGAAGTTGCTTTTTAGGTTATTTTTCTTTTTATCTTTTTGGTCACTGTTTCATGATTCATTCACTGGTTCTATATTCTACCCAGGCTTATTATAACGCTAATATTAATAATGTTCAATTTTATGCATATTTTTTCAAGAATATTTGTTCCTGTTAGGAAAAGAAAAACAAGGAGAGCAGGTTGTAGAATGGAAACTGACTGTTGGATCTTGAATTCTTATCCATTTTCTGAGAACAGTCCCTATTATTAATGTATATTATTACTTCAAGTATGTCAGAAAAGGAGACAAACAGTCAGAGGCAGGAATTTCTCCCTAATTCACTCTGCCTAGCCAGCAAAATGTAACGCAAAATTATTCAGGGGAAAAATACAATTTTCTGTCATCTCTGTCATACACTGATAACAAAGCTACAGGCTAATATGTTTTGATATTTTTGTCACTCGTTTATCATGTGACCTTTCATGCTATCATTAATACAGCTGAGGGACAGAGCAGATACCCTGAAATAAGGGTGTGGAAAAGTCAGATTGCTTCTCTAACAACCAACGGTCAGTCACAGCAATTTATGCTTTTCTGCAGTATAGCCCTGACTGAAGAAGAGGAATTGTTATTAAAATTTGATATTACTGTCTAGGTTCTGCCACCTAGAATTTGCAACTTTTAGCAATGATGGGAATACTGGAGGGTTAATAAATTTCCCTTTGAATTATGATATTAATACAATACAACGTGCCTCTTCAGATATTCAGAGCATATATATGAGAAAATGTATCCTACACATTTGAACATTGACTATTAGTCATACTCTGATTTGGAAAATCCAGAGAGCACATTAAAATATTATTGCTGAAATTGCTCTACATCTGTTCAGCAAAAACTGTTGATATTTTTAAAGTATAGATAAACCAAAATAATTTGTGGTGCAGGAGATTGTGAAATGGACACCCCAAAGTTTAATACATCTTTTGTTTTCTTTGATGATAGATGATACCTGGTTTAAATTTGCATGCAGCCTAACACCATTTCTGACAATGGTCTGGTTTTTATGTGGCTTGTAGAGGCTGGACTGTTAAAATTCGAATATAAAACTAATTTATACTTGACATTAATGAGTTAAGAAATGTTTTATATAGTACATCAGGGCAGGGAAAGAACTTTACAGGGTTATACTAAAATCAAATTATGTCTGAATACTACCATTATGCACAAAAATGAAAAATTCTTCTCCAATCTTAATTAAGTGCTAGTACAAAGCTCAATGTTTTAAATGTTTATATTAAGACAACCATTTTGCTTTCTTTTTCACCATATAGAAATATGATCATATAAAGGCAAAGTATTAAAAATTTAAAGTATGCACATCTATAAAGGTTATTAAAAATACAGAGTTTTGTTATAAAATCATTAGTATTAGCCTAAACTCATTGATTAAACAACAACAAAAATAATTGTATCCCTTTGAAGATTATTTTAAAAATACAAGTAAGTCAGAAAAAGACCTTTTCGTGAAAAAAAAAGTAAGGTTGAGAGTTTTATGTAGAAGAATTATTAAGTAGGTCCCAGAGAGACTGTGAACATGTATAGTGAATTCTTACATTTTATTACTTACAATACATCTTATGTAAGTTACGAAGCATTTTCTATGATCAAAATTAGTACTTGCTAATTGGATAAAACTACTAGCATGATGATTTTTAAAAATTCATTTTATATTGAAATTTCTCTTATGTGTATCTTAATATTAATGCAGAATAACACAAACTTTATTCTTCAAATGAACTTTGTAGGTAAAAATAATTTGTGTAAGTGTTTTATGTGAATTCTACTTGTATTTGAACTCACATTATCAGAAATATTTTATTGCATGTTTATTTTACTGCATAATATAATGTAAGCATGTTTGCATTTGTGAAGATATGCTTATAATATAAACAAATGCAGAAACTTTTGTTAAAATAATATATCTGAATTCATATTAATTAATGGAAAATTTCAGGAAAATATTAATTTTATAGCTCATGAAATTTATTTTATAAAATGGCATGTAACAAACCTCATTAACAAATATAAACTTAGTAATATAATTATATTAAAGTTAAAGCATTTGAGTTTAGAAGATGGCACATAAATATCTTTTAATATAATGTACAAGTCTCACTTTGTATTCTTTCATTATACTGTACTCAGGCAAGGATTTGCTAAGAACTTTTATATGACTTCTCCATCATAAAAAAATAACTTTGGTATGGGAGAGGAACTTCAATGGAAGGGTCCAAATTGATTCTGTATATGCCTGGTTCATCTTCTGAGTCTCATGAAGAAATTATTCACCAAAGTGAGTTTTACAAAATTCCACTTTTTATTTATATCACAGAAGGATGAATAGCTGGCTATGAGAAGAAGGTGGAATAGGTTGGGAAAAATAAAATGAAGAGGAAGATTTCTACTCTAAGAAAGCAAGCATCCTGCATATGAAGCAGACATCCAGAGAAATTTGTATAATGGCTTAGCTTCTCGCGGATGCAAACTTCTGGATTACATACTTGCCTAATTACCATTTAAGGGAGTTAATGGAAATAGGGTGTTAGCATAATTTAAAGGAATTTATTATTTTTTCTTACATAGAAATCTTACAAATAACGTATTATATTGATTTTGTGAATATTTTTTAAAAGTTACATATTGCTAAATATACATGTATAAACTTTTCTCTGTTTTGGGGGTTTGAGGATTGATAGTGGGGTGCAAAGGTAAATGGAAAAAGATCCTAAGCAAGCTTCTACACTCAGCTTCAGTGGGATATGTGTTCTTTTTATTGTAATTGTAACATTATTATAAAACGAAAAAACTAAGTTTTTTTTTCAAGTCTGTAATTCGATGCTTAACAGAAAAAAGTGATTTCAAGTCTAGTATTCCTGTTTGCATGTAAATAAAGCCTGAGTCACAAACAAAGCCAGCAACCTCACATACTTGCCTTCAGTGGTAAAGGATGGAAAGCCTGCCTGCTACCAATCAGCAAGTGGTTGCTATGGTTACAAGGTCAGGAAATATGCCTTTTCCCCAGTTGTCCAAGGCTTGCACATGTCACTTTTGAAACTATGAATTTTATATACAGGTCAGGAGATGCATACCAAAGAAATAAACAGTGAACTGGACCATAATGACAGCTAACGTTCAAATGTCCTTGGAATTTTTTAAATATCTAGACAAACACATTTTGTTATTTTGAATGGATTGGGTTTTGTTTGTTTGTTTTAAATATTTTTTGAACAATTTTTTGTCTAATGAAATGTTATATGTTAGCTTGAAATCGTGTTCCAGTATTGTAAGCATACATCAATAACATATTTCAGCTAGATTTATCTTTTCTTCTTTTAAAAACTATTTTAAATTGCAGCATTGAAATATTATAAAAATATAATGCCATGGGACCTGTGAACCTAGTGTAAAAATTGCTGTATAGAAAAATTAAAATTGTTATGTTTATCTGTAAACAACATCATGCTCCAGCTATTCATGAGGCAAAGTGTTCTTTTTAAAAAGATAAATGTTTCTGTGTTCACAGTCAAATTTGTAAGCTTTTAAAATATTTAACAAATTATGAAAAAATAATCTTGTGTATGAATCAATAAAAAATAATTTGTTGGATAAATTAGTTACAGATATCACAAGGGAATTAATGTTTTGCACCATATAAATCAGATTGAAGAAATTGGATTATATTTATTAAAGCACTGGTATTATTTTTAAAAATGTTAATGACAATTTGTTACTATTCTATTAGTATTAAACTGATATTTATATTAAATATTAAGTGCATGTTTTGAATTTTTTATGGAAATAATCATTTCATTGCTTTAAAATTTGTGCCATTTTATAAATGCTAAGCAAAAAAATGAAGACAATGTATATAAAGTAAAACAATGCAATATTATTTACAAAGTGTTAGTTGTTTCTGTGCAAAAGTGCTTTGCAAAAAATGCTTTACCTGTGTAAATATGCATCTTTATATGAAAAATCTTTATTTTTATGAGACTTCAGGGGATTCCTATACATTTAAAATATGACTATGTGTCATTAAAATAATAAGGTATAGTGTGGCATATATTTTACATATTATGACTAATTATCAGAGTGTATGTGATTAAATAGGATTATAAGAATCACGTACAACTTTACAACAGATACTTTTCATAATAGAAATCACCAATTTTGCACGTTTTCAATTTAAAGTGGATTTTTACATTGTATTCATTGATAATAAAACCTTAAAAATAGGACCAAAGTATAATGAAAATCATTATTGGCCTGTTTTAAATTTTTTTTCCTGAATTGCTGCTTTTGTTCAAATGGACATTATTATTTTTTCCTTCTCTTTATCTCTCTGTTCTCTCTCTATCTCTTTCTTTTGGGTCAGGAAAGATTAGTCCTTACCTTGATAACAATCCTTCCCATTTTTTAACTGAAAGCAGCATTCAAATGAGAAACTAAGTACATTTCTTTTCAACAGGCAATTTACCCCATGATGAGATATGCTTTCACTTATTTTTCTTTGACATTCTAGCATCTAGCAGCACAGCAGGTATCTGGAGGTTAGGCTTCAAATAAAGGATAGCTACATTCTTACATTAATAGATGCCATTGTATGACTATGTCATATTATTGTAGCATTTAGTTCCTTTAATTGTGCTTTTAAAATTATACATGATAAGCTGATACAAAGCCAGAAAAATATCAAAATCAATTCTGTAATTATTGTTCTATTTGTACACATCTGGTTACATATACAACTCACTGTTCTCCAGGCATACGATTCTTTGAAACAATTAAGAAAATGATTAAGATCATTTTATTTATACAAGATAAGGCTCAAAATATTTAAATTTTACTGAATTGACACTTTATGCATTGTATTGGTCTTAGGCGGGCAGAAAATACTCCAGCAAATATAAAGATCATATTATATTCCTCAATATTAGGAATTTTGCTGTCTGATATAAAAATATAAATAGATTTGTTCACCAAAAATACCATTTGATATGGATATAGTTTACACAGCAATGGTAATGCTGTTTTTTCCCCTTCCTTATCTTTACACAGATTCTACCGAAGACTGCTTTATGCTATCTTATGAGCTTTTTCCTCTCTTTTTGGTGACCTTTCTGTATGGCCAAATGAGTTCAGGGTATATGTCTTGTGGCCTGTGTGCAACCTTGCCCATTAGCCAGTCCCTAAACCTTTGATGTGAACCATCAGCCCCACGATTTCTGTGGTTCACTCATTTTTGTGTTTCTCTAACGATCTCTGCCCCGGCTCTGAATCCTGCTTTTATTGTAGACAGAACTGACAACAGGCAGCCTTGTCTTTCATTTCCTTGATGTACTTTGTACTGTGGTATGGCTTTTGTTAGTATTGATGCAAACATTACCATAAACCACCACCTAGGGACTAGAAACAATTGACTAACTGTTTTCAAATCCAATACACTTAAGTTGATCAGACACAAAGTTTAAGTACAGTTAGCTATAACAGCACCAATTCTGTGTGGTCTCAGTCTCTCTAGACTACAAAATAAAGGTCAGTGGAATGCAGATGCTTATGTCAAGACAGCCTGCGATGAAATTTATTCAGGAGATGAATATTGGACCAATAACTCATTCCTTCACTTCTTCAACCTAAGAAATGCCAATTCTATTTCCTGGTCTATTTTAAATGATTTTCTCTTTATCTACTTAAAAGCTCATTCTTAATAAGAAAAATGGTCTGGCATGTAGAAGAAGCAACCCTTTTATGAACAAGTTCAAACTTTGATGAGATGTGCATTTCAAATTGGCAAATGTTAAAATGTTTCACTTAGATTCTAAATTGCAAGCTCACCATCATTCAGCTTATTATAATAACTAAATGTGCCACAGCATGCAGAGGAATTACAAAGTTAACTATATTGTAAATGCAAAACTGTGCCTGACCCTTATTGTGTAAGGAGCAGAGGCAGGGTCATTTTCTTTTTGAGACTTGTGAGATCTTAGATTCAAGGCTTTGTAAAAAGGGCTATTCAGAGTCAGTTTCCCATATGATGCTTCAAAGATATCAGCTCCATCTTTGAAGTTTCTTCCTAAAATAATCAACTGAGAAATTGGGAAAATTTAAAACAAAAAGACTACGAAAATGAAGTAGACTTGAGACACTTGTGATTTCTCAACCTCTCCAATTATATATTAAATATACAATAATGTTTTAATCAAATTCTTTATCATCTTGTTAAATATCTTAGTGCTTTTAAAATTCCATATGTAAAATATGAATAGGTCTTTTAAAATATATATTCAAATCTTAATATTTCTTCAAAATGAGATTTTGGTGCAGTGCAAAATTATACCACAAAAAGGTTTTTATAAGGATATAGATTACATAAATTTCTAGTTTGTATACAACTCTCTTGTCAAAGTTACACAGCTGTGTGATATATGAGCTCTATGGTTTTTATTCTGTAGATATGCATAGTTTCACATCTTCTGTCTTATTTAGTATCTTTTAAAAAAGCAATGATTTCCAGTCATTTAAAGGTAGTTATCACACAACTACTACTACAACTTTAAAGTATGCAATGGAAAATTAAAGTAAATTAGATTATAATACTGTGCCTGCCATTATTTTTTCTCTATATCAAATGGTTTTTGTATTCTATATATGCATTACAATTTATATTAGGTTAATAAAAAAGTCTTAGTGGCAACAACCACTTACTTTTGCACCAATTTAGTAGTATTCTATATGTTTTAAAACCTTTAATATTGCTATGCATTTAATTTTAGTAAAATATAGTATTTGAGACATTTTTTCTGTGCAAATTTTTTATTACATTACAAAATAAGTGACCTGGAATTACTATTTTATGGAATTGTATTTCTTGCATTTACATTGTAACTAAATTGGTTGAGGCTTACTCAGCCATTTTTCAATAGACAGCTTCACTAAGTTAAACTCATGTTGCATAGATATAAGAGAGGCAAAGTGATTTAAGTCATGAGTTCACTATGTCATACCCTTGTTGGCATCATTTGATTTTTTAACTAGCTTCCAGTGAACCATATAAGATGTATAGGGGTTGATGGTTTAGGTGACTAAATTTATGTACAGAATCTCTTGCTGAGTTGCCAAATAATTGTATTCTGAAATAGATTTGGTAGGTTAAGTGCAATTGTTAACCAACTGAAAATGTTTACTTGAGTCTCATAATGTACACAAATGCTAGAACTAATTATTGCCTGTGATTAAAAATCTGATGTGGCAAAGCTATTATTAAGGCCTCAAGAATAAATACCTATGTAACTGCTTTATAGTTAAATATTACAGCATCATTTATAATAAAATGTATTGTTACCTTCTGATGATTATGGTGACAATGGTAAAAATCTTAACTAATTTCACAAATGGATCAAAGTAAAAATATTTTAGTCCAACTATGTACTCAAACCATCTATGTAACACATAATTTGCAAGTGATTACTTGATTAGAATGATTCACTTACTGAATACTTATAAAATTAGGAGTGCTTCACTCAGGGAGAGAGAGAATTGTCTTTACATTTTTAAAAAATAAGAATAAATATTTGGAATAGTTGAAATAAGCACAAGTCTATTTTTTCAGAAAAGCTTTTATTAAGGATATTTTTTTCTCCCACAAAATTTTATACCACAAAATTTTATACCACAAAAGACGTGACAAAAATATTTTTTAGTCTTGTTAAATTGTGTGAACCTATGCAACAGTAATAGTACAACCACTTTGGGCTCTATTTCCTAATAAAATAAATGGCCATCTATTTTAAGTAATTTTATGTTTATAAAAGAGAATATTTAGTCACCGCAAGTTAGCTATATATTCAGCATTTTGCACCAAATTTTTAGCTTATAGTTAAAGTGCTATGATCAAACCCAAAAAAGAATGAAAATACCTTTTTTTCTATTATTTATGTAGGCTCCATTTCCACATTATTCTTGCTCATTTTTCACATTATAATTTTTCAAACGTGTGGTGACATTGGTTAAATGATATTCAAATAATTTTGGGTATGGTGTTTTGATTTTTATTTCAGCAAAGTCACCATAGATTACCTCATCAGAATTCTGAGCCACAACCACTGGAGAAAATATTGGAGATGAGTTAAAAGAAGATAAATGGAAGGCAGAAGATGCACTTAGTTGTGAAGTGGACACATACGCTTTCATTCAACCACCTTGCATCAACAACCATGGGTCAAGTTCATGACTCTGCAGAGAACTGGATGAGCTGGGAGACAGACAAACAGAAACAGGAATGTGATTCATGTTTTACGAACAAACCGGATGTCAGTGTGTGAGATTTTTTTGTATAGTGATGAAGTGGTTGCTTACTTTGGAACTAAGTCTGTTTTCAGAAATATGAAGCATTACTGATATTTCAAACACCAAAACTCCTTTAGCTCAACTATGACTTTTTCTTCAAAGATTTGAGATTTTCTTTTCTTTTTTTTTTTTTTTGAGACGGAGTTTCGCTCTTGTTACCCAGGCTGGAGTGCAATGGCGCAATCTCGGCTCACTGCAACCTCCGCCTCCTGGGTTCAGGCAATTCTCCCGCCTCAGCCTCCTGAGTAGCTGGGATTACAGGCACGTGCCACCATGCCCAGCTAATTTTCTGTATTTTTTTTTAGTAGAGACGGGGTTTCAATCATGTTGACCAGGATGGTCTCGATCTCTTGACCTCATGATCCACCCGCCTCGGCCTCCCAAAGTGCTGGGATTACAGGCTTGAGCCACCGCGCCCGGCCGAGATTTTCAACTCCTGTATTTCCTGCTCAGAAACCACACTCTCACTGTTCTGAGGACATATCTGCCACAATAATTTAGATCCTAATAACAGTGAATAATTTTTAAATAAAAAGTGACTTGCAAACTAGTCAAGTTCAGACTCAAAATATGTCAACAGATTGAATTAGAAAAGTTTCAAGTTAAGACTGAAAAAGGTGTTTCATGCCTATAATCCCAGCACTTTGGGAGGCCGAGGCGGGTGGATCACTTTAGGCCAGGAGTTCAAGACCAGCCTAGACAACATGGTGGAACCCTATCTCTACTGAAAACACAAAAATTAGCCAGGCAAGGTGGCAGATGCAGGCATCTGGTAATACCAGCTAACTGGAGGCTGAGGCAGAAGAATAGCTTGAACCTGGGAGGCAGAGGTTGCAGTGAGCTGAGATGGCACCACTGCATTCCAGCCTGGGTGACAAAGTGAGACCCTGCCTCAAAGGAAAAAGAAAAGAAAAGAAAAGAAAAGCTTCAAGTTAAGAAAGCATGGTATTTTCTAATATCATTGACTGACTTTTTAATCATCCTAACTTGTACTCATAATGAAATTGAATTTAGTTTACTCTTCTTTCTCTGATAAATATACAGCAGGATTTACTACACTGATTGATAATATTGAAAACATTTTGTAGATTTTCACATATAATTTATGAAAAAAATTAAAACAAAGTATTTTGGTACAATGCTAGCTTAGACTGGGATAGGAAAATGAACCTACAGATAATTATATTTTACCAATGTAACAAAACATAAAGATAAATTTTATCTCTTTTAATTCAGTATGTTAAATGTAATTTTCACTATATGAATGAGAAAACTCAGAGTGGTACTGAGCTATCCATCATACAGTGGCACCAAATACTTATTCTAGGACTTCTGTCCAGAGCACAAATTCGTAAACTTAATCACAGAAAATAAAAAGATACAGACACATTTTTTAAAACATCATACTGAATCATTTTAAAATTATTAGACTGTAATTTTATGGAGGAATAAACACAACAATTAGAACAAAGTCTGCAGTTGATAATTTTAAACACAATAAGTTTTCATAGTTATTGCAAATGATTAAGTGATTTTTACCACCGTAATCAGAAAAGAATTCTAATCACATTTTTAGATGAATTGTTCTTATTCTTACTTTCTTGGTAATATGCTGTATCCTTTCACTTCTAATGTTTATAGAGAATTAAAATGTTTCAGATTAGACTCAGTGATAACATTTCTCAGGATAGCCTTGGAAAGACATCTGCATTACAGTATTCCAGAAAATATTTATATTTAATAAATGACAGTATTAAGTTTATCACAACACTTTGGCAGCTGCTCCAGATGCTACCCAATCTAGGGTTTTAAGATTTCAAATAAGAGCTTATTGGCAGTTGTCAAGGTAATTTATCTTCCAAGAATTTATTTGGGCAATTTCATTACTCCAGTAACTACAGCTAAGATCTCTTCCTTAGACTGAGCATAATTTCTTTCAAATTTAGCCACAGTGTGTGTGACACAAATCGAGTAGTGCTTTCACTGACATCTGAAAATCTATGTGATACCAAAGATGTAGTTTGAGGAGATTTGCACAAGTCAGGATTGAAAGTAGAAAAGAATCACATATACTGGCAATTTTACATGCACATTGATTTTTTGTTGAGTCAAATTCATATTTTAACTTTTAATTACAAACATACTATATCTTTTAATTTTTCTCCTGCTGCAAGTCCCTATAGAAAAACCTTAAATGATGATATGTATTTGTACATAAAATTATATATGTGGTTGAATGTTTCAGTGCTTCTAAAAATTATACAGTATTTTGTTCCTGGGTTAGACATTCTGTAAATAGAAGTATTGGCATTTCTGGATATTTTCCAAGTAGACTGATCTATTGTAATGAAATATTTTAACTTTTTATTTTATGAAAAAAGTTTGTCTCTTCCTGTGTTTGTGGTGGAATAAAACCTAGTGGATGTTCACTGGTATTTAAAGCCACACTTAGACATACTCACCATACCCCTTATCAACTTTATAGTCTTAGAAAATGAAAGATGGCAATAGTGGGCTTCAATTTAAAGGAAGTAAAAGTAAAACTGGGAAACCACATTTTGACAAAACAATCTCAATTACTTGGTTTCTATGTCTAAAGAGACAAGCTGAAGTGGAGAGTTGTGCAATTGCTGCAGTAATTAAGTCCCCAAGAGCTCAAAACACATTTTGCCTAGATAATCCAGGTAATTCCAACTCAAGTGCCCAAGTGCCTCACTTCAAGATTACCCACTGTACTAGAAATCCAAACTTATGAAAGAGCTAAATCAGAGAATGGTTCTCATGCCGCAGAAGGATTTATCCAAGAGACTTTTTCGTTGTCAAGGAGGCCAGAGGTCCCAAGAATGAGGAAAATTCTTTGCTTGTTAACTTTGTGAATTACTCATACAAGTAGATCAGTCTCCTAGAAACAAACATAGAGTTAATGGAATAACAGTCCTAATTTCTGATGCCCTTGTGTTGCAGAGCAGTACTCAGGGAGTCAAACAGACCTGGTTTAGTACCCACAGTGTTCATTTAATAGCTGTTTAATCTTGGAAAACTTAATCTGTCTTAGCCTTTGTTTGCTCATCTATTAAATCAGTATATCGTGTACTATATATGATTATTAACAGAATAATGTGAGACAATGGAAGTAAAACATTTAACCTAGAACCAGAAAACTAGTAAGGTCTCAATCAATGTTAACTGCTGATTGCTGGACTCTAGCTGCTCTATGCTCCCCAGGTAAGGGCAGCTTAAATTAGAAGTCACTCTTAAATGAGATCAATTGCCATTGAATGCACTATGCAGTTAATAGTCTTTCACATCTTATTTTTTTCCATGATAACTCATTTTTGAAAGTGTAATGAACAAATAGAAAACATTTTTATTCATTCATTTGAAAATTATTTCATGAATATCTACTCTGTGCTAGTGACTGAATCAGGCAACGAGACAAGTAGTGATGAGAAAGACAGTCCCAATTCTTAAGAGTGTACAATCTTGCAAGGAAGACAACTATTTTATTTTAAAAAATCATAAACAGGCCAGGCACGGTGGCTCACGATTGTAATCCTAGCCCTTCGGGTGGCCAAGGCTGGTAGATCACGAGGTCAGGAGTTCAACACCAGACTGGCCAAGATGGTGAAAGCCCTTCTGTGCTAAAAATACAAAAGTTAGCCAGGCGTGATGGTGGGTGCCTTTAATACCAGCTACTCAGGAGGCTGAGGCAGAGAATTGCTTGAACCCAGGAAGTGGAGGTTGCAGTGATCTGCGATTGCACCACTGTACTCTAGCCTGGGCTACAGATCGAGACTCCATCTCAAAACAAAACAAAACAAAACAAAACCAAAAACTCATAAACATCAATTTTTGAAAATTATTAACAATATAACATAATTGTTTTCTGGAGCTTTCTTGCTAATTTTGAATGTGTAACAATATGTAAAATTTCTGATTCCTAATTATGATATTCCTACCTAAATTTTTAAATTGACAACAAAAATATACAGAAAAGCCACAATCTAAATTATTTAAATCAACAAAAATTTCACAGAAAACATTGTTTTCTGGAACAGAAAGCAATTAATCCAATGTGAGGCCATGGTTACTACTTATTGAGATACCACAATTTGTCATATTATTAGGAAGAGTGATTCTCCTTTTACATACTTCACTTCTGGTGTGATTACCCACTTCTGTACATAAAAATGAAAAAGGAACCAAGATTAAATCATAAAAAAAAACAAACCTTGTATCTCATTAGAGATATTGACAGACAAATAAACATTGCAAAAGAAAAAAGAGTTTGACTTTTTCCCTTTGCTGCTGCAACAACAACAACAACAACAACAACAACAACAACAACAACAACAATAATTCTGGCCCATATTGTTCATGTTTCACACCAGGAGGCTAAAGAATCAGTCTGCAGCTGCCTGGATTTCAGAAAATCTAGAAGCGAGCTGATATTTGTTTTACTCCACACTTTCAGATTTTAAGTCTTGTACCTACTGACCCTGTAGGTTACGGAATATCCGTGTCTATATTTCAATAGATATGTAATTATAGTTGTACAGATGTAGGTGTAAATACACATATACACACAAATATAAGTGTCGTAATACCCTAGAGTTTTTACTTGTGAAAACGTGTGCCCTTGACCCTTCCATTCACTAAGCCTATAGTTAATTCATTCAGTTTTCCTTAAACCCAGGGGTGGAGGACGTAACTAGTTCAATATCTATTTCAATAGCTGATCCAGTAAAATGGATTCTAATTAATCAGTTTATGTATTAATAACGAGTAAGCAATTCATTTATCAACTTCTGTTTTTAAAGAAAAACCAAGTCTCTCTAGAGTTTCACCCCATCCTCCAAAAAATATCACAATATGGTAGGTTTAGCTAGTGTAGACAACATCCCATCCAACACACATAAATGTTGAAGAGTGTATTGTAAGAATATCTGATATTTATGAAGTACTTTCTATATGACAGGTAAGCTTCCAAATATTGCACGTGTTAACTCATTTGATGTTGTCAATTACCCTTTGAAGTAGTGTATTAGTGACAGTACAATAAGCCACAACCCCCAAATCACAGTGGCTTAACATAATAGTTTTCACTCATCTCATGATCTATTAGAGTTCAGATGGTCCTTCTCCTTATAGCAACAGGACTCAGGCGTCTTCCATTCTGGGATGTTGTCAGTGTCAATCTGTGGCTTCAGATCACTTGGGAATGGGGAAAGAACATGGAAGGTTCTAAATGGGAGATTTTTTATGGAGTAGGGATAGAAATTATATCCTTTACTTCCACCCACAATCTGTTAACTAGAGTTCAGTCTTAGCCCAACTTTAAACTGGCTGAGAAATGAATGTGCCAGGTTAGAATACAAAAAGTAAACAGGATGACCATAGATTTAGTCTTTTTTTTTTTTTTTTTTTTTGAGACAGAGTCTTGCTCTGTCGCCAGGCCCCAGGCTGGAGTGCAGTGGCACGATTGTGGCTCACTGCAAACTCCACCTCCTGGGTTCAAGCAATTCTCCTGCCTCAGCCTCCCAAGTAGCTGGCACTACAGGCATGCACCACCACGCCCAGTTAATTTTTGTATTGTTAATAGAGACAGGGTTTCACCATGTTGGCCAGGATGGTCTCGATTTCTTGACCTCATGATCCGCCCGCCTCAGCCTCCCAAAGAGCTGGGATTACAGGCGTGAGCCACCGAGCCCAGCCAGATTTAGTCTTTACTCATATATGACCCCTTGCTCACCACATACCAGTTTTCTTTGTTTTTCTTCAAGGGAGTTGAAGTCCCATCCAGTCCTATATCCAACTCAAAGTCTATTATCTTTAGGTGATGCTCATTCTGCTTCTGGATGTGGCTCTCACTTCGGCTACTCTAACTAAAGAGGCAAGATATCTTCTCCATCACCTCTGAACTCTGCCCCGACTCTGTCATATATACCCAGGATACAATAGTGTAGCAAGGGTGGGATAACCACAATAATAAATCCCATTGAGGAAAGAGAGATTACTATATACACAGTAGACACTTGTCTAAAGCAATCTTGAAATCTTGCTGGGCAGACATTGTGAAGGCTTTTAACCCTGTCAGTGGGTGAAGTTCCTTGATTAGGCTCTGATTCTGCTCTCCTGAAAATTTCTGTGGTTATTTTGCTTCATAGCTTCAGGCTTTGCCCTCTGAGAGGCTATTCAAGGCTATCATGCATGAATGAAAAGACCACCTTTAATCTGGTCTTAGCTGCAAACTTGATTCTTAATGGAACTTTATTACTCAAATCCCATTTCAGTTTTATCCCCTACTGATTGGGATCTAGAAGCAGTTCTCTTTTCAAAAATCTGTATTTCAAGACTTCCTTTTATTATCCCTTTCATTTTTGTTGTCAAACCTCACAGTTTTCACCAGAGATCATTTTGGTTTTGGAATGCCTTGTCAAACACAAACAAATGCAGACAATTACATAATAAAATTTTGATTCATTCCAGTCACTTCCTCTAAAACTGTCTTTTATATTATCACAGGGAACATTTTCCTAAGCTTTTGTCACTGTATGTCATGGATTAACATTTTTCTGTCCCCCAGTATCAGTTTCCACTCTGACTGCGATGCCACAGCCTACTATTTTGGATGTTTGTTGTGGCAGCTCCTGTAACAAAATATCCAACACCAAATACAAGGTACAAATTTCTCAATTGAAAGTGATAACACCAGAATCTCTGGTTTGACATCATAAACTATACCTCTTGCTCCTCTTACAATTTAATGATGATCATACAGTTTCCCAACAAGTGATTCACAGACTAAGCCACCTTCCTTCTTATGGTGTTTACATCTTCAACCCATGGCCTTTAATGAATTTGTGGAATGCGATAAGACAATGGAGATTTATGTATATGAAATTTCTATAGATCAGATATGAATGGACACATATTTCCTTTCCTATTTCATTTGCCAGAAATCAGCCACATGGCCATAAGCAAGCCTCTGCTTTTCATATCTTGATCTTTAGCATTTTTTATATCTCTGATCTATTTCCTAATGAAGAAACTGAATCACAGGTGTGTTAAGAAATTTATCTAATTTCGTCCTAGTTGAAAGCAGCACTAACTCTAAACCCAGAAAACTGAACTCAGGATCCAGATTCTAACCATTCAGAAATATATTTTAAAGGATGAGTCAGAAACGCAATCACCAGGTGTCAAAACCAAATAAGAATCTAAAATTCAAACATCTAGAGGAAGCGACAAAATCACAGATGCTTATCAGATCCAGATTGAGATTTTAGGGATTAGGAACTGGAGCTTCAATGTTCAAATTACAAAAAAGCACCACTAGGGCTACACAAAGTAAAATAAACTAGAACTTTTAATCCTTGCACAGTGATCTCTTAAGGTGACCACTTCTGCCACAAGAAGACTATTAAAAACCTTGGATACTGACCTCCTTAAAAAAATATAAGGTAAATTTGGTGAAAAAAATTATGATCTGTTGAAAAATTTAAGAAGGCCAAATCTGGACCACATATGAGTATTGGGGAAAAAAATAAACCTATCTGCAAAGTGCAGAAAGTCCAGGATAAGAAATTAATGTAGGACCTTGTCCTGGGATAGTAAAACCATAGCTATCCTACCACATGGCCATAATGTCAAAACCACGATATAAACATATTTCCACAACTGAGGATATAAGAGACTTCCTCAAGGAAAAATAAAACAAACAAAAATATGTAAAAGAAAATAAAAATTGTCTGCCACATAAAATAAATTAATATGTGATAGTCATACACACATACATACACACACACACACACACACACACAGACACACACACACACACACACACAGTATTATTAATATCCCCAGGAACTTGAGATACTGGGACAACAAGAAGAAAATTATAAAATAATAATAAATTCAATTATTAAGACAAAAAAGGACATAGAAATTTAAATGATCAAAATATACTATATGAAAGCAATCAAAATTAAAACTAAACTTTCTTAAAAATTAAAAATATTGTTCAAAATTTACTGAATTAATAAAACAGCAAAACAGACTTAATTGGAAAGAGAATTAATGAATAAGAAGGTAGATTTGTGGAAATAATCTAGAATGTGATACAGAGATGGAAGATAAAAAAAGAGAAACTGAATGAAACTTATCATAAAACGAAAGTCTATGGTATTTCAAGGCAAAAGAAACATCGATAGAAAAAATACAAAGGAACAATAATTGAAATGGCAATATCCAGAGAGTCTCCAAAACTAAATAAAAATAAACATCCTTATTTAGAACAATTTGAACTCGTTCTGAAAAAAAAATCCACATTTAGAGGTAAAATATTGAAACCATAGAACTCGAAGACAAGGAAAACTAATCTTAGAAACACCAAGTTTGAAGGACAAATTATCTTCAAAGAAATAAATATTAGACGGAGAATTACTCATCAGAGATACATAAAATATTAAGGTATAAATTTAGCCAACAAAATACAAGGCATGTACACTGAAAACTGCAAAACATTGCTAAGACAAATTAAAGAAAACATAAGGAAGTATAACATTCCTGAATCAAACAACTTAATGATGTTAAAAGGCAATATTCCCCAAGTTGATCTGTGATTCAATTAAAATGCAATCAAAATCCATGTCAGCTTTTTTTCCCCAAAAACAGTGAGATTGATTCCAAAATTCATATTGTTATAAACTCAGTTGTCCCAAAGATGAGATCTTTCCCTTTTTGGTGCTGCAGAGCCAATACATGAAACCAAAAGTGAGCATCAAACAAAACAAGCTTTATTCCATGAACAAAGAATGGAGAAATGGGAGCATGGCTCGCAAACCAACCTCTTGACTAGAAAGGGGTGAGGTGATTAAAGCACAGTGTGTCTCTAATAATGGAGACATTAAAAGTGAGGACATTAAAATTGAGGGGAAGAATATTCATGTCTATTTTGGAAATGGGCAGTGAACTCAGAACCAGAGTGCCACCTTTCTTTTTGTCCATTATGGCCTCTTCTGGCCATTTTCATGGAAATTGTCAGCTGTCATGGTACTGGTGGGAATGCCATTTAGCATGGAAATGAGATTATTATAATAAACCCTGAGATATTTTTGAAGTCCTTTGGTTGGCTGTCTTAACTGTAACCAGTCTCAGCTGGTCTGGCGATAGAGGGAAATTTTAATGTAGGCATCTTGTTTCTTAGATAAATAGAATTAGAATGGAGTAGAAATTCAGCTATGTTATAGAGGCAGGACATTGGGTGACCATAAGGAAAGCAAAGG
The DNA here is from genome assembly GCF_048565385.1 of Saimiri boliviensis. Taxonomy (NCBI): domain Eukaryota; kingdom Metazoa; phylum Chordata; class Mammalia; order Primates; family Cebidae; genus Saimiri; species Saimiri boliviensis. The sequence goes on along the minus strand of NC_133463.1, from coordinate 49,048,768 downwards.
AGCTATTTTGTTTACAATGAAAATCTTTTTGTCTTCAACTGAATCTAACCTTCTAGGTCAAGTCTTAGATTTCAGAGGCTTTCTAAGGATAGTTAGTTAATCTTTGTGAATATCATTTTATTTCCAGAGGAAGAACTCCAAGACTCCCCTAAAACTTCCAAGAAGCCAACAATTGCCACAAAAGGCTGCTTACTTCATGCATCTCACTGTCTGGATGCAGTACTATGAGTTTCAGATGGTTGCCTGAGGGTCAGTTTCCTGAGGAAGGAATTCGGGTAAGAGAAATGCAGGTTTCAGGTTTTAAGATCAGGAAGGGTCAAATTCTATGTTTTGTTTTTTTTTTAATTTAAATATTAGTTTTATGGGACAATCGGGCCAGTTTCAGTCCCCCCTTTCCAACGATCAGTTCTTCAATCATGAGGAATCTAGTCATTCATCCTTCTGAAGAGGGGTACCATGAAATAATGATAAAGAATGAAAACATCACACCTGTAATTGGAAGTACTCATGAGTACCTCATTGTCATCTGGCTTATTGGAACACTGTGATCTGAGTACAATCATGTTGGTTTTAAAGAAACATTTTAAGCCACACTGAACTAGGGTGATTATTAACATAGCCAAGCCAAATCGTAAAATACCAGAGAACATGAAATGGGTCCTCCGGGAAATCCAAGAGTACAATCCTAAGCTTACCAAAAATTGTTCCTGATTCATCACATCTCACATGAAAAAAAACTATGGTTGTGAAGAGAACAGTGACCACCTGAAAAGTGCATGTTTCTTTTATGATTTCTTATCTAGAGAGTCTTTTGCTGGTCTTTGAATCTTAACTTAAGGTTGTATGAAAGTTCACAAGACCATGACTTTTTCCACTGGATGGAAGACAGAGGGACTGGTTTTGTCCAAGAATGGTGAATCCACAACGTAACATAAGCTAACTTGACAGATGAGTGGATGGTCAGAAGAACCTCAAAATGGCATACCTACTGTGTTGCAGTTGATCTTCAGCCATGTATGATTTTCAAGTCTTTATCAGGATTTGGCTCTCCAGTTCCAATCCGCCATTTCTAAAAAAGAAAAATAATAAAAGGAACAATTTATCTGCAAAATAAATTTCAGTCTTATTTTACTTGGTCTGGTTATTAGCATAAAGCGGAGCAATCGTTCTTATCCATAGAGGCTTTTTAAATTTAAATTTGTTGAGACTTTTTCCATAAAGTATCTCAGATTTAACTTTTTAAAAAATATACTTTAAGTTCTGGGGTACATGTGCAGAACATGCAGGTTTATTACATAGGTATAGACGTGCCATAGTGGTTTGCTGCATCCAACACCCTGTCATCTACCTTAGGCATTTCTGCTACTGCTATCCCTCCCAATCCCCCGACCCCTGCTATCCCTCCCCCAGCACCCCACACCCCAACAGGCCCCTGTGTGTGATGTTCCCCTCCCTGTGTTCATGTGTTCTCATTGTTCAATACCCACTTATGAGTGAGAATGTGCAATTTTTTGTTTTCTGTTCTTGTGTCAGTTTGCTGAGAATGATGGTTTCCAGCTTTATCCATGTCCCTGCAGAGGAAATGAGCTCATCCTTTTTTATGACTGCATAGTATCCCATGGTATATATGTGCCACATTTTCTTTAGCCTATAAGTGATGGGCATTTGGGTTGCTTCCAAGTCTTTGCTATTGTGAACAGTGCCACAATAAACGTACCTGTGCATGTGTCTTTAAAACAGAATGATTTATACTTCTTTGGGTATATACCCAGTAATGGGATTGCTGGGTTTTGCAATCGACCAATCTGACAAAGGGGTAAGATCCAGAATCTACAGAGAACTTAAACAAATTTACAAGAAAAAAACAACCACATCAAAAAGTGGGTGAAGAATATGAACAAACACTTTCAAAAGAAGACATTATGCAGCCAACAAACATATGAAAGAAAGCTCAACATCACTAGTCATTAGAGGAATGCAAATCAAAACCACACGGAGATACCATCTCATGCCAGTTAGAATGGTGATCATTAAAAAATCAGGAGACAACAGATGCTGGAGAGAATGTGGAGAAACAGGAACACTTTTAAACTTTTGGTGAGAGTGTAAATTAGTTGAACCATTGTGGAAGACAGTGTGGCGATTCCTCAAGGATCTAGAGCTAGAATCAAGTTTAAGTTTTAAATACCTCTTGAGCCCAGCCAAGGATTTACCTGTGTCTGCAGACAAGCTGCATAAATTCAGATAACAACTTGAGGTTCTTGGGCCAGTCAAAAAGTAACATGCTTTTCTTATCACACATCAGGAATCCTATAAAGAAATCTTGTAGATAAGGTAAAAGGATAGTCTTTCAAAAAGGGCTTTAATCAGCTGTATAGAGTAAATCTAAGTTCCTGGTAGCAGGCTGTTCATATGTGAAAATATGTCGTTCCAGTTAAAGCCTTTGTAAAATAACTAGTGCCTATAAGTGTGTCCTGTTATAAAAGAAAACAGACTCTTATTGAACTTATACAAATAACTATATTGCCATAAATAAAAAAATACAGATAATTTCCAAATTCTGCAAAAATCAAGTAAAGAGAGATAAATATGCTTTAAATTCTGTATACAAGAATATATACTCTATCCAGTTGCTAAAGGCTATAAATAACTCAAATAAAGCGATCTGGTGGTGGCTCATAGGCATTATCTGGCTCATAGGATAAAGCTGTAATCTAGGCATTTTTAGAAGCTGAAGTGGGATGACTGCTTAAGCTCAGTAGTTTGAGACCAGCCTGGGCAACATGGTGAGACCCTGTCTCTACTGAAAGAAAGAAAGAAAGAAAGAAAGAAAGAAAGAAAGAAAGAAAGAAAGAAAGAAAGAAAGAGCGAGCCAGGATGGTGGTACATGCTTGTAGTCCCAGCTACTTGGGAGACTGAGGTACGGGGATCACTTGAGGCCACCAGGTTGAGGCTGCAGTGAGCTTTGATTGTGCCACTGCACTCCAGCCTGGGCAGCAGAGTGAGACGATGTCTCAAAAAGAGACAGAAAAATAAGGAAAGAAAGAAAGGGAAAGAGAAACAGAGAGAAAGAAAGAGAGAAAGAGAGAGAGAAAGGGAGAAAGAGAAAGGAAGAAGGGAGCAAGGAAGGGAAGGAAGAAAGAAATAGGGAAAGAGAGAAAGGGAGAAACAGAGAAAGAAAGAGAAGGAAGGAAGAGGGAAGGAAAGAGAGAGAATGAGAAAGAAAGAAAGAAGAAAGAAAAAAAAGTTTTGACTTTGAAAAACAAAACAAACAAAACAAAACACTTTGATTAGTACAGCCCATGCAACTAATCCCTCTTCTGCTCAATATGGGGACTCATGAACACATTAGCTCTCTAAGGAAAGTCCTAGGATTTTTCTCTCTAGTCAAAATATCACAATCTCCAAAATTATTGGAAACATTCATTCAAGGGTCCTTTTCATGAATTCCCATAAAGAAGCAAGTTTTGAGTTGTAGCTGATTATAAACCACTTTTTGAGAAGAATCAAAGTAAAACAATAAGTCAGCCATGGTTAAACACACCATAGACAAATTTGGTTATTTTTATGGCATACAACAATTTAAAATAATAATCATAATTATTTCTGATAACATATACTAAGACATATCAGAATTTCAGGAATTTTATGCAATTTTGAAACACACATTAATAACACATATACATAAATATAATGCAAAGAAAGTTAAAAATCATTTCATATTTGACAATACTTTCCTGTAGAATTTTAACATACCAAATAAGACTAATATGGTTTTCTTAGACTTCAAAGGCCTCTAATGTCTAAAAAGTTCATTCAAGGTCAAAATGACTAAATTTAGAACATGAAATTTTGATTTTAGAAAGTTTGTTAAATAACAAAGTTCAAAAAACTTGGTATCACTAAACAGAATCACAGGTCACTATAAAATAGTCATTTATTTAAATAAAATGATGATTCAAATATTTATGGAAAAAAACCCTCTTGATTTTTTATTAGTAAGGAGACTCAGTTTCCCAAACAGTAAGACCTAATAAAGACAGCATGGGGCCAATTAAATCTGTCTCTCTCTCTCTGTCTCCTCTTTTTTTTTCCTGCAGTTTACTCAAAAGGTAAACACAAATCTTTTATTATCTCTTTTTAATATTACACAAAAAATTGTTCCAAATAGAAAAAAAATTACCTTTGCATAGTGTGCTATTAATGTTAAAGTTAATTTTAATATAACTTCATAAAAAATCCTACTTAATTTTAATCAATTTGATCATTAGATAAGAGTTCCATAAATCTTTTATAACCTTTTACAATTTTCTACTGAAGCATAGATCAATGTTTCAAGAATACCCTGTATTCTAACAAAGATGTCCAGATGAGTCAGTGTGCTTTTGTTATTAATGTTTAATTTACAGAAAATAACTGAACTATTCTTATCCCCAAAAATCAGCTCTTACAATCTCACAGGTCCAACTCTTCTACAATAGTCTCTGGGTCTTGAAGGATTGAATAGTTTTCATTTCTGACCCTGTGTCTCACAAAAGCAATTTATTTTGACTGTAGCTTTCTTACAGTTCAGAAGATGAGGCTTCGACTAGAGCCAATGTTCAAGATTTAGCAGAAGTTGGTTCCTTTTTCAGATCTAGGAGTGAAAACTCTGACTTAACAGCACAAGGACATTAAAAGCAATAAAAAATTGCATGGGTGTTAAAACCCCAATTCTTTTAAATATTAGTTTTTTGAAGCAATTAAAAAACCAATTGGAATTATTTTGCTGAAATGTAAAATACGTTTCTTATATCAGTTACCAACAGGCAAAGAAATGCCTTCTGGAGTGTGATGGTTTCTCCCTATAGCAAGACTGGAGAGGCTTGCCATAAATCAAACTTGATGAACAATTTAGACAGAAATTGAAAGTCAAACCTGATCAACAATTTAGCCATACCAAGAAAAGTCAAGAGTATAGAATCAAGTTATACTTAAAGAAAACACAGCTTTCCCAGACTTTCAAGATATAAAGCTTAGTATCAGGACACAACAGCAGTTAGGAACAGAGGAATAAAATTACAGAAGGTGAGAAAAGAAATTGAATGACTCAGTCCTTTCCAAGGCTGAGGCAGGAGAATCCCTTGGACCTGGGAGCCAGAGGGTGCAGTGAGCCACAATTGCACCACTGCACTGCAGCCTGGGTGACAGAACAAGACTCAGTCTCAAAAAATAAAAAAATATTACAAACATAATGATCTCATTTTGTTCTTAGCTGAATTTACAGTCTTACAAACTTTTGCTGAAGATTGACACTTCAAAATATCCAGCAGAGGCAAATATAAAATAATCAGTAAAGCCAGAACAAAACATGCTGACAAATTCTGAAGACATTTCTATTTTTATTTTACTGGTAATTTTAAAGTCAGTTTTTTAAGTTAAAGATTTACTTAAGTCAGGTAAACCTGAAAAATACTTGGAATTATTTAGTTAATGTATGAGTGCTTTTTTTATTTATGAGCCCATTTGGTATCCTGTAAACACAACACACAACATGGACACACACACAGACACACACACACACACACACATGCACACACACACACACATGCACACACACACACACATACACACAAGATATAGTAGCTTTTCCCTCAGAATTCTAGCTATGAGATAACAGTCAAGCTTACTGGTTTAGAAGCATGTTCACATGGCTAACATTTGCCCTGGTAAGTCATTCAGGTCATCCAGTGAAGGCTGTGAACTAAAATTTTGAGTAACAGTTTTCACAGCAGTTCAATTTTTAAAGGCTAAACCTTCCTGGACTCCAAAGAACTCCAAGGCCAAACACCACCACCAAAGACCATCATGTAGTTATCAGGCCCAATCCTGCTTTAAAAAGCAACATAAAAACCTGGATACATGATGTTCCATCCTGTTTTTCCTTTCAACTGGAAAATGAATCCAATTGTAAGACAGAAATACAATTCATAAACCTTTCAAGATCAGACAAAAAAGGGCAGGTCGAGTGTAGTGTGGTCATAGACTTTCCTTTGCCTCATTGGCCTACAGCTATATTCAGATCAACCATTAAAAATGCATGCAAGCAGGCTGCACTCTGAGATGGAATCCGGAACCTCATGACTACGTTGACACACACACAATCACCAAAACATAGTGCAACTGAGGCAGCAACCAACAAGCCCCAAGAGTATCTAAATTGAAACAGATGAAGTGCTTCCTCTTCCCGTCAGGTAGTCTTGTTCAATCTGCAACAGAAATTCCTTCAGTAGCTCTCAAATGGAGAGGAGCCAATCACACTTTCTGGGTTCACAAAGGATACTCACTTGTCTACTTACCCACAAACAATTACTAGCAAGCCCCAAGAGTGTGGAAACTGGAGCATTTACAGTGTTTCCTTCATCAGATGGGCTTATTCAATCTGCAAATGGAAATTCCTCTAGAATTTCCCAGATTGAAAGAAGTCATTCTGGCTGTCTGGTATCCACAAAAGACAATCACCTATCCAGAGGCAAATGTCACATTTCAAAGGATGTTCTTCCTAGGCACTCAGGAACACCGTTGGGGCTGGCAGCGGAAGGGCCAAATAGAGACTGAAATCTACCTCAGGCCAAAAATGGGTGGGCAGCTGCTTAGCAGGGCTTCTAAGACTGTCCTGACCCATGGGGTAGCCAAGCCATGATCAGTGCATTCCTGGTTGGGGTACCAAAATCTAAGGGTCAGGCCCCATTGCTTGCCACACAGCCAGCCAATTACTGAGATAAGGAGCACTACCAGCAAAGAAGGCTTTTGATTTGGATGACAACAGTGAGAGAGATGGAAGCCAAATCACAAATCTGTCTTTCCCAGCTGACTAAAATTGAGGGAATGTATAGTGGGGAAGGAATGCTTGTGGCAAAAAACAGATTTTGGAGGAGTAAGGAAGAAATGAGAGATGAGGAGTCTGGCATCTCATTGTCGGGATGTGGAGTTTCAGTTTCTTGCTTAAGGGAGGAACTCAGGTAAGACAAAGTTTCTACGTTTATTCATTTTCTATATTTATTCATAACACCATAATATTAGTTCTATGGGACAACTGGGCCAGTTTCAGAAGGATCAAGTTTGCAAAGACAAAAGAAATGCTCTAAAACAAGGTTTAATAAACTGTTACCAACAAGCAAAATTCTAACTGCCATGTGTTTTTGTACAGTTCATGAGCTAAGAATGGTTTTCCTGTTTTTTAATTGTTGGGAAAAATCAAAAGAACAGCAATATGGGCCGGGCGCGGTGGCTCAAGCCTGTAATCCCAGCACTTTGGGAGGCCGAGGCGGGTGGATCACGAGGTCAAGAGATCGAGACCATCCTGGTCAACATGGTGAAACCCCGTCTCTACTAAAAATACAAAAAATAGCTAGGCATGATGGCACGTGCCTGTAATCCCAGCTACTCAGGAGGCTGAGGCAGGAGAATTGCCTGAACCTAGGAGGCGGAGGTTGCGGTGAGCTGAGATCGCGCCACTGCACTCCAGCCTGGGTAACAAGAGCAAAACTCCGTCTCAGAAAGAAAAAAAAAAAAAAAAAAAAGAACAACAATATGTTGTGACACAAAAAATCATACAAAATTTATATATCAGTGTCCATAAATAAAGTTTTATTAAAACACAGCTACACACATTCATTTACTTATTACCTAGGGTTGCTTTATGCTGTGATGATAGAGCTGTTTCGACAGAGACTGTATGCTTAGAGATGTTTCAAACATCTCTAAGCATTATGCAAAATAGATTAGGGTCTTGATTCCCTTTTCCAGGATATTCTAAGATTCTAGTGCAAGTTTTTCACTATCACTGCCATGTGTTCCATATAGTAAGAAATCCAGTGATACCTAAACTTTTTTAGGCTAAGAAAAAACAATTCATGAAAAAAAGTTGGCCATCTGGTTGCCTTTTATAATAATAATAGTTGTTAACATTTAATGAGTAATTACTGTGTGAATATCTTCCTCATAAAGACTCTGTGAAGTAATACTACTGTTTATTTTACTGATGAAAGCATAGTGAAGTTAGGAATTTAAGTAATGTAATTTGTAAGTGACTGAGCCAGGATTTGAACTCAAGCTGTCTAAATGTATGGCCATCCATGTTAAGGGTCTATTTCTCATTGTATAGTGATATCACTAAATGCAGATGTGTCTGCCTTAATGACTATATCTAGAGCTAGTTTCCTTTCTTTAAATGTCTGAACCTGAGAATGGCCTCCAGGGCCAAACACATGTCCCAACTCCCCACCATTAGACATTTTTTTAAATTCCAGTTTGGTCATATGTGGAAATCAGTGGCTGTCAAGGACTAGTTGAATTGGAGAGCAAACCAACTTTACTCATACTTATGATTTACAGATTTTCCACATTGTTCCTGTAATCAGAAGTAAAAACCCCATTGTGTTTACAACCAAGAATAAGCCAAAAAATTTTTAAAGGACACTCTAAATCTAAATTATTTGCTTTTTTTTTTTTTTTGCTACCTTAAGGAAATAACAATACTCTTTATATTTTGTTGTATGTGTATTATAGTCAAAGAAGAACACTTTGCTTTAACAATGTAGATAGAAAATTATAAAAATACAGATAGTATGAGAGAGCTTTGAGAAAACATAAAATTTGCAAAGTAAGGTAAAGATTTTGTATTTAAGTGAGGAAAAAAGCAGAGTCGGAGGAAAGAGCTCAGCATCTGAGAGGCAACACCAGACTCCACACAAGTTTAGACTTGTGAACATTTTCGGAGGGCACAGTGAATGATGCCTTTTTTCCCTGCATGAATGTGAAACCTATTGAGAGACAGAGCGAGAGGAGTCAGGCACAGACCATTTTTATGAAGGTGTTACTGAAAAATATAGTCTTTGTGTGGGCAGTATTTCCTAACAATGATTCCTAAAATTATATGAGTGTACACACCCAGTTACAGTCAGTACTGAACAAACACAGACCCTCCCAGGTCTCTCTCTAAAATTAACAGCATGGATTAGTGATGGCAGAACCTCTAGTTTTTGGTGGTCCCTTGGCTGTCTGCGGGGAAACCCATAGGGAGACGTGTGGCAGGGAACTGGGACAATTTCCTTTCCTTAATTCATCAGTTACCTAACTCATTTCACCTCCTTATGTGGGAGAGACATAATTGGTGGGACAAGATGCCACAAATTAAAAAGAATCTCTTATAATGAGAGAAAAATATTGCATAGTCATCTTTCTCCCCTATTTTCAGTAGCCTTTATTGGAATATAGAGTTCTAAAGAAAAACAAAAGAAAACAAAACAACAACAACAACAAAAACAGTCTGCTGCTATATATCTTTTGGAGGTTGTAGTTGAGTTAGAAATGTGAAATAATGAAAAACTCACCATCATAAAGTAAAGAAAATAAAGAAAAATGAAACAAAAATCTGTATGTTCTAAAAGCTCCAAAGGAAGTCTGTTCTTCATATAAAAGAAAACGAGGTGATTGGTGGCTTCAGTCTTTGTTATAACAGGGCACAGCTCTGTGGTCTTACTCCAGCGAGGACAAGAGTTATGTTTCTCTTCACTGTACTGTTTACACTTAGTAGGAAACAGAATAATACTTATTGGATTAATGAGTGTACCCTGGGAATTTGGATATGCTGCTCTAAGGCTTTGAATCAGCAAAAATCATAATACATGTTAAATTAACTAAAATGTAATTATGTGTGCTCAGTGGAATGAAAAGGCACGTAGACTTCTATTTCTATTACTTTTACTTAATAAGTATTCATAAGGTCCTTGCCACATTCAAGGTTTACATTAAGCATTGAAAAGGATATCATTATGACCAAGACATAGTGCTCTGTTCCTCACAAAAGGACTTACTGAGTTCTAGGGATTTAGGAAAAGAATACAAGGATCAACTGGTGATAAGAAGGAAATGACCAAGAAAAGTATACAAAAGAAGATTCAAAACTAGAAAAAAGAAAGAGGGCATCTACTTATATGTTATCTATCTTTTGACATGGGGTTAGAATAAAAATGAGTCAATATATCTTTTTTCAAAAAGAGTAATTTATGCTATTTGTAAAATTGTCTATCAAAATGAATTAAAGTAGTTCAAAAAGTTGTGATTTAAGGACAATATACCACAGTGTTATAGCAAATAGAACACAATTCATATGCATTCTTCAAAGTATGAATAAAATCATGCTGCTTAACTGTAGCCGTACTCCTATTTTCAAGTGTGTGTTGTTAAACAAAAATTCCTTTAAAAGCATTACTCAGGTAGGAGTATATGATCTTTTATAGGTGATCTAATACTGGATGAAAAACTATCATTAAAATAACTTCTGTACAGTCATTTGACTTAAAAAATAAGTCCTCATATTCCCATAAGTATTGGAAAGCTCAACCATTATTGATGGCTCTGATGGTCATGAATGTTCTTCATGATACTAAATCTAAAGGATATCTTTAGTTTTTATGTTCCTATGTCTCAACAACATTTAACATTGTAGGCCAGGCGTCCCCAAACTTTTTACACAGGGGGCCAGTTCACTGTCCCTCAGACCGTTGGAGAGCCGCCACATGCTGTGCTCCTCTCACTGACCACGAATGAAAGAGGTGCCCCTTCCTGAAGTGCGGCGGGGGGCCGGATAAATGGCCTCAAGGTGCTGCACGCGGCCCGCAAGCCGTAGTCTGGGGACGCCTGTATGTAGGCCATCCCTGCATTACTGAAAAACTGTCTTTCCTTGATATTTTGACACCATACTCTTCTGTGCCTCTTTCTACCAGGCTAGTCATGGTGCCTTCATTGCCTTCTCATCTCCGTCCACCTTGTCTTTCCCCATTAGTGTTTTCAACCTTGGTTCTAGACCTGTTCTATTATCACCAACGGGCTTTCTCGCTAGAAAATCTTACCTATACTCATTACTTCAATGACAATCTGTACCCTTGATATCTCTTCTGACTTCATATGTAGTCACCGCTTGATATCCATGGGGGTTTGGTTCCAAGATGCCCAAGAATACTCTAGTATCTTATATAAAATGCTGCAGTATTTGCATATAGTCCACCTATATACTTTATATCAACTCTAGTCTTATTATAACAGCTATCCTCAACCTGTCTGGCACCAAGGACAAGTTCTATGGAAGATAACTTTTCCACAGATGGGAGTGGGGATGGTTTCAGGATGATTCAAGTGCATTACATTTATTGTGCACTTTATTTCTATTATTATTATGTTATGATACATAATTACATAATCATACAACTCACCATTAATCTGGTATCAGTGGGAGCCCTGAGCTTGTTTTCCTGCAACTAGATGGTCCTGTCTGTGGGTGATGGGAGACAGTGACACATCATTAGACATTAGATTCTCATAAGGAGTGTACAACTTAGATCCCTCATATGAGCAATTCACAATAGGGTTTGCGCTGCTTTGAGAATCTAATGCTGCTGTTGATCTGACAGGTGGTGGAGCTCAGGCAGTAATTCGAGCAATGGGGAGCAGCTGTAAATACAGATGAAGCTCCACTTACTGGCCTGCTGCTCACCTCCTGCTGTGCAGCCCATAGGGTCTGTGGCCTGGGATTGGGGTTCCTTGTCTTATGTTACCAAATTGTTACCAAATACAGTGTGTGCATATCAATTTGTTCACATGGATTCAACTTAGTAAATTGTGCCCAACAATTCAATTTTTTTTTTTTTTTTTTTTTTTTTTTTTTTTTTTTTTTTTTTGAGACAGAGTCTTGCTCTGTAGCCAGGCACCAGGCTGGAGTGCAGTGGTGCAATCTCGGCTCACTGCAATCTCCGCCTCCTGGGTTCAAGTGATTCTCCTGCCTCAGCCTCCCGAGTAGCTGGGACTACAGGAGCGCACCATCACTCCCAGCTAACTTTTGTACTTTTGAGTAGAGACGGGGTTTCACCATGTTGGTCAGGATGGTCTCGATATATTGACCTCGTGGGCTGACCGCCCACCTCAGCCTCCCAAAGTGCTGGGATTACAGGCGTAAACCACCGCCCTCAGCCTCAAGTTTTGCTTTTTATAAGTATGTGGAATGTTTTTGCACCCAATACTATGTTTTTGATCCACAGTTGGTTGAATTGACGAATGCAAAACTCATGGATACAGACGGCCAACTGTATGTATAGTCACCTGCATAATTGAAATATCATTTGTAAATTCGAAACTAATCTCAAATCCAACATGTCAAAATTACATGCCGAGTATTCCACACTAACCTGATTTTCTTCTAGTTGTTTCTATCTCAGTGAATGGACATTCCATATACATGGATTCATAAGTTAAAAAACCTAGAAGTCATACATACTAGTTCCTCTGGATTATCTGTGAAATGAGATCAATTAATAAGACCTGATTCTCCCCAAAGGAGCACACAATTAAAAGTTCTTATTTAAAAAGTTAACAAAAGTAAGGGTAAAACAAGATATAACTGGAGAAATGGCTGTATACTGAAAGTTGGTGAGAACGACAGAAAAGCTTTTCCCTGATTATTATTCAATTCTTTTATAAACATTTGTAACAAAGGATAGACAGAGTCAAACATATGTGGCTCTGTGAAAGAGAACTATCTCCCCAACTACATTTAGGGTTTCTCTGAAAAAGTGGCATAGTATTTCTTGGGATGTGCCTTTAAAAAGAGACATTGTTTCTCTCAATGCCAATGGATAGGTCTGCTTTGAATCATTGCTTATTATCAAAAATGCATTTGGACGTTAGTGTTTAGAATGCTCTTCTAACTTCCGCCTGTTCCCCAAATAGGGTGGGTGTACTAGCTCTAGGAACAAATTAAAAGGTTTGAGCTTGTTTGTGTTCTTTTCCAGAGAACAGGCTTCTGAAAAAGATACATTTTCAATTCTTTGTAAACCACAAGATAATGCATCTGGAGTAACTATTCTGCTACTTTTAGAATTAGCTGGGCAAGCCTTGTTGGTGCCTTAAGAGATTTTTAATTATATAGTTTATTGCAGTAATTGCTTTATTTTATAGAGCACTTACTTCCTGTAAGTGCACTTTGTGTATGTGGCAACTGTTGTTCCTTTAATTATAAGGTTAAATATCATATAATTACAGGGTAAATACACAGTTACTTCTGCCTTGTATGCCAAAGTGCTTAGGTAACTTAGTATTTGTAACGAAGGAGCCAAATGGTACTTAGGAGTCTATCTTTTGATTCTCATATAAAATACAGTTCAGTACAAATTTTACCATGTACTATAAATATATATATATATATATATATATATATATATACACATATATCACTTGCAAGTGGCAGACCAAAGTACACTTTTATGAAATAAGTTACATTTACAGTGGGAACTGACGTCATTGGCTTTTAAAAATGCATACTTCAGGAAAACTTACTTCCCTAATTATCAAGATAAACATTTATTATGGTGCATTTTATTCAGCGTTTCCCAGTTTCAAGCTTTATATTTTGTTGTTGCTATCAACTCTTAGCTTAACTCTAATACATTTATGTGAAAAGTAGAATCAAATAAAGCCACAATTTAGAGTATATTCAAATACTAGTAAGTTTCCAGATGAAAACAATAAAATTGAAAACAATATTCATGTTTCTTTGTTTCTTTAACTATTACTATAATTATTAAAGATTTTTTGTGATTTTTATATGTAGAAAAAATTTTAACTTTGTATTGACTTCTGTAATGATTCTAGAATTTAAAAGATCTTTACAAATGATGTATACTTTAATATTTTCTCCTTACTCATTCCTAATAACAAAATAAATGTGATACATTAATCAATTCATTCTATAGACATTTATTCGGTGCATACTATATTCTAGGCACATAATATGGTGTATTCAATATGCTTATTATTTAGTATAAGAAGTAAACAGATAAACTAATAATTCTAATTAATGTTAAAAGTTCCCTAATATTGCCATATAGAAGGTTCAGATGTCACATGGAGGAAAGAGTCATCAGCTATAATGAGGACAGAAGAAAGAGGGTACAAGATAGAAAATAATTATATCTTATAAGGTGACAATATGTCCTCCAAATGGGCAAGATGGATTTTCAAAGATGATGTGTACTTGCCTGCAATCTCAGAAATTACAACAGTGACCATTGCCGATTTAAACAAACTAGAAAAAGAAATAATTCCATTTTGTAGCAGGTCAAATAGTCACATGATTTTATTAAGCCAAAGATTCTAATAGTTTAGAACCTGATTATTTGTAAATGATAAAATTATTAAATGGCAAAGATAATGGAAAGTAAGATGTTCTGTAGATCAAAGACGGAGATCCTAATAGAAGTAGAATGAATTGTTCAGGATTGGTAATTAAAGGATGTGAATGTGTGGAACTGCTTATGGTTGAGGGAACTTCTTGCCATAGAGCACAGACCACAGAAAGATAACCATATCACATTACTCTTCAACGTGTATATGAATCCACTGCTTCCAAATAAAGAAGAGCCACCACTGCAGCAAACTAGGTTCACTGTTGACTTGATGTTGAGTAAAGAATTGCACTGTAGAGCCAGGCATAGTGGCTCATGCCTCTAATCCCAGCACTCCGGGAGGCTGAGGTGGGTGGATTATGAGGTCAGGAGTTGAAGACCAGCATGGCTAATATGGTGAAACCCCATCTCTACTAAAAATACAAAAAATTAGCCCGATGTTGTGGCATGCACCTGTAGTCCCAGCTGTTTGGGCAACTGAGACAGGAAAACCACTTGAACCCAGGAGACAGAGGTTGCAGTGAGCCAAGCACAGCACTCCAGCCTGGGTGACAGAAGTTCTGTCAAAAAAAAAAAAAAAAAAAAAAAAAAAAAAAAAAAAAATTGCAGTATAACTGTTGTACAGTTTAATGCATTGCCTAATATCTATGTTTAGTCTTCTTTTGCTTCTCAGGCTAATTGCTTCCTTTCCAGATCCATACTAAATTTGAGGCATTAATGTTAACAGGTAATTTATTCAGAAATCTGGCCTCTTGGACTACTACTCTGTAGTTGTTATTGTTACTCTTTTTAAGTCATTCCCACAAGAGGAGGATCCTCCAGTGTAGATAAGTATAGGAATAAATCTATTGAAACAAAATGGTCAGAAGAAATGCTTTAAGCAGTTTTTGAATGATGTCCCAACATGTTGTATATAGGAAGGGTTACTAGAAAACAAATGTTGTGGGATGCTCATCTTGATGCTCAGCATTTCCACGAAAAGAAAAGATGGCAAGTGAAAGCTACTCTACAAAAAGATCATGTTAGTATACACTAGAGGGACTTTGTCTTTGCCCAACATTGAGGAAACACTTTTGAGTCATATTTTTCTAGAAAATATTAGTTCAGGTACAACTAAGCATATCTTCTGGCATAAAAAACTGTTTTACAAAATCCTCTCATGTCTTAATATTGTAAACATGAGTTACTTCAAAAAATGATTATACTTTTATTTAAATTACCATAAGGATCACTTTTTCTTACATAAACCACAAAATGTAAAATGAGTTGAGAAATGGTTAAGAATAAAAGATAAATTAACTTTTCAATAAAGAAAAAGACATATGAACTTGTACTTACCAACATTTCAAAACTAAGCAATATGCCTTTATGCACATATCAGCTTAAGATTCATTTCATGCTCAGTTTTACTGAGGAAATAAAATACTATAAAAGAAAGAAAAACAGAGATAACATGACAATTTCTGTAGTAAACATGTTAATTGGAAATCAAAGTACATTTCTCTTGACTTTCTGTGTAATAGGACTGTCTGTTAAAAATAAGTTACAGTCTCTGCAGATCTGATTTATCAAATGGTAACTTCTGTAGTTTTATTCAGTTTTATTTTATTTTAAATAAAGTTGATTTTGTATTAAATAATCTCTTAAACAATTGTGTAAGATTGAGGTTATGACTTGGATCTGACATGTTTCCCGTAGTAAAACTACTTTGAATAATACTTTGATAACCAATGCACAAATATATACACATACACATGCACACACACTATTAGAAAAACACCTTGTTCTGGTTAAGGATGGTTCACAAACTGGTTAAGGATGGTTCACAAATCTTTACACTTTCCATGTGTCCAAGTGACTTCTATAGATGGCATAATCACAATAGCCTACATTTTATCATTGACTAGGAATTATGTTTGGATATAGCCTGGCCCTTAACCAGATATAAAATAATGTCTATTGTATTTTTCTGTCAACTGTATATTCCCATATTGTTGCTGGTTTCAACTGTGCTAGTGACAACAATATTTAATTTTAAGAACAATGGGTAACTACATGTTTTGCGTGATGAAATCTAAGCATCTGACACAATGTTTTCCCAGTATATTTTGCACATATGAATTCTATGTCTTTAAACACTGTGTTTGGTTGCTAACATAAAGGAGTTCGAAGATCAGAGATTTTTGGGGGGCAAATGTCAACACTGTCTAGATGTTTTTCATATGTTTGCCGTGTTACTAACGTTAGTTACCCATAACACTGATGTGAGGAATAGTCCTGAAAGATATACTCTAATCACATATTTAGTTTTCATGTTCACATTATTCCATATCAAATCTCGTAATAACTCATTTTCAGAGTATATAAATATACAAGAATAATTTTTTTCTTGGAAAATTAAATTTAAAAAAAAACGTGGAATTAGGCAAACATATAAGTTACAGGTTTTTTTCCTCCTAAAGCAAAGTAACTCAGAACAACACAAAGATTTCATTTTACTTCTCCCAAATGTTTAAGTCCTAATTATGCCACGGAGGAGATACATATTAAGAGCTTGTTTGCCTTGAACATCTTTCTTTAATTTGCTAACCTCTTCTTTAACACAGAACTTGTGTATCCAGCCAAGGACCATACCAGTCATGAAAATGCAGCAAACAAATGGGGCTGAAGCAACCCAGAGGAACATCAATCAACCTAACACATGTCATGTTGATGATAAATACCAAACACTGGAAATCCTGAGTCCACAAATCCAGAGGGCTTCCTGTATTTCATATAGTCATTCTTGTTGCACTGGCCTTTTCATCTGAATTAACTAGGCAAATGTGAACTTAGCCTCAATAATTTTGTATGAAGTTCACAACAGGAAAATATCCTCATCTCATAGACACATTCCCATGGGTACATGCATATTCCTTAAAGAATTTCCAAACTTTTATACGTAAGAACTAAACTGGATGTATGCATTTCTCTACTTTATGGTAGTACATGTAGCAAAAAGATTATACAAGCAGCACCTGATATAAATAGCATTTTTTCTCTTTTCTATTCCTTGTGCGGACATTATTCTTGCCCTCAATATTCTTCCAAGCAACAAATGAACATTTTCTGAAACACTAGGACTTTTTGTGTAGTAAACCTGGTGAGAAAATTCATCAGTTTTAGAATATATGAAGCTACATTTGCTGTGATGTGAAGGAAATTCCTCTGTTAAATACTTGCTAAACTCTTAGGAGAGCTAGTTGGTGCAGGGCGGTAAAAGGAATATAAATTAAAAAAAAAATAGTCTCTCCTTCAAATAACCCAATCTAGTGGATGAAATAGAAACTAATGTATCACCAGCACCTATGACAATAGCTACCTCATTGTCTCCTTTTATTATATATTTGAATAAGTAGACTCATAGTTTGACAAGATTAAGATACAAATACATATGGGGCAAAAGAACAGAGATGTGGAAGAGCAACCCGAATTCGGTGATGTCTTAAGTTAGGCTGGAGATGTGGAATGTCTTGCACAAGGTACATAGTATTAAGTCCCAAAACTAATATATGTGATGTCTGTTTCTAGAACTTACTATTTTGCAACTTTATTATACTGTATGATCTAGTCAAAGTGGGGATAAGGGCCTATAGGCAGGACTTAATGGAGCTGAATTGTCCAGATCAACGTCCTTGGGTCTGCTAGCCCCATGTGTTGCTATCTGGTGAGGTTTACTTGTTTACTATTGAGCAGACTTGACTCAGGCCTGTGCCTCCATGTCTTCTTACTGCATCTTTGGTGCAGTGTTTGCAGTGTACCTCTGCAATGCTGAGTGTCATAGTCTGAATGGCTTTCGTCCCCTCAAAAATGTGTGTGTAGGAAACTTGATCACCAATGCAACAGTGTTGAGAATAAGGCCTTTAGGGCCTGGAGCCCTCATAAATGAATTAATGCTGCTACTCAAGGGCTTGTGGGACTGGATTGACTCTCCTTTTGCAGTTCTGCTATGTGAGGATACAGTGTTTTTCCTTTCATGCCCTTTCACCTTCCGCCAGGTGGGAAGGCAGAGAGAAAGTTCACATCAGATGTCAGCACCTTGATCTTGGACTTTCCAGCTTCTTGAATTATGAAAGAATAAATTTTTGATCTTTGTAAATTACCCTTTCTCAGGTATTTTGTTTAGCAACACAAATGGACTAAACAGTTTTGAAAACACCAAACAAAAAATTCCCCAAATAGTAAAACTGTCAAACAGAATGAGAGTACTGAAATAGGCATACATATATAATTTTGTGGTGAGAAAAGATGATAAAATGTTAAAGGAAGAAATTGTGCATTTAAATACTAATTTGGTTATATTTTAATATATTTCCATATGAAACAGAAAGAAAAATCATATTCCAAACATGTTGAAATTACACATTGAAAAATTACAAATTTAAAACAGATTTAAAAATCCAGACATAAAGTTAACATTCTTAAACTAATGATCAAAACAAAAAATGAATGATGCAGAGGATATAAAATAGCCAATAACATATTAATAAACATACTGATTCAGAAAGACATTCAGTTTTCAAGAATATATCATGTCTTGTTCAGCAATTACAAATGACTACACTCGTGTTGTCTTGGAACATGAGACTGACTTGGAGCAAGTCAATTCATCAGAATCCATAAAACTGTTCTCCGAATAGATAGATAGATGATAGATAGATAGATAGATAGATAGATAGATAGATAGATAGATAGATGATAGATAGATAGTTGCACATACATATATAAAATCCTGAAAATTCTGCAATTCACATCTTAATAACTTATTAGAAAATGAAACTAAAATATTAGGATGAGTACTTAAACAAATATAGTTTGTTGGATCACTTAATAAATAAACTGGTATCGGAAGGTCCTTGAGTAGAGAGTGATTGAAACAATTGTGTTTCATTTATGTTTTGAAATCTTAGAGATTAATAAAAATGATTTTGAAGAAACACATTTATTGATTTGAGAAACGTTTACAATATGTTGTTAAGTAAAAAAGCATACTGTAAACATTATTGTCTAAAATATAAGTAAAAAATCTGAAAATATATAAATTAATGTGTAATTTTTGTATAATGACTCATTTTCTCAGTGTTGTATATTGAAATTATTGTCTATGACTATTTCTTATGCATTTCAAATTTTAATTTAAAAGTAAAATAGATAAAAAAATTGTCACTATGCTAATCAAATAAATTAAGAAGGCAAACGAAAGCCACATAAGTATTCTGTGTACTAAATATTGCTACCAGTAGCTACTGAGCAGTCATTTCCCAAAGCAGTAGTATGAAAACATCCTACAAATTTACAGGAAATGAGAATGTGTTCCATCATTAATATCACTGAGTTAAGCTAAAAAGTCAGATAAGGCCATAAGGTCACATGGAGATTTTAATGGAGCATATGTTTGATTCAATAGAAATGTTACAGACAAAACATTTACATCAATGAACTACACATGAATTAAAGATAAGTGAATCAAAAGACTTAATGTACTGTTTTGGAGTCACAGAATCTGTATAATTGTTAAATGTTTCATTAATTTACCAAATGGTTCCTACTTTATGTCTATTTCTATTTGCCAATTAGAGATAGTACAATATATAATCAGTCTGTGTATCATACAAAATGTTAATACTTAGAGATCTTTTGAAGAAAGTATAATGTTTTTCAATGGAAAGCATATTTAACAAAAGAAAGGTTTATTACTACAGATAATTTTTGAGATGGTATTAAATTTTGAATGCAACCATTCTTCTAATATCAATAGTAGTACACAAAATACAGCATTATATAATTAAAATGTTTTAACATGTTATTTCATTTGAAATTCACACTATGTGAAATAGATAAGTAAAATCTCTTTACCTAGTGGCAGAATATTGAAGCCCAGAAACACTAAAATGTGAGATATATTTCCCTGCTGGTCAGAAAAAAAGTGGTCAGTTATTGGTGTCTGTCTTTAAAGAGCTAGAGACATATCTTCATAATGAATAGGCATATGAAGAAATAATATTATTTCATATGAGCATCAGTTGAGAAAACTTAAAATCTAGCTTGCAGGAGAGACATTGCTGAATATAGATGAGAACTGGGTTCAAATGTTACCATGCTGGCTTGGGTAACGGGATCTCAGACATGTTGGTTGTGTTTTGAATCCAAAGAAATGTAGGTTTATAGCTTGGTTCTGCTACTCTGTGATAATGAGAGCTGAAGAGTCTTGAGTTCTTCATCTTTAAAATGAGTATATTGATACTTACCTCCGTCTTAATGGGTAAAATGTAGATTTGTTTCTGAATATGAGAAAGGATTACAGAAAGTCCCTCATTTAGATGAGAGAATCTTTTGAAAACAGTATCAGCCAATTTGCAAAAATCAAACTCATCAGCCATATTGTGGGGATAATTTTTTTTTTTTTTAATTTCAGTCATTGGGAAAATGCCCTCTATGTACTATATACTCCAACATTTAGTTAATATTAACATCATTTTGTTGCTTTTGATGTCCTATGAAGCCACCGCATCCTTGATTGTTGAGTTAGATTTTGATAAATTGGTTATTGCTTCAAAGCAGTTTCTTAGGTTAAGAGTCAAACTGGCCAGGCGCGGTGGCTCACGCCTGTAATCCCAGCATTTTGGGAGGCTGAGGCAGTCAGATCACGAGGTCAGGAATTCGAAACCAGCCTGGCCAATATGATGAAACCCCATCTCTGCTGAAAACACAAAAATTAGGTGGGTGTGGTGGCACGCGCCTCCAATCC
Organism: Saimiri boliviensis; assembly: GCF_048565385.1. Lineage (NCBI taxonomy): Eukaryota > Metazoa > Chordata > Mammalia > Primates > Cebidae > Saimiri > Saimiri boliviensis. The sequence goes on along the minus strand of NC_133463.1, from coordinate 49,027,762 downwards.
TAGCCACCCCCGAGGTGGGGGCAGGAGAATCGTTTGAACCAGTGAGTTGGAGGTTGCAGTGAGCCATGCATGATCACATAATTGCATTCCACTCCAGCCTAGGCAATAGAGCAAGACTCCATCTCCAAAAAAAAAAAAAAAAAAAAAAAAAAGAGTCAAACACATGATAAGTTCTTCTCACATGGCTGATCATCTTCTGGATGCCTGAGTTTGAGAACAAGTATTAAGTGCTCTAGGTAATTTAAAATGTTCACCTTCATGTCCAACTCTTTCATACTGTTTTTCTCAATACGTTTTGAGAAACATGTTTTCTTCCTTTTTGAGGAAGAAATGTCGTGGAGCTGCAGTCTCTGAATTTCTAAGAACTGGTGGGGATTCTTCAGTGGCCCTGTATGTAACTCTACAGTGTTTAATGGCAACTTTAGTTTCACAAAATTTAATTCTAGATATCACTAAGACTCCAGCTCTGCATGGGTAAACTCAAAATCTTTGGAAGCACCAAAAGACTCCTAACCTAGTGGTGGCACTCAGAGCCTCTAGAACGAATTATTTACATAATCCCAGAGCATAAATATTGAGGAAACGTTCGCTATTAATAAGCTGGCCACCATAGTATACTGTGAACACAATGCTCCTCGAAAACCTTGAGGGCAACAGAGTTTTGAACATCTGTTTCAGGATTCTGTTGGTTGAGATTTGATGCCCTCTCAAGTTAATCCTTAAGAGCTCTGAATACTTGTTGGGAAGTTGTCTGACTCGTAGAAATCCTACTGAGAGTAGCTTTCAAAGCCTTAGTTGGTTCAGGTTAGGTCAACGTTGCACTGAATTTATATCTTTGGCATTATATAAAGGAGAAGCAGCCCAGTTTCCTAATTAAAACATTAAAATGAACAATATTAGGAAGGAAAGGGAAGAAACTAGAAAAGAATGAGAAATGTGGCAGACACCGAATTCAGTTACAGTGAAGTTCTCAAATCCTGGAGTGCTTGAGTTGAAAACGATAGGAGGCCAGGAGGTCTGTGGAATAGGTTCCTTGGGTTTACATAGCTTAGAACTGTTAGTTGGTTACATAAGCCAAACTGCATATATGACATAATCCTCAGTACTAAAATTTTGTTTGTTATAGTATCTAAAAATATAAAAAATAGAAAGACATGTAAAGAGAGAGATAAAACAAATGACAAATATTATTCAAAGCATTTCTGTTTTAAATTTAGATATAGTCATTCTTTAATTTGTAAATCAATTCATTGTTTGGAATGCAAAGTGTTTTCCCCAGGAAGACTCTTTAAAATTATTTTCGCATTCTACAACAGACAACAAATATCTATAACCCAAAATACAACTGTAGAGTCTTATTGAAAGTGTCATTTTATATCACTATGGAAAAGGCTCTTGATATTTACCTCAACTCTTGATAAAAGAAAAATTTACATTTATTAAGCCATAAATCAAAGATAATTCCTTTAAAAGATAAAGGTTATCTATCTGAACTCAATAGTGAAATAATCATTACAATGAAATTTGGCATTCTCACTTATAATTGAAACTAGTTGAGGATGCCTGATGTTGGTATTCTAGAAGTTTTAGGCACTGCAATCAGAAAGAAAATAAATTTAAAATATAATAATTTAATAGGTGGAGGCAAATTTTATTTGTATATAATATCAGGAACATCCTAGAGAATGAATTGATAAATTCTTAGAAATACTAACTTCTTAACAGTAGATTGAAAACAAACATACAAAATCCACTTTTCTATACAATGGAAAGAATCACTTGGAAAATATAATAGGTATATATAACAATCACAATAGCAACACAAATATAAAATTATTGACACTAAATATGCCTTGAGAATCTATATAAAAACTATAAAATTTTACTGAGTACAATGAACACATACAAAACTTTGCTTTATGAATATAAATTATCTCAGTTAATTTATGTAAGCTTATGTAATTTTAATCAAAATTCTAAATAAATTTTTAAGTAGTACGATGACAATTAGGCAAGTAATTCCAAATTATATTTGGAGTAATTAACAATAAAATATAGCCTGTAGATTTGTATGAATAAATGATGAGAGAAGACATTCAAGCAGAGAGATAGCAGAAAATTCAGTGCATAAAGTCAATTCTTTAACAATAATGCTGAAACAAGGGGACATCCGTATAGAAAAAATGAGCTTCAACCTATACCTCACATTGCATGTAAAATTTAACCTAAAATAGATCAATATGTAAAAATATACAAAATTTGGGGGGAAAAACATAGGAGAAAATTTTTGTGACTTTAAGTTAGCAAATTGTTCTTAACTATAACATCAGAAACATAACCTATAAATGAAAAAATTGATAAAATTTACTTTATTAAAATCTTGTGCTCTGCAAAGAATATTATTATAAGAGAATTAAAAACAATATTTTCTCCCAAGACTGTTTTAAACAGGCCAAGAACTTATACCTCAAATGTTTAAAAAAAACTCAAATCAAAAAACTAAAAAATAACTAAATTTGTAAAAATGGTTAGAAGATTGGAACAGATTCTTCCCCAAAGAAGATATATGAATAGCAAATGAGCAAAGAAGAAGAAACTGTACACCATTAATCATTAGGGAAATGCAAGTTAAACATACAAAGGGCAGCATAAGGAAATTCTTTGAAACAGAATTGTTCTCTTTCTGGCTTGTGATGATGGCTTCCAGATATGTATGTCTATGTCTCACAGAACTGTACAACCAAAGCATGAATTTATTTTACTCGTTTTAAAGTTTTAATGATAATAAATGAATTAAAAATTAAATTCCATCCAAAATATTGTTGCACAGAAATAAACAAATTATTTGAAGAAGGTAACCTCTAGAAACAGACCTAAATATCCATCAGAATTAAATACATAATAAGGAGAAAATTTCAAATAAGTGGGAAAATATGGATGAATGGTTGAATGAATGATGTTGAGAGAATTGACTTGCAATGTGGGAAAATATCTCATACCTAATATAAAAATGAATTCCATCTAAATTTGATTTTTAAGCCAAAAAATAATTATAGGAGAATATCTTATATTATTATGAAAGAAAATTACTTTTCAATCACGGCACCAAAGGTGTAACTCATATAGTAAAATATATTTGAATACACATAAATAGACAAATGATAAGCAGGAAAAAAGGTATCAGCACGTAGACAACATTAGTTTTCATTGTCAGAATAGAACTTGTTAGCCTTCTTTTGGGAAACAGTATCTTTTTTTTTTATTCAAAATATATCCCTACCCAACTGTTAGCCTTAATGTTTTAGGGCATGCAGACATCACTACTTCTTTTCTAGCAAATTGGCAGTAATTCTCAACAATGATTCTGGATTATCAGGAAAAAAAAATGAATTCTTTCACCTAGAATAAATAAGCTGCTAGAAAGTACCTAAGGCTACTGTTACCTTAAAACCTCATGAGACCACGTAGGGAGATTATGAATGAGGTTGCCAACTAGAGGTGGAAAAACAGTGTCTGGGCTGTCATTTGATGCCTGGATACACATGTATTTGATATTCACTCTGGAATTATCAGTTGTATAGACCAATATATCCTTTGTCTTACTGAAGTCTATTTTGAGTTATATTTCATTTAATTTGCAATTGAAAAATAATCACTAACATACTCAGATATAAAAGACAAAGGATGAATATGCATTTAAATAAGTATTTCTGAGTGAATTAGGAAATAACAGGTACCTTAAGAGAAAATGAGCAAAAGACATATTGAAGGGTAATTCAATCAAGTGCAGTCAATCTAGTAAAATATACAAAAATAAATTAACATTTTATAATCTGTGATTTTTTTCATTGCTTTGAGCCTTTAATATTAATAAAAATAAAAAAGAATGTTTAAGTGAAGAAATGGAGTTTATTTAGGAAAACAGCATATACTATATTGGAGGATATGCAGATTAATATGTCCTTCTTCAAGTATAGTTTCTCAGCACATACTAAAATCTAACATGTCCATAGAATTTATCCAAAGGAAATAAGTGCTTATGCATGTAAAAATGTATATACAAATGTAATTGTCACAGAGAGCATAATAATAAAATATTTGAAGTACATTTTTTGCAGTATAAGTTCTAATGGAAAGAAGAAAAATAAATATAATGCCTACTTAAATGTATGTTTTAGGAACAACACATCTGGCCTATCAAATATTATTTGCCTCCTTCTCGCTCCTAAAACTCAAATATCATTTAGCCTGCTAAAACTCCCACTAAGGGCTTCATTTTTGCATCTTAAGTGTATCAAATGATAGTAAGATATTCAACCTTTTACAGTAAACATCAAAATTCTACCCTTTGCACATTATTATATTACTACAAAAGACATGTCAATAATTGTTTTTTAAAGAATTTGTGCTCTTTACTCAAGGTGTTTGGAGTTAAGCTGATTGTGATTGACACAGCCACGTACAGTCCAGTCAATCCTCATTCACATCAGTTACGTTCTGTAGTCAGCAGGAACACTGACTTAGTGAATACTGAACCACTGCTCCTAGGGGAAATATAGAGATAGGTTCCTGCAAGCCTCTGGTCATAACATATTCATCAAGCAATCAATACATAGCCCAGTTTTATGTGTGTTTCTGAGGAAGAACATCTCATTAATATATATTGCTAATTCATTGACATTAAACATTTGGTCAATACCATAATAACTCATGCTTGAGCCAAACTTACATAACACATTTATTTTCTTCATAAGGCACATCACAGGATTGTGTTTAGGAACAACAAACAGCACCTCAGTACTATGCTTGGGGCCATTTTAAACTGTGAAATCACCAAGAAAAAGCACAGAACTGAAAAACATGACATTAAATAGACAGTACAAAGGACACTTGCTTACAGTATGAGAGCTGATACAAGAAGGCCAAGCATGGCATTATTTGACCTTATGTGGGAATATGCACATTGGGCCACTAAAATTTGTTCCTGCTCTGAGCATGTCTACAAACGACCCCTGGAGTACTCAGTGTATTGATTTGGCCTGACAAATTTTCACAAGTCAGTTAATTCACAAATATGGTATCCCTGAACAATGTGAACCAACTGTATATTTAATTTAAATGCTTTTGATGACACAGCAGGGATAACAGGTAACTTCTAAGTTTCACCATGTAGTTCATGCAAATAGAGCCATGGTATTAACTAATCAAACCCAGACTCTGCTGGAACCTGGATACCTGCATGCCCAGATTGTAAGTGGACACGTTTAGAGTGGGCAGGCACAAGTTCACATTTGGAATAAGCAAATTAATGTATCTACAATATAATTACAACAGGGCAAAAAGACCATCTGGACACACTTAAAGTCACTAGCTTTTATGACAATTTCTTTCAAAGCAGAAATAATGTTTACCATTGATTTAAAACAAGACCTGGATTTGATTTCTCTTCTTTGATTTACAAACAGAGCAATGATGGCCAAACATATAACTTGTATCTGATTGAATGTATGTAAAATCTGAAATAATAGTAAATATTGAAAGATAAAATAATATAATGTATAGGAGAGGTAGTTTTAAAGTACTATACAAGTAGAATATACCATCATTATTAATAAAGCAATGAATTTATTTATACAAGTATACCCATTTTATTATGCTTCATTTCTTTGCAGATACTGCATTTTTTTACAAATTGAAGGTTTCTGGCCAACTTGCCTCTAGCAAGTCCATTGCCACCATTTTTTCAACAGTATGTGCTCACTTCATTTCTCTCTGTTACATTTTGGTAATTCTTGCAATATTTCAAACTTTTTCATTATTACTGTACCTGTTATAGTGATCATCTGTTATAGAGAGCATCTTTGATGTTATTATTGTAATTATTTTGGGGCACTACAAACTGTGCCCATATAAGACAGTGTACTTAATCAATCCGTGTTGTGTGTATTTGACTGCTCCACTGACAGGCCATTCCCCAAACTATCTTTCTCTCTCTAGGCCTCTCTGTTCCCTGAGACAAAATAATATTAAAATTAGGCCAATTAATGAACCTATCATGACCTCTAAGTGTTCAAGTAAAAGGAAGAATTTCACATCTCTTTAAATAAAAACCAGAAATGATAAAGCTTAATGAAGGAGGCATGTTAAGAGCCAAAATTGACCAAAAGCTGGGCCTCTTGTACTAAAGAGTTAGCTAAGCTGTAATGTGAAGGAAAAGTTCTTGAAGGAAATTAAAATTGCCAATTCAGCAAACATGCAAATGGATAATGATAAAAAAGTGCAACAGCCTTATTGTTGATACAGGGAACAATTTAGTGATCTGAATGGATCAAAGAAGCCACAACATTCTCTCAAGCCAAGGCCTAATTCAGAGCAAATACTCTAACACTTTTCAATTCTGCAAAGGATGAGAGAGGTGAGAAAACTACAGAAAATTGGAAGCTAGTAGAGGCTGATTCGTTAGGTTTAAGGAAAGAAGCCTGTAACATAACACAACACAACATAACATAATGCAACATAACATAAAGTAACACAGAAAGTGCTGATTTAGCAGCTGTAGCAAGTTATCCAAATGACCTTACTAAGATAATTTATGAAGGCGACTACACTACACAACAAATTTTTGGTGTAAGATGAGACATCCTTCTATTGGAAAAAGATGCCACCTATGATTTTAGTAGCTATAAAGGAGAAGTCAATATCTGACTTGAATGCTTCAAAGGACAGACTGACTCTTGTTAGGGACTAAGGTAGCTGGGGACTTTCAGCTGAAGCCAGTGTTCATTTGCCATTTCCCAAGGATTATGCTAAATCTACTCTACCTGTACTCTATAAAGGAATCAACAAAGACTGGACAACAACACATCTGTATACAGTGTGGTTTAGTCCATATTTTAAGCACACACTTGACACGACTTCTCTGGGAAAAAAAAGATTCCTTTCAAAATATTACTTTTCTTAACAATTCACATGGTCACCCAGGAGCTCTGACATGTGCATGGAAATTAGTGTTGTTTTCATGTTTGCTAACACAGCATCCAATCTGCAGCCTAAGAGTTAGGAAGTAATTTTTACTTTCAAGTTTTATTATTCAAGAAATTTCTCTGATGTATCTTGGCAAAATCAACTGAAAACCTTCTAGAAAAACTCACTTCTCTTCTTTTGAGAGGCATGCAGATGGAGTTTCGGTCTGTCACCCAGGCTGGAGTGTAGTGGTGCAATCTCAGCTCACTACAACTTCTGCCTTCTGAGTTCAAGCAATCCTCCTGTCTCAGTCTACCAAGTAGCTGGGAATACAGGTGTGCACCCCCACATCTGGCTCATTTTTTGTATTTTTAGTAGAGATGGGATTTTGCTATGTTAGCCAGGCTGGTCTTGAGCTCTTGACCTCAAGTGATCCACCTGCTTCAGCCTCCCAAAGTGCTGGGATTATAGGTGTGAGCCACCAAGCCCAGTCACACTTTCCTAAAGGCCATTAAGAACACTTAGGATTCACGAGAGGAAGTCAAATATCAACATTAGCAGGAGTTTGGAAGAAGTTGGCTTTGGCCCTTGTGGATGACTTTGAGGGATTCAAGACTTCGATGGAGGAAGTTACTGAAGATGTAGTGAAAACAAGAGAACTGTTATAGAATTAGAAGTGAGACCTAAAGATATGTGATTGAATCATTTCAATCTCATATGAAGACTTGAGTGAAGAAGCAGTTACTTCTTATGGATGAGGAAAGAAAGTGGTTTCTTGAAATGGAGTTTACTCCTGGTAAAGATTCTATGAACATTTTTGAAATGACAGCAAAGAGTTTAAAATAGTCCCATAAATTTCGTTTACAAGGCAGTAGCAGAGTTTGCGAAGATTGACTCCAATTTTTAAAATTTTGCTGTGGGTAAAACGTTATCAAACACCACATGCTACAGAAAAAACTTTTGCAAAAGGAAAGAGTCAATCAATGTGACCAAATTATTGTTGTATTATTTTAAGAAATTGCCACAGTCACCTCAATCTTCAGCAACCAACACCCTAATCAGTCAGCCACCAACATGGAGACAAGATCTTCTGCCAGCAAAAGGATTACTATTCACTGAAGGCTCAGATTGTTAGCATTTTTTAGCAAAACAGTATTTTTAAATTAAGGTGTGTACATTGCTTTTTTTAGACAAAAGCCTATTGCACATTTTTAGACTACAGTGTAAGTAGTATATTATATGCATCTCCTGAGGCATACCTTGGAGACATTGCAGATTTAGTAGCAAACAACCACACAAAAGCAAATATCACAATAAAGCAGGTCATGCAAATGCATTGCTTTCTCGGTGCATAAAAAAGTTATGTTTATACTATACCATAGTTCATTAAGTGTATAATAGGACACACACACACAAAAATTACTTTTTTTACTAAAATTAATTTTTTTCTGTGGATCCTATATTTTTATTTGTTAAATATGGCAAACATAAGTTAGGCACAATAAAAAAATTTTTTTATTGAGACTATTAGATCGATTGGGTCATTCATTGCGTTTTGATTCTTTAGATTTTAATCACAAAACTGTGGGCATTAAGAATATCTTCTAGGATTGCTGCGAGAATTAGATGAGATTATTAATATAACTCACTAAGCATAGTGTTTGTCCCATGGTGTAATTTCAAAAATGAAAACTAATTCTTAGTAAACTAAATGCTAAATTTATTGAAACTTAAAATAAATACGTTGAGTAAAGAAATAATACATCAATGTAAACTAACGGTTTCCTGAAAACGTTTGAAGTGATTGAATTTTAAGTATGGCTGGTTTAGGAAAAGAGAGAAGCAAAGAAAACTTTTATTTGATCCAGCTGTGGTGTAGGTAGCATGGCAAATTTATAGACTAATCACTGGATCTGGAAGAGCCAAAGAGAAGACATTTTGGCAGGTTTGCTGAGATAAAACCGTAAAATAACTTTGCAAGGGTAATGAAAAGGCAGATAATAAAGCACAGTGAAAGGCAGGCAGAAGAATTTGGATTTAATGTGGTACATAAGAGGAAGCCCTTTTCAATTTTTGACCAAGGAAGTGAAATGATCAAATTGGCCCCTTATAAAAATTAACCTGTCAAAAGTATGCAAGATGAATTGGAAGAAAGAAAAATTTATCAAAGAGATTAGTTATGATATTATAGTGATCTAGCTATGAAGCAATAAGGACCTAGATTAGTTGGTGGCATTAGAAGGGTGGAGGAGCATGCAAATCAGAAAGATGTGTGCGAAGGAGAAATGCCGGAACCTGAGGAAGGGAAGTAAAGTAAAATTGGTGTCAGGAATTCTTACATATACAAATAGAAAGACGAGAATGACGGGGAAAGTTAAGGAAATTGATAATGCTGGAAAATAGGACTCACTGTAGGCAATCTCCAATATAAGAACAGAGATAACTTTTCTTGGAATTATATGTTTTTTTTTTTTTTCAAGCTTCAACCAATATCAGATGTTTCTCTCCTTCATTTTGTATAACACATATTTTCAAATCAAATAATTGAGAGAAGAAACTGTCACTTGATAGAGCTAGAAAACCAGGTACTGATTAAGAAAATAACCTAAATAGATCCCTATAAGCCATTCTTATGTTTATGGAATTATAATTTAATAAAACATATTCAAATATAAGTAGACATAAAAAGATTCAGGTTTTTTTGGTATTTTTAAAGATTCTTCCTGAATTTATAAGGCATTATTGTGTGGATTAATTATAAGTATTCTATATCAATATAAAAATGTCAAATAGCATTCTAGAACATCATATTTCAAATACACCAACTTTTTTTTTTTTTTTTTTTTTTTTGAGACGGAGTTTCACTCTTGTTACCCAGGCTGGAGTGCAATGGCGCAATCTCGGCTCACTGCAACCTCCGCCTCCTGGGCTCAGGCAATTCTCCTGCCTCAGCCTCCTGAGTAGCTGGGATTACAGGCATGTGTCACCATGCCCAGCTAATTTTTTTTTTGTATTTTTAGTAGAGACGGGGTTTCACCGTGTTGACCAGGATGGTCTCGATCTCTTGACCTCGTGATCCACCCACCTCAGCCTCCCAAAGTGCTGGGATTACAGGCTTGAGCCACCACGCCCGGCCAAATACACTAACTTTTAAGGCTTTGGTTTTGTTGTGTTTTACACTTGATCTTTATTTTTTACACATTTCAAAGTATTACATATTAAATTAAATAATTATCTATGAAAATAATTTTTATATTTTTCATGCTTAAATGTCATTATTTATAATTTCCATGTTAGTTTCCTTAACAATTTTAATTTTCTTCACACTTTTATTAATAATAAAAATAATTTTGGGGCATCTATCAGCTAAAGCAACGAATTTGAGAAAAGAAAGTTAGGGAGAGTGATACCAGGGAAAGTAAGAAAAAATAATCAGGAGAGTGGCTGAAGAGCAGAGAAAAAAGCCCAGAACCAACAACTGTTGTTTTCAAGGGAGTATCTGTTTTGAGTTAATGATGACCTTCCTTATTATGTAGTATACATTTTCAGTAGATTTTTGATATACATGACAGATTTTTTGTATTGTTACATGCACTTTTTAAATCTAATCTTGAAGAAATTGATTTTTATGGGTAGGAGAAATATTAATGTTCACACTTTCAGATCAGACAAAGCAATGAACATTAGTAAAAATTGTCTATATTCTTATAACTACTGGGCAGCCTAAATAAATTCAGATCTTCCAACTTTTCCCACTATAATAATCTTTGGCGGAAAAAAGAAAATAATCAATAAATGTTGGTCAACTCTTGGGAAAGAAAAAGCAGAAGTCCTACTGCTATTCCTCTGGCTCTATTAAAGAACTGTTGGCAGATGCAACATCCCCAATCCCAAAAGTCCCCTACAATGGTTTACTGCTGTTCCCCACCCCAAACTCAACAGGAATTACATTATTCCTCTTCTCCAAGTAATCTCATTCTGACATTCAAGAAATAACCACGCTTAAGCTGTTTTTCAACCTCTTGCAGACATTTTCTGGGTCATTCGACTAGATGTTAAAGAAAAAGTTGAAAACAAAGAAAATAATTTTTCAATTATTTTAATAATTGAAATCACACTTGTTTAAAGAAGAAAATTGTAAATATATCATACTCGATATGTCAAAATTCGAGATCAACAAAAACTGCTTTGAAAATGTAAATCTATTTAACAATCAGTTGCTTTCTATGTTTCATCGAAGCTTATAAATAAGCTGTCTTGTATTATTTATTCGTCATAGATTATAGACACCAGGTGATGAAAGCTTGCTCTGTGCTCTGTTGTAGTACATGCTTTCTTTCCTCCGTGCCTTTCTCCTTCTTCTCTTCCCCCTTCCTCCTTTTTCTCCTCCTTTTTCTTCTTATATTGTTTCTCTTCCTCCTCCTGTCTCTATCAACATTTTGTGACAATGATATGCTCTGTGGATTGGTATTTTTAGCTATACTGGCTAATTCGTGGTTATTTTCTAGTTTGTAAATATATTAATATTTTTGATAAGCTTGTATACAGAGATTTCAACTATCAGGAATGTAATTATCATGTTCCAGTTTTCTAATATAACTGAAAGAGAAACTTTGGATTTATTTCGTGCTCTACCTTATACGCAACGCCGACTCACTAAATTCTGAAGGTTGAGTATTCGGGGATAGGAAGAAAAATATATTGTTTTGAGTGGAGTATTCTGTTTTTGCATTAATGATGACCTCTGTTGCTTGTGAAGCACATTTTTCACTGGCAGATCTTTTGATTCTCTCTCTGACAGACTGCTGTATAACATGTTTAATGAACATGACATAGTATGTAGTAAGCATTCCTGACAGTTCTGAATAAATATTCATCACACTAAAAAAGGCAATGACTGGCTCTATTCCCTTCATCATTAGAGGATCCCGTATACTTAATTCATTGTCCTGTGATTACAATGAGCATCCAGGATCCTGTGGAAGAAATGTATGACTTGTATTTTCATTTACTCTCTCTAAGATAAATTTGGTTAATACTTTCAAGTTATCAACACTATTTAGGAATATGCTTATGTAAAGTCAAATAACCAAGTAAGTGAGAAAGCCAGATAGTCAAACCTATGTTTTAGACCTCTCTTCTGTGATGTAGTTCATACATCTGGATGAATGGTTTTCTTTTTAGACTTTTACTTAGAATACTTAAAGTGATCAGGGCTGCTCTTCAAAGCCTTTCAAGAAAACATAAACACAGGCAAAAATGTAAGATTAGTCCAAGAATCTTTTGGTAACATTGAAGTACTTACCACTCATTTAATTTAAAGACAAAATTGAGATAAACTGTATTGCATATTATTTAAAACTAATAAAAGCAAAAAAAAAGAATTTAGATTAATCAATATTTTTATGAGATATAATCTTGATTAATTGACATAAAGGACACAAGAAAATGAAAATAAGGCTGTAAAGTAAGCTGCTAGTAACAATTTTTGAAATGCTGACATTTTCTTCCATTGGAAATTACAGTTTTCCTTTAGATTCAGGGTGAACATACCACTTTTAGTTAAAATAATAATTTTGACAAAGAAAAGCTAAATACTATTTTAACACATCAATACTATACTTTAAAAGAGTATAAAATATATATAGTTCAAAATTAAAACTAAGTAACATTTTATTAATTTAATTTTAAACATAGGTATAAATAACTCACCTATCCATGATACAAAAGTTCTTTACCTTCACCTCCAGCTTAGCAATGGATATCCAACTTTGTTGACACTTCGAATAAAATGAAGCTGTTAACATTAAGCCTCCTCCAAAAAAAAAAATGTTCTGATAGAAATCCTACCACAATAATATTGAATTTCTCTAGGATCAGGATTAGAGCTGGCCACCATTCAGAGAATATTTAGCTGCAGCTAACTGGAAGAGTCAGATGTATTTAAGTCCAGGTCAATCTTCAGAAGCAGAGAAAAATGAATATAGAATAGTAATAACAATAGCTAATATTTATTAAAAGTTTTCAGGTTGCCAAGTATTACTTTACATAATTTTTCATTCATTACTTTAAGAAATCCTCACAACTCTAAGAAGAAAATAGCATTAGCTTTCATATGTTATAGATGGAAAACTGGGACACAAAGAGATTATGTTACCTGTCCAGTGAGAGCCAAATTGCAGCCCCAAACAATTTGATCTCAGAACTTAAAATTTTTATCACTGTGCTACTCCTTATCTGGGTGGATGATTTAGGGTATATGCCAAGCTTAAGACTGCAAAACTGTTGGATATCAGCAAATAACATAGGTATTTGGTAGAATTCATTCATTCATTGTTGCATTTATTCATTCATTTGTGTTTTCTTTCTTCACTTTAATTGAGTTCATTGGATTCCTTTCTGACAGTTTCTACATCAAATTAATTTCATATTGAAAAGCTATGCACAACCCCATTTAAAGGAGCCAACAGACTAACAATGGGTATTGGAAACAGGTTCCCCCCAGCAATCAGGCTTTGTTTCTGACCCTAACAATTATGAATTCATTAGTTCCTTCTACTAAAAGCTTTCAAATATACTTTGAACTTAAAATATATCAGATACTGGCCGGGCGCGGTGGCTCAAGCCTGTAATCCCAGCACTTTGGGAGGCCGAGGTGGGTGGATCACGAGGTCAGGAGATCGAGACCATCCTGGTCAACATGGTGAAACCCTGTCTCTACTAAAAATACAAAAAATTAGCTGGTCATGGTGGCGCACGCCTGTAATCCCAGCTACTCAGGAGGCTGAGGCAGGAGAATTGCCTGAACCCAGGAGGTGGAGGTTGCGGTGAGCCGAGATTGTGCCATTGCACTCCAGCCTGGGTAACAAGAGCGAAACTCCATCTCAAAAAAAAAAAAAAAAAAAAAAAAAAAAAAATATATATATATATATATATATATATATATATATATATATCAGATACTTAGGACAAAGATATGGGCTTTAGATCAAGAATTGTACAGTGTGTTTGAAAAGACAGATATTTAACCAACCATTTGAAATAATGTATTACTAAGGGCTGCTTCCATAGGAAGCCATAGGGCAAATGTGAGTGTTGGGTAAGGCTTGTATGTGGGGCCTGGACCTCGAAATGTGGCTTCTGGGTTGCTTAATTCTAGGCGTCTTGGTTTACACACTGCAGCGGTATGTGATGACCTGAATTGCTCTTGAATGTATGGAATGAAAAACTGCTTTGTAAAATGCAGAAAATGCTTTGTAAAAGGTAACGTACTATACAAATATAACAGACTATATTGTTGTTGATAATGATATTAAATTACTATTAAAAAATGATGTAAACTGATCTATTGTTTGCTTGGAATATGGAGCAGCATCTTTTTGACCCTGAGGAGGAATGCAAGTGAGTAAAACAGACACTGTAGATGAGTAACATATTGTCAACTTTTAAAATTGCACAATAAGACAATCCTCATTGACCAATTGTAATTACTATATGTTCTTATTTGTGGTTAACTTAATTTTCCATTTTGAGGAATCTCAGGTTAAGTTGGCAAAGCATTGCTTGCTCCTATTTTGCTTTCAAAATATATTTTTGTATTTGGACAAAGATATTATACAACTTGTGTTTTTTATCACATATATAGAAATTCCATGGGATTCTGAGAGATGTGCTTCAACTGTCATGCATCTTAGAAAATATACCTCTGATGTATTTTAATACTTTTGCCCTTAGAATCTATAAAATTAGTATTTGCAGTTCTGCGTTATCTATATATTTTTATTCCTTGGAGTTTTAAAGTAACATTTTTTTTTAGCCTATGAAAATGAGTGTTACTTGAAAATGATCTCCGAATGTTTCAATGTGTTACTTTATGAAGAAATAAGGATAGGAAAATTTCTGATAAAATTGTTTTCATCTGTGGACACTTTCCAAATTCAACTTTTGGTAAGTATTAATATCAACAGCTGGAAAGACTGGTAATACTTAGTAGGGGTAATTTTTCAAAGCATTGGTTGGAGTTTGAAGCCACACTATCCCTATTGACCTTAATAGAAATCATATTTCTGAAATATAAATAAATGATTTGGGTCTGTAAAATGTGCAGATTAGAGTCTGTAAAATCAGACTTAATATTTAGCTAACAATAGATTAACTACAAACTTTGTTGTAAATATTCCACTTAAGCGCAATGCTCAGAAAACAAACAAAAAATTTCACCTAAAATTAAAGAACCAATTCATTTTTATATAAACATTTTCTCTGCTTTGGGAATCTTTGTCTTCCTAATTATTCTTAAGTCCATGAAATCACCAGATGATTTATGCCGACGTAATTGATACCTAGAACGATGGCTGGAACATAAATGGCTCTCAGTGTAATTTTGAACTAATTAAATAAGTGAATAATTGTGCTTTCCCCTTTTTTCCTCTTCAGCTAAAAATCCTAGCATGTAAGTAAACACAAAAACAAATAATGAAAGAAACAAAAAAGTTTGACCAAATAGTGGTGTCTCCAACTGCTAGAGTAAGATTGTCTCATTGACTTGTTTGCTGTTTCTGTAATGGAAAGGACAGCTATTCCACCGTTCTTTAACTTTGGGTGTTTGGAGTTATTTTTTCAACTCTCTTTTCTCCCATCCCCCAAAATGGTGTCTATCACTCTGCACTGTTTCAGAATTCATATGTAGTTTCAAATGGCTTTGTTCCAAAGTTCAGAAAGTAATTTTTTATTTGTCAATTTAACCACTAACACAAGGTAATAGTACCTACATTGGTAATTTGAAAAGCAATTTTCTCTGTTTGACCTACATCAAACATGCAGAAAAAATAATCCCTGTCTGACAATATAGTCACTGATAAAATAAGTAGAAGAGAAGGGAATCTACCATTTTTGAGTAGCTACTATGTGCTACACAGAGTCTTTACAATAATTTATAGATGTAGGTATTATCTGGATTTTAAAGATGTGGAAATGGAGACTACTAGAAGTAAAGAGATTGTCTAAAGCCCTTCCATTTTATATAGTAACTTGTTTAATGTTTCAAAAGTAAGATCTTTAAAGTTCTTTCTTCCTATATCATATTGGTGAATAGTACATACATGAATATTTGATTCTCAAACATAATGCAAGGGAAAAATTAAAAATTAAAAAAATTACCTTGAAAAAGACAAAAGGCATAAGATTTTAAGAAAAACATATATTTATATTATACACACAATATATATGAATAACATATACAGAATTTACACACACATATATATGCTATGTCACATGTATATGTATGTAAATTATATTTATGTCTAATTTACAATGTAATAACTTTGGGTGATTTTAACAACTTTATGCTACTCATCCAAAAAATTACATTTTGGTCTTATCAAAGTTTCAACCTCTTCATATTTAAGCACCTACAATGGTATATAGTAACTCATAGACTTATTTTTTTAATCCTCTAAAAACTATTGATTTGTCTTTAACATCTTAAATAAATATTGTTCTTTTTTATAAACTTTTTACTGGTACATAATATTTGTACATTTAAGGTACTTATGCATTTTGCTACATTCATAGATCGTGTAATAATCAAATCAGGGTATTTAGAATATTCATCACGTCAAAAAATGATCATTTTTATAGGTTGGGGACATTTTAAAACCTTTCTTCTAGCTATTTTGAAATGAATAATATGGTGTTGTTATTATCAATAGTCATCCTACTCTGCTACTAAACATTAAAACTTCTTCCATCTAATTATGAGTAATCCTTAGACCTCTAATTAATTCTATCTTCTCTTTATATTCTTGTTTGAGTAGGCATTGGGTCAAAGTTTTATTACTATAAGATTGCATCATCCAATAGGGAATGATATAAAACTTCTGGTAGATGATTTGATAGTGGTGAAGGGAAATTTCATGGGTTTGCCGAGACAACAGACTCTAAAGACACACAGGACCAGTGCCCAATTACTGGCCTTATGATCATCAGCAAGGCCTTACTAAACCCAAATTTCCTCAGCTGTGAAGTGGGAAAGTTCACCTGAGGTTTAGAAATAACATAAACTGCCTCGCAGAGTGCCTCAATAAACCGTTGGGAATGAACAAATAAATCTACGGGCCATTTTTGGTTTAACCCCATGGTAGGCACTTGTCTAGCATCTTCATAGAGTGTCAAAGATTCTTAGTTTCTTCTTTATTTGTGTGGGATAAGCTATGGTATCTCAAACAAAACCAGAATAATCTGAACTAAAATATACTAGGACAAATTATTCAAATGACAATTTGCTCTGTTAACTACAATTGCCATATTCCCCCTAAAAACTGTTTAGGCTAAATTCCTAAAAAGAAGAGCTCCACAGTATCTTGAAAAAACTAATAATTAAGACAAATTGGGATGAGTAGAAGCTGAATAAAGCAATCATCTGGCAATATTTTTCATTTGAAAGCTCATGTTAAACTGCATCAAATAAAAGAGACATATTTACATGGTGATATGCACTGGCTATTATTGTTTTAATTCATTAATTCTTGTTATTAGCTGTATACTGAGCAGCTATTTTTGTTGCTATAATTATTTTTTGAAACTTTCTGGTTCTCATATGTTTCTTCAATAAAATGCAGACAGAAATATCACATTTGCTTCAAGCCTTGGACTAGAACTAGAAATCTTCTGAGATATTTCAGCTGTAATATCCATGAGTAAGTACATTTGCAAACAATAAATGAGTTTGAGTCTCTAAGCCTCTACTTGAATAAAATCTAATGAATTATTTTATTTCCTTTTAGACTATTATTCACCTTGTACTTTCCATTTTTTGCTAGGGATTAGTTGATATTTCTGAGATGCTGGTGCTCGGTGCTACTCAGGTGCTGTCAAATACTTCCCTTGTGCCGCTTCCCCTGTCCCTTTTCACCGGCTGCGTCTTAGACAGACAGATCAGGGTTTTATAATGCACTCCCTTAGAATGTTCCTCCTGAGTTTATTAGGAAGAAATGTTTTTCAGCTTGCTATTTCTTATCTTTTTGCTCATTTTTTAGGGATTTTTTTCATACATTTATGGAACACCTTTTAATCTTCACTCTCATGAATTCTTTATTCCATATTGGGGAAATTAAAATAGCTGCACATGTAATATCTTTCTCCATACTGATTGGAAACTGCACTCAGTGTCTCCTGGTTTCTATTTCTAGTTTGTGATCAGATAAGAATCTGTCTGTGTTATGCCCATTTCACTTGGGTAGGGTAATGTGATCTTCTGAAGCTTTTGTGTTAAAATTACAAAATGTGTCTCACTGTAGATTTTCTTATTTATCATTTTTTTTCTATTTTTTTGCTTACATAAATTTATCATTCTTAAAGAAGATATTAAATATGATGTTTTGGTGCTTACAAAGCTTTCTTGTGGCTATACCCATGATGAAATTAAAAAAAAAGTTTCATTTGCATTAAGGTTTATAAGTTATTGTTATCATGGCTCAAATTGTGATTTAATGAAGGGCTTAGACCTAATGTTTAATGCTATTTTCATTAGCTAGAAGAATAAAATGTTTCCTCTCCATAAAATATTTAGTGTAGGAAATACGTGAAAAAGAAATAGGTTTGCAGATACAATTAGAATGAAGGGCAAAATTTGTCAGGATTTGGAGCAAAGTGAAGGTGTGAATAGCAGTGTCATTGTAGGGCTTAATGTTAAAAGCTACTCTGCCTTGCATAATTCAATTCAAGGAGACAGTGACCTACATATTTAAGGAGGATCTGGAATGTATAGTGAGAAATATATGCCCAGAAGAAAGAGAATTATAATTCTGATGTGAGTTAATTATAAGAGATGTCTTTCTAAGTTATGAGAGAAAAAGGTCTCTGAGTTATGAGAGAAAAGAATGCTTTAGTTTAAACACATCACTAAGTTTGCAAATATAATATGTATTTAATAATCGTCCTGTCTTTCTTGCCTGCTGAAGATATGCTTACTTGCTTTGTGTTATGTAAAAATATGTATTAAGAAAAAATTTATTAAAAACATTAATTTTAATTATTCTTATCTGACAAAAATTTTAAGCTCCAGACTTTAAGTTTTATATGTCTCACAGCGAAATGAAGTTAACCTACAGCGATTATTTTGAACTCAACAGGAATTCTCTATTTAAAACTGTTCTCTCAAAACTTTTAAAAAAGACAACATTCTGTTCACTTAAAACATTCATAAGTTGCAATGGCATTTCCTTTTTACTTAAAAGCTCAGGTATTTTATAGGCCTGAGAAGCAATTTTTAGGTGAGTAGCAATCATCGGCCTAATAAAGGCAGATTGCTATAAGCCTCTCTTCCCTCATTTCCCTTCTTTGTGACCTTTATGCACCCACACTTTGCACGCTCTTCCTAGCCCCTACCATAGAATTGTCCAGCCAGTTCTCACACTCATTTGTATGATTCTCCTTAATGGTCAAATGTGTCATGCTATTCTACATGGTCCCTTCATTCAGCGGAATCTGCTTGAAATTTTGCTCTTGATTTCCTTTGTCATTTTACACCATCTTTCCCCTCCTTTTGTTTCCTGAATTCTTAAGATATTTTTTAGTACCTAACAAATTAATTTAAATACATAGCTCACATTTTTTAATGCCAAAACAACACTTTTTTACCTGTATCTGAATCAATGTAAATTTTACTTGGATTCTTTTTTAATAAACAAAATTACAAACTAAATCGAAGTCTTTAAAGAATATTAAAACATACCTACCACACACACACACACACACACACACCCCACAATGTCTTGTTCTACAAGTACTTTGCATCATAAATTTTTTTAAAAATTCGTTTAAAGTGTGATAACTAAACATTTTGAATTTCCTGATCTTTTAATTTCTTAGTGCAAGTCAAATGCTTTAGGCTAAAACCATCACCATAAAACTGTATTTAGTGGAAATACAGACTTCTTTTAAATGTTTGGTATTTTTTTAAAGCGGAACACTAGTTAACACGTTATATGATAATTAGGATATATGTGTATGTCGTTTTACTTTATGACACTTACTTAACACGATTTTGATTGTTAGCAAGAGAAATATTCAGTGTTATGCTATCACTACCTCAAGCATTGATTAAACTCTCTGCTATTCATGAAGGCTGACAGGGATTCAAAGGAGGAAATGTAAAACTTGAAGGTACAGCAAAATAGTGACATTTCACTCTATAAAGCTGCCAATATTTTAATCCTGCATGTAAATCATTTTTATCAGTTCAATTCTGTATCTTAATCTGTATATCAAGTAAAATACTCAGTTGTATTAACTTTAATAAATAACAATGTGATATTAATCACCATCTATTTCAAGGTCCTTGTAAGGAAGCTTTTGTTGTTGTTATTGCTGCTGTTGTTTTTCATACTGCTTCCCAATGCCCTTACCATCCTATGAACAGAGTCTTAACGTATATTTTTCATTTTCCTGCAGTGAACAACCTGCCTTTCATTATTTTGTTATTTAGAATCTTTACTTTCTCATCTTAAATGATGTCTTTGTCAATGATAACATTGTATTCATTTAGAGTGATGATTGATATGGTAATAGATACAGTGTGATTGAAAGCAACCTTTGTCAATAAGAAGGCCAAATACTCAAACTGGTATTGGTCTGAATTTGCTCATTATTGGAGACCTTTCATAGTCATATTGACTTGCTGTCCAAATGTTGTTACTTACCTGATGCTTCCATTGTTTAAATGGTATAGACATTGATATTGAACATAGCATCTCCCAATATTCGTCCTAAAACACTCATGACTCAATTATGCAATGTGAAAGTATGTTTTAAAAGTGCATATAACAGAGATTTTGAGTTTAAGAGATTTTAAAGTTTATGAAAAAAATCAGAAAGATTTATAAGTACTATAGCGTTATACTCTTAGTCCACTGTATTCTTAATTTTGAAACACTACTTTTGTCTGCTTTTATTACCAAAAAGATGTGTTTGAATAGCAAATATTTCATTATTACTCAAATTTGATATTGTTTTATTTGTCTTGGAACAGCTGTTACAAAATAGTTTGCTACAAATTCCATGATATTTTAATGTACACAAACAGAAACACATTCAAAACTGCAAAATTTCCCCCAAAGAGATTCAGTACAAGGATTGCCATTATGAAAGACTGTTTGATCCACTCAGAAAGACTTATTTTCCTTTTGCTCTAGATGCCCCCCACAGCCATCAGAATGGGGATCAGCTGCTTTCTCTGTAGGTCTATGTGCAGGCTGAGAACACGTTTTCTTGTCTACATTTTATGTCCCAGTACTTCCAAGTGTGCCTGGTACTTATTAGGTGATATAAACATGTTTATTGATTCTAAGAATATGAGGGATTCAGGGATCCAAAAATAAAGATGAATGGATTACTATTGCTCCCATACAGCACTTAATATAGAAAAAGATCTTTCTAAGTTATCTAAGGACAATTGCAACCCAAATATGATGCACATACATGCTCCCTGATGGTCATGTTGCAGAAACAGATAGTAACATAAAAATGTTTTTTTTTTTCTGTCTACCCACAGATATAATCATCCATGCTGTCAAATATTAGAATTACTTTTATTTTTCAAAAAAAATCAATCTGCTTGTTTATGGCCAGATATTCTCTTCCTATTGCATTGCACACTTTCTACTTCCATGTTTATTTAATAAACTCATTGTTTAGTTTTTCAGGGAATTATTTCTAAATTGTCCAAGAACATCACTTTTTCTTCTTTTTGTCTGAGTTGCTTGAGTGTCAGGTCATTCAAATAATCCTTGTCCATGGCCTCCCATGTCTATCAATACTTCATTTGCAATTGCCTTTTATATCCAGTCCTTGTTTTCCACATTCATTGCTATCTCTAATACAGGCCCTGATAAATAGTGTAACTGTCTGACTAACTACACATTGGGCCCTTGTAGCTCTCCTCATCTTCTACTCCCATTTCGCCCTGCAGCCTGCTCGCGATCATGTTACTCAAAGCCTTCCATTTGCTTACAAAGTGAAATTCAAACTCACTATACTAGCATTCATGTAATCCCTTGTTTTGATCCCAACCCATAATTTTAACTTTATCTCCCCTGTCTATTCTACATGAACTCAATCTACATACTATATCCAGCACAGGTTGCTCTTTTCCATCCCAAAGCTCGTGCTCAGTTACATGCCCTTGTCTAATTGCAGCTTCCCATTTTCACAACGCTAAACCCTGCATGTCTTTCAGATACGAATTCTTTCACAAACCTCTCCTAGCTCCCCAAAATAAAGGCAATTATTCGGTTAGCTTCCATGTGAGGGGTAGCATGATAAACTCCCTTATTGCTCTTCCTTATTTTGACCTGAAATAGAAATGTCACCTTAATCCTAGGTACTCTGTATTGTCCAGCAGTCTGGCAGGCTTCACGAGTGTGTGAAGTGTACAGTCACATGGGGCTACACTTTTGGAAGGACTCCAGGTATTCATGCTCTGCTGTCTCCATCTTGAAATTATTAAATTTTGAACAAGTGTTCTTAAAATTTCCTTTTGCACTGTGCCTCACAAGTTATGTAGCTAGTGCATTTTGCAAAAAGTATTTACTCAATAAATATCTGTTTAACAGAATGTTGGCTAATTTCTGAGCTTATTTCCCTCCTCCAATGAAACAAAACCAGGTAAAATCCTGAAACATAACTCAGTTGATGCCTTTAATTTTATAACCATGCAATGGAGCTTGATAAAGCAATAATTAATTGAAATATTCTGGATACATTAGTATGTATCCCAGTGTGATGTCATGAATTTTAAAAAAGTTGGCAACACTTCATAGAGGTGGAATTAGGTTTTTATGCTTAGTTACAAAATAATTATCATCCTAACATTTAGTAAAATGATGGCTTGGAACATATTATTTGACCCTGAAATGAGAAGATATACTCTACATATTTTACATCAACATTTTGTAAAATATATTTGCAATGATTGAATTAGAAAAAAAAATGAGGGTTGTGTTCACCAGATAGTATGATTCACTATCTGATGAATATATCAATCAATCCAGTTGTATTAGCTAATTCATAAGACATTGCTTGAGGCTGCCATAATGTCTGGAAGCATATCATTAAATTATTATTTAGAAAACAGCAATAGAGTGGAATTGTATAGGATTTTATAATTAGAGAGAAGGCTAATACAACCTTTAGATACTGTTCTAAGTGGCGTATCATGTGCAGGATTTTAAATCTGTCTGGCAAGAATTTTCTTCTCTGAATGATATCGAGGAATGTTGATCTAGAAATAGTTTGAGACTGTTTGGTCTTTTTTATTCTCTACAGATTTTGCCTTGAGTGCATACTCAAGGCTAAATTATCCCTGTCCAAGATTTACAGTAGAAAGGATCCTTCAAGGACAATTTGTTCTCTCTCTGTGTGTACTGAAAGCCTCAAATCCGAATAATATGGCCAGGGTCACATGCACAGATGAGAAATTTAAACACCAGTGTGCATGTAGCAATATCTTTCTCTTTTTGTTTTAGAAGTTATGTATTTATATTTTATAATCCAATTTTCTTTATTCTATGTCTTACTATGGAAGTGGCTATAAAAAATATAATAAGTAAAGGTGACTTTTATTTAGCTGCCATGCTGGTTAATTCCCTAGGCATAGAACACATGACTTAAAGAAATATTGTATGTTTTAAGTTGTGGACAATTTTTTGTTACTATTTATTAGGTAAATATTTATGACTCAACATTAATAGGTACATGGTAAATCTTAAAATCTTTAAGATTTAAAACTTCTGTAGAAAACTTCATAATTAACTGATATTAAAATTTCATTGTATTCATAATATCTGGAATTTCCAAGTATGCAATGAAACAATGAATTTCATTAAACAGCAATATTTCCAATCAAGAGTACAAAAATGTTTTATTTTTATATTTAAAATGTGTTTAGAAAAAAATGTTTCTGAGACTATTAACCAACTACTAACTACTTATTTTTAGCTCCTTCCTCATAGTGAAGCATAGAAATTTATTTGTAAAAGGCCCATATGTATTTTTTAAATTATACTTTAAGTTCTGGGGTACATGTGCAGAACTTGCAGGATTGCTGCATAGGTACACACATGCCACGGTGGTTTACTGTCTCTAACCCCTCGTCACCTACATCAGGCATTTCTCCCAGTGTTTTCCCTCCCCAACCTCCCCACCCCCTGCTATCCCTCCCCTAGCCCTTCATCCCCCAACAGACCCCAGTGTATGGTGTTCCCCTCCTTGTGTCCCTGTGTTCTTACTGTTCAACATCCACCTGTGAGTGAGAACATGTCATGTTTGGTTTTCTGTTCTTGTGTCAGTTTCCCGTAATTTTTAGACGAATGATAAATAACAATGTTTTTGAATTCTTGAAACAAATATCAAAAGTAACTCTGATTCAAGGCTTTAGCATTTCAGTGTTGCGGTGTTATTTATACAAGTTATTCTACCTGGCCTGAAAATGCTTCGTGAATAAATGTGAGAAAGAGAACTATATAAGGGTATATGGTATGCTGTGTGGCAAGTACTAAACAAAATATGAACCCTAAACCAGAGGACAGAGGCTCTGATAATTTTCAGTATGTTGAATATATGAAACATTCATATTTTTTGAAAAGTCTAGTGAATGAGAATGATTATGCTCTAATCACGTCCATAGAAAAGCTGGTGAATTAAAACTTAATATCTTTTTAAATAGAATATGTATTTGAAAAGGGCCAAGTTGAAACTAGATTATATTTTAAAACATGAATATTCAAGAGCTGTGGGTGGAGAAAGAAGGAGGAAATGATTAAGAAGATATATAGAGACAAATAACATAAAATTACCTTGTTTTTGTTTTAGATCTGTACCTTAAGCCAAAGATGTGACAGGATGTGATTGGCTTTTATATTTAAGATCTCTCAATTAAGTTTTTAAAATTTATTTTTAATAATTTATGGAAAGAAGATACTTTGAATTTTTCAGCTGAATCTGGTAGGGTAATTTTGAAAGGATAGGGGGAGGAGATGACCCCTAAGAAAACTGTCACCATCAAGATCACTAGCCAAAAATATTTACTGATTAAAAAAAAAAAAAAAACTTCTCTAAGGGATAATCAGTTTATGTTGCATTTTCAGCAAAGCATTTTAAAATAAATGTCACACTGAAACCACCTAAGTAATCCAGCTCCACTTGTATGCTAATAATGTTTGCTAATATCTCTCTTCTTGATGGTACATGACTTGAGTAATTCTCTGAACGTATCTCATCTATTTAGTGCTGCCCAATGTATAATGGCATGTAGATATAAATACTAATGGAGAAAGTGCACTGCCTTAGGGAACACCCATCATGACAAGTAACTAATTGCTTTATGTACATTAGTACCAAGTGAAGCGTTTTACATCTTCTGAAAGGCACCAGCACCCTCTACTTTCTAATTTACCAAAATGTCATGTTACCTCCCGAAAGATAGGATTACAAGACTTTTCTGAAGCATCTCACTAACTCCCTTCAGTTCACTATTCCCTGCAAGCTGTGTTGAGAATTATTCTAAGTTAGAAAATGTCTAATATTATACACCAAATCACTCACGGTTGGGTAATTTTATTTCACTTAATGCGTAAGTTTTTGTTACACACACACACACACACACATATGTACATATATGTTATATATGTAACATACTTATATATTTGTATATATGTATATTTGTATATATGTTATATGTGTAACATATATATTTGTATGTATGTAACTATATATGTATAGACACACACAAGCACACACATATGTGTGTATGTGTGTATTCCAACTATAGACTCTTGATTTCTGATGAAAAAAGACCACCTGGATTTAATTTTTATGGAATCAAAAGTGTTAAAATATTACTCACTTGTTCTATAAGAAATTGCTAGTTACACAAGGGGGAAAATAAAGAAAATACACACACTTTCCCTTGAAAACAAAACTGAAAAATATATTTGGGGGAAAAAAATAAGCCTTAAGCATTAATGACATTTCTAACATGGCATGGAGTGTTATACTTTGATGTATGTGTCTTTAATGTGTGTACCTGGTGATGGTACACCATTATTACAGAATCAGCATCCGTGATGTGAAATGCAGAATTGCTTAGTTGATGAATTGAAGTTTCCTGTCATGAAACCCAAAGATTTCAATGGACGGTTTGCTCTTGCTATCACCGAAGGGGTTCTAATGATAATTATCTAAAATTAATAAATGCAATTTCAAACAGAGGGAGGCATGTTAGAGCAAATCTTTCCCAATCTTTCTTTCTACCGTTATTCCTATACCCTTATCATATATTTTTACCACCTTCATATTTTAAAGAAATCCTGCCTATAAACATAAGCTGTATTTGGGTGACATAGTAAGCTATTTATTCTAACCTCTCTGCACTGCATTTTCTCATTATGTGGTATTTCTTTTTCATGATGAAAAAAATCAGAAACTCTCCTTATTGCACACAGCACAAATGTTTTCTTCCCATAATGAAGAGAAGTGCCACGTTGTGCATCAGAAAAGAAAAAACCGGGATGAAAGGGAGAATATAAAGATGTAATTATGTGTGTTACTGAAGAACCCTTATTTTACATTGAAAGATGTATATAGGCCGGGCACGGCAGCTCACGCCTGTAATCCCAGCACTTTGGGAGGTCAAGGCAGGTGGATCACGAGGTCAAGAGATCCAGACCATCCTGGTCAACATGGTGAAACCCCATCTCTACTAAAAATACAAAAAATTAGCTGGGCATGGTGGCGCGTGCCTGTAATCCCAGCTACTCAGGAGGCTGAGGCAGGAGAATTGCCTGAACCCAGGAGATGGAGGTTGCGGTGAGCCGAGATCGCACCATTGCACTCCAGTCTGGGGAACAAGAGCGAAATTCCAACTCAAAAAAAAAAAAAAAAAAAAAAAAAAGAAAAAAAAAGAAAGAAAGCAAGAAAGGAAAAGAAAAAGAAAGATGTATATATTACATCAAATGACAGGCATTGCCCATCTGATTTTGGGTACCTGTGGGAAGACTGGAGGGAATTCATGATACAAATGAAAGGAGCAATATTGAAAGAGGGAGGAGCAATTGCACAGTGGGTCAGTCTGACAGAGGCTGCTGCAGTAGATGTGGGGGAGGCAAACATGGGTTTCAATCTCATTTCCGCACTATGGCCATGGATGAGTTTAATCTTCCTACAGCTGGCTGGGTGCGATGGCTTACGCCTGTAATCCAAGCACCTTGGGAGGTTGAGGCGGGCAGATCACCTGAGATCAGGAGTTCGAGACCAGTCTGGCTAACATGGTGAAACCCAGTTTCAAATAAAAATACAAAAAATTAGTCGGGTATGGTGGCGCATGCCTATAATCTCAGCTACTTGGGAGGCTGAAGCAGGAGTATTGCCTGAACCTGGGAGGCAAAGGTTGCAGTGACAGTGACCTGAGATTGTGCCATTGCACTGCAGCTTGGACAACAAGCATGAAACTGCATCTCAAAATAAATAAATAAATAAATAAATAAAAATCTTCCCACAATTCAATTACATTATCTATATCCTTGTATTCATACTATTGGTCATTAAATTATGTTTCTTACAGAGCTACATTGAAAATTAAATGTAATAATGCAGCTAATAATTATATGAAAGATGCTAGGTATAGTGGAAGTAAAGGCTTAAAAACAGCTAATTTTCTTTTTGTAGTGGTCATTGATTATAGTAAAAACAGTCTTTCTTTACACATCCTAGTTTGCATATCTGATCTGTTTAACTATCAGGTTGATCAATACAAAAGTCAGTATTATCTATGTCAGGAAGCAGCCATTATTTATACCAGAAGAGATTCTTTGAATTTAAGATACTAAAAAAAGTAAAGAATTATTGAGCTAAATTGAATTCTCAATACAAAATAAATACGTGATAATTAAAAATTAACATAGGTATTGATATAGATAAAGTGAATTAAAAGTTATTTACCAATATTATCCAGTGGGTTTTTTGCTTAGTCTATATTCATAATTATTCAGTATTATTTTCCTTCTTGTAAATGTGGAACATCGATGTTTTCCTCTTTAATTATTTTATGCAAGCTACAAATTTGCTACACTTATTCATAGATGTGAATTATCAAATTTTGTTGAAATATGTAATAAAGGCCGGGTGCGGTGGCTCAAGCCTGTAATCCCAGCATTTTGGGAGGCCGAGGCGGGTGGATCAGGAAGTTAAGAGATCGAGGCCATCCTGGTCAACATGGTGAAACCCCGTCTCTACTAAAAATACAAAAAATCAGCTGGGCATGGTGGCACGTGCCTGTAATCCCAGCTACTCAGGAGGCTGAGGCAGGAGAATTGCCTGAACCCAGGAGGCGGAGGTTGCGGTGAGCCGAGATCACGCCATTGCACTCCAGCCTGGGTAACAAGAGCGAAACTCCGTCTCAAAAAAAAAAAAGAAAGAAAGAAATATGTAGTAAAGAAAGACTAGACTAGAAAATCCCTGCAGAAGTTTTATGGACTTTAAGTCTTGGCAAAATAGGTGAGAAACTTGGAAAGCGAGATAGAGAGAGAGAGAGAGAGAGAGAGAGAGAGAGAGAGAGAGAGAGAGAGAAGGACACAGAAAGAGAGGTCTAAAGAAGTGCCAAAAACAAATGCTGCTAGGGCATGTTTGTGTTGCCAAAAATTCTACTTTCTATTATAACATGGTAACATCGTGCCTATAAATGTTGACATTTTAAATTCCAGTAATCAATTAAGTATTGTTACTATGTATCTGATGCCAATGTTTAGACTTTCCTAATTCCAAATTTTGAGTACTGATCCGTATATGGTCACCCAAACAAAGATAACTAGAATTGCAAATTCTGATGTTGCCACCGTTGGAATACATGAATAGGAATCTATTTACATGATGCAATTTTTAAGGATGTGGAAAAAATACAGAGCTAAGAGATACATACAACAGAGAGGGAAAGCAATGGAAATGACAGCAAGGTAATTGTCTCAGATACCACAGAAAACAAAGAATCTTTTTATCATAGGGTGTTATTTCATGGTGCAGGAACAGGGCTACAAGAAGCAAGATGACAAAATGTGAGCTAGTTCATGAAAGTGTCTCTTCAATTTCTATGTGCAGTTTAAGGTTCCTCAGACTGGCTGCAGATCCAGAAGACTAGCACACCTGTGAGGACTTGTTTGTGGCTTTTGGAACATTGTTTCAACATCAAATATATTTTAAGATTATATCAAAATGTAGCAAACCTGATGTAGCTATAAAAATTAGTATGCATTAGCTGGTCGCAGTGGCTTATGCCTGTAATCCTACCACTCTGGGAGTCCGAGGTGGGTGAATCACAAGTTCAGGAGTTCAGGACCAGCCTGATCAAGGTGGTGAAACCTCATCTCTACTAAAAATACAAAAATTAGTGGAGCATGATGGCATACACCTGTAATCCCAGCTACTCAAGAGGCTGAGGCAGCAGAATCACTTGAACCCAGGAGATGGAGGTTGCAGTGAGCTGAGATTACACCACTGCACTCCAGCTTGGGCAATAGAGTGAGATTCATCTCAAAAAAAAAAAAAAAAAAAAAAAGAAAAAAGAAAAGAAAAAGAAAAAGAAAGAAAGAAAAAAGAAAAAAAGGCACTTTTATTATTAATTATCATATTTATTTTTCTATAAATATAAGATCTGTTATTGTCCCAAGAATTTTGATATTCTTCACTTAGTATTCAAAATGATAGGAAAAGTGTACAATTACTATATTCTTAGAGAATATACAGGTGCATATATGTATGTGTATGTGTATATATATATATATATATACTTATATATATTATTTAGATAGATAAGACTTCTTACTGATAAAACTATTTGAGAAAACACCAGTGCTTTGCATACTTATATGTATTAGTTGCTGTAACACTGCTTTATGTTTTGCTACAATTAAACCTTTCTTTTTTTGCACCTCTTACATAGAAAAAAACAGTTTTTATTTCACCTCTTTCTTTCTGCGTTATATAACGTGAGTCGTCCACATATTATCTTCTCTTGGAAATCCTGAAACCAGGAATTTAACGTGTCACACGGTAAGTTAATCATCTTCTGTTACCAACAGTCACTCTTTCCCAATTTCACCTCTAACAATTCTCCTAGTTCCCCAGGGTAAATGCTTCATAATCATTTTCACATTCTCTTTCTATTTTCTTCACTAGATGAAATCCATCCCTAAGGCATGATGCTTTTTTTTTTTTTTTTTTTTTTTTTTTTTTTTGGTCTGTTATGTTTCTGATTCTGAAACCTCCCTTTCCATCTTAATAGCCAACGCTTTATTCCCAGCATCCAAGGTGTCTCATCTGCATAATTGTACTAGAGACCTAGCCACTTCCTCGCCTCCAGGGTTTCTCCACTGTGCTTAATTCCCTGTATCCTCTAAAATAATTTTCCTCCAGTCTTTTTTTTTTTTTTTTCCAACAAGTCATTTGCTTACTTTTCATGATTCTAAATCTGGCGATCTTATGCTTTCAGTGTTCCACTGTCAATTGCATTGCCTTGCTAACTGTTCTTGCTCTTTAGAATCTCTGCTCTTGTCAAGTTAAATATGCATTCCTTTCCTATAGTCGCCTGTTTCATCCTCTGGCCTCAATGCCAGAGTCTTTGTTTCCCACAGTTCTCTTGTATCTCTAACCCTAAATTCCTTTCCTAACTTTTCAATAATAGAGAACAGTGTGCTCATGGAATAAAAGACCATGGAGTCACTGAAAACATTTTACACATAGTTTGAAATTCTGCTCTGTTAATAATAAATATTTTCGAGTGAAGGGAAACAGATTAAAGAAATCACTTGAACAGTATATTAGATGAGGTTTTCTGGGAAAGAGACTGAGACAGAGATTCTCTAACAGGAAGTCTTTTGAGAATTGCCTTTGGAATTAACACCTTTGGGGGAATAAAAGAAGGATTGGGCAGAGGTAACTGTTGAAGTATATAGCACAGTTGGAACAAGGTATTCGGCCAAGGGAATCTCTTCAACAGAGGATGATTCCCAAAGAACCAACCACTCAGGTGAAGGCCAGTAGATCCAACACTCCCAGTAGCTGGGGAATGAATGTCTCAGGGCTAAAGAGGGTGTCTGGGTGGCATACCACATCTGGATGATCTTTTAGTCTACTAAGAGACGAAGACAACAATTACATACAATTCTATAATTATAGATGCAAAACATGGAAACACAGAGACACATTTATCTCTGCTTACTAGGATTATAAGTGATGTTTATATATTATCATTTATATTGTCTAATATTTTCTATATTGGTTACAAGAAATAACGAAGTTTTAATCAGATAAAAGTAAAAAAAAAAAAAAAAAAAAAAGCTGTTCCTTCTGGCAAAAAGTTTCATCAGAGTTTACAAACTCAGTGTCCCCAGCTTCATCAGGGTCCTCCTACACAGCCCATTCCAACTTTCAGTGAAATTCTTTTCCAATCAATGCCCTCATGTTAACAGTAGACACCTAATGCATCTTTTGTTGCAGGTCAGCCACTTGTATGGTAAGAGGTTGTGTCTCTTTTTTCACAATTTTAGGACTTTCTCTGCAGGAGATAAGACTGTCTCTCAGGGCAGTCTTTGCAGACTTGAGGCTCCGTATCTGATTCTAAAGCTGAGAGACAGAATCCCTGAGTTCATCATTTTCTTTCATCACTTTGTCCACTGAAATTAGGAGCGACCAACCAGCTTCATTATGTTCCTTGGTTCTTCACACATGGTCAAAGGCATTATGTATGGAGTTTAAACTCCCTGCCTCTCACGAGCAGTGAATCAGGAGTGTCAAATGTATTTATTTTGCATAACTCTCTAAACAATTCACACCAAGGACTATTAGTGTCTTCCATACTATTCGAAGTAGAGTCCTTAGCATTTTTGGGTCTAATCATAATAATCAATCAATTCCAGAAACCCCCAAACCAATGAAATAACTCTATCCTTAATATTCTGTTCCTCTAGAGCCACTCCTGGTACCAAAATCTGTATTAGTCGGGGTTCTCTAGAGGGACAGAACTAATAGAATACATCTATATAGAATATATTTATATCTATTCTATTTGACAGAATTCCCAGAGTGAATTGCTTATGTTGTTAGTAACTTCATTACCCCCAGCTGGGATAAGTAAGCCACATTATGACAACTTCAGTGTTTCACCTACATAAGTCTTTTTATCAGAGGGTTCTATTCACAGTAAGCACCAAGGTCTCCATGTCTCGAGGTCAGTTTCATTGTCTTTTGAAAAGTGCATGCTTCATTTGAACAATTCATTCAGCAGCAGATGGACTTTCAGTGACTTAAAATTTTGGTCCAAAGCTCAGGATACAAACCACAGTGGTAAAATTGAGTAGCATATAATATCATCAGACTCTAAATTATCTGTAATTTGCCACAACCCAGATTGTATGTGTTTTATGTGTGTTTAAATAAATATATTAAATACACGTGTGTACATACAGACATATGCAACAGATCCAAGACTGGCTGAATTCATTTGAAATAGTTGAATCTGCAGTGTAATAATGTGGTTCAACCATGATTAGGAACTGAAATGTAATACAAGACAGAAAAGGAGTTAATATAACAAATTCTTTTAGCTACAAATCCCAGTAACAGAGCACTTGGGGGATGGGATGGGGTGGGTTGGTGAGACAATCAGATTGGTAAATTGATTAAATGTTCCTAACCCTGTAATTTTGTGCATAGAGCACCCTGTGCTGTGGAAATAACTGTTCTTAGATTTCATTGATAACTGGGCTGTTCAGGTTGCCCAGATGGAAAGAACATTCCTAATTCTAATAAAATAAACGTTTATTTTGTTTAAAAAAGATATATTTATATCTATTCTATATAGATATATTCTATTAGTTCTGTCCCTTTAGAGAACCATATATATAGAGAGAGTAGTTTATTAAGTAATAACGTGCACAATCACAAGGTCCCACAATAGGCTGTCTGCAAGCTGAGGAGAAAGGAGATTCAGTCCAATCCCCAGACTGAGGGACTTGGAGCCTGATGTCCAGGGGCAGGAAGCATCCATCGTGGGAGAAAGATGTAGGCTGGGAGGCTAGGCCATTCTCCCCTTTTCCCATTCTTCTGCCTGCTTTATGTTCACTGGCAACTGATTAACTTGTGCCCATGTGACTAAGGGTGGATCTGCCTTTCCCAGCCCACTGACCCAAATGTTAATCTCTTTTGGCAACACCGTCACAGACACACCCAGGATCAATACTTTGTATCCTTCAATCCAATCAGGTTGACACTCGGTATTAACCGTCACAACACATTACCTTAAAAAAGTGCCTTTGAGGTATTTCCCTCAATTTTCTTCATTTTTATAATTTATATTAATTAATCAACTAATTACTCTGTTCTTCTTAAGTATATTTTTGCCAAATTTCATCAACATTCATTTATTACTATAGCTACTCAGCTATTTTACATATATATTTTTCTCTCCAACTTGATAATAAACTTGATGGTAGGTGCCTCATCTCCATGGCCTTTTTGGATTCTCTTTCATCATGATTTTAAAATACATATATATTTAAATATAAACATACATATTTATATACACTTAAATATGTATTTTATATGTGTGCATGCGTTTAAATATACTAAATGTTTATATTTTCATATATGCGTGTGTGTGTGTGTGTGTGTGTGTGTGTGTGTGTGTGTATCCTAGTTGCAGCCACAAGCAGGGGGTTCTGTACAAAGTAGATAGCTATGTTGTTGAGCAACTGAAGGAAAGGAAATTCAGAGCTAGATTAGGGCTCATTTTAATCAACAGCTACAAGTTAATGGGAGACTGGCTCAGAAGCAACATTGTGTTTGAAGCTAACGTTTTCAGTTATAGTTTATGCAATCTCCTCATTTCCTGGTGGTGGTCATGTACAAAGTAATAGTTAAAGAAATTCATAAGTGTCCACAATTAAAAAGTAATTTTGGACATTCTTGGAAGTAGACTCTCAAGGTTACCATAGAAGTTTTCTTTCCTTCCTTCCTTCCTTCCTTCCTCCCTCCCTCCCTTCCTTCCTGTCTCTCTCTCTTTCTTTTCTTTCTTTCCTTTATTTCTTTCTTCTTTCTTCTTCTTTTTTTTTTTTTTTTTTTTTTTGACATGGAGTCTCACTCTATTGTCCAGGCTGGAGTGCAGTGGTGCCATCTCAGCTTACTGTATATTCCCCTCCCGGGTTCAATCGATTCTCCTACCTCAGCCTCCCAAGTCAGGGGGTACTATAGGCACGTGCCTCCATGCCCAGCTAATTTTTGTAGTTTTAGTGGAGACGAGGTTTCACCATGTTAGCCAAGATGGTCTTGATCTCGTGATCTGCCTGCCTCAGCCTCCCAAAATGCTGGAATTACAGGCATGAACCACTGCGCTCAGCCAGAAGTTTTATTTCTTATTTTGGGATTTAAACTTGCCCCATTCTATATTTGTCCCAAACATAGAATGAAAAACCCTAAAAAGTAGAGTCAAAAAGCTTCTAAAATGTTGAAATGGACCCTGTTGTTTTAAGAATTTCATGGACAAAGTTTTCACTCACTTTCAGAATAGCAGTTGCTCCATCAAGTAATAGCAGATATAAGCAATTATTAAAAGAACATTTTGGAATTAAGAATAATACATAAAACTCTAATAACCTTTCCCCCAAATTGAGTGTAGAGAAGAAAAGACAGGAATATCTATTATGTTTAGGTATCACAAACAGCAAACTTGGTGAGAATCAACTAAGTATAGCTGTTCGCCTCATTTAATGTAGCAATATCTAAGATGTTACTCAGAAATAGTTACAAGTCCCAAGGTTATTTTGAGCTTGAAGTTCTTATATTCCAGATAACTAAAAAGCCATCCACTTAACAGAAGACAGTCACAACAAACTCATGCTGATTATTGAAGATTCACCAAAACTCAGCAGTTATCTGGTGTGCATGTTTCAGAAGAAACATGATTTCAAAATATATCAAAGAGTTCTAAGAATGAGTTCACAGTATTAGTGAACTGACCAAATAATTTTTGAAGTTTGTAGCAACAATAACGCTAATCTGATTAAAAGCTTCATTTAAATGTTTGCTCAAATTTAGGTTTTTATGTTGAGGGTTAAGTTATTATAACGTTTAAAGAATTTTTTATTTTATTTTACGAAAACGTAGGTTTCCTGGTACTTTTATCCTGACTAGTAAAAAAAATATTTAGTGTCTCTCACACCAAACTACAGATACTTGTTTTAAAATGTAACCTATTATCCACTTATTTCCTGTAGGCTTCAAGTAAATCACTTTCTTTTTCTTTTTCTTTTTTTTTTACTTTTTATTATATATATATATATATATATATATATATATATACACACACATATATATACATATATATATATATATATATATATATATATATATATATATTTTTTTTTTTTTTTGAGACAGAGTCTCACTCTGTCACCAGGCTCCAGGCTGGAGTGCAGTGGCATGATCTGGGCTCACTGTATCCTCCATCTCCCAGTTCAAGCAATTCTCCTGCCTCAGCCTCCTGAGTAGCTGGAACTACAGGTGCACACCACCAAGCCCAGCTAATTTTTTTGTATTTTTTAGTAGAGACAGGGTTTCACCATGTTGGCCTGGATGGTCTCGATCTCTTGACCTCGGGATCCACCCACCTCAGCTTCCCAAAGTGCTGGCATTAGAGGCATGAGCCACCACGCCCGGCCATAAATCACTTTCTTTCACTTCTTGCATTATTATTTTCTAATTATGTTGTCTCTATTAAGCCAGGAATTCATTATCCTAGAAAACTTGATGTGACCTTATATTCCGCTTCCTCATTCAGTTGACAAAGTCTGTAGATTCCACCTCTTTTCTGACCTCAGGAGTCACTTGGGTTTTGTTTCTGCTTCTTCTCCTCTTTTCTTTCCCATTGCCTTAGCCTAGTCCACAGTTCAGTGAGCTCCAAAGCATCTTCCTCTACATTAGTCTCTACTCTGTTCCCTGCTCTGTCACTAGTTGACCTCCCCATCTTCCATAAACTTGATTATTTAAAACTTGTATTGATTTCTCATTGACTAAAGAATAAAACCCGAATTATCTCGGAAAGGCAAAAATAAGCCTTTAAGCCTTTCCAATCTGGCTCGCCCTCCTTTTCCAGACTCACCCCTTATCGCTTCTCCTCAGGCATCCTCTAACCTTCTTTGATCAAGAAGGTAGATTTGGGAAGAATGTTCGTGGAGCCATGTGGAAAGATGAGGGTGGCTGTTTAGTTAGTTAGAAACGAAAGAACTTTCTGGCCATGGAGTTAATGTTGAATATGTAGCCATATTACCTTCTCTTCCCCAGTTAACCTACATTCCCAGTGTTCTAGACTTCTCACAATTTTCAAACTATTTGAAATATTTTGAAATCAAGGACTACTACTTTGAACCAGCCAAAGATACTTAGTTAGATATCAGGCATTATTTTTGAACTGAGATATTTTCATGTTATTTGCTACTTAGTTGACTTGTGTTTTTTAATGTGAATCATTTATATGAACATGCATAAAATATAGTAGGAGTAAAGGGCTAGTGATGTCTGTGAAGCAGATACTTAAAACCTGATTTAATCACCAAAATAATTCTACAAGGAAAATATTATTATCTCAATTTTAGATAATGAGAAACCAAAGGCACAAATTTAGTAAGTGACCAAACCTGGATTGGAGCCCAGATCTGTCAGTCTACCAAATCTATGTGCTTTTTAGGTCAGAAACTTGCCTCCAGGTTTCTAACTGAATGTCTGTAGCACTTTAATTTGTGCAACCATGTAATATTTAAACTAATGGATATGATGAGAAAAGGAACATAAACAATAGTCTCGCCTTTTGACAACAATTAATGCATGCACAAAGCAATTCAAAATCCTTCCTACCCGAAATAGGCTTTCAAGATTAGTGTATCTGGTTCACCATTTACTATTATTTGAAATGATTTTTGATAATATAAATTGGTCCTAATTATATATTTTTGTCCAAACTTAAAGACTATATACTGCTGACTATGTCCTTTCTGTTTTCTCAGCTGACTCAAATGAAACCAGATAATTCCGTCTGTTTAATTCCCTTTGACCCAATTTGCAGTCACCCCTAAATGGATTCCAGAAATACCAGCTCTGCAGCTTGCAGAGTTTTCTTAAAGCAAGGCTAATGGATCAAAGTGTGTCATTCTATCTAGCATCAATTTATTCATCATACAATAAATTCACATTTTGTATAGGCTTAACTCAGTACTTAAGATAAAGCCAAAGAGTCTTGAATTTAAAGACCTACATACACACACACACACACACACACACACACACACACACACACACCCCACATACAGACATACATATATGATGCACATATAAATATATAGGTATGCAAACATATATCCACATATAAGCATATATGTATACATAAATATGTGTATATATTATATAGTTTCTTTAATAACAAAGTATCAAATTATAGCTGTAAGATTATTATAGATTAATATATTTACTTTGTGAAAATTCAAAAGAGGGAAAGGTAAGTGTGGCCCATACTATTAGCAGTTCAATTAACAGTTACCATTTATTAGGTACATACTAAACTCTTGACATGAATTATCTCATTTAATCCTTCTACTAGTCATCTATTGCATATAACAAATTTTACTCAAAGTTATTAGCTAAAAGCAATGAACATTTGTTATTTTACAGTTTCTGTGCATCAGTAATCTAGGTACAGCTTAGCTGGGTTCCATTGACTCCACTTGTCCAATCTGTTTTATTTACAAAATTAAGGTTACTGATTTAATAAGTTTGAACACTGGGTTCCATATTTGAGATGAAAACATGATTTTGGAAGATTTCATGTTTAACTGTCCAGTACCTAACTTGTGTTTATAATAATGACCCAATTTTATAAGAACACATTCTGCTTGGTAAAGTCTGCTGTTTATGGCAAGGATGTTCACAACATATTTTTGAAAGTTGTTTTTTTTTTTTTTTTATCCACAAAAGTTTTAATGTTCCAGATATTCTTCCTCAATGACTTCACTTTTGGACAAAAGTTGCAGTCAAATTGTGAGTTGGTCCATGCAGCTGTCCTTTCAAAGATCAAGCAGGGCTGAAGAGCATACTTTTACAAGCTTATTTTGTTGTTGCCAGGCCTCAGGAGATCTTCTTCCAAGTTCACTCATGTGGGCCTTTCCACAGCACTAATGACATGGAAGTTGACTTTCTCCAGGTGAATAATCCAAGGGAGAACTAAAGATAACAGCCAAAATGGAAGCCATAGTCATTTGTATCTTAATCTCATGGTGACATCCATTCAGTTCTGCCATACTCTATTCACTAAAAGGAAGTCTAAAAATTCAGACCATTATAAAGAGGATAACATTACACAAGGGTGTGAATATGAGAAAGCCAAGAATTACTGGGATCGTCTTAGAGGCTGTCTACTGTAATATGAAAATAATAATTTATGAGGTAAGCACTCTTACAGGTAGATAAGAAAATGAAGGTACAGGTTGGTTACATAGCTTTCCCAATGTTATATGGCTGATAGATGAGCAGGCTATGATTCTAACTCAGAAAACAGAGTTCTAGAAGGAAATTAAAATTCAAACAGAGATGTGAATTCTAGGAAAGAAATGAAGTATAAGTAAAACCCAGAGACACAAGTGTGGCACTATATATAATATGAATAATGCAAAGCCAATAATTCAGAAGTTGGTAGGTGGTCTAGTTGGAAAAAAATGGGCTAATGCCAGTGAGTTTTTACTAAAACTGAATTTGGTTATGAATAAGTGAGAATTCAGCAATTATTTTAAAAGGAAAGTAATGTGGTCCAAGTCAGTCTTCATGAAGATTTGTCTAGAAGCTTGCAAGACCCTGGAGTGGCATCATAAAAAAAGATACGGAGATCTGTTTCAATGGGTGCATATACTCCCATGAGAATCTGGCCAAGGTGAGAGTCAGTGGAAAGAACTGGAAATATCTATAAGAAAGAATCCCCAAGCGTTTTTCGTTAGCTGGATAAGAAAGTTAAAACTGACAGAAATTACTCCAAAGTTTTGAGAAAGGGATATTGTAACAGAGGAAGTGCGATTACAATTTCTACAGGCAGGGTTTTTGTCTGATTTCTTTACTGCTGCTTTTCAGAGCTTAGAATATGTCATCCTAAATCCTCAACAAATGAATAAATAACTGAAGCTGTCGCTTACTAGATTAACACTCCAATTAACTCAAACAACAACAAACAACACATGTAAGAAAGATTAATATTGTAATGTTTCATGCCATTAAAATAGAGTTGGTTTTCATGGGAACTGGAGAACATCAAGAACCAGGGCACTGCTCACTTGGGTGTGCTTGCACACAAAATCTCTGTTTCTTTCTCTCTCTCTCTCTCTCTCTCTCTCTCTCTCTCTCTCAGGCGTCTTAACCTGTTTTTATAGCACATCTACACCAGTCTCTGTTGCGTACTG
The DNA here is from genome assembly GCF_048565385.1 of Saimiri boliviensis. Classification (NCBI taxonomy): domain Eukaryota; kingdom Metazoa; phylum Chordata; class Mammalia; order Primates; family Cebidae; genus Saimiri; species Saimiri boliviensis. The sequence continues at coordinate 48,988,265 of NC_133463.1, read as the reverse complement.
GCAGGCTTTCCAAATGTTTTCCCACAATTTCCGCTTGCATTTAGTTTTAATTTGCATGGATGAAAACCCTAACTTTGACTTTATAGGTTACAAGTTTTACTACAAAATACTGGTAAAGTCTTCCTGTGTTCAAATAAGAGAGAGAAGAAAGTAAGAATTTCTGTCTGGCTCAAGCTCCGGTCAAATGTCTCTCCTGATCTAATTAGCATTGACAATGTGTAGGTGGGTAGAGGTTATGAGGTCTATTTCTCTCAAAGCAAGTAGAGGCATATTATTTGGGAAGATGGTGTAAGTAAGGTGGCAATTTTATGGTCATATGTAGTACGAGATAGATTATTTCTAATTCTTGACAATAGATAGCTTTTGATGAGTTCAAAATATCAGATGAGTAAACTTAGGTTCAGAAGTGTAATTTACCTAGTGTTACACAGCTTATAAGTGATTGTAGACAAGATCCCAGATCCTCCACTTTCTGTCTCTAAAACTACTGTCTTGCCCTTTTCACTTCTCACTGCAAGCTACCACTAAGAAAAATAAGGAAGTTAAAATCAGACTGGCTGTTTGTTTAATTGGGAGTCATGCAGGCCAGGCTGTAATAGGCCAGGTGCTAGTAATTGTGGGCAACTAATATCCCTGACTTTTATCACCACTCTGACCTTATATCAACCTCCCCCCATGTCTTACATAGAATGAGGCTCCAAGATTGGAGAGGTCTGTCTTAACACTTTTCTTCCGATTAAACACTCTGGAAGTTAAACATTTTATTTCTAGCTTTTATCAACAGACCTGTTTTTCAAAATGTCATTTGCTTTGCTGTGGAGGCCACAGTTATCAAACTTTGATAGCAGAACCTTGGCAAAAACAATTGGAAAAACATCTAGTTATATAAAATTATCAACAAATACAGATTGGAGTGGTTAGTTAATTGGTTAGTTTGTTGCAGGGAGTAGGTAACCTGTTCTTGCTACAAAAAAAATTCAAAAGAGTCAGTAGAAAGAAGGTAATTACAAACAGGAGAGAGAAAATTAGCAAAGTGAGGCAAATGAGAAGGTGGGAGTGATAATTAAAAAATTGCCGAGAAAACAGGTAAAGATATGCATCTTTTCCTAACTGTCAAGAGGAAAAGATGTGGCTGAATAAGAACAATCTCTCTAGATATTGCATTATAAATAAATAAGGAAATGATGTGTTTTGTTGTGAGTAAGGAATAAAAATAAATTTGTACTTAAGAATGCAGAGATTAGAAATAGAATTTATCCATAAGTTTCTCTCAGCTGTTTAAATGAAACTACATTGACACTGATGTTCAAACAATATTAATTTATACATTTGTAATATTATAGAGGAGCAGTTAAGAGCAGGAAGTAATGTTCAACTATTTTTATATGATTCTCCGATTCTGCCACAGTACCATATTCATAGTAGATGCTTAATAAAAGTTGCTGAGTCGATAAACCAACTAATGAAAACAGAAACAATACTTGGCATTCCATATTTTATTTAAAAGCTTCCATAGTCGTATTTGGAAAATATAAAATATTATGCCATTATTTGAGAAATTATTTAATAGTGTAAAAAAATCTGTTTAGGCATTTGTCGGTCAAGTATTTACAACAGCAATTCCATATAATCAGAAATGTTTACACTTAGTGATATATTATAAGGATGGGAAGAATGATTTTTGCTAGGAAATGTTATTGTTGAGAAAAATTCTCAAATTTATTTTTATAGAAAAGGGAGAAAATTATTGATAAACACATCTAAATTTGTAGATTGGTGATTTTTCAGAGGTTATTTGGGGTCATAATTGTAAATCTCATTACCATGCTTGAAGGAGGTCTCTTTCATTATTACGGTGCGAGGGTCCATATCCCTGAAGCTAATTGCAAGGTAGAGCTGCAGAGTTCTAATTGTTTGCCATCAAAATAGCTGTGTAAGCTTGATTAACAGTGTTCAGCAACATTCATAATAGTCCAAGCCTGGCCCTGCATAAAATAGAAACTGGGAAAAAATCAATAAGATTTAATAAGATCAGGAACAATCACTTACAATAGTACATCAATCACACAAAGTAATAGGTGCAGGATTTGATAGGGTCCTGAACTGCCTGAGAGATTCATAACCAGTACTCGTTAATGATTTGTTCATTTGCATTTTATCAATCCAGCTACAGCTGACAAGCAGAAGGAGTGGGAAAGAAATATGTTGACTTAAACTCATCAGCTTTGCAATTAAAAAAATAACATATAATAGCAATGTCTTGTCACATGAAAATCTGATGTTATTACAAAATGTGGGCAATCATTGGCTCTTCAGACTGGGCTGCTGTTAGACTTGCAGAATAGCTAGCATAACAGTGTCCCTGTGGTCACTAGGAAGTCTCAAAGGTTAGAGAGAATGTACATGTGAATATAAATTTCCTCTCCATCTCTCATAGAGCTCAACCACATAATAATATTTAATGCAAAATGTGCATATTTACTTGTTTTTATCTCTTTGAAATAAATGAAGCTCCTGGCTTTGCCTTAGGCAAAACCTCTATAACAATCATAATGAGATGGCTTTCTGGTGATTGATTATCATTATATTCTCTTTTAGTTGATGCTATGACTTTATAAAATAATCATGTGGTATTTACTATCTTTATTAAAACACATTTTGGGGAAAAGGGTAAATGAATGAAATAAAATTGTGTAAACAAATTTCTAATTCTAAATACATGGTAGATAGTAATAAGAAAAAAATAATCCTCATATAAACATCAGAGGCATAATGAAAAGTCTGAGCTGTTTCCAGGAAATTCATGTGGATTCCTGCTTAGAAAATTTCATATGGGTTTTCTATGGAGGGAATTAGGCGAATGGTGGGATGCGGAGCACATTGTCAGAAACCAGCAGTGGGACCATCCAAAATGTGGATTAATTAGTCTCTGTCTATAACTGCAGTAAATAATGTGCTCCTTCAGAGAAAAACATTATGATTCAGGTCTTTGTAGAGGATGTTTAAATGGCTGATTTCTATATAGGATGTTTTAATTCAATCAAAGTACAGGTAAAATCCCATTATGATAGACTCCATGGGGCCTCTAAATTGTTTTGTTGTGGTAGAATTTGGTTAAAATGAATAAATACATTTATCACATTCTCAGTGTGTAGTAGGTACTAGAGAGACAGACTTGATGCCTAGTCTCTTTTCTATTGAATTAACACATGAAAAGAAATGCTTTGAATAGGCAGCAAGAACCAGGAGCAAAATATAATGCTTGCACACCTTTCAGGCTTTTCCTAAAATCTGGATCACTTTCAAAATGGTTTTGGTATTAAGATAAAGTTTTTATTTTTCCTCTTTTTTTTTTTTGTTAAAAATAGCATTGATTAGGCAGACAAGACTTTTGGAATCTAACGGGTGAAGAAAATAAAAAGTGGTTGTTATTTGTTCTCTTGACAAAAATAACTGTAAAGAACTCAATTATGCACAGCTTAATTTGTTTTTCCTACAAAGCAAACTACACAGAATTGTGAGCTTCAATTATATAGGTTGACTCTTCTAAGGCTATTAAGCAAGGAAAGCATTAGTAAATTTACTAAGAATCAATTTATAGAATACCTATTTGCTTAAAAGCAAATTGATAAATGTCCAATTTACTGAAAGATCAATTCACAATACTTTTTGATATTCAATGATTTGTGTGTGTGTGTGAATTGGTTGTTTTCAAGTATAATGATCAGTTTTATGGAAATTATTGTTTCTAGTTTTGCTGGAATATGGAAATGATTTTATTATTCTGAACATTCTTACCTTTCATTTACTGAAGAAACATTTTTAGCACTGGCATGGTAACAGGCCCAGGAGGCATAAATAGTAATAAAAGGTGTATTCAAAAAAGTTTACATTGTAGAAGAAACAGGCAGAAAGCACACATGTTTTTAAATATTCTAATAAAATATTAATAATGTACTCTCAGGTGTCAGAATAAGGTTTGAAGAATTATCATCTCCAAACTATGCACTCTTGAGAGTGGAAAGTGGGCTATTAATAGTTACATTGAAACAGGAGGAGTAAACAAGGATAAGCAAACCAGAATATATGGTCACCTTAGATATACGGGATGAGGACAATGTATGGGTTGTTGAGGAAATACAAAGAACTGTTGATATTTGAGATGTTAGAAATAAGGAGAATTTCCTAACTTCAGGTAAAGAAAATCCATTTCATGGACAAATGAACATGAGTGATAGCACAGAGTCAGGGAATTGTCTGTGTGTCTGTTGAACAGTGAAAGACATTGAGAAGTGAAGCTATGGCTTATAGAAGATTTTGAATATACATATCGTTGTGTAGAATAGAAGCATTTATGAGGAAGTAGCAAAAGAACAATAAAGTGTATGATATTATTTAAATAGTTATTGTGTTCTTCCCTAGAAACAAAGAAGCTTAAGAGTGGCATCCCAGCCCCTGTATATTACCAACTGATTGATGTTAAGTTGTTTCATCTCATAGCTTCATTTTCCTCATTGTATACAGTGCATATATATCACCTATCATGGTGTTTGACATGTAGTAAGTCCTCCCTGCTCATTAGCTGTTATTTTTAATATTTTTTAAAATGAAGAATTATAATATAATTGAAGTTACATACTTCAGATCCTAGTGTTTGATTACCATAAAATGACAATTTATCTGAAACTTAAAAATTTTATGTTAATGAGAATATGTACATGAACAACTCTTCAATCTATCATATATTATTCAAATGATGTAGTTTGGATATGGTCTCTATTTTATAAAAACAAACATGAAACACTCTAGTAGGAAATTTGAGAATGAATCATGGAGGAGAGATTGAAGGAGAGAAAATTGTTAAAGAATCTTGTGGCAGACATTTATTTTGGTGGCCCCCAACCAACTAAGCTTCCTGACATCTATGCCTTTGTGTGTTCTCCCTCATTGATTTTGAGACTGATCATGTACCTAGAAATAATTAGCTTTGACCAATGGGACATGAGAAAGCATAACGAAAATGAAACCTCAATCAGCATTTTCATGGTAAGGCTTGTCTTATTGGAATACTCCTTTTTGAAGCCCAGTGAACAAGCCTTATGTAAGACATTAAAAAGCCATATGAAGAGAGAGAGAAACAGAGATTCCCAGACTGACTTCAGTCACTCTATCCAACCCAGGTAAGACACCAGATATATAAGAAGGTCTCATGTACCGTTCAACCCTTCACAGATACCATGCAAAACACAGACAAGCTTTCCCAATGAAGCCGAGAATCATCAACAAATAAATGATTATTTTGTTAAACCATTAATTCTCAAAGTGGTTTTTTATACAGTAAGAGAAATTGGAACCAAGAAGTAGAGTTCTATCAAAACGAAATGGTAAACTACAAGGCATTTGATTTTTGTACCAGGTAATAGGTGAAGGGCTGAGGAGCATAGATAAAATTACTACTGGTTAGCAATAATAGGGCTGGAGTAAAAGTATTCAAGCTATGTATTACAGAACAATTAGTGACACTGTCACCTGCAGAAACATGAAAGTATTAATAAGTCTGGCTAAGATTTATAGAAAGAATATTGAAAGTGCCTACTAGATGCTTTTAATCTTCCTATCATAAAATAAAAAAGGGCAAAGAACTACAGAAATAATAATTCAGAGTTAAAGCAAAATTTAAAGGAAATACAGAGAAGATATGACTTGCTGTGTTAAAAATGCAATTTTTTTTTTTTTCTTATACCTAGAGTTTCCCAGAAAACTGCTCTCAAAGTTAGAAGTTAACTCAGGTAATGATCAAGTTCTGGGTGCTGCCAGTAGCACATGACCTCACAGTAAACATCAAGCATAGGGGGAGAGTGAAGGCCACTTTTTGAGGTCCCACAAAGGCTTAAAGATGTACCTTAGAGAAAGATAAAGAAGCTTCTAAAAATCCTCCGGATCTTGGTCACAGCACCGTCAATCACAAGGTTTTAAGAAAACTACTGGTGAAACTACTACCAGTTTGGACTAAAAGTTCTGAGACAGTTAAAAAAGAAAATCCTCTCCTGTGAGAAGGAAGAATATTGAGAAAGCTCTCAGCCTAAAATATGCTCCATTTCTTCTTGAAAAAAAGAGAAGAAATAAAGAAACTCAGAGGGTAAATCCAAGGGCCCAAAAGACTGAGCCAAAGCTGTGAAGGCAGCAAAACTGAGACCTAAGCAGAGAGCTAGTGATAGATATGTGCCTACCAAAATTTCAGAATTGCTAAGAACCGGTGGCTGGTATTTAGCTCCCACTCTCTCTTGTTTTGAGAGGCAGTGTCTACCGTGGCTTTACAGTCCCTAAATTAGTATTTTAGGCATACTGAAGAATACAATTTATCTCTAGTTTACAACTGTTATGATTGAAAGGAACCATACCAAAGGATTCTTATCCACACCTGAACCCAATTTACATGACAAAATTCTTTTCTTTGACTCAAAGCCTTGGGCCAAAATTAGATGAGATTTTGCATGTTTTGATAGGGGGAAGGAGATTATAACTTGTATATGGGAGGAAAATAAATCCCTAGGAGCAATAGAATACATTGTGGTACACTTTTACTTTTGTGTGCCCTCCTCTATAATGAACAATGCCTCCTGTTAGTGATGAACTTATAGTTCGATTCCTCTCCTCTTTTGATTCTGACTTGACCACATGACTAGGGTTGACCAAAGAGACAATAGAAAGTGTGACATAAATGATACATTGATAAGTGCTTCCCATTGAACCTTGTTTTCTTGAAATACTTCTTCTTTGTACCCAAACACCAAGATGTGTGGAAATCCATGCCACTTCTAGAAATGTAGGTAGAACACATGAAGAGAAAAATAGCAAATCTGGGTTCTAGCTGTTTCAGCAATCGAAGCTGAAGTGCTAAGCAAGTAGAAAGGGCATAATGCACTTTCTTGCCCCAACAATAACAGCTGGAGCAGGGATAAGCCATGTTTACCACACCCTTCCCTAATTGTATCATTTGGCAAATATCTAATCATTGTTTTAAGACATTATAATTTGAGTTGATACATCCCACAGCAAATAAATAACAACAGTAACAACACTATTTCAATTTTTTAAGTTAGATTTAATGAAAGAGGTATGTCGCAAAAGAAAAAGTAATATGATAGGTTGGATTACTATTTGTGGGAATGTTAAAAAAGAAGGTAATAATGAGGACCACAAGGTGCTTGATTTGCAATGAGAAAATTTAGAATGCTATGTTTTTAACTGAGAAAGGAACACAGAGGAAAAAGAATGGATTTTAAAAGTTGAGGTGGGGGATACTTTGATTTCATTGATGAATTTTATGTGACTTTTTTTTTCATTTGAGTGCTTTAAGATAAACCTTTACTCTCATGCCCATGCCACAACTGGCATGTGAAAGCTCCCTACAAAGAACATTTACTTGTATATTTTAAATTTTTTATATTTTCTGCTTGTGTTCAGTGGTTTTTAATACAAGGCTCTGCATGGTAGGCAGCTTAATGCCTCCTAACAAGGATGTCCGTGTCCTGATTTTTGGGACCCATAACAATGTCACATTATATGGAAACAAGATTTTACAGATGTAATAAAGGTTATGAACCTTAAAATATGGAGATTATCCTGGATGGTATGCATGGGCCCAACCTAATCATATAAATTCTTAAAAGCCAAAGGACTTTTCTTCAGCTGGGGTCAGAGATGTGGAGGAACAGAAAAAAAGACAGATGACATAGAAGTGGGAGTAGGAGAGTTCCAAGTGTGAAAAACATTTGATTCACTTTTATTGGTTCTGAGATGTAGATAGAATGTGCAAAGACTAGAAAAAGCCTCTGAGAGGTAAGAACAACCCTGTCCTGAAAGCCATTGAGAAAATATAAACCTCAGTCCTACAACTGCAAGAAACTGAAGTCTAACAACAATCTGCCTAAGCTGGGAAGAAGTGTCTTCTCTAGAAGCTCTAGAAAGAAAGATACACCTTATTTTTCATCTGGGAGACCCAGAATAGAGAAACTAGCTGAGCCACTGTGTGCACAGACCTCTAACCCATGCAAATAGTGAATTAGTAATGGGGCTTGTGTTAAACAGCTACATATTGTGGAAATTTTTAATGGCAGCAATAGAAACCCCACATGCTTAGTTCTTCAGGTTCTGTTATTTGCATCTGGCTTATTTAGCACACCATTTATACATCATTTCAGAACTTGTTGGCCTTATCTGACTTTTATTTCATCCACTAATGTAGTGACCAGTTCTGTAAAGGCTCTGATAAACAGAATTATCTTGACATTCTGCAGATGTAATGCTGTCATATTGGTGCACAATATTGATAATGTTCTTTCAATTGGATCAGGTGAGCAAGGATTGGGAAGTATGCTTGATGCCTTATTAAATTATGTTCGAAGTAGAGAATAGAAGTAAGCCTCAAAAAAAAAAAAGACAAGTGAATATTTTAGTTTAAGGGTATGAGGCATCATATGACATCCCTTTTCTCTTTTTAAACAGTTTCTTTTATAACTCACAGGCAAAGCATTTGGTGGAATTATCTGCATTTGGAGGGCCATTTATACCTCACTTAGATCTACTCCTCTAACCTATTTCTTGCTGACTTCAGAGACTGCCTATTTCAAATAGGGCCCAAGATAATATGTAGTCTTCCCTGCATCTGGGCTATGCAATCAAGTCAACCCAATAGTGTTTCTGCAAACTTTGATGGATAATGATGTTCTGTGGCAAACCCCACAGTTGAGCTGAAGTATGGACTGAGTTACAGAGTAAGGATATGATCTTTTACAGTAAAGACAAAATATATCCACTAGCTCTGGCCTCTATATCTTTCTCACTAACCTTTCCACATTACTACTTTGCAGAGATTGTTTTTGACCAATATCTAAACTGACTCTGCAATAGTCTGGCCTTGTAATCCCCCTCACTCATAAAACTTGAGGCTCCATAGAATAGAATAGAATAGTAGCCAGATATAATGGATGACATGGTAAATCCAAATGCTGCTAGGGGCATATTTCATTGACTATTTCTTTTTATGACTTCTGATATTCTAGACTTCATCTGTCTCATTCCAGATACTGTATGAAACTAGTGCTTTATGTGACACTCTAGATTATACCACTTCACCACTAGCCCATGATACATACCTTTAACTTTCTTTCCTAGTAATTATTTAAGGAGTGGAATGATAATAAACTCAATTGGCTCCCATGTATATGCAAGCTGGAACTATGAGACAGTTATTGTGTATTTGATAACTTAGTAAATCTTATATCACTATAAAAGAATACCAGAGGCTGGGTAATTTATAAAGATAAAGGGTTTATTTAGCTAACAGTTCTTTAGGCCTGACAAGAAACATATTAATTCTCCAGTAACTGACCCCAAAGAAAAGGAAATTTATAAATTGCTTGAAAAGTAATTCAAAATAATAATCTTAAGAAAACTCAGTGAGATATCAGATAACACAGACATACAGTTCAACAATATGAAAAAACAACTAATGATCTGAATGAGAAATTCAGCAAAGAGATAGATATCATAAGAAAACTAAACATAAATCATAAAGCTAAACACTTTAATAAATGAAATAAAAATGTAATAAAGATCTTTAACAGCAGAATACTTCAGGCAGATGATGGAATCTTTAAATTTGAAGATAGGTCTTTTGCTTTTACCCAATCAGAGAAAAAAAGAAAAAAAAAGAATGAAGAAAAGCAAAGACAGCTGTGAAACCCATAGGACACCATTAAGTGAACAAACATTTGCAATATAAATATTACAGAAGGAGAAGAGACAACAAAAAGACCGAAAGCTTATTTCATGAAATAACAGCTGAAAAGTTCTCGAGTCTTGACATATATATTAATACCCAGATTCATAAACCTCAAAATTTCCCAAACTAATTCAACCCAAAGAGTTCCTCTCTAAGGCACATTATAAACTGTTAAGAATAAAAGACAGAGAGAATTTTAAAAGCAGCAAGAGAAAAGTATGAAGTCCCATATAAGGGAATGAGACAATCAGTAGATTTCTCATCAGAAATCTTGTAAGCCAGGAAGGAATGGGATGACATATTCAAAGTACCAAAAGGAAAAAAAAAAAAAAAAGCCAGCCAAAAATACTATGTCAAGTAAGGTTGTCCTTCAGAAATGATGAAAAAAGTTTCTCCCAAAGAAGCAAAATCTGATGGAATTTATCTCCACTACATAAGCCTTTGAAGAAATGCTTAAGGATTTTCTTAAAGCAAACACAGAAATATGCTAATTACTAACATGAAAGTGTAAAATACACTGGTAAAGGTAAATATATAGTCAAATTCAAAATATTCCAATATTATAATGCTTATCTATAAACCAGTTATATATTTAATGTGTGAAGGTTAAAAATCAAAACAGCTGAAAATAATTATAGCTACATTAAGTTGTTAAAAATACACAATATAAAAAATTGAATTGTGAAATCAAAAATATAAATTATGGGAAAGAGAATAAAAGTCCAGAGCTTTTGTATGTGATTAAAGTTAAGTTGTTATCAGCACAAAATAGTTTAACTATACCATATTTAATGTAAGCCTCATGATAACCGCAAAGCAAATTAAACTTATAGCAGAAACATAAGAAAAAGGAATCAAACTTTGCACTACAGAAAATCAAGAAACCAAAAATGTAATCATTAAGAAAGAGAGGAAAAAAAAAAAAAAAGATCTTCACAATTATCAGAAAGCAAAGAATGAAATGACAATAGTAAGTGTTAACCTATCCATAATTACTTTGAATGTAAACAGACTAAATTCTTCAATCCAAAGAGACAAACTGGCTAAATGAATAATTTAAAAAAGCATGTCCAGTAATATGCTGCTACAAGAGACATATTTTAGCTCTACAGACACATAAAGGCTGAAAGTGAAAGGATAGAAGGCATTCCATAAAAATAATACACAAAAGAGAGCAAAGGTGGCTATACCTATGATAGATAAAGTAGACTTCAAGTCAAAAACTATGCCAAGACACAAAAGAAGGTTATTATCTAATAATAAAGAGCTCAATTTATCAAGAAGACATAACAATTATAAATATAGATGCACCCAACATCAAAGCAACTAAGTGGTTTAGATATTTGTTGTCCAAATCTAATGTTGAAATGTAATTCTCAATGTTGGACGCAAGACTTGTGGGAGGTGTTTGGATCATGGGAGCAGTTTCCTTATGAATGTCTTGGTCTGTTCCCTTGAAAAGTGAGCTCTCACTCTGAGTTCATGTGAGATCTAGTTGTTTAAATGTAGGTGGCATCCCCCCGCTCAACTCTGTCTGTCTCTCTTTCTTGCTCTTGCTTTCACCAGTCGATGGGCCTGTTCCTGCTTCACCTTCTGTCCTAGGTAAAAGCTCTCTGTGGTCTCCCCAGAAGCCAATACTGCTGCTATATTTCCTGTGCAGCCTGCAGAGCCATGAGCCATTTAACATTTGCATGAATTACCTAGTCTCTGATACTTATTTATTTCAATGCAAGAACAATCTACTACAGAAAATTGGTATCCAAAGTGGGGCATTGCTTTAAAGATACCTAAAAGTGTGGAAGTAATTTTGGAACTAGCAGAGGTTGAAGAGTCTGGAGAGATTAGACGACAGGAAGATGAGGGAAAGTTTGCAGCTTCTTAGAGACTCCTTAAATGGTTGTGACCAAAAATGAACAGCAAAGTCCAGGCTGCTAAGGTCTCAGATGCAAATGAGCAACATGTAGGAAATTGGAACAAAGGTCACCCTTGTTATGCTTTAGCAAAAATCTTGGCTATATTCTATCTATTTCCTAGGGATCTGCGAAAGTTCGAGCTAAAAAATGACGATTTAAAGTATTTGGTGGAAAGAATTTCTAAGCAGAAAAGCTTTTAACGTGTGATCTCGCTGTTTCTAGCAGCCTATGCTCAGAAGTAGCAGCAAAGGCATGACTTAAAGTTGGAAACTACATTTAAAAGGGAAGTAGAGCATACAAGTTTGGAAAATGTGAAGTCTGGTCAAGTGACAGAGAAAGAAAAAGCTTTTCCAGGAGAGGAAGTCAAGTGGTTTGTGGAGCAACAATCTGCTAATGATATTTTCATAACTAAAAGGGATTTAAGCTAATATCCAAATTAATGAGGAAAACTGTTTGAAAGAATCACAATTTATAAATTGCCCAGGCTCAGGTAGTTCTCTGCAGCAGGGGGAAAATGGACTAGTACAATGTGGAACTATTGCAAAGGCATGAATGTATTTGGCAATGTGAGGACTTGAGATTTGAGGCAGGCAGGGGCAGAATGATATAGTTTGAATATTTTATCTACCCAAATCTCATGTTGAAATGTAATTCCCAATTTTGGAGGTGGGACATTTCTTACAATGTTTGAATCATAAGAGTGGATGCCTCACTAATGCCTGGGACCATCCCCGGGATGATAAGTGATCTCTCAATCTTAGTTCATGCAAGACACAGTAATTTAAAAGTGTGTGACACCTTAAGCCCCACTCTCCCTTTTTCATGCTTCTGCTTTCACCATGTGATGTGCCTGCTTTTGCTCTACCTGCTGCCATGAGTAAAAGCTCCCTGAAGTCCTCCAGAAGCTGCACTACCCTTCCTGTACAGCCTGCAGAACCATGAGCCAATTAAACCTTTTTACTGTGTAAATGACTCAGTCTCAGATATTTCTTTATAGCAACCAACATCTAAATAAGGAAAGTAAATATTAATGGCCATAAAGGAAGAAATAGGTAGCAACTCAATCATAGGACGCTATTTATATGTCACTTTCAACAATAGACAGAACATCTAGACAGATAATTAACCGAGAGATACTGGAGTTGAACTGCACTTTGGACAAAACAGACTTAACGTACATGTATAGAACTTTCCATCCAACAGCAGCGGAATGCACATTCTTTTCTATCCACAGGAAGCATACTCCAGAATAGAACATATGTTAAATGACAAAACAAGTCTTAATACATTTAGGAAAATTTAAATAATATCAGGTATTGTTTCCGAACACAGTGTTATAAAATTAGAAATCAAAAACAGGATAAATTTTGGAAAATTCACAAATATATGTAAATTAAACAACATGCTTCTGAATAACCATGGGTCAAAAAGGAAATCAAAAGGAAAATCTAAACATGTTTTGAAAGAAATGACAGCAGTTGAAGCACACCATACCAAAACCTGTGACAGGAACAAAAGAGAGTACTCAAAGGAAACTTTATAATAATAAAAATCACATTATAAAGGAAGAAATATTTTAAATGAATATCCTCCATTACACCTCAAGGAACTAGAAAAAGAACTCAAAAGCAGAAGAAAGGATAAAGATTAGAAAAGAAATAAATCATATAGAAAATAAAAAGCCATAGACAAAAGTAGCAAATTGAAGAGTTTGGTTTTTTTGGGAAAAAAAAAAATTGACAAACTCAGCTAAACTGAGAAAAAAAGAGAAAAGACTCAAATACATAAAATGAGAAGTGAAAGTGAAGGTATTACAGCAAATATCTCAGCAATTAAAAGGATCATAAAGAACATTATGAACAACTGTATGCCAAAAAATTTGATAAGCTAGAGGGAATTGGTTAGTTTCTAGAAAAATGAAATCTACCTAGTTTGAATCAGGGAAAAGTAAAAAGTCTGAACAGACTAAATAACAAAGATATTGAAGGAGTAATCAAACCAAAGTCTTCAATTTGCTAATTTTGTCTATGGATTTTTATTTTCTGTATGATTTACTTATTTTCTAACCTTTATCCTTTCTTCTGCATTTGAGTTGAGTTTCTTTTTCTAGTTCATCTAGCTAAATTCTACCAAGCTTTCAAAGAATAATTAATGCCAATATTTCTTAAATCCTTTCAAAAAGTAGAGATGTAGGAAATACTTTTTAACATATTTTATGAGACCAGCATCACATTGATACCTAAGCCAGACAAATACATCATAAGAAAACTACAAGACAATATCTCTGATAAACATGGATGCAAAATTGCTCAACAAAATATTGGCAAGTAGTGTTCAACAACATACGAAAATACCATGATCGAGTGGGATTTATCCATGGCATATAAGGGTGGTTTAACAGATGGAGATGATCTATGTGATTACATCATCTTAGCTGATGAAAAATAATAACCACATGATCATCTCAATTAATGCAGAAAAAGCATTCAACAAAGATCAACATCCTTTCTTGATAAATACTCTTAACAGTATAGAATGCAAGTTGCTCAACATAGTAATGGTTGTGGCTATTTATGAAAAACCCACAACTAACATCACAGTCAATGGAGAGAAGCTGAAGGCTGTTTCTTTAAGGTCTGGTATAAGACAAGGACACCCACTCTTGCCACTTCTATTCAACATAGTACTGGAAGTATTATTAAGAGCAATTAGACAAGAAAAAAGAAACAAAGAGTATTCAACTCAGAAAGGAACACATACAATTATCCTTCTTTGTCGATGACTTGATCTTGTAAGTAGAAAACTGCAAAGACTTCACCAAACAGTTAGAACTGTTAGGAATAAAGTCAGTAAAGTTGCAGAATACAAAATCAACATACACATTTTTGTGGCATTTCTATAGACAAATAACAACATAACCAGTAGCATTTTTGTAGAAAAAACAATTCTAAGACTTCTACGGGGTAACAAAAGACTCAGAATAGCCAAAGTAATTCTGAGAAAAATATACAAGCTGAAGGCATCACATCACACTTGCTGATTTAAAATTATATCATTATACTTTCTGTCTTAAAATTATATTACAAGGTAGAGTAATCACAATAGTATGGTATTGATATAAAACAGCCACATAGACTCACAAAATGGAATAGAGAGCCCAGAAATAAATCCTAACATATATGGTCAATTAATTTTTAACATGACATCAAGAGGACACAATGCATAAAGGATAGTCTCTTCAATAAATATTTCTGGCAACTGTATTGTCACACACTAAAAAAGTAAACTAGATCCTTATGGTATACCATATACAAATATCAACTCAAAGTGTATAAAATATCTAAACAGAAGAACTGAACTCACAAATTTCCTAGAAAAAAAAAAAACACATGGGGAAAATCTTTTTGACATTGGCCTTGGCAACAATTTTGTAGACATCACCCCAAAATCTCAGGCTACAGAAGCAAAATTAAATAAACAAGATTGCTTCAAACTAAAAAGTCTCTCACAGCAAAGGAAACAAAAAAGCAACCTTCATGTTGTGGAAAAAATGCTTGCAACCCACGTATCTGACAAGGGGTTCATATCAAAAATTTGTATAGAACTCAGAGAATTCAATAGCAAGAGAAAATGTAACCTGATTTTAAAATGTCCATGGAAAAAAGTAGAAATGTCTCCAAGGATGACATAAAAATGGCCAACACACAGATGAAAAGGTGCTGAACATCACTAATCACCAGAAAACTGCAAATTAAAATGACTTTGATAAGCCACCTCACACCCCTTAAAATAGCTATTATAAAAACAAGTGATAACAAATGTTGGCAAGGGTATGGATAAAAGGGAACCCTATACATTCTTGGTAGAAATGGTAGATTGGTGCAACCATTGTGGAAGACAATATGAACATTCCTAAAGAAACGAAAAATAGGACTATGATATGACTAAACAATTTCTCTTCTGGCTACAGAATCAAAGGAAATTAAAATCAACACCTTGTAAAGATATCTGCACTTACACATTAATGGTAGCATTATTCACAATAGCCAAGATACAGAAAAAAACCTGGGTATCTGTCAGTGGACAAATGGATAAAGAAACTGTTATATATGTATGTGTGTGTGTGTGTGCGTGTGTGTGTGTGTGCGTGTGTGTGTGTGTGTGCACGTGTGTGTGTGTGTGTGTGTGTGTGTGTGTGTGTGTATGATGGAATATTATCCAGTCTTTAAAAAGCAGGAGATTCTGCCATTTGCCACAACATGGATAGATCTGGAAGACATTATGCTAAGTAAAATAAAGCATATAGAGACAGAAAAATATTGCATACTTTCACTTTTATATGGAATCTAAAAATTTTTAAAGTCTATTATATAGTGATAGAGAAAACAGCAGTTACCAGGAGGGAAATAGAGAGATGAAAAGTCAAAAGATACAAAGTAGCAGATATGTAGAAAGAACAAGGCTAAAGATCTAATATATAGTTTGTTGCAATAATAATTGCAGTTTTGCCACTACTTTTAATAAATGAGGCCTATAAAGAATACACTAATAATAGTGTATTGTTTTCAGAAGTTTTGCAGAATGAAGTGAAAAAATAATTTTTACTGCATATTTTAGCATCTTACTATAAGAGAAAAACTTTCTATTCTTGACATGCGTGTTTTTAAATGTGTCAGTTTGGCCTCATGGATTCCTGTTTGCAAATATAAAATAATAACCCATTATTTTATTTAATAGATTATAATTTATTAATAACATTATATAATATAATAAACAATTTATGCCAGATTTTGTGAGTAGTAACACTTTAGGCTGACTTCTTTGTTTTATTGGCATGTCTCATAATTCTTTTAGCACTTTTTAAATTTTTGGCACAAGAAGATGTTCCAGGCTCATGTTGTACTTTCACTAACAAAGAACTTCTCCCCACAAAATGGCCATTTTTCATTTCTCCCAGGATAAATGGTACTTTTTGGTGAAGAATAACATTTAGGAACTGAGATCTGGGTCTAGGTGAGCTCATTGCTATTGGTATCTCACTGCTCCCAGACCTGGCCCTCTCAGTGGAAAGAGAACCCCCACCCCCCACCAACACACACACATGCCAATATCAATTTCTCTGTCTCTATTTCTCTCTCCTCTAACCCCTCCTGATACATACTTATCGTTCTCTCTCTAACTATATATCTAACTGTCTATGTTTAAAACTGTGAGTTTACACTGTTGTCTCCAATCCCAATTCAGCACCACCAGGCAAGGCTTACACTAGTTTTCTCCCTTTCCACATATGGAACTCTTTTCTATAACAGTGAGAAACCTGGTTACCATTATCGTCAATACGTATATTTATAATATCAATCCTGTGTGTGTCAACTCTTCCCTGGACACCTTTGTCTCTCCCCTGTCACATGGATGCCTTCTTGGTCTCCTGTAATTTTAGTTGAGCAAGCCTCCCAGTCTCCTCCATAGGCTTCCAGAGAAACAATGTCTTATCCTAAGAACCCTCAATTAAGGCCAATTGTCAGTACCTCTCACTTCCATCCCAAAAGTGGAAATAAATTTCAGAAAGAGCATACGGGTAGAACATCCATTATCTCATTTAGAGACACTCATTAGAGCCCATGAAAAATTAAGAATAGCAACATATAATAAAAATTCAGTCCATATCAGTGGTAGAGTATTATTGCACAATTGCTATGTTAAAGCTTTAGTAACCTTGTATGACAGCATTATTTTATATATATATGTATATATATATATATATCTATATATATATGTATATATATATATCTATATATATGTATATATATATGTTTATAGGTGTGTTTATATATATATGTTTATATATATGTATATATATATGTTTATATATATGTATATATATATGTTTATATATATATGTTTATATATGCTTATATGTAGGTATATATGTTTACATGCAAACATTTCTTTCTCTATATAATTGTGTATATATATATATATATGAACATTTCTAAAGAAATTAAAAATAGAGCTCCCATATGATTTATATTTATTTATATATATAGGGAAATAATTACACATGTAATTATTATGGAAGTAGCTCCTGATTGCAGAATATTGACTCTATTCCAATCTGCTTTCCAGTTATTAATGTACACTCCATGCAGCTATTTTTCTTCTCAATTTGCCTCTCTCTCTCCCAGTTTCTGCTTCTAAGAATTTCCATCAGTCTTCATATTCTACAGTCTATATCCAAATTCTCTACAACTCCAGAGAATGTAGTCATACTGTTTTCATTCTAGAGGGATCCTAGTTGTCTCAAATTAAAATTTGCAAAGTGTATGTTATTTAGATTTTTAAATATACATAAGTTAAAATTCACACTGTTGGGCGAAAACAGTTCTAGAGTTTTGATAAATGAATGTACTTGTAAAAATATCACAGCAATCAAGATACACTTCCATTATCCTGTCCAAAAGTTCTTTATACTATACTTTTGTATTTAAACCCTCCCTTCACTCTTAACCTGTAGTGGCTAATAACCTGCCCTCTATTCTTACAATGTTGCCATTTCTAGAATTTCATAGAAGATGAACTGAGAATATGTAGCCTTATGAGTCTCACTTTTTTCTCTTATCCTAATGAATTTGCTATTCATTGATGTTGTTCTGTGTTTCCACAGTCTGTTTGTTTTATTGTCAAGTAATACTTTCTTGCATGAACAGCCTCCATTTTGGTTTTTCATTCCTCACTTGAGAGATATTTATATTTCATTCAGTTTTAGGCTATTACAAGTAAAGTTTATATGCACCTTCGTAGGCAGGTTTTCCAGTTATTATAGATTTTATTTTTCTTGAGTAAATAGAAGTGGAATAATTGGGTCATGTACTAAGTGGATGCTTATATTTACAAAAAAATTTAAAAAAACTATCAAACAATTTTCCATAGTTATCATACTATTTTGCATTACAATCAATGTAAGACATTTCGAGTTATTCCATGTCCTTGTCAGCCCTTGGAATTGTCAGTTTTAAATTTTGTTTAGTGGCCATTCTATTAGGTAAATTATTCTGGATTTATTTTGCATTTTTCTAATGACTAACAATATTGTACATAAAGTAACATAATTTCATACAGAGCAGACTCCATGGTAATTATTCCTACCGGGTAATTTAATTGGGGCCTGAAAACTTCAGTCTTTTCACAGTGATTATGTGGAGTTCTGCAATGAATTCCTGGTGATTTGATTTTACCTGTCTCCAAACCTCAAAAACTGCACCTTCCACTTACCTCATTAAAGATTATTGACCCCTGAAGTAAAGAAGGAGCAAATAAGGGATAAATAAAATTGAAAGTAGAATAATGAGAGCTGTAAAAGTTAAATTGTCATGGTTTGTATGTACTCACTCAAGTAAAATGTCGACCTATTCAAAGGGAAGCATAAAGGGTTACTACAGACTAACTTTAAGAAACCTCCTATCAATTCTATGTCTTTTTTAGTGGGAGAAAGCATAAAGTATTATCAGACAGAACTAATTCACAAGAATTATATTTCCACAGTATAATGGCACAGCAGGTGAAACCAGGAGAGCCTGCAAGTCGAACCATAATGGTAAAAGCAAGCCGGTTTCAGTTCAGTTTCCAAGTGAAATTTGCTGATTCAGCATGCAAGGCTTTGACATTGGTACTAATGTAACACAGAACCTGCTTCCTATGGGTGAAGAGAACATCACTGGTATTTTCCCTATTTTCCCTAGGTAATATGGCATAACTAATGAGACAGAGATTCTGTTTGTTATTTTAATTTTTTAATGCTAACCCTAACCCTGAGACAGAGATTTTGATGGGCAAGGTTAATCTCAGCAACCTTCATGACTTTCTAGGAAAACAGTGTATTTGTGGCAAAGGTTGTTACTTCAAGAGAGTCAAAGTCCAGAACTTTATTCTATGATTATATTCCTATATCTGGAAAAATCGTAAGAAGAGCACACTTAGCAATAAATAATTTTCAGTAATGTATACAGGCTTGTTGATAATGCAAATGTAAATGACAGTTTTGAAACAGGAAACAGTTCTTACTTCAGCTCACAGTGAACAGTACATAGGTGTTGGCTTTTAAAGTCAGTTTTAGTAATGGAGATGATCTTTTCATTGCAATGTCTGGTTTCCTCTTCAAACCATTTCATTATCCTCACCAGAGCTGAAAGTCACAGTAATTTTGTATCTTAGAACAATTTTTAAAGAGTTGTTCATTTTTTCTTGCTCTCTGCCATTTTTTCCCAAAATGTTGACTAATATAACTGATAATCAGTTAATACATTCAGCTTTTGTTTTGTTAAAAGATAAATATTGCTAATATTTCATAATTATAGTTGACTATTTAGTAATATCGTCCTTCATTCTAGAGTGATTTGTCAAGTCCTCAAAAATAAATGAAACAAAAAATATAGTAATATTTTATGTCAAACAACTGTTGGTCAGAGAAAAATTGAATTATACCAGGGGAAGGTAGAGTCTTGAAGAAAATAGAAAAAGAAATCTAGGGCTAT
This sequence comes from Saimiri boliviensis, assembly GCF_048565385.1. Taxonomy (NCBI): domain Eukaryota; kingdom Metazoa; phylum Chordata; class Mammalia; order Primates; family Cebidae; genus Saimiri; species Saimiri boliviensis. The sequence continues at coordinate 48,968,034 of NC_133463.1, read as the reverse complement.
CAGTTTTTTTTTCTATATCAATAATCCTTTGAGAATAGGACACTAGCCGGTGGTTACTTTCTGTCTACAAAAGGAATGCAGGCTGTGTAAAATGCAAGTGAGAACTATATATATATTAGCTAACATATCTCTTTTAAGTTCTTGCCACTGCTTTTTTTTTTTTTTTTTTGATGTTAAGGTGTAAGTTTAAATGCGCATAAGTTTAGTAATGTGCAACTGTTCCTCGAAATGTGAACCTCAAAAGGAGAAGCATGCCAGATAGGAATGTGACATTTCTTGATTTAATAAGTACCTCTTGCTTATGAAGCACAAATCCAGCATTATGTTTATTTGCTCTTGATTTTAAGCTATCATACTGACAATCTAGTTTAATACTCCATACATTTTTTAAAAATTACTTAATAAGGCATTGCCATTATCATGTGTAGCATTACAGAGGGTTTAATGTTGGAAAAGATTGCATAAACCAGTTCAGCCATATCCCTTCACAGAAGTTTGTAACATGTTAACTTTACATAAAAATCACATAATGTATAAATGATATATCTCCTTTCTTATCTCAACAATAACACGATTAGAATTGATTGAAGTGCTATGTTTGTCTTGTAAGTTGTGCTTTACATCTATGCCAGCTTTATCATAAATAGAATTATTTCTTAACCAGAAGCCCAAATAGAAGTTTGTCAAAAATTTCTTCCAGAGAACAGAAAATACAAAATACAGTATCAAATGTAGTTTTAAAATATTTTAAAAGATATGGCCAAAGAAGCCAATGGCAAAGTGATGCCTTTCCTGTTAAATTTAATAGGGGATGCTGACCCTCGGTGGTAGTAGACTACCTCCTCTGATGTATTATGCAATTACATTGATGGATGGTTAATTGAGTCACTGTGGCAGACCATATGTTTACTCATGACCTGAATGTCATTGGTCAGGTTATGGCTTCACATCTCTGGCCTTTTAACTACCCTCTTTTAGAGAATACCTGTTTTAAATTTAAACTTCTGGTTTAAAATGCCCATAGTAAACTAAATTATTAATTCCATCATCAGGAGTTTGCACACAATTGCCTTTGTCACCAAGAGGACTTAGATTGTGTTTGTTACATGATTTGAAACCATTAATGTACCAGACTGTGGTGTAAATGATGCAATCGTCTCAGTTTATATGTTCTCTGAAATTAACAGAAAACTCACTTGAACATTTATAAATAGAGATATTTAATATTTAGTTTTCTTGTTTATTGATGGAGAATACTAAAGAACATTTTTCAAGGGCTGCCCTGATCACAATTATATGGTGAATAAACATTGTATTTGGGTGCTCTCAGTTCCCACTGTCCTTCCCACCCACGTCCAGCATGGCTTCTCTGTTCCCCAGGGTGAAAGTGGTAAATACCTTCATTCATGTTCTCTGATACTTGTTCCATTGAACAGGGACATTTTTTTTGGTTCCCCTAAATACCAAGAACTAAGCAGCCATCTATTTTGGTGGTCAGTATAGGTAATTGAAGTGAATGGTCTCTTGCGGCTTTTTTTTTTTTTTTTTTTTTTTTGAGACGGAGTTTTGCTCTTGTTACCCAGGCTGGCGTGCTTTTGAGAGAGTTGTATAGTAAAAAGGAATGACTAAAAGCATATACTTGTGTTGTAATCTTCACTCTTTGACCAGTCAGTTTGAGCATGCTTTATGACATTCCAAATTAGTTTGCATAACTACACAATTGAGATAATAACATCTATATCATAAAGGTGATGATTCAAAAAGCTCTCTATATTTTGCTCCAAGTACAGTTCAGAGCAGACATTCAATCAATAATGGTATTTTTATTATTCATTGAGCATTTCACATAAAGTGTTCCGCAATCAATGAATAATAATAAAATAATAATAATTACCGTTCATTGAGTACTTGGTTTTTGAGGGAATTAGCCTACATGCATTGTCTCAATTATCTTTAACTCAATGACATCACATACTATTAGTATGCCCATTTTATAGGTAACAAAACTGAAGATCCTAGGAGTTTATTAGCTTGTTCTAGATCACAAGGGGAATAAGTGAAAGAATGCAAAAGTAAATCTATGCTGTGTGACTACAAAGGTGATACATAAATATTCATAACAACTTTTTCTAACTTAATAATAAAAAATTAACTATTTTATCTTTTCCTTGCATATCCAAGAATTGAGAACCTGATCAATGTCCACCAATAAAGAAAAATAATGATCGAAACTGAGGAGAGTTAAAATTCTTGATCACAGTGCTTCTACAAACTATTTAGTCACTTTTCAGTGCCATTTGACTCTCGGTTATGATTATGGTCTTCTACGAGTAACAATTTTGGAAAGGAAAAGAGGGCTCCAATTAGCTTCTGCCATTTGCTTCATGCTGTATGAATACTAATAATTTCCCATATCAATTCACTCATTTTTAAGAAAAAATTACAAACATTTTTAAAATAAATATTTTTAGACAGCACTTTATTATGTGTGATTTATCTTGAGTCTGTATTGAAACAACAACAACTCTATCTCATGAAATAACCAAATATATTTGCATCACATGGTAGCAGAATTCAAAGCCGGTCCCCAAAACATCTGCCCTCTTGTCTGTGCACCCTACATAGTCCTTGTGGCTGTGAAAATGATGGACGTTTTATTTGGGGTGAGTCTGGTGGAGCTCTTGAAAAGAACTGGGCTTTTCTTGATGTCAAAGGTTCAGGGCATGAGAGGATTTCCACACTAGAGAGATTCTCTACTTCTGGCTTTGAAGGAGGAGGGGAACACTAGACAAGAAATGCAGGCAACCTCTGAGAATAGAGTGGCTCCCCACCTAATAACCAACAAGAAAACAAGTAATTCAGAACTACATTCACAGTTAATTTAATTCTACCAATAATCTCGATGCACTTGAAGGTGATTCTCAGTGCCTTCAGATGAGAACTCATTTTGGCTGACACCTTGATTTTAGCCTTGGAAGGAGTGAATTATGATCAGGACCAGAAATCTTAAGCTTGTGACACTGTGCATGGACTCATTAAAAAAAAGGTATTGTTTTAGGCTACCAAATTTGTGGCAATTTGTCATATAACAATGGAAAAAAATAGAAAACTAATGCACATCATTCATAATATATCTTATTTAAACCAAGAGTTAGTCTTAGGAGTTAATGAAAAATATAAAATATATATGCTTCTGATATTAAATGCCACAGGTCTTACGGCACACAAGTATCACAAATCTTTATGGTACAATCATGCTTGGAAGTATAGTAGGTAGTTTAGTAAAATACTTTCTTGAACTGTGGTTATTTTAAACTAATCATTTAGATTTTATAGCAAAATAAACATTTCTGCTTGTTTATAAAAATGACATGAAATACCTTGTATACTTGCACATGTCGTTTTGCATATTTTTTTCTCTAACCCAACAATTTTTAAAGCTGTTTCAACCCCCCAAATGTGTTAAGGTAAATACTATGACTTTTTAATGCCATTGTGGTCGAACATGTTTCTATGTAATCTTACTTTATCTATGACATATCTTTGATGATTCATCCAGTTGACAAGTAACTGTCTGCATTTCAGCTCTTTAGTTTGCATCAACATTGAGATGAAATGAGACTTGAACAAGCTGTACCATTAAAACAAAATAATATACAATCATTGTATTGTTAGAAAAATAAAGGTTTGTAATGGACAAAAATAGCTAATGGAGTAGAATCTTTGATTCAATCATTTATTTTCTTACAAAATGTTCGGAATTAACTTAAATATCCTTTGTCCAATGACTTTAACCTATAACTAAAACAGAGGGTTCATCTTTGCTATATAATGTTTTACAGCAATATTAAGAGATATTGTGATTTTACATATATATATATATATATATATATATATATATATATATATATATATAAAATAAAATTGTCAACAATGGTTGAGTCCTATAGTCGTGAACTAAATTCAAAAAGCTGCCTTGAGAATGAGAACTAACAGTGTCTTCATTTTAATTAGCTTATGTTTTTAAGCATTCTGCTAGAAACCTCTATCACACAAATAGAAGCAATAACTTTCTTGTCACTATAGCAACTGAAGAAAAATTAGTTTAAAACCCGTGGCTACCAGAAATTTTTTTCAGGATGGAAAGAAGAGTAGATGATATACAAGTTTTCATTCATTTTGCAAAAATTGTTCTGTGATCTAAATTAATAAACTTTCTTTTACCATGGCAATAAAGTACAGTTACTTCAAGAATTTTTATTTAAACAATAAGAGATCAACTCCATGTCAGTATATATGTTTAAGGTATTTTCAGTTTTGTTTATGAATTAAGTGTTCAGCATCTCTTGCATTTTTGAAAGCACTTTACAAAACTTTGTAAGAAATAGTTTTATGTTGATCGTTCAAAATTTTAGTATGACATTATACTATTTTTTCTGTGAATGATAATATTTAAATAGAAAACATTTCATCAAATATCAATCTACATGAAAAATGGAAAATAAAAACACATTTAAAGCTAGTTAATTTAGTATTTTGTGCTTTCTTAAATTTCTATGCAAGAAAATGCTCTTGTTCTTTATGTATCTTTGTATTTCTCTAAATTTTATCATGAAATTGCATGATTCAAAGTTGTTGACAATCTGCATTTTTAATAAGTTGATTATATAGTAGTTCTGATTAGGTAATTTTTAACCTTTGTATCTTTGCTGGAGACAAAGTTCTGAGAATTTTGTTTATAACGGCCTTTTAAAAATGCTTTTCTCAAGTGATAGGACTTACTTTTTATGTACTTTAACTGAAAAAGACAATGATGAGAGTTCAAGATTTCCTGAAATGCATTCTTATGCATGGACTATGTACATCTATAAGATAGTATGGCTACCTTTAGGCTTCCCATAAAGCCTTCTACTGATGATGAAGGAGATGAGCCCTCTGGAAAATTTAGGGAGATTGGGTACTTTCCTAGGCAAATCATGATATGAATCTAAGCTTTTAGAATCTTTGTGTGAGTTCTACTCTTGGTAAGACTGGATAATAAAGTCTTATAAATGTGTAAGATTATGTATGTAACTACAATAAAAATAAGATTAATATAAGGCTGTGGTAAACCATTAAATAATTTAAGTAATTCATAGATTTTTTTCAAAAAGATCTTGGTGCTTTAAAAATCTGAAGTGATTTTCCATGTTTCCATTATTTTTTCTTTACTGTAGAATCAGTTGAATGAAATATTTAGAACATATATATTTAGATTATAGGTATAAGTTCAATATTATGTTGAACTACTGAGAAAGAATAATTAGATATTTGTTAACAATACATTTTAAAAACATTTCCCCAAAGAGTCTGATTCAGCCAAAAGTGTTTCTTACGAATACTTTTTCAGTAAAGTTATTATATCTATGCTATGTAGAATTTCCATTAATATTCTTTGGATCAAATATTGAGCTGTAACATAAATTGGTGACCTAATGATATCTAGAACTATTAAAATATTTTCAATTTTGAATATATTTTCATTTAAATAATCCTTACCCTTCTAATTAGTAAGAATATTGTGATAATATTAGCCTTTTGATAATTATATTATTTATAATACCACATGAAAGTGGTTTCCTATCATGGTAATAAAATGTAGTGTATATGTAGAAAATATCTCAACTTTTAAATATGTAAACATGATAACATACATATTTATCTGAAAATTCAGACATTCTTCACTGCAAATATATTTTTCATTTCAAATTGGTTTAATTTAAATTATTTTGTTTGAAAGTGAGCAAAATTTTGGAGGTTGCCAGTAGATGGCATTCTGGTTTCTGAGGAAATGTTTATGTAGTGATGGGCTCTTTTCTTTGGGAAAAGAAAAAAAACAAAGAAACTTGTGACAATAGGATTCTTATGAAAAAGGTTTTATTAGAGCTTCCTGAAGAAACTGTAGTCATTACAAACACAGGTAACTCTCAAACCATGCTTCCTTTATGAATTTAGATTACCGAACTCAGTCGATTTGTTAATGCTCAAAGTTGTGATTTGGAAGCTCTCATGCAATTTTATTGAATCAAAATATAATACAGTGGTGATTTGAAAACAAACTAGAGAAATAGTGTGTTGTCTTCATTCAAAGCAGTACAATCAATAATGAACTTATGCTAAGAACCATTTTATTGCCTACTGTCACAAATTAATGCATATTAGCATCAGTCATGGATGAACATGTGATCCAATTTTCCTTCAAATTAATTTATTCCAAATAATAAGCATAATCTAATGTAGCTTCCTGCATATAACAGATAATTTTTAGGTATTTTTTAAATGAATGAATTACGAATTCCTCTTGTTATATCTTCTTTGATACATTGGTTATTTAAGAATGTTTTTTAATTTTCAAAATATTGTGAAATTTCCAATTTTACTTATTGATTTCTAGCTTCATTCTATTCTCATCAGCGAAGATACATTATGTGATATTTATCCTCAGGGTAACCTACAAAATAAATAGAGAATACACAAAGTATATAAAGAATATAGAATATATAAAAGATATTAATATTTTTAAACTTATTGAGATTTAATTTCTTGGCTAATATATGGACTATTCTACAAAATGCCACATGTCCATTTGATGGTCTGTCATTAGGTGTAAATGTTCATTGTTCTTATATCTTCTCATTGTATTGAACTTCTTATTAATATGTAATATCCTATTTGTCTCTTGTAAACATTTTTAAAGTCTATTTTGTCTATCAGTTGATACTATTTAAATATTTCCCCCCTCCAATCTCATGTCAAAATTCGGCTCCTAATATTGGAGGTAGGGCCTGGTGAGAGTTGTTTGGGTCATTGGGTGGATCTGTCTTGATTGACTTGTTGCCCTCCTCATGGTAATAATTGAAGCATCACTGTATTTGTTCCTGAGAGATTTGGTTGTTCAAATCTCTGGCATTTTCTCCTCTTTCACCATGTGACACACCTCCTCTTTCTCCCTGTGCACATGTGCCTTTCCCTCTGCCTTTCCCACCAGAGTGGAAGCAGTCTGAGGCCCTCACCAAAGGCAGATGCTGACACTATGCTTCTTGTACAGTCTGCAAAATGATGATACAGATAAATCTCTGTTCTTTTTAAAGTATCCAACCTCAGGTATTCCTTTACAGCAATGCAAATAAACTAATACATCAGTATAGCCCCTCCTGCTCTCTTTTGGTTACTATTTGCGTGGAACATTTCTTTCCATTCTGTCACTTTGAGTCTGTTTGTATTTTTACATTTAAAGACTTTTTTATTTTTATTTTTTGTAGACAGTATATAATTGGCTCCATTCTGACAATCTCTCTTTTGATTGGAGTTTAATTCATTTATGTTTAAAGTAATTATTAATAAAAAGGTAGTAACTTCTGTTAATTTGTGATTTATTTTCTATATGTCTTACATTAGTTTTTTGTAGTGAAATGTTAGATTTATCTCTCATTTCTTTTTTGTATATTCCATATTAATTATGTAGGTTACTCTAAGGATTGCATTTACTATCCTAAAGTTATTATACTGTAATTTAAATATATACCAGCTTTCCTTCAGTAACAGGAAAACTCTGCTCCTTTACAGGTCTTCTTCTACCTCTCTCAGTTTTAATGTCACAAAATTACATCTTTATACATAAGATGTCCCCCAAACATAAACTAATAATTATTTTTAATGCATTAGTCTCTTAAATCACATAGAAAACAAAAAGTGAAATAACAAATCACAGTTATTATCATAATACTAACTTCTATATTTGCCCATTACTTACCTTTATTAAGATCTTTATTTCTTCATACATCTCCTAGTTACTGTCTAGTGCTCTTTTATTTCACCTGGAAAGAATCCTTTAAAAATTTCCTGCAGGGTAGGTCAGGTGGTAAGAAATATTTTTAGCTTTTGCTTATTGGGAAACACTTTAATTTCTCCTTTACTTTTGAAGGATGTTTTTCTCATATATGGAATCCTTGGTTGATAGTTTTTTACACTGGCCCTGAATATATCAACTACTTTCTTCTGGTCCCTAAAGTTTCTAATGACAAAATTTCTCATAACCTTATTGTAGCTAACTTGCATGTGATGAGTTGCTTTTCTCTTGCTGCTTTCAGAATTATCTCCTTGTCTTTATCTGGTGACAATTTGATTATAACGTGTCTCAGTGTGGTTTTCTTTGAGTTCATCTTACTTGGTGTTTTTTACATTTCTTGGATGTATATATCCATGCCTTTCATCAGATTTGGGAAATTTTCAGCCATAAAACTATCAAATATCTACCTATCCCTTTTTCTCTTTTCCTTCTGGAATCCTCACAGTGCATAAATTGATCTGCTTAATGGTGTCCTACAGGTAATTTAGGCTTTGTTCATTTTTCTTCAGTCTTTTTCCTTTTTGATCTCAGTCTCAATAATTTTCATTGTCCTATCTTTAAGTTTGCTAGTTCTTTGTTCTGCTCAAACTTACCTTTGAATTTTTCTAGAGTTTTTTTTTTTTTTTTTTTTTTTTTTTTTTTTTTTTTTTAGCTGTTGTACTTTTCAGCTCCAGATTTTTGTTTGTTTCTTTTAGGTTTTGTATCTCTTTATTGATATTTAACTAATGCATTATTTTATTGGGGTTTCCACATCTTTATTTAATTTACTGAGCATCTGTAAGATAGTTCTTTTAAAGGCTTTGCTAGTGAATTGGGCGTTAGTCTTAGGAACAGTTTCTGTTGATTTTATCTTTTTTTGAATGAGCCATACTTTCTTATTTTTTGTATGTGATTTTTTGGTTGTTGTTGAAAACTGGACATTTGAATCTAATAATATGGTAACTCTGGAAATCTGATTCTCTTCCTTTCCTGGGTTTTGGGGTGTGTGTGTGTGTGTGTGTGTGTGTGTGTGTGTTTATTACTTTTCTTTATTTTTAAAATTGCAGTTTATATCTGTGTCAGGGTTCAGCTTGAGGTAAAAACTTAAGGTCTTTTCTGAGCTTGTGCCTTTCCCTGTGCACAGTTACTTTATACTTTTCTCTATATATGGAGTGGTTTTTGAATGTCCTGATCTTTAAAAGCTGGCTCCCAAAAGATGAAAAGGAGGGAAATAAAAGTGAAATAACAGTCCTTTAAATTCCTCCAAATTCACTTCAGCCGGAGGAACAGGACTTATGCAAAAGGAGAGAGTTGCAGCAACAACAATGGATCACTTATTTGTTTGCACTTCTGTGACCAGAAGCAACAGTCAATGATTAGAACATAAATCCTCCATATTAGAGGACAGGGTCTTTTTGCCCACCCTGGCTCCACAAACTGCAGGCTGTGCTGGGAACATGTGCACAGCTGCCTGCTATGAGACTAGGCAGGGGATGAGTAGCTGCTACTGGGTATAAGAGCTGACATTGTCTAAAAATAATCTTAATTTACTGTCCAACACTTCTTCTAGAAGTTTCAAGCCTTCAGTAAGCTTCAGGGTTCCCAAATAGTTATATCAGACAGATTCTGCAGGTGCAACTGTTGTCTAGGTTGGGGGACCAATTCCTGGTGCTTCCTATTTTGTCATCTTCCCAAAGTCCCTATTTTTTTTCCTGTGGATGAATAATTGAACAAAACAATATTGGTTCCTGGAATCCAACCCTAGAATTTATATATATATATTCACTTAGGTCCCTTTAATCAATATTATCTAAAATTACTCTCTATGTGATTAAAATGTTTAGTCGGTGTAGAGAACCACTGGTTGAAATGTATAGTAGACTAAGTCTAGCTATTGGGTATGATCTTACAGATTCTACTTTTCAACAGAAAATTAAGAAGACTTTTCAGTACTGTCATGTAACTGTAACAATATTTAGTACAAATATTTATTTGTAATTTGTGATTTAATAAATTACTTATACAGTGTAAAATACTGTTAAATTCAAAATGTGGTTAAACCAGTTAATGGTTTTGGATAATATATTTCTTGAAGCAGACGTTTATAAAAAGAAAGAGATTCATATGAGTTTTAATCAACTAAGCATTTTATTTAATTATTTTATTTCTTACTCAAACTTCACATTTTTAGCTTCAAAGATTCTTTCTTCGCAGTATCTTGAATTTTTCCCAAATGTAAATTAGAATCACTCATCCTGTCATTTTCTGTTATCACATCTCTTCCAGCATATATGTGATAGATTGCTTACAAACATTGTCCAGTATTCTGCCCTTGACTATACTTAACTTACTTTACAAAAGAAATGCTTTTGTAGTGGAGAATAATTTCCCACTACCATAACTTTGTTTTCTTGAATTTTTGAATTTTTTTTAATCCAATATAATTTGTGACAAATGTGTGAGCCAGTTCGCAGCTTAAGACTTTACAACCTTGAGAGCTTCTAATTGCTTTTCAGAAATTTTCTCTCCCCTGTGAGAGAGGACTGCACACATGGGCAGTGAAGAATCAGCAGCATAATAGAAAGTAAAACCGGGGAAGAATTGGAAACTCACTGGATTTTGAATGTATTTCTGGATTTATATTAAAAATAGAGAATAAGGTTCAAAAATCTCTGTAGACAAAAAGGGCCAGAGATATAAATAGATAATTTGTTATATATATATATATATATATATATATATATATATATATATATAACAAATTATCTATTTATATATATATGTATCTTTAAGACTGAAAATGTTCAACTTCACTTATAATTAAGAAAATGCGTATTAAAGCTAAACTCAGGTTTCACTTTTCACTTATATTGCTGAACATTTTATAATAACACAACACTTTCTCTTGTTGAAGCTGTAGGGGAAAAGGCACTCATTGCTACAGGAATGCAAACTGGTAGAGACACTTTAGAGGAAAATTGGATATATTTAACAAAACTAAGCACCTATCTTTTGGCAAAATAATTCGACTTCACATAGTTTATCTTGAAGATATACCTCTAAAAATGTGAAATACGTATGTCCAGATTATTCACTGCGCATTGTTTGTAGTTTCAAAATAGTGTAAAAAAAAAACAAAATTCTCATGATTCAAGTGTGGTATACCCATGTAATAAAGTTTTATTAATCTGAGAAAAAATGAGGAAGTATTTATAAACAGAGAGAGAGTAATTTCCCAAATATACTGTTAATTGAAGACAGAAAAATGTAAAATAATCTCTATAATATTCTAGCATTCTATAAAAAGTTGTGAGGAGGCTGAATCCTACCAAATATTAAACATTATAAAGTCTCTATAATTAAAACACATGGTATTTGTGCATGACTAGACAAACCTATTAGTGGTATGAAATACGAAATCTAGAAAGAAATCAACTTCATCTGAAAATTTATAAATAATAATATCACCTCAAAGACAGATTTTTTAATAAAGATATATATTCTACTCACTTACACAAACAACTGAAAAGAAAACACAAGGCAAGATATGCAGATATGTTAGAGAGTGATTCCTCACAATAAGTGGTAGGAATATGATAGAAAAGATGGAGAAATAGGAATTAAGTAAAGTGATAACGGATATAACACTTCCTGGAGCATACATTTTAATAAAATTTAGAACCATGTCAACATCTCATGCGATTAAAATATAAACAATATCAAAAATTGGAGGACAAGGAAGAAAAAACCCAATGTGAATTTCAACTGAACAACAACCACAGTATAAATGCGAGATGGGAGTGATGCTCTGGAAGAGCTAACTTACGTAACTGTAGGTATAGTCCTTTGACTATATAACTGAAGACCAAACACACAAAAAAGCTTACAATAATCAATATACTCTGGTTAGTAGGTTTTGTTTGTTTGTTTGTTTGTTTGTTTGTTTCAAAGTAATAGGGGTGAGCAATTCTTATTTGGTGTGAATTCTAGGATTGAGCAAATAGATAAATGGATAGTAAGAAGCAGGTTTTTCTCTATTGGAAAAAACGAGAGTTAGTAATAACAAAAGAGAGAAAGTGAAAACAAACCCTGTTTTGTTGAGATATCAGCATGAACTCATAATTTTAACCAATATATATAAATATACAAATAAACTTACTTGAAACATACTTGAAGCCTTTACCCAAGTGTGAATATCATGTATCGCAAGTGATGATTTTATGGTTTACATGCACATTTATACTATTTGTGATAATGTTCTACTAGAACCTTACCATGCAGGAAAATGAACTCATTTCATAAAAGATGGGCAATTACTTACTGTTGAGTAAGAAGACACTGGATTCAAAATATCACCTGAAGCCAGGATTTCTCAGATGTGTTCTCTAGTACTTTGCCACCCCAAGCGTGACACAAAGATTTGCATCATTGTTTTCACCTTGAGCTGGTTAGGTACAAAAATTGGCTCTATCCCAGACCTCTTAAGTCACAATGTCCATTTTAACAAGATCTCGAGGCAGTTCTTGTGCACATTAAGGATTATGATACATTGCTCCAGTAACAAAGATCAAAATCCACAGAAATGCTTCTTTGTAGTGTTAAAAAGTACTGACCACTTTTTTTTTTTTTTTAAATTAAACTTAAGCAATGATGTGGAAGTGATTGCGTGTGTGGGTGTGTAGGCAGGGAGGGATTTTATATGTTTAGTCATATGTACTTATCCTGAAAGTGTTCTGAATCTATCACATTTTAATAAGTCAAAGCACCTTTATAGCAGCCATGGTGATTTTCTAAAATATTAATACTGCCAAGAAACAAAACAAAAACGTGCTTTGCTTCTTAAAAATTGGCAAATATAGAAGATTGCAATCCTCTGTTCTCCTATCTACATGAACCAGCTAAATTATAAATTCAGATTTGGAAACTATAGTAAAATGTTTTTAAAATGTATTATATTGAAAATAATCTATCACGAGTCTTCTTTAAAAAATAAATGTTTATATTTATATCATCATCTTTGTCTTTTGTTCTTCTCTTTTGCTAAGAAGAAATACATATATTTGGGCAGACAATACAAACCAACTTAAGGATTTTTGATAGAAAATAGAGAGCTCCTGTGGTCTATCGACATTGGTGGTAAAGGTTAGGTCGGGTGTAGCTGTTGATTCCTAAACTAGAACAACGTCGTTCTCATTAGCTCTCTGAAGATATGGCTCCATATTGACCAGCTGGTGGTGAGCCTGAGCAGGCTTAAATTAGTTACTTCATTTATAACTAATGCTGAAAGCCCCTGCTACAGTTTTTCTTGTTACTATCTTGTTAGAGTAGTAACCAATTAGTTGAACCTACAGAAATGGCTATAGCTCACTCCTTTAAATATGAATTGATGAAATAAATTTCTTCATCAGTTTGAAGACTCAGTATTTCATTTTATTATTATAGAAATGAATAACTTTCACCACAAGAAAGGTGTTATTATAAAAAGTATTACTACTTTTTAATTCATAAATATATTTCTGATTATTTGATTAGAATAATGACTGGAATGTTTTAAAGGAAACAAGACAGGATATTTGCTTTACACTCTCCTTTCCTAATCCTGTTAAAATCAGTAACTGTCATTGGTTTGCTAACTCAAGATTATATAATATTTTTAATATTTTGATTTCTACTCTAAAATAGATGCCATGGACTTTTGAATCTAGAATTCATTTTGGCTTCTTTTGAACCTCCAGGCATATATTCCCCAATGCTCTCTAAATAAAAAGGAAGCATGCATTATGTCATGTGACATTCATAGATTTACATGGGCACATCGGATTATGAGAGAGATTATTAAAGACCTCCTCTAAATTGCTATTTGTGTTTAACCTCTGTGAAATTCCATTAGAGTCTCAGACGTGGAAAAAATAATTTCAAATGAAATAGTTGAAAAAGTAGTCTCATGCTTAAGAAAAGGACCTTAGCACAGTTACACTTTGATACTTCTCCCTGACTCCCTGTCAGTATTTTAAACTCTAAATTGTTCAAATGGTAGCAATTGTGTTGTGGCCCACATCTATTGAAAGTATTATTAGGCCTTGATTCTCCATCACATCTCAGTACTGTTGTATTTTGCATGTGTGTGTCATGTGTCCAGGATTTGTTTCCTTGGTCCATTTGAGGTAAGACAAAGTACTAGAATCCACAATAGATGATATTCATGTTTCCTATAGGTGAAGCACTATAGGCCCTGAGGTTTCTGTTTTATACCTCAGGATCTTTTTGTACTAACTAAACATTAAGCATTATAGACAATTGTGCTGTCACCTAGGACTTCTTACTGATAAGAACAGAGAATCATGCCATAGAGACACAGGTATAGATGTAGATATAAGGAGATAAGAACAAATAAGCATTCCTAATTTCAAAGACAAAACAGTGGTCATAGTTTCTTAGAAAAACAGTAGCAAATGACATCGAAAACAAACAAAAAGTCTTCTGATCTAACCAGTTCTACATCTAAACCCCGGCCTCAGAATTTGTATGCTATGCCACTTTGGATAAGTTACCTTTCCTTTTGATCCTCAGATTCTTTGTTAGTACAATGTAGATACTATCAGATGTAATATTAAATATTGTAACCATCAATTTAGAACAATTTGAACAGATGGACACCGAGGACCTTCGCTCCTCCAGCCACTCTTTAACCCTGGGGTGAGACAAGTGTTGATCCTTTAGTTGCTGTATCAAAAGTAGATTTGTGCTCCAGGCGTGGTGGCTCACGCCTGTAATCCCAGCACTTTGGGAGGCTGAGGAGGGTGGATCACAAAGTCAAGAGATCGAGACCATCCTGGTTAACATGGTGAAACCCCATCTCTATTAAAAACACAAAAAATTATCTGGGCATGGTGGCGTGTGCCTGTAATCCCAGCTACTCGGGAGTCTGAGGCAGGAGAATTGCCTGAACCCAGGAGGCGGAGGTTGCGGTGAGCCGAGAGTGTGCCATTGCACTCCAGCCTGGGTAACAAGAGCGAAATTCCATCTCAAAAAAAAAAAAAAAGGTAGATTTGTGTATCCTGGGATGGTATTGGGGTGTCAGAAACTATGGGGAAATAGATTAGGGAGAAAAGTTTTGAACAATAGGTATTTGCTAACCAGTAGGAGTTTTAAAAATACTTAAACCAGTGCATAGGAGTTTAATGCCACTTCAGTCGTGATGACTGCATGATAATACGTATGCAAAATAGTTAATTGAGGTAGATCAATACATTTGGTTATTATTGTTAAGAATACTAGGTCCAATACAATGAACAGCAGAGGGAAATATGAAGGAACTTCATATTTATCAGATAATTCCAGAATAAATCTTTGAAACCTTATCACTTCAGACTTAGAGTTTCTTTAATTTACTCAGAAGGAAAAACAAATCAATGTTAATATTTAAAGACGGTCAAGAACAGTAAAATGTTTAAGGTTTTATCCTGCTTGAGAACTAATAAGGTAACCTTATTAGTTTTTTAATTTTTTATTAACAAATAAAAAAGATAATTTCTTAGTACAAGAGTATACATGCCCAAACATGTGTTTAACAAAAAAAGGAGGAAATACTCATGGCAGTTACAGTCATGTGGTCATAGCTGGTATTGATGACTACCTTCTTCTACTACCGATTCTGTAATATTTGCCTTCAACAGGCACCTCAGCAGGTCATGTTCCTTTCTGGTGGAGTGACCCAAATCTTCATTCCTGAAAAGTGTGGGCCATTTGTATTTCTGCCTGGATTGGGCTGTTGTAGTTTCCCATTGACCTTAATTACAATCACAAGTATGGTAATACTAAGAGATGCCTCTAATGGATCTCCTATATTCCATACATAGTTTTTGTTACCTACTCCTTGTGGAGTAGTAGACTGATTTCATCTTGATAGTCTAGGTCAGTCTCCCCAGTCAACATTGTAACTTCCTTCTTAGCCTGTTGACTTAAAGGTAGGAGGAGCCCAAAGTGTCCAGGTGGCAATCTTAACTTCCAGTTTAATGGAATTGTTGTGTCTCCAGGTGGCAGTGTTCCTCCCTCTGGAACTAAGATCTCTGGGCTGGCAGAACATAATGTCATGGGAACTGTAAACAAAATTTTTCCTAGTGGATCACTAGGGGTGGTGATGAGTGGTGCCACTTCCACTGATGCATTATAAATGCCTCTTCTACTATTTATTTGATGTGAGTTTTTGACCTATATCATCTTAATTCTGCCTGGAGAACTTCCTTTAACATTTTTGCAAGGATAGTCTGGTGTGGCTAAATTTCCTTAGTTTCTGATTGCCAGAAAATGTCTATTTTTTTCCTCTTTTGTAGAATGATTTTGCTAAATATAGAATTCTAGGTTGCTGTAGTTTTTTTTTAAACAATGTAAATATTTGGCTCCACTCTCATACTTGCATGGTTTCTGTCCAGGGGTCCACTGTAATTCTTACCTTTTTTCCTCTATAGTTTTGATGTCTTTTCCCCCTCCTCTGGCTTCTTTCAAGATTTTCTCTTTTTCTTTGTTTTTCTACCATTTAAAAAAGATATATTTAGATGTAATATTTTTATGCTTATCCTGCTAGGTGTTCTCTGAGCTTCTTGGTTTTGTTCTTGGATATCTGCTACTAATTTTAAGTTCTCTAGCATTACTACTTCAAATATTTCTTCTGTTCTAATCTTCTTCAGATTACATGCATGTTGCACTTTTTAAAAATTGTTCTATAATTCTTGGATATTCTGCTCTGTTTTATTCTTTTTTTTTTTCTTATTGCATTTTAATTTGTGAAATTACTGACCTATATCTAAGCTCCCTTCATTTGTGGCCAGTCTACAGATAAGTCTATTAAAAGCATCTTTCATTTTTGTTTTAATTTTTTTTTTTTAAAGACAAGGTTTCACCATGTTGGTCAGGCTGGTCTTGAACTCCAGACCTCAGGTGATCTGCCCGCCTTGGCCGACAAAGTGCTTGGATTACAGGTGTGAGCCACTACACCTGACCTACAATGTTTACATTTTAAACATTTCTTACTGATTATGCCTTTAATTTTCTATCTCTCTGTTTTCATTACCAAGCTATTCTTATGTGTTGTCTATATTTTCGTTTAGAGACTTTAGCATATTAATGATGGTTATTTCAGATATTTAAAACTCTGACAATTCTATCATCTGGGTAGTAACATAGTCTTGTTATGATGTTGTTTTGTCTCCTTAGACTTTTTTTTTTTTTTTTTGCTTCTCTTTTCATCTGCTGTGAAATTTGTGTTCTAACTTGTACATTTATATTGGATATTAGGAACTGGGTTGAGTAGGCACTTAATGTAAGAATTTCTCTTACTGTGATTAGGAGTTTAACTGTGTTTATTGTTCATTATAGTTGTAGATGCCAAAGATTTTAATTCTGTTAGTATCTTTTTTTGTCTCTCTTCTTACCTTCTCTAAATACTCCTCCTCAGAGTTTGAATTTTGCACTGTTTTAGTTGCAATTCACTGTTAATACCAGATCCCTTTTTAGTGGTGATCATACATGGAGGAGCAGAAGTAACTTCACTAAATTGCAGTCATTGAGTCATCTCGTATCTCTGAGCTGTGACCTATACAAGTGTTTCTCCACTGTCATGGCCTTTTTATCCCTTTTATTTTAGGCAGGAAGCAAGAAAGAGGTGGAGTTGAAGGAATATCGTTCCTCCAGATAATAAGAGTTTCTGGAAAAGGCTTTTTTTTTTTTTTTTTTTTTTTTTTTTTTTTTTTTTCCTAGACGTAGGCATTCATTATGGAGTATATTGTGGGCATATTTTCCAGTAATTACTCTTCACTTCTTTCTGGCACAGCCATAAGTGGATCTCTCTTAGATGTTACAGTGATCCTCTTTCTCCCAAATAGTATGATTCCTGAGTGACAAAACACCTTCTAAAAATGTGCCTCCCCTACCATGACTGCAGCTCTAGGGAGTTTCCAACTTTCATATTAGTCTACATTCAGCTCCAGCAATCCATCAAAATTATCACGTGAGTGCTCCTAGCAGTTTACATTTCCAGTGGGTGGCATCTGCTCTAGGTAAGTATATCTTGGTTGTTAACTCTGAATTTGCCTAAGAGATAGTTTGCCCTGCCACCTCCAGACTAAGTGACAGTTTGCCCTGCAACCTCGGTTCACTGATGGGTGCTAGAAAAGCTATTTTTTTCAGTAAGTTCAGTTTTTTGTCTTTGTAAGGACAGAGTGACAATTTCTAAGCTCTTTAAATGTCAGAATTAAAACAGAAGTAAATCAGTTTATTTTTCAATTATTAGTAAAACAGTTGCCACCATTTGCCAACTGTGATAATATATGATATACTGATGGCTGGAAGAAGCAGGAAAATTAGTATAATCATCATCATGGGCATTATCATTATCAAAACTTTGCAAAGGAAAGAGACCATAATATGACTCTTTTCTAAATTGTCATAGAATGAGATGAGGAAAATAACTTAGAATAGCTCCATTCGTATCATATCTTCTTTTCTTAAATAAGAATCCTTCACCTTCTATAAAAAAAAAAAAAGGTGATAAAAGAAATGCCAATCAGAACCTGAATAAAAACAGTTTTCCAGTTAAATGAATTTTATAAAATAAAAAGCATATGTATATTTTCTATGAATAATGAAATATAATTGCATCTTAAATGTACACTTTTGTAGAAAAACAAAAGTGAGAGAGACTACTGAATCTCAAGAGAGAAATGTGGGTTTGGCATGCTAGTTTTAATCATTTATGAGGAATAAATTATTCCAGTCCAGTTTGATCCAGTTTTCTTCAAAACTTGACACATATTTTTGGTCTTCTCGTTTTTCCTTCTCACTATCTGCATTTTTGGCTGTAATAAATTTTCCATTGTTATCATTGCTAATCACCATTTATCAACCCTTCTCACGTATGCCATCTTTCTCCTGCTATACTTAGTGTTCATGTATTTATTTGAAAGCTGTCTTAACCTGTTTTGTGTTGCTGTAAAATAATACCAGAGAGTGAGTAATTTATAAAGGAAAACGGTTTATTTAGCATATGATTTTGCAGGCTAATAAGTTTAAGTTTATACCCCTGGCTTCTGACAAGGGCCTTTACGCTAACTTGGTGGAGATGGTCAGAGGGGAAGCAGACACATGAAAAGGAGATTCCTGAGAGGAATCCTGGCTTTATTACAATCCACAATCACAGGAACTAACCCATCTCCACAAGAACTCATCCAGTCTCACGATAATGAGAAGCCACTATTGCAAGAATAGTGCCAAAACATTCATGGGATTTGCCCCTATAACCCAAACACTTCCCACTGGGACCCACCTCTCAACATCACCATATGGGGATCAAATTTCAACATGAATTTGATGGGGTAAAATAAATCATATCCTTACCATAGCACTGTCCAACTTTCTTCTTAAGCTTTTAAAAGAGTAGAAACTCAGTATCTCGCCTGGCATACTTTATAAACTAAGGAGGGAAGACACCATTACACAAAAATTATCTGAGATCTCAGAAATCTTTAATGTCTCAGCATTGAACATGAAAATAAAGAAACAAGGCAAATATCTCATAAAAATAATGATACACCATGAATAAGGGAGATCTGTTTCAAGTATGCAAGGATAGTTCAATAGTCAACAGTCAGTCAATGTATCCCTATATATCAAATGCTCAATAAGAAAAGTCATATGATTATATTAGCTGATACTGACAGAGCATTACAGTCCAACAGACATTCATAATTAAAAACTCTCAGCAACCTAGGAATAAAGGAAACTTAAACAATTTGATAAAGAACATCTACAAAAAACCTACAGCTAACATAATAATTAATAATGCAAAACTGAACATCTTCCACTAAATTGACAACAAGGCAGGGAAGTCCTCTCTCAAAACAATTGGAGCCTCAAAGTCCTAGTGGGAGAAATAAGACAAGATAAGGAAATAAAGTTATTCATATTGTAAAGCAAGAACTAAAATATCTTTAGTCACAGATGACACAATTATCTATGAAGAAAATCCCAAACAATCAATTAAAAAGAAACTGGGACAAATAAGCAAGTATGTCAAGGTTGCAGGACGTGAATGTCATTATGCAGCACATGACTTTACTAACATCCAGTTAATCCCATCACTGTAAATGATACAATCAAAATAACATGCAAATCACTGGATACAAATAATTCTATAGAATTTGAGCAACATAGACAACCTCTATTAATCTTACTTTGCCAGCAAATTGTGTACTTTGTACATGATTCCACAAACTTGCTAAGAATGGAGTTTCATAAACTGCAAGAGAAAACTTAAAACAAGGGTATGTGAGTCGCTTGCTAAGTAATCCTATTATAAGCCCATCATTTAAAAATTCAAAGGCAGATGCATTAATGTTAAGAAGAGGCTTGAACCTTACACTTAAAGGTTTTATGTTACGTGATGTATTGGTTTGCTAGAGCTGCCATAACAAACTATCACAAACTAGGTACATAACAGAAATCTATTTTATCAGAATTCTGGAGGCTAGAAGGTTAAGACAGAAATGTCAAAAGGGCTGATTTCTTCTCATGTCTTTTTCTTGACTTGAAGGTGACTGTCTCATCTTTGTATCAGATGGTCTTTCCTCTGTACAGTCTGTGACCTAATCGCTTCTTTTTATAAGGACACCAGTCATATTGGATTAGGGCGTACTCTAATGACCTCATTTTAACTTAATTACCTCTTTAAAGACCCAGCTCCAAATACTGTCACATTATCAGCTATTCAAAATTAGGACATCAACAAATTAACTTTAAGGAGACATACTATAGCCCATAAAATATGGGTAGATTATATTGTGAATCAGTGAATATAGAATGAAGCATTCCTTAACATTATATGTTCAGAATTTTGCTCCAATAGTAATTTTTAAATTATATACAAACTCAAATGGCTTTCTTATTATAAACAATTAAGAACAATTGGTTATATACTAATTGATGAATTTCCTTTGAAAGTATCTAATAGCTTATTTTAAAAATCATTTGAAGAGTTTATTTTTTAAATTAGTGCTTCAATGCTTTGAGAATATTCTATTGTCACTGCACAGTCAGCAAACCAAAATGTGGCTTAGGCAGTTAGAAATATCTATTTGAAGCTTATGCAAAGCATCAGCATGTTATGTATTTACAGAACCTAATAGATTTATCAATTACACTTTTGGGCATCAAAGGTTAACTTTTAAAAAACTAAGTCCCTAATCATAAGCCAGCTCTTTTACATATTTTGCTTAATTATGTTTTTTCATTGCATTTCTGAAAATGTGGTTTTGGTAAATTCCTACTTACTGTAATTATTATCATCTGAGTATTAGAACAATTATTGTTTTAACTGATAATATTTATAATGATTGTGTGCCAATTCATTTATGCACAGCATATGAGAAATCATTGAAAGCACAATATTTATTTTCCTTGTTCAATATGCCATAGTGTTTCAACAATTGTGATGTTGGGAGAGAAAAAAAGAATAATGTTTGATGGGGCACACGGAAATATTCCCCAGAGGCTCACAAAGAATAGCATGTGATAACTTCCAGGGAAGCATCTGAATAGCGGTAAAATTTTCTTTGATTTCTACACAGTTGTAATACAAATTGGGCAAAAATAAAAAATTATATAAAAGTATTCTAGAATCAGTATCTGTTTTCCCAGGCATGTATTTTTTCTGAAAGTTACTTCTCTCTAGTTGATATTTATTATGCATAATTATGAATATTTATTTATTGAATAAGCATGTTTGACTTTATGAGTTTTCACAATAGCTGGTTATAGAGCACAGCATGCAAGTTAACCCCCTTCCTTTTTTTTTTTTTTTTTTTTTTTTATTTCCGCGGGTTTATGTTTTCAATAGGTGAATTAGAAAATCTCAGAACATTGGTTACTTAAAATTGAAATGGGAATGGTAGGATCTATTCTGAAACCTGCCTTTTGGTATTTACCTCAATGTGTGCTTCTGTGTGTTTGCTTGATTTACATTTAGCAATATCTAAGTGCAAATAGTAATCATACACCAAAGTAAATGGGACTATATGCAATTGCTTCCTCCGTTTCTTCAATTGCAATTGCAATCCCATAGATTCCAATCTTGACAGGTAGCATAATTAGAAAATTCTCTTTGTCTTATTAAATGTGACTCTTCTCAATAGAATTCACTTCATTGCCAGCAAAGAACAGAAAATATACTTCAAATCTAAAATGGAAAATCAAGGGGGACTGTTTTATTTTTATCTGTCTTTGTGCAAGCGACAATATTATCAAAGGATATTGTAATGCTGAAAATGTACTTTGGGGATTTAAATCATGCATTAGCCTGGAAAGCAAAAAGTGCTGTAGGGCCCATGCAATATATTTTCTCATTAATCTGATTGAAAGATTATCCTTCCTATAGCTATGAAAAGTCTAATACTCATATATCCATCTTCTCTGCTAGTAAAATTCAGCTTTGTGCAAAGTCATTGTCTCTTGTGTCAGGGGTTCAACACTTTTTTTTTTCTATCAGCGTAAGCCCATCTGTATTAAAATAAATTCAGAACAGGCCGCCATTTCATGCACACATTTTGATTATTTCATAAGCTGCTGTGGAAATGGAAGTATCAGCAAGTCATGCAGTTTCCTGGTAATGTAATGCTGTCATTACCTCAGTGGTCATGTGAAAAAGTTTAGCTGTACCATCTTTGACAAATGTTCAGTGAGTCAAAACAGTGCGTTTAAATGAAATGCAGATATGAATGAGCCATTATTGCAATCACAACTCCAGTTTCTAAATTACTTTATATGAATATACACACTTTCTCTGTAGTCTGACATTTGTAATACATAAGTAGCTCTGCATTTCCTCTGCCTTCACCCACTCTGCCTCTTTTCTCTGCATCATCCCCCAGATTCAGAATGAAGGAAAGTATTGTGATCAGCGATTGCATGCAGTACTTGAAGACCGTCTTGATTATTTCATGCAATCAGAGTGGCACATTATTTGTGATGAAAATTAAGAAACAAAGCAGACATATAGATTGTCTTGCTATGGTCAACACCTTTACAAAAGATGAGCAAATCTACATGAATAAGCTCCGTTAAAAGCGAACCCCAAACACTTATGTGCTTTTCCACAAAAGAGATTCTCTAAAAATTCTGTGTAACCTTAGCAGTAACTCGCAGCACTTTGAGATTTTGATGAACCTATGGAAAATGTCTTAAACTGAATGATTTCCATTCAGTACACTTTGAGTGCTGAAACCAAGAACAGTATAGATGGCACCAGCCATAACTGTCACACAGATAATATTCTTTTATGCCTCAAGACACTAAGATAGTGCTGTGGATAACCAAAAGAAATAAGCTGCCACCATCACTAATCTGCAGCTTTGAAACACTATAGCTTTTGCATGGTTAAGAGAAGGTAAAATCACCTACCAGTGTAATAGAGAAGACATTTTAAAAGGAGCTGGAAGAATTAAGACTTTCCTATTTATTTGTAATCCATATGCACCATGGATCAAATCGTCCACATTCTGTTTTATGTGTTTATATATGACAATTGGAAATGCAAAATGAGCTGGGGCCTTTTACATTTCCCCAGGACATTTTTGCTAATGAAAATCTAAGGAATTTTGAAATGAAAATCTAAGAAATATTTGGCTTTAGTGTTTCCTTCAGAGGTTAACTTTGGGGATCTTAAGTGTGTTCTTACAGCTGGATTTGTAAGGTATGCAGCAGATTAGAGTGCATTATGATATTCACATGTAACACCAAAGCAATATAAAGAAATTGCTGTTTATATTTTTTTCACCCAACAAATATTGCTTGAGGGCTTTTTACATAGATAAACCTGAATTTTACATCCATCTTGCATAATGTGACTTATCAACTACTTTCTGTACTTGTGAGCCTGGGGTTTGGTGAACACAAATCATGAGCAAAGTTTGATGAACATCTTTTATAAAGCTAGGATACTAGAGCCATAGAAAGAACATAATTAGTTTTATGTCTGGGACTGTATTTTGAGGTGAAATATATCATTTCCTATCACAATGAAATGCATCCTTAGTGGCAAGAAAAATAGTAATCCTTGATACCTGTTCATAAGAAAAGTAATAAATATGTTAAAAACAAATTTTTAAATACTGAAGTTTTTTATTCATACTTCATTTAAATACTTGTTTTTCATATTCAGTTTGGAAATATCTAATCAGAAATCTTTTCATTGAAGAACATAGTCTGACATTCAAGACACAGGGAAACAGAAAGAAAAAACAATGGTAAATCAAATATAATATAATACACTCTGCAATTAAATTGTTTTCAGATTATTTGTTTTATGAATGTGATAGTTTTCCAGGGAAAAGAAAGGTTTGACTTGAAAATGCAGAGCAAGATACACAATTTTTTTAATCGAACATAAGAACTATCAATACTAATCTGCTAATTTGTGCCCCCAAATGCAATCATATTGTTGGGACAAAAACACAATGCATTCAGGAAGCTATTAAATGCACAGCAGTATTTGAAATCGAACCACAGTGACTTGTTGTTATGGCATGCTGACATTATTGGTTCTTGTATATAGTTACATAATGATCTCTGAAGTCAGCTTTAAAAACTGTTCTATTCTATAAAACCAGGTAACAGATGTCAAAATCTGACTACAGAGTCAACTTTCTACAACCCTTATCTTAAACCTCCATTTAGGAGCCTCTTTTCCAATTAAAAAAAATAAAATAAATTGTTACAATTTGTTCCCTCTCTAAAGGATCTCTGGCATAGTAGATTCTTTTGTCTTCTATTTCCAATTTATTATGAATGTCATCAGCCAATGATCTTTGACCTGCATCTACCACTAAAATTATGTCAGTGCTTGAGGAAAAAACCACATTATCATTATTTGTAATAATTTTTTCTAACTGCATTACTAACATAATATACACTTAACGTTCTGTGTAAAAATTCATATTTTGCTAGAGAAAGTCCACATTATTTAAAATATACAAAAGATAATATAATGAAAAATCATTTTATCCATAGCACTTTCATACATTTTATGGTTATATCTTGTAACAATAGAATCTGTTGTGAATTCAGCTCATAATATCAAAGAATACAACAATGACAGCACCCAGTAGTGTTGTGGACAATTATTTTGGATAATTATTTTCTGACCCAAAGTAAAAAGTTTGGTCTCAAATTAACCATGAAAGTAAACATAAAAGGGAATTTTATTTAAAACAATTAAACATTTCGTCTCCTTTCAAGCTTCTAAATAAAACAACTCAAAAATAGTACAGAAAAAAGAAACTCATTTGCAGTATTTTTTCATATTTTTCAAATAAATAAGATGGCATCTAGAAAACGATATTGCTATAGCAAAACTGCTTTTTGTTCTGTGAAAGCCCTTGCTTTTGTAATTGTAAATGAAGCTGTTTCATCTGGTTTATATGCTGCTTTTCCCAGTGTTGCAGCTTAGGGCAATACGAATGATTAGTTGCCTGATTCTGGATTCATATAGGCTCAACTATAAGAACTAGACTTGGGCATTTAAATGACTGAACTGATGTGAAACCATAAACCATTCCAGACCATTTATACAAATGGAACTGGCCAGGCATTTTATCAAATCTCCTATTACAGGGAATAGCTCTTTATTTGCTCCATGCATTTTTTTTAACCTCTCTCAAAATATTGGGGTGCACTTTAATCTTAATTTTTATTTTTAAAAAGTTTTGACATCAATACACCCCAAAATGATATTTTCAGATCATACTCTCAAGTAGCCAAAGCTTCATGTTTCATTCAGTCACTTCAGTGTAGAGGTCTCTATAAGAAATGTTTCCCTCAAAAGAAACTATCATTTCCTATAAATTAAGTTCCTCTGGAGTTTCCCTGGAATATAAAGGTGTGGAGTTCCACTGTGCTCAAAAGATAGAATTTGCATACAAAAATCAATCATTTTATTTTAGGTTGAACATCAAAATTACCTCCTTGTGCCTTCCTATTTGTGATTTAATATTCCTGAAGAGCTTGAAATGTCAGTGAATACTCTCCAAAACCTCATTTCTATCTTTCACCAGAAAGTCTGAGATGTCAGTTTGAAAAATTGCAGGAATTATATGAAGTTCTGTTAAAAGAAAAATCATCACATAATTTAAAAATACTACTAAATTAGCACAATTGAAATTTAGACTTCAATACCGTGGTTTGTGAGCTTAAGCTTCTGCCTCTCTGTGTTTAGTAGAATAGTAACTGAGCAATTATATATGTGAAAAGGATTAGAAGGAAATAACACTGAGTATTATAAGCCACCCAGGCACATTGATCACTTCACTAATAATAATAATAATAATAATAATAATAATAAACACTATTCGAAACATGAATCACGATGAACAACCAAACAGTAATAACAAATTGAAAGAATCACCTTTATGAAGGAATATAAGAAAAATTAAGGACTAAGTTTTACTTTACTAACCAACAATTTTTGTTTTTATGACAAAATTTCCCCGATAATTGTTCTAATAATTGTTGCACTTTTACCATGAGGGTCATCCCTAAAAATACTGTGCTATGTCAAAATTTCAAGTTTGTTGTGACAAAAAATCAGGACTTGAAGAAATTAGACCAGTATCTTTTCCATCACCAAAGCCGGATTGCAAGTGAAATCTTCATAGTCATCCCTCTTCTTTACCTTCTCAAGAAAAAGGACCTAATTTGTGTTTTAATTCTACACTTTTAATTGTGTCTTTTGCCCCTGTTGCTGTTTCCATGGCAGAATTTCCTGAATTGATATTAATTCATTTCCATATGTTGAAAATAACTTGCTGTGCCCGACATTTTACAAGGTAGATAGCAAGTAGTCACAGTTTTCAAATAGTTCAAAGTCTGGTAGAAGAGAAAGACTTGCCCAGCACAGTGACTCATGCCTATATTTTCAGCACTGTGGGAGGCTGGGTTGGGAGGTACACTTGAGTCCAAGAGTTTAAGACCAGCCTGAGTAACATGGCAAGATCTTGGTTCTATAAAATCAAAAGCTTATTTGGATATGGTGGTGCACACCTGTAGTTTACACACTTTTATATATGACCCTTAACTTGGGAAAAAATATAAAAATTCTATTACTCATGTAATTTTCACGAGTTCAGTAGATATCTAAATGCAACTAATTTCAGGTTGTAGCAATAGCCAGAAAAAACACAGGCATCATGTTATACAGTCAAGTATTAATTTTCAGTAAAATTTCTCCCATCTCTCCTTAAATACAAAAATTATCAGGGCATGGTGGCGCTCACCTGTAGTCCCAGCTACTTGGGAGGCTGAGGCAGGAGAATTGCTTGAACCCAGGAGGCAGAGGTTGGAGTGAGCCGAGATTGCACCACTGCACTCCAGCCTGGCGCCTGGCAACAGAGCGAAACTCTGTCTACATATATATATATATATACATATATATATATATATATATATATCCTATTAATTCTATTAATTTATTTAACTGCTTGTTGAGCCTCACTATGCACTACGTTGGAGTTTGTGAGTATATAGAGAAAAAAAACACAAACTTTATATTCAATGAGTTTACTGTCTAGTGAATGGGTTGGGACTGGGGAAGGTGTTTGTTTTTGTTTTTTAGCGATATGGTCTTGCTGTGTCGCCCAAATAATAATGCAGTGGCTATTCACAGGTGTGATCATAGAGCCCTACAGCCTGCAACTTCTGACCTTAGTCTCCTGAGTAGCTGGGTCTATAGGCACACGCCACTGCACCTAGTTTGGATTCAATATTCTTCAATTCTCAAATGCTGCAAAACAAGTATTAGGATTATAGGAGTTATTTTGGTGGTCATTATGGGGTTATGACCAGAAGCCCAAGAATGCTTGATTCACCTCCCCCTTCTAATGGAGTTCCTAGTAGAGTCATATGAAATTCAAAAATAGTTTTTAAAAATTGCAAACCAGGAATGAAATAATGTCTTTTGTAAGAGTCACACACACTTCTGAAAATGTAAGCAGAGCTCAAATAAAAGCCAAGCTAATGCATGTGGTCTAGGCTACTGTCCTAAATAGAGCTTCATACTTCTACTTAAAAAGAAACCTTTGGAACCATTGTGTGCTTACAATCAGGAGGAGATGACCAGATCCCAAGAAAGTTCCTCATTCATTAAAACTGGTGTTTAAATATACCTAGGAACCAGCAGAGAGAAATTGCCTTTAGAACCATTTCTTTACTAGTTGATTCCACTACTGTGTTTAGAACAGAAAAGACTCATTCTGGGGTCCAAAGTAGAAATATATAGAAGGAGGCATGGATTTTTTTCATTTAACACAGTGTCTCTAACCAGAGGTATCTTTGGCTCAATCTAATTGATATTCTGGCCAAAATAAGCCAGAAAATTCCTTCCCTATAGAGTAGATATTATTGCTATTATTTTATGGATGAATACAGTGATGTTTAAATTAACTGAATAGCTTGTTCAAAGGTAAAGAAGTAGAGAAGCTGAAATTGGTATATTTTTAAACCTCTATTCTGACTGAAATCCTAGGGAAGACTCCTGGTTGATTCCTGATGGTGCATGACGTATACTCAGTTGAGACCTGTTGAAACTTAACTGCCCAGAATTATCATCAAAAAAGGGTAACTGCTGTTTCAACCACTAAATTTTGGGTAGTTTTATAAGTATCAATAGATAGCTATGATACAGACATTCTCTGATTATAATCTTATTTAATATTGTATCCTTTAATAAAACATACATGTTCTTACTGTTTAAGAGGTCAGAGGGAAGGAAGCTCACTTAGCTTATTGTTGAAATCCATTCTAGACTCATAGTTGATATGAGATCATTTGAAGTGGTCTGCAGAGCATGCTAGATAATCAAAGTCTATGTAAACTAAGTGTAATGCCATTTTTAAAAAAGTGAATCAGCTGGGTGTGGTGGCTCACACCTGTAATCCCAGCACTTTGGGAGGCCAAGGTGGGCAGATAAATTGGGGTCAGGATTTCAAGACCAGCCTGGCCAACACAGCAAAACCTGTTTCTACTAAAAGTATAAAAATTAGCTAGATATGGCGGCAGGCACCTGTAATCCCAGCTACTCAGGAGGCTGAGGCATGAAAATCACTTAAGCCCGAGAGGTGGAGGTTGCAGTGAGCCAATATCATGCCACTGCACTCCAGCCTGGGTGACAAGAGCAAGATCCTATTTCAATAATAATAATAATAAAGAAGTGAATCAAGATCATACTACATACTTTGCCAGAGAATTAAGATTTGGCAAACAATGAAGAATATTCTACCGACCTAACTTTCAACAAATATGTAAACTAACAATTCTGTATAATTTATTTTTAAAAATCAGTGTTTCCAAGTTAGGAACCCATCAAAAAAGGGAAAAATATTCTTGAGCATTTTGATTTCCAAAATATAAACTAAGATATGACAGTTTGGCCTCCCCATAGTCTGCAAGCAGACCTCTCTTCTTTTACCCAGCTACCTTTAAAAGAGCGTATTTGAACTCAGACATAAAAATGCGATATGAATTTAGCTCTTTCCACAGTGTTATTAAAAATGACAGTTAATAGCAAATACAACTGTTGAGGTTTATCTGGTTGATTATTATTGTCATCAGCATGTCCTTGTGGAACATAATATTTTTAACCTAAGGAAATTGTATGGAATAGTCCTTTCCAACATAAAATGATAGAAATAAAAAAGACTCAAATGCCTTGATTCATCAAACATTTACATGTTGGTCAATGGACGCCATACTTTTGAGTGTGAATTATGCAGAAAGTTAATATTATTAAAAGGGAGCAATAATCATGATGATGAATAATTCATTAGCATTCTTTCACCTTACTTTAAAAGAAGCTATTACTTGCATTGTGGGAAAGCATATAATAGATTGTAATTGATCACATTTTCAGAAACTACAAATGGTCATATATTTAAAATCCTTGTTTTAATTATCTAGCCTGATATTTTCATAACCAATATTATAACATCAGGTGGTTCAGAAGATCCTGTGGAAGAGACATTTTAACATATTTAGTCTACATTTCTTGATTTCATCGTAAGGTTGTAATGAGGAATTCCTATTTACTCTTGAGCTCAGCATTTAGATAATTGAATAATAAACCACAATCAATGAGGACCTTTAAGGATTGTCACTCTATGTTCAGATTGGACTTAAAAAAATATATAGCTTGCAACCATTTTTGGCTCAATCCCATTTGGTATTCAGAATGTAAATGAGATTTGTTATCAGGCAGGAAACCTGAAACTGATTTAACCTAGAGATTAATCTTCATATTAAGGATATATTTACATTTCTTGCACAGCACAGTAGGTTAGCACAAAGTAGGATCTGCCTTTAATTTTTAAAAATGGCTAAGCCCAGTTGATACACAGTACATATTTCTCATTTTAACTATCCTGTTTATTTCATAGATTCTTTTATTTTCTCATGGTCCTGTTAAGGCTTGCTGGATAGAAAATATGCTGAAAATAGAAGCCAAACCACAGTAAAATGACTCTGCCTAACCCTAAGAGTTCCAGCCATTTCCTTTTATATCTTATAATAAGATATGACAACTCAATTTAAAGAAAATACACAATAGTTGCTGACTACAGTGAAAAGTTTATATTAAAATATTGTGTTGCTGTGGGGAGGTATATAATTGAGCATACAGTAGGTAATTTCTGGCAGGGCTCCTGAAATAAGCAA
This sequence comes from Saimiri boliviensis, assembly GCF_048565385.1. Taxonomy (NCBI): domain Eukaryota; kingdom Metazoa; phylum Chordata; class Mammalia; order Primates; family Cebidae; genus Saimiri; species Saimiri boliviensis. Next base: position 48,937,421 of record NC_133463.1, on the reverse strand, counting down.
AAGTAATATCTGTTAACAAAGGATAAATGCAGATAATGTTACTCTAGTCAGTAATTAGGACTGTACAGATCCCTGTTTAAATGCTGATGCAAGAGAAAATTAAGAAGACTGCATTTAGTCATTAAAGTTGAACTGATCCAAATTCTCTCAATAAGACCTGACTTTTCATTGGGCCCACTTCCTACTGATATGTGACTCTACCAGTTTTCCTCTGAATTTTAATGAAGACAGAGTAAACTTGAGAACTCTCAACAAAATCTGGGTGAAACTGTTAATTTTAAGAAGCAATGGGAGCGATTTAAAACCCTGAAGTGCTAGCAAGTTTCTCCTGCTTCCTATTTTGTCTCCTTCAGCCTCTTATTTAATTCCAGGAGACAGACCTTTAACTCTGACAGTGGTTGAGTTGACCAAGTGTCAACTTCTGGAATGATATCATTTTTACAAAATTCTAATTGACTACTCGTTTCTTTCCTTCAAGAGAATTTATGAAATTAATGTGAGACACAATCTTCTTGAGCTACTCTGTTCACCAAAACAGCAGTAAATTGAATGATCATGCTAGTGTTACTAACAGATAATAAGAAAGCAAATATTTTTCCTCTAGGAATGCTACAAAGTGATAATATTTGTGCCCTGAATGCTGGCTTACAAACAAAAATCTAAACGCTAAATTTATTTCCCAGATTATAGGGCAAACAACTCCTCTCTTTTTTCCATTCTGTTTCTAGAGATAACTCTGAGGTGCTAGCCATGGTAAGTCTTCATCCATTATAGTTTTGGGGTTGGGAAGAATTATGGGCATCTAGTCATGATCAGTATGGATGATCATACTCCCCTGTGAAAGAAAATAACTGTGGGGACTTTTGGGTTATCATCACTTACTGTGTTCTGAACAATTCTTCCCACAATGCCTATTTGTTACTTGTTCCATTGAGGAAGGTTTTGCAAGTATAAGTAAGGTGAATTAAAATGGGGAGAGAATAGAGTTAAGGCAGCAATTATTAAGGTATTTCAAAATGTATGGGGGTGAAAATCTCCATTATCATTTAACAGTATTCCTTTAGTTGGGACCTGGAGACAAATCCCTCTATTCAAGCATTATTATAAATGATAGACACTTGAACCTCTATAATCATAATCTCCAAAGGCTTGGTTCATTCCATCCCACTAAATCACTTTTATAAGACACTAGATCAAGTATCTTATCAACTCTTGCTCTGTTTCCCATCTGGGATGAGTATTGACTGCTTTCTTCCCTTGTTAGTCTAAGTTTATTTCTGGTTGTCATCTTCAGAAGTTTCCATAAGGTTAATTATTGTGGTTCTAGCAGTTTTTCACTTGAGAGGTGAACCTCCTTGACCCCTACACTAAATTAAGTATCATATCTCCATTTTATAGTTCCATAGAACCTTATATTTACTCAGTCATCCTTATATTTAATCATTCAACAAATGTGTGTGAGTGGTTACTGTGTGCTAGGTACAATAGTTAACAAAAGAGGCAAAAATTTCAGGCTTCATGGAGCTAACATCTTGCAATTACATTTTATTTAATGTCTCACATCTCCATTAAAATGTAAATTCTTTGAGAGTAAAAATCATAACTGTCTGCTTCACCACTGTATCCTCAGGTGTTTGCAGAATACCTGAAATGCTGAAGAAGTTTGGTAAATATTTATTTAATTACTAAATAAACAAATAAAAGTTGCAACTTTACAGGAACATAGGTGCTTTATCTGCTCGTGGGAAAAGTCAAGCTGTATAAAATCAATAGTAAAAATATCTACAAAAGGTAGCATAATGGAATTGTTAGACTGGAACACAGTAGTACAGAGGCACTGCATTATAGCAACATTGCTACTTAAAAATTATTTTCTAGAAAAGTCTTCTAGAAACGTCTTTAGATTTATTTCATACTCTGTGTTTTGAATAGGTATTAAGGTATTGTTTACATGTTTCCTAACACTTATTTTAAGTATATATAATACAAAAAATTATGCATATATTTTTAACACACTGCATTACACTGACAGCAAGGACCCCATTAGCAAAATATGTGGCAGAAGACTAAGCACAGAATGTTTTTTAGTATCCTGTTATATGTGTGTATATCTTGTTATATGTGTATACACTTATATACACATAAAAACAAATATATATATATATACACATATATAGTGTCTATATACATATATGTATATATTTCCCAATCTTTCTTAAATGCTTTGAAAGAAATAAAAGAATATTGAGTTCAAACATTCTTGTTGTTAATAGAGTATTTAAATATCTGAGTTCTTTTTTCTGGAGAACAAAAGGATAAATTATTTCTATTTATTGATTTTTTTCCTACTTTTATTTTAGGTTCTGGGGGTATATGTTCAGGTTTGTCACATGGATAAATTGTGTGTCACTGAGGCTTAGTGTGCAAATGATCCCCTCACCATGTTGGTAAGCATTGTAACCAATAGATAGATTTCTAGCCTATGCCTAGCTCTGGCTGCCCCTGTACCCCACCAAACAGTCTACAGTGTCTGTTGTTCCCGTATCTGTGTCCATGTATATTTAATAGCCCCTACTTATAGGTGAGAACATGCAATATTTGGTTTTCTGTTCCTGTGGTAGTTCGCTTAGGATAACAGCCTTCGGCTATATCTATGTTGCTGCAAAGGACGTACTTTTATTCTTATTTATGGCTATGTACTATTACACAATATATATGTACCATATTTTCTTCATACAGTGCGTCATTGATGGACATTTTGGTTGATTCCATGTCTTTGCTATTGTGAATAGCATTGCAGTGAATACATGTGTACATGTGTCTTTTTGGTAAAACGATTTATTTTCTTTGGGTATATAACCAAACAGTGGGATTGCTGGATCAAATTGTAGTTTTCTTTTCAGTTATTTGAGAACTCTCCACACTGTTTTCTGTAGTGGCTGAATTAATTTATACCACCAGTGGTGTTTAAGTGTTCCCTTTTCTCTGTAACCTCATCAGGTTCTACTATTCTTTGATTTTTTTTTATTGCATTTTAGGTTTTGGGGTACATGTGAAGAACATGCAAGATTGTTGCATAGGTACACACATGGCAGTGTGATTTGCTGTCTTCCGTCCCCTCACCTGTATCTGTCATTTTTCCCCATGCTATCTCTTCCCACCTCCCCACCCCGCCGTCCCTCCCCCATTTTCCCCCAACGGACCCCAGTGTGTAGTGTATTCTTTGATATTTTAATAAGAGCTATTCTGATGTGTGTGAGATAGTATTTCATTGAGGTTTTGGTTTGCAATTCTCTGATAATTAGTAATGAGCATTTTTAAAATATATATTTTATTGTGTTTTAGGTTTTGAGGTACATGTGAAGAGCATGCAAGATTGTTGCATAGGTGCATACATGGCAATGTGGTTTGCTGCCTTCCTCCCCATCATCTATATCTGACATTTCTACCCATGTATCCTTCCCCAACTCCCCACCGCCCACTCTCCCTCCCCTAGTTCCCCCGCTCAGACCACAGTGTGAGATGCTCCCCTCCCTTGTTGGCCACACTTCTTTGAGAAGTGTTTGTTTATGTCTTTTGCCTATTTTAATGTGTTTTTTTTTTATTTGTTTGTTTAAGTTCCTTGTAGATTCTGTATATTAGAACAATGTTAGATGCACAGTTTGTGAATATTTTTCTTTTTCTGTAGGTTCATCTGTTTATTCTGTTGATAGTTTCTTTTGCTGTTCAGAAGCTCTTTAGTTTAATTAGATTCCACTTTTCAATTTTTATTTTAGTCTCAATTGCTTTTGGGGACTTAGGCATAAATTCTTTGCCAAAACCAATGTCTGGAATGGTATTTTCTAAGTTTTCTTCTAGGATTGTTATTGCTTTAGGTCTTTCATTTAAATTTTTAATCAATTGCGAGTTCATTTTTGTTTCTGGTGAATGAAGAAGTCCAGTTTCAATCATCTGCATATGGCTAGCCAGTTATCCCAGTACCATTTTATTGAATAGGGATTTCTTTCCCCATCGTTTATTATTGCCGACTTTGTCAAAGATCAGCTGGTTGTAGGTGTGTCGGTTTATTTCTGGGTTATCTATCCTGTTCCATATGTCTATGTGTCTGTTTTTGTACTGGTACCATGTTGATTTGTTAACTGTAGCCTTGTAGTATAGTTTGAAGTCAGGTAGTGTATGCCTCTGGCTTTGATCTTTTTGCTTAGAAATGCTTTGACTCTTCAGTTTCTTTTCAAGTGCCATATGAATTTTAAAATAGTTTTTATAATTCTGTGAAAAATGATGTTGATAATTTGATAGGAATAGCGTTGAATCTGTAAATTTGACAAGTAGCCTCCTCTCCAGGAAGCATTGTGTGGTTATATGCAAATTATATTTCTAAATACAGTCTTTGTTAAGGAAAAGGAAAAAATAGTCTATCGGAGCAATATAAAATAGGGAGGAATTAAAAATAAATATTTTAAAAAGCAAGCATTTGGAGTGGCATATGGAATCTGTTGTGTGTGGTTGGGCAAAACACAAAATGTATTATAGAGAGAGTTGTAATCTCTGAGTGTAAGTTTCATCATTATCAACACATTTTTCCCATCTTCATAAAGTCCTAACCTCTGGTTATTAATTTGTACAATGTGGTGTTCAATATTTGACTGTGAAATAGAGGTATGATCTGTCACTTATAAAAATAAATCTGTTAACTGTTTCTGTCTTTCGAGGTATACTAAATATTACACAATCATATATCTACTCTGATTTGCATGTATTTGGCTGGCAGTGAGTTGGGAAAAATTTCTGGCCCTGGATGAAACAAATAGAACTTCTCAGTCAGTTTGCAGTTGTATTCATTATATAGCAAAACTGAAATGGGAAGAAAATTGATACCGGACACTGAGGGCCATGTAGGGAATTTTAGAGTGGTGACAAAACAGCTGGAGTAACATAAAATATGTTGATAGCAGAGGTCAAGAACACCAAGGAATTAAAAACATTTTGTACGTGGTAGAATTATATTTTGAAGTCCAATTAATTAGTCGTCCCCTTTACTTCTTCTTAGTGACACATCTTTATATAATCCAAATCATTGTTACTTCAGAAACGGTTAAGAAGAGTTAGCATGTAGCTTATTATTTTAAAATTAGTATTTAATGAATGGTATCAAAGTCAGAGACACACTGATGATATTAAAATATAAATTTTTGAAATGTTAATAACTAATTCCTTGTCCTAAAGATTGCAAGAGAAAAAGATGGGCTCCAAAAAAATAAAAACAAAAAGAATGGATTCCTTCACTCCCTCTTAGATAAATATCAACTAGTGTGGAGAAGAAAACATGGTTGGGCAGGTGGGAGAACAACCCCCAAAATATGCACATTTTACAAGGTACTAAAGAAGTTTGGCACCTTCTCCTCCTGAGATCAAACGTCTAGAATGAGAAGAAGAGAATCCCGGAAAATCAAAATGTACAGGGAACATTTGCTTTGATTTCAATATTATAGTCCTGAAATGAGACTAAGCCTTGGGGAGAAGCATCATTCTCTGTACATTGCTGGGCCAGTAGATTTAAAATGCCTCTGTAAGTTTTCTAGAAAAATGGGTCAGATTCTCGCTGCATGCTCCAAGAAGGTTGTGAAACCTTCTTTCAAAGTGAGACAAAGGATTCTTTAAAAGAAGGTGCTGCACATAGATTGCCTAGTGTGAAATCAGAAAATAACCCAATTTAATTTTGCAGGTGACCTTAGAGAGGAAAAGGACTGTTTTAGCACTAAGTTGGGCAGTGTGTTTCAGCAAAGGCCAAGGGAGTTTGGTGCTGATGTTTGGAGATCAGTGGATATGAAGACAGAACAGCCAATTCCAGCATGGTTGGAGAGCAACAATGAATAACTTCACACTGCTTCCTCATTGACATACATACCCCTTCAAATACAGTCTTAAATGGAAGAAAAAAGAATAGAAATTATGAATTGAGTTTACAATAGAAATGACTAGAAAATGCTAGAAGTGACTGAATTTGCCTAGAAATAATCACATTATCTTTGATGACATCAGGTGGATCAGACTTAAGAAGAATAAATGTTTTTTTTTAAAAAAACCATTACGTTTATTTTAATTGTACATTAAACATATATAATCCCCTCTTCTGGAAATTCCTAGAAACTGAGTTTAAGACTGGTTGTGAGTAAACTTTCCAGGAAAAATCATGTTCCTCATTTGAAAATTCGAAGTGGTAAATGAGACAATAAAGTTTCTCTCAGTGCAAATCAGACAAAAAAAAAAAAATGAAATTTAGAAATGAAAAAAGGGCATGAAAATTCACAGCTAAAAAGCAACATGACCAAATGCAAGGAAGCATTAAAGTAAATGGCTATAAACAAGAAAAGAATTATAAGGCAGTAGAAAAGGGCTTGAGAGGAGAGGATTAGGAAAATCTCTAGTCAAATTACAAGGAAGACTGATCCTGACACTGAAACTCATTAGATTCAAGATCAGAGATCCAATAAGTCCTTTAATACCTATAGACCAAAATGTGGTTCGAAAACCATTGCCATCATAATGTCAGTATCACCAGGATGCTCGCTGGAAATTCCAAATCTCAGGGCTCACCCCAGATCAACTGAATCAGCATGTGAATTTTAATGAGAGCCCTGTATGAATCTTATGAACACTGAAGTTTGAGAAGCAAGCTCTAATCAATCCACAGACGAATGGGAGAGGAAATATGAATTTAAGTTCCATGTGAACAGGGAATTTCGCCGATTTTATTTGTGTCTCTGTCAATAGCATCTGCAATAGTGCCTGACAAATGATGAGTACATAAATATTTGTTGACAAAATAATCCATCTTAATTCTACCTGCATTATTAAAAAAAAAAATACCTGCATAGTTGATAGTATAGGTTTTGAATATGAAAGACCACCTTATTCATTCCTACTAACCAATAATTAAGAAAAAAATAAATACCAAACCTTTGAGGGTTTCCTTATGTATTTAAAATTCATCCATACCCTGACTCTCTCACTATTCCTCCATGTAATAATGAAAAGAGATTCAAAACTCCACAATTTTCAAATTTATTGTTGCTAGGTAAGAAAGTATTGCTTATAGAATTAACACATTTTGTATTGTACTCTGTATTTCTCTTGATATATATATAAATGGATCATTCATTCATATATTTATTCAAGACAGGTTTTTTCTATATTCCATGAATTGTACTCAGTCTTCTGGAGAAAAATGCGAAACATATACAATCGCTGTGCTTAAATAGTTTAATTCCAGTGGGAAAATAAACTTTTAAACTACTAACCACACATATTAAACAGAAGAGAATGAATTATGTAAAGAAGAATTTATATGCAAAATAATGAGACAATGTGTCAAGCACACACAAGAAAAGTCCAAAAATCAAGCCTGACTGATTAAACAGCTAAAAATATAATGTGTCACTTTTAGATTCAGCTTATTATTTCCCTTACAATGAATGGAAGGAGAGCCAAAGGGGCCAGTTTCCCATGGTCCTTTTTCCACATACCAAAAAATCAAAATAAAAGGGGCCGGATTGGCAGCAACACCAGTCATGAAATATCCTGTTCCTGAGGAACCAAGTTTTGGCAGCTCTAAGTTGTATCATAATTTGCAACTCTTTGTGGAGGAGACAGGAAGAAAGCCCCACACCCCATCAGGACTCAGAGGTGCTGTAAAACTCACTCCCAGCAGCCACCCAGGGGAGACGGAGAAGGGAGTGGGAGCTGGCCTCATAGCAGCCCTTCACAGGTCTCTCATCCTCTCATGTTCCAGGAGGATCGAAAGGTATTCTGGCAACACTCACATTAGCTTGGGTTTCAAGTCCGCGTGTTGGTCTGTAGGGCCTATTTGGATACGTGCAAAGCTGCAAGGTCACCTTGATGGAACCATTGCCCTACAGAATTCAGAAATAGGAGTGATAAATTCTTCTTGATATTGGAAAAGATTCACCATGGAGCCTTGAGGTAAAGAGGAATTTTTGTGGCAGCAGTGTTTCTGCTCTCCAAAGCAGCATTATAAAACTGGGAATAGATATCAGAAGTAAGTAGAGGTGAAACCCACCTCACTCCCCACTTTTAAACAGCGTTGCTGAGGATGAGCCCTATGCAGTTGGTGTGTGCAGAGACACATTGCCTAAATAACTAGAAGAGCTGATGGACCATACATCTGCATCTGTTCAGGCAGAGTGTGCATGTGAATATAATCCTGAGATAAAGTTAGTAAGGAAATGAAGATACGGACATTGAAAATGAGGAGAAAATAGCAAAAGAAAAATAAAAATGTTATCAAATAACAATATGTGGAACTTGTTATTCTAAGAGATGGTAACATAGAAACTGTATAAGAAGAATCCAGTAACGCTTAGCTATCATATTAGGCATAGGTCCTATTGGATCTTCTTGATGCTATTACCTTACAGTACCATAGCTGCTTGTTCATCTTCAGCCAGCTTCATGGTATTTTCTCCCAGAGGGTTCATCCACAACCTTGCTGCCACAGCCTAATGACTCAGTGTCTGGTGCTATCCAGGAGGGCTGAACTCACACTTCCCTTTGGATCAAGGGCCAAACCATTCACAAATTGTAAGAGGCTGGCTTCCCCCATCACCATTAAGTTAGATAAAACATGTAATACATAACATGTAGTTTATAGAACAACTGCCCAAAGGACCAGAAAATACAACTCTAAGGTTCAGAGCAGTTAATTAATTCCTTGATATGCAAGGAGTATTAAGCAGAAAACCAGATGTAAGAGAATAAGTTTCCTCCCTTTCCGTTCTTCCACAGAGTCAGCTGCAGAATGTTTCATCCGTGGAGCCCATCTAAAGAGTCACGCATAGCCAGATCGATGCAAGTGCTGAATGATGGGCTTATTTTTGAGGTTTGTGTAAAGCGGAGGGCAGTGCTATAACACATGACTGTGCATTGCTTTACATTCTTCTTTGTCTACTCCCCTTTTCCTTTAATCTCACTGCCTTGAAATTGCACCTTCCACATAAACCATCAGCACTAACCCTTGCTTCGTTTTTCTGTTCTCTAGAGAAAAGGGGCTAAGACAGAAATAACTGTGAACAATCTATGCACAAAATCAGAAAAGGATGGGTTCAGAGCTCTTCCTAACCTTTGATAATCATGTGACATTCCCCTGGAAGAAACTGTAATACTATCGAAATCTCTCCCTGTGCCTCGTACATAGCATATACTCAAGCAATAATGGTTGCATGAATCACAAAATCAGAGTTTAATAGAACAAAGGCCGTAATAAATCATGTGTTGGTCCTCTATAAGAATAATCCTTCTTGCTTAGTAATATGGCCAGAATTAACAGAGATTTCACTGTATGAATGGAGAGAGAGGTAAAAAAGTTATTATTTAAAAAACCAACAAACAAGAAACCCCAGTTGTGGTATTTGGTAACAAGCAGGACATTTCTGATTATTCACGTAATTTCTTTAGACCCTCACTTTTACATTTTGGTCTTCTTTCATCCACCCCTAACTGAGGTCTTTGTCTAAACACCCAAGCTTAACACTCACCATCACTGTCTCTGTCTCTTCTTCTCTCTCTTCCCATCCCTTCTGCATTTTCATGGTGATCTTAGCCGGTTACATGACATTGAGAATAATTTGTACCCAAATAACTCTCATTGTACTATATCCATAAATGACTTCTCATTTCTTCTGTGTATTTTCTTTAACTTTTAAAATATTTTACCTAGAATGCTTCACTGACTCTTCCCATTTTATTCATCAAAAACTGAACTCTTCAGGGCAACTAGCCTGTTCTTTTTCATGCCTCCTTTGTGACAATAATGTTTTCTCCCTAAATATGCCTGTGTTCATTGAGCAAAAGTAGCTATCAGTTATTGACTGAACGTACAATTATTTTATTTTGTAAATTCCACATGGGAAAACCTGTTCCCCATTCTTGGCTCCTGGACACCAACACTGACCTTTTAGTTACTGATTACAAGCCTATTAATCAGGTGTCATAACCAAGCCCTTTCATTGCTTTTACTTAGTTAATTTCACTCATAAATTCTCTAAAATGCTACTCATCTCATCTCAATTCACAATTTAGAGAGCAAAGCTTTCATTTACTCAAATTACCACTAAAACCTATCGACTCATTGAAGGAAGAGGATGTAGAAACATAGAAGTATCTCCAATACGCCCGAAAACATTACAAATTGAAAATGGAGTAAAGTACAGGGGAAATGGATAGGTGCCAGTATGCTAATATGAGAGCAAAAATCTGGGAAAGAAGACGCAGATTGATTTGTTTCAAAAAGCTGAAAGCCTGAAATCTTCTCTACTACTTCTTTTCGTGTTTCAAAGAATAATTACAATAAATGCCTGACAGCAGTGTCTTTTCCAAAACAGACTCCCATTTGTCACTAATCCTTCTTTTGAATTTTTTCCTGAGAGTTCAGTGAACAATCCTTGACACTGAAAGAAAACAGTGAAGATATACTTAGCTCACTGTTGTGTGTGTGTGTGTGTGTGTGTGTGTGTGTGTATATATATATATACATATATATATAAAACCAATAGACTTTAAAAACATCTCAATTAGCATGCCATATCATGAACAATCACAACCGCAGTTACTGAGACTTCATGCTCTGGATTCTATCTGAATTTCAAATGGGTTGTATAACACAGGGCAATTACTTTATTTAACTTCCTTATCATTCACTTTGCTCATATGAATAATAATATTATAATCCTTATGTAATATCTGCTACTTTCAATGGCAAAAACCCAATTACTTTCACACCAACCTAATAGCACCCATTCTTTCTAATGATTAAATGAGATAATACATATAAATTATTAAGATGAGTGACTGGAATAATTGCTCAGTAAAAAGAAGATTTTCATTACTAAGTCCTTATTCTCTACCAGGAGATATTTTGTGTTAGTTGAAGGATCATGACTTATACATTTTGCTGTTATCCATGTTGTACTGTTGAAGGAACTCAATAAGTGTTGAGTAAGGGAAGTGAAATTTTCAGATATTAATGATTAAGAGATGATTGTGAAATTTTCCACTTCATTCACTACTCATGATGTAGAGAAATTAGATGGAAAAGAGGATTATAGTTATATTGCTTGTGCTGCTAGCAGTTCATTTAATTTGAGAAAATTATTAATCATTTTGAAATATCTACATAAATGAGTACAAATGAGCATGGGGTTGCTAATTGCATTTCCTACCTAATATTTACTGAACACTGACTTTCAAGCTAGGCATTACATTAGACATTAGTGAGGCACAGATGAGCCAGATAAAATTTCTACCTTCATGAAACTTACAGTCTTCATGTTATATGTCAGGTAAAATAAAGCCACCGAGCTGGGCAAAATGGATGTTGTGCTGTTAAATAAATGAGGAAAAGGTACAATGTAAGGCATTTGTCTTCGGAATGCCTCATCATTCATTGCATGTGGAAAAGTTTATTTTTTTAATATCTAAAATGATATTCACTAATTTATAACAAATGTGACATGTTAGAATGTCTAAAGATTTAAAAGTTTCCTCTTTCATTTTTATATTAATAAAAACAAACAAACAAACAAACAAAAAAACAGAAAGACTTAGGATTCCCCAAGGATCCTATATGCCCATAATTTCGCAAGCAGAGAAACTGACCGCCTGAGTTACCAAACAAGTCAGGCAGAGTTTAAACACTTCTCCCAATACCTTCTTCCCTCTAAGGACTTCAGTTGGTCACTATGTCAGCCAGTAACTGCCACTGCTTCAAACACTTTTCCTCCTTTATTGAGAGCTCACCCACAGAGACCCGGGCAGGCAAAGGCAGAGTTCACCTTTGCTTTCATTCTTGGTTGTGTCACGTACCTGTGCAAGTGGAATCCCCAGTTAGAGTGATCCCTGAGGCCAAGGAGTTCTATTACACAGCAGCAAGCATTGGTCAGCTATTTGCTCCTGGGAAAATCCTACTGCTGTGACTAATAAGTATTTCAAAAGAAATAAATGAGCATGTCATTCATTCTATGATTACAGGATGGGTTGCAAGGGAGTTCCCGGCCAGCAGGCCCTTTACCTAACCCTCAGTTACAGAGTTCTTTCCCTAAACAGTGCAAATTGTCCCAAGACGGGATTTAACCACTTCAACCACTATCCTTCTTCAACCACTATCATGGCAAATCTGGTGGAGAATCACAGCATACAGTTAGAGAAAGGGAATGTTTGTTACATTTACTGGGAAAGAAAGCTAATATTTGTACCGCTCAAGTCAATAGAAAAAGTAGTTATATTTTATTACATTCTAATTATGTAAACTATAATTATGATTAAATTTTATGGGCAATATATGCAATGCTATTCTTCCCATAATACTAACTACATGCAAGATGACATATTTTATCAGATTCTCTCCAAATTGGGATACACAATCATTACTTACCCACCAGCATTGCTATCATTGTAAAAGAAAACCGAACATAAAAATGCATGACGATAGCATTAATGATTTCTTCTCACCTGTATCTGGGATTTTCTAGATCCTAGCTCTTCCTCAAAGTCTAGGTTACCTATGACATAATCTGTGGAAACTTCCCTGGAAATGACTTCATTCTTTGAACTTTCTTTGCATGTATTTTTTGTTTTGTTTTGTTTTTGATACAGAGTTTTGGTGTGTCTCCCAGGCTAGAGTGCAGTGGCATGATCTCGGCTTACTGCAACCTCTGCTTCCCAGGATCAAGTGATCTTCCCACTTTAGCCTCCAGAATAGGTAGGGCTACAGGCATGCACCACCATGTTCAGCTGATTTTTGTACTTTCTGTAGAGATGGGGTTTCGTCCTGTTGCCCAGTTTGAACTCAAACTCCTGGGCTCAAACAATCCTCCCGTCTTGGCCTCTCAGAGTGCTTGGACTACAGGCCTGACTCACTGTGCCTGGCCAGTATGCTTTTTTGTACATCACTTATGATATATATCACATTTATGTTGCACTCTAGATATTTATGAACTTATTTAACTTGATATAATGAACAAAATTTTCTTGAAGTTTAGATTGATGTTTAATTCATCCCAGTATGAATGACTTCTTTATATTAGGTATTCAGTATATATATTTATTTTGATGAATGAAGAAAAGGGGAAATTTAAGGACAAACAAACAGTGTGGTATTTATACTCAGTTAATCAGTTGTGTTCTAAAATAAGCCCCATATATTTAATATAATTCACATATTACTGTCTACAATAAACTTTTTCTTAGTGGAGCAAGACTGCCTAAGCTTAGTGTCAGAAATAACATACAGAAGCCAGCAGCACGTAGCATAGTACTTCTTTCAGAGTTTTTGCAGACCTACCTCCTGTTGGTCCACTGCGTCTCATCTTGATGTTTCCATCACTGATTTCTTCATTTGCATTTGTTGTACTCCAGTTGTCAAAACTTTGAATAGAGTTGTCATAGTTTCTCTTTGTACTGATGATTCCTTTGTGCTTATTTATTTAACTTTCAACCTTCAGCTCCTTTGCTTGTGACATAACCGTAGCTCTAGACAAGAGATGCTCTTTCAGACAGCCCTAACTCTGGGGGTGGAGGCTTGATAAAACATCTATGTCAACATCTTTTCTGCCAATGGAAAGGAACAGACAATACATATAAAAAATTTGATTTGTGTTATTGTTGCCAAATATGTTAAGATATCTATATATTTATTTCTGCTTTATACATTCCCTACTTTCAAAAATACAATTAAAACAAGAGAGCATTGGCATACACAAACAATGTACTTTTATGCTCAACATTTATGCTAGTATGTTTATTCAGACTGATCCTTAAGATTAGTTTTGACTCCCAATGTAAAAAGGAAAATATGATGCTTCATATAATTATTAGATTGAAGAAGACATAATTTTTCCATTTAGATAATATTTTTTTCTATTTGTAAATTAAAATAGAATCATAAATCTTTATGCAAGAGACTGATAAAAACACATTTAATAACAGTTTTATAGAAGACAAAATATTTTCATTAATGCATGTATGACTATAGAAGTCAATGATATTATGTCAATGCTTAACTGAGTGAAGACAACTGGTAATGAGCTAATAATTATGGACATTTCTAAGGCTCGAATTCATATAGATATGGGTGGAAAATCTATAAAACCAATAATTAGTACATCTGATAAATAAAATTTCTCATTGCAAAATTGCATCAATCCAACATTCTTTACCCAGAAAAAAAAAATATTCTTCACACGTGAGGGTGAAATAAAAACATATTTAGATAAATAAAAGTTAAGTTTCCAGTACTACAACATATACTAAAAGAAGGTCTTCAGGCAATGGGGAAATGTCAACATATGTAAAGTCAGATCTAGAGGAAAAAATAAAAAGCATCAAGAACAGTAGATATGTGTAAATATTTAAGCTTTCTTTTTCTTAAGTCTTTAAAAGAATTTGAACATTTAAAACAAATATATTGTGGAGTTAATAATTTATGTATTAATAAATTATTTCTAAGGTTTTTATACTTTCTGTAAAGGATAAATATTAATTCTAGTTAAGCGTGGCATGTTAAGGCCGATAAGCCAGATGGAGATAAAAAGAAATATGAAAAATATGTAATTAATTTTAAAAAAAGAAAAGAGATAAAAAAGAACAATTAAAAGATGGGAAAAACAGCAAACACATAGCTAGATGGCAAACCTAAATCAAGTCATATCAATAATTATATTTAAAAAGGAGTAAACACCATCAATAGAAGATATTTTCAGACTAGGTATGAAAGGATGACAATATCTTTTGATATTGGATCAAAATATCAAATTGGGTCAAATATATTTAATTATAAGTGTAACTCATTTATACATTTATGACTATATAAGTCAATGTTACTATGCCAATGCTGAAGACAACTTGGAATGAGCTAACAATTATGGACATTTCTAGTGTTTGAATTCATATAGCTATGGATGGAAAATCTGTAAAAACCAGTGATTATAAGGATAATTACATGTATTTGATCCACTTATAAAAATACAGATAGATTTAAAAAAAATGAGGATAAAAAGCATATCATGAAAATACAGGCAATATAAGATAGCTGGTGTGGCTATGTCAATATTAGACAAATCAGATTTCAGGAGAATAAACAGTACCAGAAAAAGAGAATGACTATTTACACACAAAAAAGGGCGATTGAGTAGAAGACACAAAAATTGTAAATGTTAAAAAACATATGAAGAAAAAATTGGCAGGTCTAAAAGTAAAATTAGATAAACTGATCATTAGAGTTGAATGTTTTAATATCTACTTTTATTATTGACAGAAGTAGATAAAATTCAGTAAAAATATAGAATATTTGAATAGCATAATCAACCAAATTAACTTAAGATTTGTAGCACCAAAACTAAAATATTTATATTATTTTCAAGTTCATATGAAATATTTTTTAAGATAATATTCTGGGCATAAATAAGTTTTTAATACATTTTTAAATTAAATTTTATATATCCTTTTTAACTATAATGAAATTAAATTATAAATCAATAAAAATAAGACACTAGAAAGCCTGAAATATTTACAAATTCAAAGCATTTTTCTACCTAACATATGGTCCACAAAGAAAAGAAACTTGAAAAATATGTCAAGTGTATTCTTAGTTAAAAAAAGGGAGGACACAGGCCATAGAGCAAAACTGCTATGTTTAAATGTCTACATTAACAAAAAGAACAACTTAAAATCAATAATGTATACAACAGTAGGGGGAAATCTTAAAAATAATAAGATTTCCTATGTCAAAAAAAAGACACAAATAAATTCACACTTTGATTTTGTTTATGTGAATCTTAAGACTATAAAAACCTCTAAAAATTTGGAAACAATGGTTGCCTGTAGGAGATGGAAATGCCTAGAATAGGGCATGAGAGAACTTTGAATAGTAATGAAAGGATTCTGTATCTTGGTTAAGATTTTTGTTATTTGGGTATGTACGTTTGTAAAAGCTCAATGAATTCAATCCTTAAGGTTGCGGCATTTAACTGTAAACTTTACAAAAAAGGAAAAGAAGGAACTGGTAAGATGCAAACAAATCTTGAATTTCAAAAGAAACCTAATCACAAAAGAAGCCTAATCTTAGAATTGCCACCTCACATTTCCACTTACAGTCTAAAGATTCCAATCATCAAACAGTATCAGCTGGCTTTTAAAGTCTTCATTTTTTCAGCTAATTTCAGTGATTATGTGATGACAAAAGGAGAAAATATTCTTATGAAGTTATTGAGGCACTTAGGACATAGCTCTTAAAAACTATTTTTCTTGTGGTTATTTTCTAGTAGAGTTTTTAACCATGGAATAGCTTCATTTTGACACCTGTCAGTCAGCTTATTTTCGAGTTCAGAATTATGACAGGCTCACCATGATCCCAAATAACTCCAAAACTGATGTGCAGGAGATGGTAGTATAGTTTTGCCCATTTGAACACTGGACAAAGTCAGCAGAAAACAATAATTTGAATTTTGACTTAGATGATATTGAGCAGTTCATTATGACAGCAATTGAAAAGCAATTTCTGTTGTTTTCTGGAACATCTTTAAGATTTTAATGATGTTATCTATCAGCTTCAGGAAGATGCTATATTCCTAACTTCCTTGACATATATAAATAAGTGTTTAAAAATTTATATTTTTTAATAATAAATTTGTATTCCAAGTGGTGTGAAATAAAATAAATAAAATAAATGTAAATTATATTTTCCAGATGAAAAAGTTGATTTAGCTTTAAATATACTATACATGTATATAACTGTATATATAAAATATGTAATATTTAATATATAGTATCCATAATAAGACTGCATATATAGAGAGTATATCTATTATGTATACACACTAAATACATTGTATATAAATATACTATATAAATAAAACCAAATACGCTGTGTATAAAACTAAATACAATGTATTTAAAACTAAACCTGCCGGGCGCGGTGGCTCAAGCCTGTAATCCCAGCACTTTGGGAGGCCGAGGCGGGTGGATCACGAGGTCGAGAGATCGAGACCATCCTGGTCAACATGGTGAAACCCCGTCTCTACTAAAAATACAAAAAATTAGCTGGGCATGGTGGCGCGTGCCTGTCATCCCAGCTACTCAGGAGGCTGAGGCAGGAGGCAGGAGAATTGCCTGAACCCAGGAGGCGGAGGTTGCGGTGAGCCGAGATCGCGCCATTGCACTCCAGCCTGGGCAACAAGAGCGAAACTCCGTCTCAAAAAAAAAAAAAAAAAAAAAAAAAACTAAAACTTTTCATCTGGAAAATATGATTTATTTATTTTTACTTTGTACTTTGTACCCATTGTAATACAAATTTATTTTGTCAATTTACTAAAATGAAGGGCACGTTTTAATCCTTCTTATGCATTTTCTTTTTTCCTGTCATGAGTTGACTGCAACATTTATCTGTTAAATAAAAAATAATGACTTGAGGTTTCAATATTCAGTGAAAACAACATTAATACAGCAAAAGGAGTGCTGCCTGAATGGCATTAGTCTCTCTTTTTTTAAACTGCTACTGAAGCAATCATGAAAAATAAGCTAGGGTTCAAATAAGGCCAAGGACCTATATGATAGAATTGCTTTTAGTGTAGTTCACAATACTTTAAACAATGCATTTTTTTTTCCTTCTCACACGGTAGCAATAACAATCTCTGGATATTATAAAGTGTACATTATATGTTTACATCTTAGAGCATTTCTCATTGTCCAAGTAAAGTAGTCATCCTGGGCTTGACTCTGCTGCCATTACTTTAGCAGTGTTCCCCAGAATCCCTTAATGACTTCAATCGGAATTATAGAATCTGTTCTCATAAGGAGCGTTTCCACCTTTGTGTTGAGCTCAGGAAGAGGTTAATTATGAAGCAAAATGAGCTATGAGCCAAAGAGCAGACTGATAGTGGGTCCTCTCCTACCAGAGTGGCATTTATTTTAATATTATTTTTATCCATAAGCCAAATGTTCTTTTATATATAACAGAAGTAGACATATACTGAAAAGCTTGTAAATGATTAACCTGAAATATGTAAAATCTTCAGGCCAGTTCAAAGCCTTTCAACACTAACAGATCTGAACAGGTGGAAAAGAAAATAATCTGCATGTTCAGCAGTGAGTAAGATATACTGGTAACACCGCAACTTCAGCATCTATATTTTCACATCATCAAAATTTGATAAGATGTAATATTTTATAAATATTTCCTTCTTGGCCAAAATTATTTTGCAAAAATGGTGTCACTTAGTTATTCACTTATTCTCCATATATATTTTTCAGTTTATTTCACATGCCAGGAACTTTTCTACATGCTATAAAGACAGTGAAGAATAAGACAGGAAAAGTCCCTTTCCTCATGGAACTTTTGTTCTAGGTGAAGAGATTGGCCAAGAAATAGCAAATATGTAACACAAATTTAGAGTGAAATCCCCTTTCATAAGGTGATACTTGTGGAGAGACATGAAGGAAATGCATAACAAAGCAAGAAATATGAAGGTAAAGGATTCCAGGAAGAGAAAATAAGTGCAAATATCTTGAGACAAAACATACTTGGTTTAATAGAGGATTGGTGAATAAATTAAGAGTGGCCCAAGTTAGGTGAATAAGGAGGAGAGTGGGAGGAGATGTGTTCAAAACAGAGGTACAAAACAGATCATGAATGGGTTTGTAGGGTATAATGAAGAATAAGAAGTTTATTTTCAATAGGATGGTAGGATATTGAAAGATGTGAAGTAGATTGTGTTTGCTGTGTAAAGAAGTGACTTTAAGAGGTTAACAGTGGAAACAGGAATGCCAATTAAAAGTTCTGTCAGTGTAGCATCACTCTCAGCAAACTGACACAAGAGCAGAAAATCAAACACCGCATGTTCTCACTCATAGGCGGGTGTTAACAGTGAGAACACATGGACACAGGGAGGGGAGCATCACACACTGGGGTCCGTTGGGGGGAAATGGGGGAGGGACAGCGGGGTGGGAAGGTGGGAAGAGATAGCATGAAAAAAAGAAGAAAAAGAAAAAGAAAATTTAAAAATGAGTATAACTATTTCAAGTTTGAAGAAATTTGATGCAGGGAATTAGGAGCTTACAAATTTTATGGAACGATTCGAAGAGTGAGCCACAGCCTGACTTCTGTCATGCAGGAATCAGAAAGCTAGAGTCGAGATGTTGTTGGTTATCATTCATGATGCCACAACTGCCTTCCATACTTAGGAAGTTAGAGACAGGGCCCCAGAATGCTGCTGGAGAAAAAAACTCATTTTTCATAAATTTGCTAGTGCTCAAGAAAAAATAAAGCCAATGAAACAGGAAGATATCTGAATTCTGAAATATTCTGCCTTTCAAATTTTGAGCCAGTATATCTAACTGAAAAGAAAAAAATCACATTTAAGAAGTCTTACTTCAATGAATCTGGAAAATGTGGTTTTACATTTCCAATCCTTCCAGAAAAGAAAAGCACTCAAGAATAAAGGCAGGATGGAGCTGAAACAAGCTTGCATCCATTATACCATCTAAGAGAGAGAAATCTAGTCCCAAATGGTGGTTTGGACTAAATTGGGTGCAGTGGACATGGTGAGCAGTGGATATGGTCAGAATCTAGATAATTTTGAAGATAGAGCTAAAAGAGCTTACTGTAAAACTTACTGAATGTGGGAGGTAAGGAAAACAGTAGAGGCAGGGTGTACTCCTTTTTGGTCTTATTAACTGGTTAAATGGTAGTCATTTCCGGAGCTGTGGATGATGGGATGAGGACAGAAATCAGGGTTCTGCCTCGGCCACTTTAAGTTTGAAATGCCAATAATTAGATATAAGATGGTTGAGTAAATCCAGGTATCAGGGAAGAAATATATTTGGGTGGCATGTGCATATGAATGGCATTTAAAGCCATGGCTTTGAAAGTGAATGTGGGGGAAAAAAAAAAAAAAAGGAAATTAAGGGCAAAACCCTGTAGCACTGAAAAGCTGAGACAACAGAAAGAGAAGCAGACCGGGCAAAGGAAGCTGAGTACAGGTAGGCACTAGAAAAGGGCAAGCCCAAGAGAATGCAGTGTTCAAGGAGTCAAATGAAGAAGACATTTTAAGAAGGAGGGAATAATAAACTGTGTTAAATGCTAAGAAGTCAAGGAAAGTGAAAATTGAGAAGTGGTGGGATCTCCATTCTAGCCACTAATTCAGCTAGTGGAGAAGGCAAGAGTTGAACCCCAGAACCCATTGGAAAACTAGAGTTTTGTATAAAGCAGACTAAATTTTAGTTATGGAATATGACTATAAGTTCAGAATTTAGGGACCAGAAAATGGAATTCATGGACTAGAGATGAAAAGAGTGATTGCACAAAGAAATGCCATGTAAATATTCTCCACACTGCTTAGTTGACTTCTCAATAAATCTGGTTCAGGGTTATCAGCATTTACAACAATAGTAAAATAAAGTATTACATGTAATTTTATGAAGGCTGTGAATATATTCATTTAGTCACTTATTAAATATTTATTGAAAATGTATTAGGTGCTGGACACTAAAAAACTTAGAAAATGTATATGAATATTACTGGATAACAGAATACTGTTATTTTGGGAGATAAAGATATATAATTGTGGACTACAATTGTTAAAAATTGCTCATATATCCTATTTTGAAGTTATAGTTCCAAATAAACTTGATTAATTAAAAATAATAACAGTGTAACATATTGTTTGTAATAGAATCTCACTTTATCCCTATGATGTCTCATAACATTAAATTTTTATTATCAATAATTTATAGGTAAAGATACACAGATTGAAGACATTTTAAAATTGGCCCCAGGCTATATAGCTACTAAATAATAGAGCAAGTGTTAGATCTTCTGACTCCAAACCCCACCCCATTAATCTTTCATCCATGTCTAATCTGGCTAGAATATTAGGGGTGTAGGAGGTAAGAGTTAAGGAGAAAAATATTTGGAAATATATTGTTATATAATTTTGTTTAAATTTATTTACTTGGATTTAGCATCTTCAGCCTTTCTCATGTTGTTGAAAAATGGCTGTCATGTAAAAGTGTGGTAAGAAAAGGTTTTTGAAAACGAGAGTAAAATGCTGATGAAATTCCAAAGAGCAACAGGACTAAAGACTGTTCATTACACTGAAGATTATCAGTAGTTCGGAGAATTCTCATTGTTGTTGTAGCTGTTCTTCTAAAATTGGAGGTTTTATGTTCACTGTGATTCTAAGTAATTGTGCTTTTCATGTGTTCGGTAGCAACAATGCTTAGAAACTGGATACAATGAAATTCACATATCTGTTATTATCCTAGGATTTTTATGCATTAATATATTGGTTGCTGCTTTAGAAAAGATTCTTGGTACTTAGTAAAACTCTGAGTTTTTGACGTCTACAAGAGTAGAGCTGAGACAAAATGTTTATGGTGAATGTTGAGTGGACAGTCTCCATTCTGGAAACTTAGCATATAAATGTTTTCTCCAGTTCAATTACCAACTATGTTTTTGATATTACCTCTCAAAGCCCGGAGAGCTAAGGCTAAACCCAATCAACTGCAATGAGGTTTGATATAGTATTAAATTAAATAGGTAACTACATAATCACATTTACCTGTACATGATCAATTGTTGACATTAGAAGAAATAATAATGATTTATATTATAGTATATTTGGTATAACTGATAACTATGAAACACAATGTATGGCATTTTTCATTTTGTAGTCACTTAGATGAAAATATATAAGAATGACATTTTAAATTTATTTTAAAGTTATCTTTGCCATTTATGAAATCAGAAATATTTTGCTTATAGTTTGAAATCTTTTACCTTTCACAATTTAGATTTTTAAACATTTGTGCTTCTCAAATAATTTTGAACTGTGTTCATTCACTGATGTATGTAACAAATGATTACAGTGCTGGAGGACCTCTTATGTGCCATATACTACATTTGGTTCCATGGATTAATTGATAAAGACAGATATGGTCCTATAAACTAAAATCGGCATTCTATTGGGCATGTAGTTGGAATGTTTTAAGATGTAGAACTTTTAAGGATATCCAGTGTCCTTTTAAACCCCAGAATTACATATATTACCAGACAATTAGAAGAGATATACACCCCATTATTGTTTAAATCATCATGGTTCCAAGCTATAGCTTTGTTGAGTATAAGAAATTCAGTGTTGGACAGAATTAACTCATTGAAAAATGTCTTCCTATCTGCCCCTGCTTAATATCCATATGGTATAGCACCACAGTAGTCCTGGCTATTGCCTTTTAATGCAGCCAGGCAAACTGGTACTCAAGCAGCCCATTTCCTGACATTTCAACTGAAGGCCAGTTCATATACCAGGATTTCTTTCTAGTTACTATTATCGTCACTATATTTCTGAAGGCCCATATAAAGTTATGGAACTGATTGACTAGGATTGCATCAATAACATAATTGTTTGCAGGACCTTATACATGCTTATTATTGTCATAAAAAAATCTATGTTCATTAAAGAAAACCTGAAAAATAAAATGCAAGAGTAGGAAGACAAAAAATATTGCGAGTTCCATCATCTAAACATAAGCACTGCTAACATTTTGATTTCCCTACACATAAGCTTGATTTATTTATTCTTTAAATCTCTGTATTTTCTTTTTTATTCATAGATCCATGTGAGGTCCTCTCATCAGTGTTCATGGTCACAATTTCCTACTTAGAAATTTTCAGAGATGTTCATCAGGTTGATCAAAATATAGATGAAGAAGGAAGTGGTTACAGACATGAGACAGAAAGAATGTTAGAGAGTGATCATTCCTTATTTATTTATTTATTTATTTATTTTTGAGATGGAGTTTTGCTCTTCTTGTTCAGGCTGGAGTGCAATGGCAAGATCTCAGCTCATTGCAACCTCCGCCTCCTGGGTTCAAGCTATTCTCCTGACTCAGCTTCCTGAGTAGCTGGGATTACAGGTGCCTGTCACCAGGCCTGGCTAATTTCTTTGTATTTTTAGCAGAGATAGGGTTTTCATCATGTTGGCCAGGCTGGTCTCAAACTCCTGATGGAGTCTGAGTGATCCACCTGCCTCGGCCTCCCACAATGCTGGGATTACAGGTTTGAGCCACCACGCCCGACTGAGAGAGTGATCATTCTTAGTGTCACCTTTGATGCCTTATGAACACTTGTTAGCTGCTCATCAACACTAGGGCTCTTGTAAGCTCAATTCATAGTAAATAAAGTCAATATTCTTTTAAGAAAAATTTCTAACCTGAAAGTCTATGAGTTCTTTTTTAAAATTTAACTTTTATTTTAAGTTTAGGGGTACATGTACAGGTTCGTTATATAGGCAAACTCGTGACATAGGCTTTTGTTGTACTGATTATTTTATCACCCTAGTAGTAAGTCTAGTTAGTACCCATTAGTTATTTTTACTGATCTTCTCCCTCCTACTACCCACTACCTTGCTATAGACCCCAGTGTGTGTTGCTCCTTTCTATGTGTCCACATGTTCTCATTGTTTAGCTCCCACTTTTAAGTGAGAACATGTGGCATTGGATAATATATTACTGCCTTAGTTTGCTTAGGATAATGGCCTCCAGCTCTTATTACTGCTCTTCCACAGTAAGTCAGAATGCTCCTCCCATGTTACTCTTGGCTGTTGTATGTATATCTGTGCATCACTTAATGTTCTTACTTGTAGATAACAGATTATTATAGCTGGTTTAATTATGAATGTATTGATTAAAATATGCTAGTGTTTACAGAGTTACTGGAAGAGTTCAAGGAACAGACATTAGGCAGAGGTGCCAAAATCAACTCACCAAATCACGCTACATATCTAGAAAAGAGAAGGGTGCCATTGACAACCCCTAAACCATGCCATTTCTGTGTTACCAGGATTTCTCTAGAAACTCTTTCTCATCAACTCCTTCACCAGCAAAATGGATGTCCTACATTTAGAACCTTCCCTCACGTAGCTAACTTTTAAATAAAGGAACTGCATGGGTGTGCCTGACTGAGAGATGTTAAGTTCTTATATCAGTATCCTAGTATCAAGGAAGGCAGAGAAATGCAGCTTTTCCTCCAGTTATTTTGGCAGATTTTTATTCCCCTTGGAAAAACAGGCTTCTCACTGTGAGGAACTAAAAAGGTGCAGAACATGCTTCGACCACTTCTGTTGCAGATATTCACAATGTTTCTGAAATTGAACATAAGCAGTGAGGAGACAGAAAGATAAGAAAAATGAATGTAGTCCCTACATTCACCCACGTGTCATTTAAGTGTCAAAGTATTGCTAATTCTTTTTTTCTTTTTTTTAATTGTACTTTAGGTTCTGGGGTACATATGCAGATCATGCAGAAATGTTGCATAGGTACATACATGTCAAGGTGATTTGCTGCCTCCATCGCTCCATAACCTCTATCTGGCATTTCTCCCAATGTTATCCCTCTCCACTCCCCACTGTCCCTCCCCTATTTCCCACCAACAGACCCCAGTGTGTGATGTTCCCCTCCCTGTGTCCATCCGTTCTCATTGTTCAACACCCACTTATGAGTGAGAACACGCAGTTTGATTATCTGTTCTTGTGTCAGTTTGCTGTGAATGATGGTTTCCAGATTCATCCATGTTCCTACAAAGGACAAAAACTCATCGTTCTATATGGCTGCATAGTATTCCATGTTGTATATGTGCCACATTTTCCCTGTCCAGTATATCATTGATGGGCATTTGGGTTGGTTCTAGGTCTTTGTTATTGTAAACAGTGCTTCAATGAACATATATGTGCATGTGTCTTTATAATAGAATGATTTATAATCCTTTGGATATATACCCTGTAGTGGGATTGCTGAGTCAAATGGAATTTCTATTTCTAGATATTTGAGGAATCACCACACTGTCTTAAACAATGATTGAACTAATTTACACTCACACCAACAGTGTAAAAGTGTTTCTATTTCCCCACATCCTCTCCAGCATCTGTTGTCCCCAGATATTTTAATGACTGCCATTCTAACTGGCATGAGATGGTATCTCAATGTGGTTTTGATTTGCATTTCTCTAATGACCAGTGATGATGAGCATGTTTTCATATGTTTGTTGGTTTCATATATGTCTTCTTTTGAAAAGTGTCTGTTCATATCCTTTGCCCACTTTCGAATGGGTTTGTTTGTTTGTTTTAAATCTGTTTTAATTCGTTATAGATTCTGGATATTAGCCCTTTGTCAGGTGGGTAGATTGCAAAATTTTTCGCATTCTGCTGGTTGCCAGTTCACTCTAATGATTGTTTCTTTTGCTGTGAAGAAGCTCTGGAGTTTAATTAGATCGCATTTGTCTATGTTGGCTTTTGTTACCATTGCTTTTGGCGTTTTAGTCATGAAGTTCTTGCCTATGTCTATGTCCTGAATAGTTTTGCTTAGTGTTTCTTCTAGGGTTTTTATGGTGGTAAGTCTTATGTTTAAATCTTCAATCCATCTGGAGTTAATTTTAGTGTACAGTGTCAGGAAGGGGTCCAGTTTCTGCTTTCTGCACATGGCTAGCCAGTTTTCCCAACACCATTTATTAAACAGAGAATCCTTTCCCCGTTGCTTGTTTTTGTTAAGTTTGTCAAAGATCACATGGTTGTAGATGTGTGGTGTTCCTTCCGAAGGCTCTGTTCTGTTCCATTGTTCTATGTCTCTGTTTTGGCACCAATACCATGCTGTAGCCTTGTAGTATAGTTTGATTACTGTAGCCTTGTAGTATAGTTTGAAATCAGGCAGTATGATGCCTCCAGCTTTGTTCTTTTTGTTTAGGATTTTCTTGGCTATGCAGGTTTTCTTCTGGTTTTATATGAAGCTTAAAGTGATTTTTTTCCAGTTCTGTGAAGAAGGTCATTTTTAGCTTGAAGGGGAGAGCATTGGTCTATAAATTACTTTGAGCAATATGGCTGTTTCCATGATATTGTTCTTCCTAATTCTTAAAGTCACCAAGTTCTTTCTCCAAAGGCACATATGTGCTGCATAAGTACCTGTATTAGAATTGGGTCTTTTGTCAATTGCTATATTGTTCCTGGTATCATCACAATTTTCCATTCTCCAAACATATTGGTTATTCCTCCAAACCAAGTCAAACTCCAATTTTTTTAAATGTTTGCTTGTTTTCGCTTTTTTTCTGAAATCCTTTTTCATGTATTCAACAAATATTTGCTGAGTCTTTAACAAGTGCCAATGTACAAGCTGCTGGTGACACAGCAGTGAATAAAACATTGTCCCCTTAAGGAATGTACATTCTAGCACTGGGCAAATAATAAACAAGTCATATATATATATATATATATATATATATATATATATATATCTCAGGTGATGATTAGCATAATGAAAAAGGGGCAGAGTTAAGGGTGGTAAGAATGCTATTTTACATAGTTTTCATTGCAGAAGAATTTTCCTTTGTGGTAATTTAAAGAGAGTCCTGAACAAAGTAAGGGAATGAGCCATGTACATACTAAAGGAAGGAGCATAACTGGCCTGGACCACTGAGAAAACGAAGCTTACATTTCCTGAGATGGAAAAGGAGTCAAGTTGGAAGGGAATGATATGAAATAGTTTTTACGTGGTTTGTGCAGAAGAGTTACTAAAATTGAAGTAGAGGTGCCATGCCAAGGAGATATTGTATATGTGAATTTGGAGTTAAAAATTTATTATATGTAATTCTCATATGTAATTAGATAAGATTACCTAAAACAACTTGACCTCAAAACGACTGTACACCTCATTATTTAAACAAGGAGTGTGTACAATAGGACAACCAACTAGTAAGATGGAGGAAATAAGACTGAGTGGTGCAGAAGCCCCCATTCCCATATCCTTTAGTTCACCTGAAGCTTCAGGTTCAGAGCATATCCAACTGGTAACAACTTCCTGGTATGTGCCACACAATTTCTCAGAAGGTTCCCAGTGGGTAAGTGTCCCATGAGGAGAATCTTCCTGTTCATAGAATTTCTGGTGAATTTTGTCACTTTCCAATTTCACTTTCTCCACGTCCATAACTGTGTCTCTGTTTACTTACAAATAAACTACCTATACAAGGGTCCTGCTTCCTGATATACTTTGTGAAGAATCCAAACCAAGATAAGTGATAACCTTGACTACAGCTGTTTTTTTGAGTGATGGAGAAAATGCTAAATATAAGGGGCTCAAAGAGAGGAAGTACAGACATGTACACTGACAGTTTCTTCAAAAATTTTTTATCTGAGGAGGAAAAGAGGAATAGAAGAGGGACATTGAGGCAATTTTTTTTCCATTTTGTTGATGGAATATATTGAGGCAAGTTTTATGAGGATGAGAGCTATCTGGCAGCTAGAGAGTAATAGATATGAATATGGTAGTATGTGAAATTTCTTTTATGAAAGAGGTCTTCTTCAGAGAATAAAGAATGGGGAAAATATATTCAGAGAAAGAAGTCAAGGTGTAAAATAGTTTTCTAGAAGAATAAGAGAGTGAATGACCACTGTACTATGTAGAATTGCTAGCCACTTGACGTTAACAGTCATAGATTTACTGTGAAACTTGTCAGGATGTTCATTTACCTTTCTTCAACAAAGATCAGTTCTCTTTGAATAGGTATTAAGTGGGTAGAAACTTGGATTTTAGAAACTTTGCATATTTTCCTAGATATATAGAAAGTTATGGAGTAGTATGCATGTTAGTGACTATAATGTTGAAAAATAGATCTAGGTAAGAAAAGGAGGAAGTGGTAGAATAAATCAGTTAATTGTGGGAGTAAGTGTGATCAAATAATAGTTTGAGTACAAAATTAGAAGATTATTATTTTAAAAGATAGGGTATGGTGCTCATAGAATGGGATCCTTGAAAGTGAGATTCCACCGGGGAAAAAGTAAAAAAGGACACTCTTACTGGTTTCATACAGAGCTTCTTCCCTGACATTTAGCATCAAAATCTTCTGTATTTTAATGTCACCTGACTCTTACTGGGTCTACCTACCACACTCCAGTGGTGAACATGGTTCACATTCTTTTCTCTAGAGTATCCTCAAATACCATTAAATCCTGTTAGGACAGTAAATGTAAGTGGATATTTCCAGAGAAGTGTTTCACTTCTTCCTCCTTTGATGTCCAACTCTTGTATAGCAGGGAGCACTATACCTGTTAGAATCTAAACCACATTGATATTAAGTGGCAATTTGCCTAGCATGTAATGTATGCTCAGTAAATATTTATTAACTATTGGCTCTTAACCCACATGACATGATCATGTGAAATCAGAGACAATATAAATCTTCAGATTTTCATGAGTGGAACTAATCTTATCCTTCACAAGAAATAGAAGAGAGAGAAAAGAAAGAATAATGTGCCGGCATGGTCATCCGATTATCAATGCTGGAGTTGAGGATGATTTCTCAACTAGCTACCTATTTTCTTCTTGAGGACACAGGATGATGCAGAGAAGGCAACAATAGCAGCAGTCCTTTTCCAGGATAATTTCAATCTTTGTTGGTATAGCTCCAAGACATGAAAATTTTAAAAAAATTAAGTCACTAATAAAACCAATTAATGTGTTTGAGGAGCTGTGACCAGAAAATCTAATAAGTATTTTTTTTGCACTTTCCCATTTCCTCTGGCTATTCTTCAAAAGCATCCAAATTAATGGGTATATTCCCATTATTTACTGTTGATACAATTTTCTTTACTCTGTTGATAAAGGAGATGGTAACAAGAAAACTATTTTTCATTGGTCAGAATAGGAGAAACCTTTGTATTTATGGGGGTGCTAATGAAAATTTCCTGAAGAAAATGAGGTTTTTATTATCTTAACATTTTGTCTAACTTAAACATTTTATATACATATATATACACATATGCACATATATATAACATATAGGTATACACATACACATATGTATATATACATACATAAATGTATATATATTTTACATATATACACACAAATACATGTAGTCTCTTAAGAACATATATGAGTATCAAACACAAATTGTTCTTCAATGGTAGAAATAAAATTCAATATAAATAAACTTGGTAGGGCAGATTGAGATTTTCTGTTACCAACAATTAAACAGCAAGTTTTTAAGCAGCTTATGAATAGCTTTCATTCAGATGCCACTACTTAGAATTCTTGATGAAGGAAATGAATAGTAACAAATCAACTAGGCCCAGATATATTTAAATGCATGTAAAGACTTTCTTATTTAAAACCAGATTTCTGAAGCTTTGAAATCTATGAATAACATGGAAAAAGTGAAAGCAATAATATTAGTATAAGCTATATGAAAATATGAAATGTACATTGCCTGAAATATAGTTTTTATTCCCCAGTCAACTAGGAGTCATTCTGTATGAGCACAAACTCCTAGAACTTTCTTATGAGAAATTCTGAAACTGCCAATATTTGAGGAGGGTGAGTAGCTATTTCAAAAGTATATTATTATAAACATCTTTATGTGATAATATTTCTATGATTTCATAGAATGCAAAGGGAAATAAACAGTTAAGGGAAAGTTAGTGGCATATATGAAGACAGCAGTTGATGGAATGATCTAAATCATTTTATCCTTTGCTTAGCTCCTGATCTCCCACAAGGAAATGAGACCATTAGACCTAACTGTCACCAAGAGACACAGGAGGGTCCAAGCTATGATTTCAGTGAAACTAGGCACAAGAGTCAAAGAAATTATGTACCATTTTCTTTAATATTTGCACAAATCCACAACTAATCTTTTTCACTTTTTCAAGAAGCTATAGATGTATATGTCTTTCCTCATCAGGCAGTATACTTCTTGAGAAAAATGATTTTCCCTTCATACATTTACTTCTCCTACAGAACCTAGCACTATGTTTTCTTGCAAACAGGTTTTCAGTAAATGTTATTAGAACTGGATTAAATTCAGTATTGTCAAATAAAAGGCTAAAATCTAAAATAATAATGAATGCAAAGAGATTTCAATCATTAATAAATCTCAAGTGACCTTCAACTAAGTGGAAGAGTTATTTAAAACTGACGCTGAAGTAAAAATTAAGATGGAAATAATTATGGATTATTTTTAGCAAGGAAATTAGAAAATTAAGGATATAAATTTTTAGAGAATTTTACTTACAAGTTGGAGGCTAATGAAAATAGTGATGAAATGGAAAGAGAGTAAATAGTCTAAACCTGAAGTATTTGGGAAGTCGTATCAGTTTAAAAGAGATCATTAAATATTGTTTCATGAAAGGAGAATAAAATGTCCAAAAATTTGGGGATGACAATATGTTTGTATTCATGTATTATAGGTATCACCCACTATAGGGGTTAGAAGACTGTCCTAAATGAAAAGTAAATATAATAATACATCACAGGAAGATAGGATATAGTCTAACTAAGGAAGTTTAGATGACAGAATAATTTTAAACATATTGTAATTTGAGATTCCAACTATTTTTTCCACTTACACTGCTAAGCACATCTTTAAAAAATCAGCTACAAAATATTACAGTGAGTTTTTTCAGTTAAAACAACTTCTAAGAATTGCAAATTACCTTCTGTTCACCTAAATTCTAGGCCTATGCTGCTCACTCCAAATTTAAGACTGTTTCTATATTTCTCAGAGTTGGGAATTTCTGATTTATTTACAAAGATTTATTTATATAGTGTTTTATTTATTTATATATTGTTTTATTGTGCTGTAAGCTTTCTAAGTATTTTCCAAAGGTGCATTCATTTATTTAATCCTTATAATAATCTTATACCAGAAATACAATTATTATTATTATCTCTCTTTACCAAAGAGGGAAGACGATGTGTGCAGAAGGTAATTACTTGGCCACAGCCACACAAGGGGTAAATGGTGGCTCCAGGTTCCTGGGACAGGCAGGTTAGTTTAAGAAAAAGAGCCACCCTCCCCCACCCATACAATGCTCTGCTGTTCAGTCACAAGTAGAATAAATAATGATTTCTGTATGACCACTGTCATTAAAGCCACAAGTTTATATTTTTAATGAACACCATTGGAACTTATACCTCATAATGAATATTTTTTCAAAAAGTACTCAATTTGGATGCTGTACATTTATTTCAATGAAGTCGCCATTTACCACATTATTTGTGAAACATATTTCTTATCATTAGAACAAATTTCAAATTCTAACAATAAAAATCAGTAAAATATCATGCTGTACTTGACAAACACATACATCTTATCTATCAATTTAAAAAACGATAAAGAATATATTTTATAAATTAATATTGTTATTTAAAATCGCTTCCTTTCTAGCTCTTAAACCATAAAGTATCTTCTAGTGAAGTTTCCATCATTGGAATCAAGGCATGATTGGCTTGAATACTTTTTGACGTGACCCCATCAAATTAATTCTGTAATACTGAAAATGTTGTTGCTGTGAGAGGCAGTTCTCAAAAAGGTAGACACAATATTGTCTGTAAAGGGCCAAGTGCTGTGCCCATTACGAACTTAAAAAAAAAAAAAAGGTGGTTACTCAGTGGTCACCAGTTTTATTGCTTCTTTCTTTTAGAAGCTGCTTTCAGTCATCCTTTCTGTTTTTTCTGCGTCTGTCTTATTCTGAGAAGCTGAAAGCTGGCTGAAAATCTTAGGCTTCAGGTCCTGTCTTAGTTTCCTATTGCTGCTGTAACAAACTACCACACATTTAGTGACTTATAACAATACACATTTATTTTGTGTTCAAAATCAAGCTTCAGTTCCAAAATCAAGGTACAGACAAGACTGAATTCATTCTGAAGATTGTAGAAGACAATGTTTTATTGCCTTTTCCAGTTTCTCAAAAGGCCTTCTACATTCCTCAGCTTATGGTTCCTTCCTCCATCTTCAATGAGCATCATTCTAACCTCTGCTTCTATTCTCGGATTTCCTTTTGCTGACTCTGATTCTCCTGTATTCTTCTTTCTCCTATAAAAACTCTTGTGATTACAATAAGCCCTCCTGGAAATGACAGATACAGGTGAGGGGACGGAAGGCAGCAAACCACACTGCCATGTGTGTACCTATGCAACAATCTTGCATGTTCTTCACGTGTACCCCAAAACCTAAAATGCAATAAAAGAAAAAAAAAAGAAAACAATAAGCCCTCCTGAATAATCCAAGATGATCTCTCCATGTCAAGACCTTTTACTTAATCACAGCTGCAAAGTCTCTTTTGACATGTAAAATAACATATTCCCTGATTTGAAGATTTGGAGGAAGAAACCTATGGAGGTTATTATTCTGTATACTAGAAGGCCAGTTAGCCTGAGTTATAAGCCTCATTCTACTATTCTTTTATTGCTTATTTTTAAAGCTA
Source organism: Saimiri boliviensis (assembly GCF_048565385.1). Taxonomy (NCBI): domain Eukaryota; kingdom Metazoa; phylum Chordata; class Mammalia; order Primates; family Cebidae; genus Saimiri; species Saimiri boliviensis. The sequence goes on along the minus strand of NC_133463.1, from coordinate 48,905,106 downwards.
ATTATTTAATCTTCCCAAATATAAATCTTTTCATCCATGTAATAAGACTCATAATGGTATATACTAAGATTACAGTGAGGATTAGATTAGGTTGTACTGTGTATGTAATCATAATGCCAGTCAAACAGTGATATGGTTTGGCTATGTCTCCACCCAAATTTCATCTTGAATTGTGGTTCCCATAATACCCATATGTACAGGAGGGACCAAGTGGGAGGTAATTAATTATGGGGGTGTTCACCTTCAAGCTGTTCTCTTGATAGTGAGTCAGTTTTCACCAGTTCTGATGGTTTCATAAGGGATTTTTTCCCACTTTGCTTGGCACTTTCCTCACTGCAGCCATGTGAAGAAGGACTTGTTTGCTTCCCCTTCCATTATAATTGTAAGTTTTCTGAGGACTCCCAAGCACTGTGGAACTGAGTCAATTAAACCTCTTTCCTTTATAAATTACCCAGTCTCAGGTATGTCTGTATTAGCAGCATGGGAATGGATGAATACAAAGAGTATTAAGTCTTAGCTATTATTATTTGAATAAGATGCAATAATAAGAAACAGTAAGTCTTAGCTATTATTATTTTATAAACCTCGTCTGATACAAATGCACATTAACCAACTTCATAGAAATAAATGTATAAATGCATAAATCTAGAATGTCCTCATGTTAATTCACAATATGGGATACAATCTTGGGATTAGCAATACTCTTATTTAGATAAACCAACAAAGAAGGCAAGTTATAATCAGAAGTTGGCTTAATGAGTCCAAATCAAGGGAAAACAGAGATAAATCGAAGTACCTTTGTGATTCAGGGTCACTTTCAATTACATCCTTCTTATTCAAAGTGGACAGGCTGTGTCAGCATCACCTGGCAGCTTATCAAGCCGAGTGTTAAGCCCTACTCTAGAGCTTCTCATGAGAATGTGAATTCCTCCATGATTCCTCAGATGATTTGCATGCATATTTAAGTTTGAGAAATACTACCTTCGACAGAACTGAAAAGAGTGCAAGTGCTTTACCCAGGTGTACAAGTTTGCCTTCAGTAACACATTTTTTTCTCTGCTTTTGTAACTGAAACCACAACCATCATATCTATTCACTGATACATTCTTTACATATATCAATGCCTTCTAAAGAGAATATTTATAGACACTGTCCCTTTGAAGTGAAATGGTATGAGTAGGGACTGATCATCTTGTGTGATTTGGAGTTTAACTCTCACTGCACATTCTGAAGTTTTTTTACTTTTAAGCTGGTGAAGAAAGGAGAAGTCTTCACTCACAAAGGTCTAGAAATCTGCAAAGACAGACATCCAGAAATCATGTATCCACTTCACTTCTTAGTAGCTTCACTAAATTCTATAATTAATTGAATACTTCAAAACAAACCATATTAGAAAACTCAGATAATGAAAATTAATACCATTAGTTGTAATAAAGCTAAATATTAAATTTTCTATGGGAAATAAAATGAAACTATATGGAATACTTTTTTTTCCAGATGGAACAATAATCACTGGATTATGCTTTTTGAAATGAGACCAAATTTTCAAGTGTAAATTTAGCTTCTTTCATGGAATGTGCACACTAATGTACTTAATAATTAAGCATATTGCCTTTCTATGACTGTATTCAAAAGGAGTAGAGTCAAGCATTCTAGAGAATTCCTATAGATGCTAAGACATTGCAAATAATTCAGTGAATTAAAATATATAATCATTATTTCAATATATGCTTATTGAATACCTATTGTGGAAGGCTCTTTGCTACTCACACCTTGGTCAAATGCAGGCTTCTCTAAAGAAGCATCACAAGAAAAGCCTGTTCAGATGATAAAGTTAAGTTCTTAACAAATGAGAGCACTACCTTGATAGAGTCCTTCTGGCCTCCTGAAAGAGGAATGGCAATATTTATGAGGTTTTAGACTCTGATTTGTGGAGGGTTTTTCAATGCAGTGGTGATAGAGAAAGAGATGACTACAATTGAAAAAAAAAGTATGATATAATAGCTTATATTAGTGAGAAGGTTTTGATGTGAGGGTTTACAGTGCCTTGAAGACTTTTCATATGATTCTATTACCCATTGGAAAGTCTAACCATCTGATATTCATTTAAATGAGTTTTCCAGGAAGCTTCTAAATGAACGGTATAGTTACTTGCAACCTGGGCAAGAGGTTCCTGGAATAGTAAACTTGGGTTGATGAAGGCAGTGGAATAGTAAAGTGACATTGGTGAAGACAGCCTAATGGTGGCGTTGAATTATGTTAATGTAGAAAATAAGTTGCGTGCAGTAGATGGTTTTATCTTTCAATTTAGTGATTCAAGGATGCAAAGGACATAGTCACTATTATAAGAGTATACAATAGAATGTGAAAGTTTTATTAATTGGTAATGGGTTTGTATTGATTGTAAAATAGATGATTATTGAGAAAAAGTAGAGAAAAATATAAACAAGAAAATAAGTCACCAAATTCCACTAATTTGACAGAACGTTCCTATTGTTTTGAAATGTTTGTATGTCGTATTTACATGTGTTCAGCTTATATATACATAAAATACATGCATATAATAAAATAAACATATTTTATAATAAAAACTTGAAAACATTATTGATTAACTTTGTAGCCAGTTATTTTATTTAATTCAAAAGTCTATGAACATTTTTATTGTTATTCAATATTATTGGCAAACTTCTCTCAAATATATTTTTTATTTTTTGCCAAAATGATTTGAATAGTTATGATTGGAATCAGATTTTGAACTTAATTCAGGATTCCAGTCATGTAAGAACAGAAGACTACAGGAAGAAGTAGACTATCAAACACATTAGAAATAAAACAAGAATTTTAAGATTTTAAAAAGCTAAAGAGAGAGGTGTGATATGTAAAATTCTAAGTTTTGTCTTTTTGCTGAACAGTTCAGAATCCACGTTTTAGGAAAGGAATCAGTTGGCAGGGTGGTGAATTTCTCCCTAAGGAATGGAGCATGTTCCAAATAGGAACCCAGGGAATGCAATCCATTTCAGTTTCTCTCTTCCAATCATGTTTTAGTTCATGTAGTAAACCTTTGAAAACTGTCAGGGATGACCTGAAATTCTGAAGAAACTGAGTCTTCCCTTCTCTCCCTTGTCTATCAGTCCCACTTCCATTACTTTTTCCTCTAGACCAAGACTTTGAGTGGCCAGGGGACACGATTGGTGTTTTTCTGTCTGTGGACAAAAAATAGAAAGCCAAGAGCAATACGTTGAATCCTAGGAATTGGTTAATCTCATCTTATCTGAGATTATTTCATTATCATTAAACTGATAGATCTTTAATAAGGAGCAAACTAGACATTGGTAGAAAAAGAGAATAACAGTAGGTTAGGCAAATGTACTCCCACATAACCGTAACACAACTCAAAATATTCCAACAATGTGAGTATAATTTTTGGCAAGACATTCAAATAGTTTCAAACAGATGCCTTGAACCATAGTCTGGATTTTAAAAAAATAATATTTCAAAATTTAGAACAGGAATAGTAAAATAAAAGTCAATAGGAATAATTAATAAGGAGTATAATTATAATATGAGACTGATAATACAGTAGTCTTCCTTTATCTGCAGTTTTAGTATTTTGCAGTTAACTGCATTCAAAATATTAAATGGAAAATTTCAGAAATAAATAGTTCATTAGTTTTAAGTTGCACAACACTCTGAGTAATGTGATGAAATCTTGTGCTGTCCCAATCTGTTCTACATGAGACATCAATCAGTCCTTTGTCCAGTGTATCCACACATTACCTGGCTGTTAGTTGCTTCGCAGCCCTCTCTGAATCAGAGGGGAAAAACATAGCATATGTGGAGTTTGTTAAAACCTGCAGTTCCAGGCATCCACTGGACATATTGGAATGTATCCCCTGTGGATAAAGGGGTTCTACAGTACCAGCATTCTGCCAGTCTAATAAACAAATTAATAAATATAAAATCTAGAATATAGCAAATAGAAAGAAGAATGAGGAGTTCTAATCTGATGACACACAGATATATAATGAACAAGAATAAAGCCAAGAGTAGAGAAAAATTTATGGCTGCTTAATCATACATAAATGTGATAAAACCTCAAGTGAATAGAGAAATAAAGATGTTAAAAGAGATAGGTATGGTAATTAGTATAATATGAATTATAACCGATGATCAGAATTATGATTTGTAGGAGAAGATGGAAATATAGCGGATGATTTAGAATATTCTGTGAGCAGTAGAAAATAAAACAAAAACAACTAAGAATTAAGTGAACAAGTCTAAACAAAGCACGAGGAACATTTATTTTAATGAGAAAGGATTGAAATTGATTTAAGGAAGTAGAAAGTAAAGTACTAATATATGAGCAAAGTATTATAAGATCATCTACTGTATGCATCTTGCCATTTTTAGTTTACAAAAAACAATTTTCCTTGGTAATATAGCCACAGAATATAAATAGGATATGAAACATGAAAAACAAACATATATGAGCTGGAGAAATAGCTTAAGCGGTAAAGTGCTCATTTAGCATGTGAAGAAAACAAACATGTAGAACAATAAAAGTTTTTCCTGCTACCATTTTAAAAAATGTATTTTTGCAGTATAAATCACAAAATTTCTTGCTGGATTTCTTTGCTTATTAAAATTCTTTTTAGAAATAAATTTCTAAAGTGTGACTGGAATATATATTTAAAAAAGCATCGAGATTTAGATTTTTGGGAAAGTAAATGAGTTCAATTTTATTTCATGACTGATAAATAAAATTGGTTTAGGGCAATTGTCTTGTTCAAGGTAAGGTGAAGTGTATATTATGCAAGAAGCTCATATTAAACATTTGGATATTGACTTTAGCTGCTATCTTCACGATTAGTAAAATGTGACAGAGTTCTCTCTAAAATGTTCTCAATTTAGATCAAACTAATATTCTTGGTTTCCCAAAATAGCACATTTATTTGACTATAAAAATTATACTCTCTAATTGTTTCTTTTAATTTTGTACTCCAAATCATACCCAAAGCACTATGAAACAGAAGTTCTTCCCAATAAAAAACCGAAGCTAAAGAGGGGCCAGAAATACTCACATGTATATAAGAGTTGATCAGTTATCTTCCTCCTTAGGCAGGCTACAAAATGAGCTAAAGAAAGAAAGAAAAATTATAAGAATTAAATATAGTTATAGATTAGGTTTATAATTTTTTATTATACTCTGAGGAAAATATGAATTACATTAAAATGTAAATTTTTGGACATTTATTGACACGTTTGTCTCCAAAATGTGAGAAATTAGTTTTGCAAAATATAAAAGAGCTGATATTTACTTCTTGTAAGAATATAATTTTAAATTGCAAGTTTGTATGTGGAGAATAAAACAAAAATAAAACTAAATCTATCTATCCAAAGGGAGAGAAAATAAATTTATTTAAATTTAACTCTAACCTAAGACTCTACAACTTTAAAATGAACTATAATTTATATTCTATTATTTAACACTATTAAATAAATGATAAGAATTTGAAAATATGTAAACATGAATATTAATATGTATGTGGCTTTTTAGAAGTAATTATCTTAAGTCAGAACACATAAACTCCTCACTCTTCCTTGACAACCCCCAAGGAAGGGGCTGTTTATCTGCTACGTTTCATCGTCCTATCTTCAGACTCCTTGACAAGTCTAACATCGTTAGACAGAGATGGAATGTATTCATTCACTATCAGTCAGAACACCATGGCAAACCTCAGCATAACTAAAAAAAAAAAAAAAAAAGACTAGTGTCATTAAAACAGAAGAAAAGGAAGAAATTCAAGATGCCCTCAAATTGTTATTGAGAAGAGAGGCAAGAATGAGAAGAGACAAATAATAGATTTTAGTTTTCAGCATATATTCTGGCTAAACAGAAAAAATTGCACACATGATCCCTGGGGGATGAATTGATTAAACTTTTATGTTATTTTATTTTCCTTCTTTTCTAATTTGCTACTTATACATTACTTTAATTTTCAGTGATCATAAAAGAAATTTCAATTTAAATCTTTGATTTATCAATCTCTAATTTATATTAGTATGGTACTCTTACAACTACCAAGATAATATATCATAGAATATTCTAATTCTACTTTGCCCTAGTTAATTTTTGTGTTGCTGAATGTTTTTATTTTGCATAAAATTTAAACTTCATAAGCTATTTTTTCATCATGTAATTTATTCAGCATTTGTTTATTGACCTACATCTTTATGCTTCTCAATTCTTTTCTTGTCTTCAAGTTTTATATGGTATTAATTTTCTTCTGATTAAATAACTTCCTTTACTTTTTTCCCTAGTGTAGGTCTCTTCTTAATTTAAATATGTATGTAATGTCTTTAATTTTCCATAATTTTTCAAATATGTTTCTGGACATATAAGTCTAGGCTAATAGCTATTTTCTTTTAGTATTTTGAAGGTTTCCATTGTCTCCCAGCTTCCTTATTTTGTTGTTAGGAGACAGTTTTATTCTTGCTTCTTGGAAAGTACTATATGTTTTTCTATGTCTGTTTTTTGTTGGTCTTTATAAGTTTTATTATTATGCTCTTTTATGGTTTTTGTTGTATTTATCATGTTTGGGGTTCCAAAGGCTTCCTCATTTCATGGCTGTTTCTTTCATCAGTTTTGGAAAATTCTCCACCAAACACTGATTCTGTCCCACTCTCCTCATCTAGTACTCCAATTTGGGGTGTATTAGATCTTTTCACTGCATTGAATTATTAGTCTATTAGTATTTCAGTTTGGGTATGTTCTCTAATCCATCTTGCAATTCACTAATTCAGCTTTTTTCTATGTCCAGTATGCAGTTAACTCCAACCACTAAATTATGTATTTAAATATGTATTTTTCTCTTTAAAAAAATCAATTTTTATGATTTTGTATTCTCTTTACACATTCTTATTGTCTTTTAATCTTTTGAAAATATTAATTATATTTATTTTAAAGGCCATGCTGGATAAATCCATTATGTAGAGCCTTTACAGATCAGTTTCCATTACCTATATATTATTTCCTTCTCTTCTCTCCCTCTCTGTGTTTTGCTCAAGTCTTATATTTTTATATACCTAAGATTTTTTTTATTGACTTTTGGCTCTGGTATACAAAATATTATTGAAAAAGTATAAGGCTCTGGGTCATCTTTACTTCTCCTAGAAAGAATGTACTTTTAATTTTGTCAGACAGTTGGTTCAAGGTCATATTTACTAAATTTAGTTAGGGATAGAGATGACTCAAAGTTGTGTTTTGTACTTGTTAGGAGAAGTACACTTACCATTTATCTTTAATTCTAAAGGGTAACACTATGGAAGCACCACCCAAAATATTTGATGATTTTCAGGACCTGTTTTTTACAGATCTTGAAACTCCAACTTTTGTATATTCTACCCTTATAGAATTGCTGAATATAACTTCAGTTCCTCAACCTCTTTACCACAATTTTCAGTTTTTATCTGAGAGATAAAACTAATGACACATACTGAATTTAACTTGCTAGACCTTTTTCCCCCCATATTGTAACTCCTTGAATTATGAATTCACAGACACATTTTACAATTGTGCGTCTTTACTCAATGTTCAGCTGGATGGTTAGTTGAAGACCACTATGTCTACCATTTCCAGAAATAAATCACTTTGCTCATGCATTCTGGAAACTCCTGGCAACAGACTATTCAAAACCTGAACTTACTGTCCTGAGATTTCCTACTCTAGTTCTTCTAAGATCCGTAACATCATTGTGGAAAAAGCAGTGCAGTAACTCCCCAGGATTACAACAATAAATGGTAGGCTGAAATCCAGAAAATGAGAAGATAGCTACCTTTTATGCATAAAGTTTTCTTCCAAACTGACATAGGCTGAGTGCTGTGGCTCACACCTGTACTCCCAGCACTTTGGGAGGCTAAGGCGGGCAGATCATGAGGTCAGAGGTTTAAGACAAGCCTGACCAACATGGTGAAACTCCACCACTATTAAAATACAAAAATTAGTCAGGCTCAGTGGCACACGCCTGTAGTCCCAGCTACTCAGGATGCTGAGCAGGAAAATTGCTTGAACCCAGAAGGCGGAGGTTGGAGTGAGACAAGATTGCACCACTGCACTCCAGCCTGGTTCAAAGAGTGAAACTCCACCTCAAAAAAAAAAAAAAAAAAAAAAAAAAAAACTGACATAAAAATTATAAATATCTTCAGTACTCAGAGATGAGTTTCTAGACATAATACCTAAGCTTAGCTACTAAAAGCTGATGAGAGTGTCCCACATGACAACACTAGTTACAAATACAACTTCCATTCTAACTATATATTCAATATGTATCTACACAGAAGCTGCAGATATTTTACAAAAGAAATATTGAATGGTTTAATTTTCAGCATTATTGTTTTTCTGAAATCTAGTCAGATTCCTGAGTCATATACTAGAATGTTTATACTCAAAAGACATATATAGACACTTCAAACTATTTTTAAAGAAAAAAATATCAAAAGATTGTACCCTTGCCCTCCAATGTTTTAATGAGAGTTTTTCTGCATTTCCTGTAACTCACTCAGGATTTGTTGTTGCTGTTATTCTTTTCTCCTGTACTTTATTGTATCCCCATTTTAGTACTGACAACATTGTTTATAATATTTCTTCTGTAATATGTCCACTCTGCAGACAGAATTTAGCAAACAAAGAGATTAAGTCTCTATAAAATTTTATAACATGGTGAAGTTATAAAAATGTCCTTTATCATGAAAATTAGTAATAAAAATTTGTTTTAAAATGTATAAAGGTGTGGATAGAATTCACTTATTCACCCACACATCCATCCATTGTAATGGATGAACAGATGAATGTGGAGGAATTCTTTATTCTAATTTTGGTAAAAGTATGGATATATGACTTAAAAAGTAAGAGTTTAATGCTTAAAAAAATCGTTTCCTGGTTCTTATATATTTACTTCTGTTTCTGTACAAAGAAATCTTCCAGTCTTTGCAGCTTCTTGCTCTCTTACTATACCAGGTATCTTTGAAAGAATGTTTTTATTTTAATTTGCAAGGATTATTACAAATATTGATAAATGCTTTTGAAAGAGAATGTCCTGTTTAATGTTTAATTAGTTTTGTAGATATTTACATATGTTATCAAAAAATATGATTAGTTTGTCACATTTTACATTATTAGATGAAATGAATTTGAAGACCAAATTCTTCTCAGTTTGACCTTTGTTAACATATTTAAATTATGTTATATATGTCTATTTATACATGTAGATATATATCTCAGTTACTATAGATTAGAAAGAAGTACACTAATCAGAGATAGATATAAGTGATGTCATTGATGACTATCAAGGTTTTGTGAACTACATATAGCAATTCATAAACAAAATGTTAGTGAAAATTATATTTGTTTTCCTTTTATGTAACATGAGTAATCAGATGAGTTTTCAATCTGATTAGGAGATCTACATGAATATTAACATAAACAATATCCCAGTTGTTATTTCTTATTAAACATATCAAGCTTTTAGCATATCAAGTATTCAAGAACTACTACTCTTAACTTGTAACTTGATTTATTTGGTCATCTATCCATGTGGTATCTATGTCATAGTTACTAGAAATTTTAATAGTGCTACAGTTGTTTGCTAATGGTTTGTGCTTCGACAGTTGGCCCAGAAGAAAGAAAAAACATATTACCTTATGTAATTTAGACAGTATCAACAGGATCCACTTGAGTAAAAGTGACATCCAAAGATGACATTATTTTGAACCCCTTTCTGTTTTGAAATTCCCACCATGAAATTCATCATGAATCAATTGAGAACTATTCTAGGGAATACCTAGCAAAAAATAGATGCTGTTAGGGAATGGCCCTCTAGTTGTTTCTGATTTCAGCATTAGCACCAATTAGGAAAGGTTTACCTTTAGGCCAATGTTTGCAAATGAACAGCCTCAGAGGGGCCAAACCAGGGTCCCTTGAGGGTTTCTTAGGAGCAGACATAATCATTTAAATCACACAAGACACCAACTGCTCTGACACCTGCCCTTCCTAAGCACATTACATCACCTCATGTACCAGATCCTCTCTCCAAATCCCGTGCCTTGGGATATCTCATTTGCTTTGTCTGAGTCATTTTCCACCAAATTTCTCTAGGTAATTTCTACCTTGCTTCTAAGTCTTAAATTAAATAACATTTTAATATTTTAGTTCAAAAATTATTCCCTTAGCTGAGATCTATGGTACAAGTTCTTGGTTTTCCATCAATTATTTGAAATATGATGTGCTAATGACCTAGGCTGTTGACAAAGTGGGTATGACTATTGGTAGGAGTATCAATTTGTCTTCATGAAGGAAAATTTAGCAATATCTGTTAAATGCTCAAATATATACATATAGGTTTCTGTTTAAAGTTTGCTACAACACAATATGAAATAGCAAAAATGAAGCCACATAGAAAATGTTGAATAAATTTTGGTATCACAACATTTTGCAACATTATGTAAAATTAAGTATCCTGACAGGAAGGTATCTTCAAAATATATTGGTAATAAAAAATCAAAAAATCCTAAATCAGAAAATTATCTATAGTTATCATGTGTATAAATTATAAAAACCCATACAGATAAATTGTGCATGAATGTACACTGTCAAAAATGTTGAAAATTGAACATAAAAATGTTAACTGTGGCTGCTTTCGGGAACAGTAGTAGGGTAGGAGTTTTGAATGCAGAGGCCTTTCCTTTAAGTTAATATATGCCTGCAATATCTGCATTTTCCCGAAGACTATATATTGTTTTCATAACACAAAATAAAGCTTCAGCCTGTTTAGAAACTAAACTTTAGTTTAAGTGCCCCGCATATAATAGAAAGAAGACTTTTGAAAAATGATGATGAATTTAGGGTTTGGGAGTTCCCAAATGTCTTCAACTTGTCGGAACAGTGTTTCTCTCACATGGACACAGGGAGAAGAACTACACACACCAGGGCCTGTAGGGGGCTGGGGGATGAGAGGAGAGAACTTCGAGAATGGGTCCATAGGTGCAGCAAACCACCATGGCACACATATACCTACGTAACAAACCTGCACGTTCTGCACATGTATCTCAGAACTTAAAGTAAAATTTAAAAGAAAAGAGTGTTAAGAAAAACAAAAACAGTGTTTCTCAAATTTCGTCAAAAAGCCTTATGATTCAAGGAAAGAAAATTAACACAGTTCTCCAGACAATTTCTGCAGAAGGAAAAATTACTCTGAATTATCCAGGCAATAACCCTATTTTTCTACTTCTTCAGTCCATGGGAAGTAGGATAGGATGAAATTTAAGTGTCTCTAATACAGTCATTAATGTTCGGCAACTTACATTCTATGCTTAATAGGAGCTCTTTCTGCCTCAGTAATGACTTATCTCCAGGTGACAGAATCATCTGTTCTTGGGAATATCATTACTGGTGTTATTACATCTTTTAAAAAGCTTTTGTTCTATAAAATCAAAATGGGCCTGGCATGGTGGCTCATACCTATAATCCTAGCACTTTGGAAGGCCAAGGCAGGAGGATCACTTGATTCCGGGAGTTTGAGACCAGCCTGGGCAAGATGGTGAAACCACATCTCTATAAAAATTGTTTTTTTTTTTAATTGGCTGGGTATGGTGGTATGCTCCTGTAGTCTCAGCTACTATGGAGGCTGAGGTGGGAAGATTGCTTGAGTACTGGAGTTTGAGGATGCAGTGAGCGGTGATTGCACCATTGCATTCCATCCTGGGTGAGAAAAGTGAAAACAAATCATAACAAATATAAATCAAATCAAATCAAAATAGACAAAAGGTAATCAATCTACTAATTGATCAATGTCACAAAATGGAAACTGTAATATAAGAACGAAATAAGTGGTCACAGTTTCAGGAATCTTTTTGAACAAAGCAGATAACTTCCTTCATTATGAAAGGAGGAGTGTTGGAATTCCCTTGGGGTGGTTGGCAAAATATTACAGAAAATATTTAGGGAAAATTATAGAGCATAGTCTCAAACCTTTTGGAAGGCTGAAAGGTTTTATTGGGGCAGGATGATGGTGGCTGGCCAGTCCATTAAGTTAGGGAGAGACAGAGACTATTTAAGTCTGTTTACCCCATATTCCTTTGTCTCCACTCTGTTTACTCATGCGAACTTTGTACTGGATGTTCCTCTCAGGGGGAGATAAAAGGGGCATTACCTGTTTACTCTGGGCCCCGAACCTAAAACTTTTATCATTCGGATAACCACTCTTTTAACCATGTTAATTATCCACAAGTGTGTTAACTTAGAACCTCTGTTATGAATAAAAGTGTGGACGGACAGAAGGTCTTGGTCGATTGGTTGCATTTCACCCACAGAAAGCACCAATGGCCATTCCTAGCCCACTTGAAACACTGTAATGGTGTGAGAGGGCATTCCTTCATTTGTCATTGAGTCAGGGTCTGCAGGTCAGAATTCCTCAGGCAGTGGGCTACATCTCAGGTGGTGACCCTGACATTGTGGTCACCACCTGGTTTCCTCACATTAGATCTCCTCACATGGGGGACTACTTGTGACCTTGATCAAGTCAGGGTCACTGCCTGCAGAAGTCTGACCTGCAGACCCTGACTCAAAGATGGATGAATGAATGTACTCTCATACTATTACAGTGATACAAGTGGGCTAGGGATGGCCAATTCGTTGCATTTCACCCTCTCAAAGCAGCCAGCATCCATCCTTCGCCCACTATAATGGTGTGAGAGTGCACTCCTTCATCCTTCGTTGAGTCAGGGTCTGTAGTCAGACTTCTGCAGGTGGTGACAAAGGCCTCAGAGAAGTGTAAGTGTTCATCTGGGTTCTTTAATGTAAGTTAAGTAATCCACCTAGTATGTCTGTTTTCTTTAACTTTAGACATTGATCATAAACTTGTCTACTATTAAAGTCTTCAGTGGTTGCATTTTTAAAATGTTCACAATTATTTGTTGCAATCATTTATAAATTCAAAATATTCAACTTTACAACTTCATTTTAAAGCATAGCTATGCCTTGTTTTGCTGAAAATATAAAGCCAAATGTTTCCCCCTACATTTTCCCTGGCAATAAGTTAAAATAATTTATGTGTTCCTACATTAAATAAATATATAACAAGTATCTATGTATAATGTGTAAAGTAAATTAAATGTGTATCAAGCATCTATATATTAAGCAGTCTGCTAGATATTGAAAGGGATGCAAAGGACAAACAGCAAAGCACACCATGAAAAGTGATGTAACACAGGGTCTGAAAATTCAACTATTAGCACCCTGGAGTGTTTTTTTTGTTGTTGTTTTCTTTTGAGATGGAGTCTCACTATGTTGCCCAGGCTAGAGTGCAGTGGTGCCATCTTGGCTCATACAACCTCCAGCCTTCTGGGTTCAAGCGATTCTCCTGCCACAGCCTCCTGAGTAGCTGGGACTACAGGTGCATGCCACCATGCCTGGCTAATTTTTCTATTTTTAGTAGAGACAGAGTTTCACCACTGTGGCCAGGTTGGTCTCAAATTCCTGACCTCATGATGTTCCCACCTCGGTCTCCCAAAGTGCTGGGATTACAGGCAAGAGCCACCATGCCTAGCCCATGGCACTTCCCCCCCCCCCAATTCTATCAATTATATCTTTCCAATTAATTTTACTTTTTGATGAACTTGAAACTGCTAGTAAAAAGAGGGCTGGATAAACATTTCAGTCTCAAGAGCAGCTATTATCAAGAGGGAAGTGTGCTAATGCATTAATCCAAAATCTGGTGAACAAGAGAAAGTGTGCCTTGACCTTCATGTCACATTATAATAATATTTAACAATGAAGGCACCCTTATCACATGTGTTTCAGACACATTTCAAGTAGTTTGTTAAGTTCAACTATTTTAACTAATCTATGCAGAGTAACTCTAAGTAGGCATTATCATCCCCTTTTCCAGATGAGAACATTGAGGCAGAGAAAGGTTAGATAATTTGTTGCCAGGCATGCAGAACAGGATTCATAATCATATTCAGTCTAGCTTGAGTCCAGGATCTTAATCCTGTAAATGACATTCTTTTTAGAAAAGAGTAAAATAATTTAGAAAAGTAAAATAATTAGTTTGTTATGCCTTTCTTTCCCTACTAACATTTGAAGAAATCACTTTATCAATCTTAACACTAAATGGTTAGCTCTAAATGTTAGCACTTTAGTGCTTTTGAATTGTTATATCTACTGTGGTGATTCTTGTAGTGTGCGACATGAAAAGAAATTAGCTGATTAAAAAAAAATTACATTTGACTTCTTACACAGAAAATTTAAAATAAGTTTATAATTCTTTTTTTTTTGACAAAGAAAAAAAGAATAATAAGAAAAGGAATAAAGAAGAGGAAGAAAGAGAAAGAGGAAGAGGGAGAGAGAATGGGGGTATTGCTTTATTGCCCGGGCTAGAATGCAGTCAAATATGGGTATGCCTATAATTGTCCTTAATAATGGAAACATGAAAGAAAATGAGGGAAGAGAATAACAAACAAGGAGCCAACCAACATTTCATTTAAACTTCTAAGTTGATATGATGTGGTACTGATAAGAGTGTATATTTTGTGTATTTAAAGTGGAGAGTTCTATAAATGTTAATTACGTTTACTTGTTCCAGATCTGAGTTCAAGCCCTGGATATTGTTGCGAATTTTCTGTCTCATTGATCTGTCTAAAATTAATGTCGAAGTCTCCCACTATTATTGTGTAGGAGTCTAAGTCTCTTTATTAGTCTTGTATGTCTGTATATTCCTGTATTGGGTGCGTATATATTTAGGCTCTTTAGCTCTTCTTGTTGTTGCATTGATCCTTTTATCATTACATAATGTCCTTCTTTGCTTCCTTTGATCTTTGTTGCTTTAACGACTATTTTATCAGAGGCAAAAATTGTAACTTCTGCTTTTTATTTATATATTTTAGCTCTCTGTTTGGTTGGGAAATCTTTCTCCATCCCTTGTTTTGAGTCTTTATGTATCCTTGAATGTGAGATGGGTCTGGATGCAGCATACTGATGGGTTTTAGTTTTTATCCAAATTGCCTGTCTGTCTTTGGATGGGGGGATTTAATCAATTTAAATTTAGAATTAATAATGATATATGTGAGTTTAATACTGCCATTTAATATTAGCTGGCTATTTTGCCCATTAGTTGATGTAAATTCTTCATTATATTGATGCTCTTCACTTTTTGGTATTTTTTAGAAAGGCTGATACTGTTTGTTCCTTTCTATGTGTAGTGGTTCTGTCAGAAGCTCTTGTAAAGCAGGCCTGGTGGTGATTAATTCTCTGAGTGCTTGCTTGTTCACAAAAAGCTTTATTTTTCCTTCACTTATGAAGCTTAGTTTGGCTGGATGTGAAATTCTTGGTTTAAGGATGTTGAATATTGGTCCCCACTCTCTTCTGGCTTGTAGGGTTTCTGCTGAGAGATCTGCTGTAAGTCTGATAGGCTTCCCTTTGTGGGTAACCTGACCTTTCTCTCTGGCTGCCCTTAATATTTTCTCCTTCATTTCAACCCTGGTGAATCTGACCATTATGTGCCTTGGAGTTGCTCTTCTTGAGGAATATCTTTGTGGTGTTCTCTGTATTACCTGGAGTCGAATATTATCCTGCCTTACTAGGTTGGGAAAATTTTCCTGAATAATATCCTGAAGCATATTTTCCAGCTTGGATTCATTCTCTTCGTCACATTCAGGTACACCTATCAAGCATAGATTAGGTCTTTTCACATAGTCCCATATTTCTTGGAGACTTTGCTCGTTCCTTTTTATCCTTTTTTCTCTAATCTTGTCTTCTAGTTTTATTTCATTGAGTTGGTCTTCAACCTCTGATATCCTTTCTTCTGCTTGATCAATTGGGCTGTTAAAACTTGTGCATACTTCACGTAGTTCTCGTATTGTGTTTTTCAGCTCCATCAATTCACTTATATTCCTCCGTAAATTGTGTATTCTTGTTAACATTTCGTCAAACCTTTTTTCAAAGTTCTTAGTTTCTTTGGATTGGGTTAGAACAAGTTCTTTTAATTCACAGAAGTTTCTTATTATCCACATTTTGAAGCCTGCTTCTGTAATTGGAACACACTCGTTCTCCATCAGGCCTTGTTCCGTTGCTGATGAGGAACTGTGATCCCCTGCTGAGGGAGAGGCGTTCTGATCTTGGGTATTCTCAGCCTTTTTTTGGCTGTTTTCTTCCCTTTGTTGTAGATTTATCCATCTGTGGTCTTTGTATTTACTGTCTTTGTAATTGGGTTTCCGAGTGGACGTCCAACTGATTGATCCTCAGCGCCGAAATCTGAGCAACCCACTGCGCTGACTAAATCAGCGCCGTTAAGATTGATGGTGCTTTTCTGACTCTGCACCAAGAACCGACACTCCGAGGCGCCGGCAAAACCGCCTTGCCGGTCACAAGAGTCATGCTGGTGACCCGTGGGGCTCCTCCGCTGGGAATCTCCTGGTGTGTGAGCAACAAGAATTAATGTGAAGGTGTGGTGTCCTCTCGTTCTCTGCGCTTTCACTGGGAGCTACAATCCCGAGCTGCTAGTGATCAGCCATCTTGGATCTCTCTCCTCATAAGTTTATAATTCTTAACACTCACTTCCAACTGAGTGACTGAGAGCCACAAAGAAACTTGGAAATATGAATGTCTCTTGTTGGAAAACTAATCTCAAGTTAATATTTTAACTTGGTTCAGTGAAGTGAACCAAGTGAAGAAGTCTTGGCTGTATATTGAGACTGAACACAAAACTCATGGTTATTGAACTTGAAACCAAGTCAGAAAATCTCCATCGAAGAGGTAGTAAAACTAGGTAGAACATTCAGACCTGCTTCTCAGAGCACTGAACTATGTCTTAGGAGAGCAAGAGTCCACAGTCTGGGATGTTTGACTCTGTGCCTCTACTGAAACTGCACTATGAAATGATTTACTCCTCACTTTATCTCAATTCTCACACTTACCTCTATGCCTCCATTGTCAATATCAATATTAATACCTTTCTCATTTAGGATTTTTCAAAATATGGCTGACAATATTTGCAAGATTTGTTATAGCTTATTAGGTTCAACATGTACCCTTCTACACCAGAATCTTCTAGAATTACTAGTGCTATAAATGTAAGTAACATCAACCGTAAAATAAGTTATTGAATAGGACTGCCATTAGGCCTGTGTAGTATTGGTAAGAAATCAAGTCAAGTAAGTCCATACATGATGTTGTTCTAAATATTTATTGCCTACCTTAGGGAAAATGATATTGAGATATTGTTCTGAAATTGTTCAAGGATTATAGACCTTTTTTTAAACCCAAGTATTTTATAAATATCTTAGGAAATGATTCTTCATGAAGTCAGTGTATGTGCACAACTTAGGATATTAATGTATACATTCAGCAAGTATTACTTAAGGACACACTATCAAATGACTGTTATCATTAGTGGGAGAGGTCTAGGGGATTAGCTATTTGACTTAGAAAAATGTGAGATTTATACTTTCTAAGCCACAGCACAAAGGCACATCAAACCAAAATAAGTATATTAGAGTATTCAAGAACCATATTCTAATGGTTTCCTTTTTATTTTTCTTTAAATAAAAATTTCATGACAGTAGAAAGAAGTCTGGTGAATGCAAAGATGAAGACTATTATTTGCCCTCTTCTTACAGTGTCTCACCAAGGTATTTAGAAAGCCTGGTGAGTCTGTTATCCAAACACTTTGTAGTCCCAGCTCAGCGGGCTTTCACCCCCTCTGTGCCAGGTTGCCCTGCCTCTCCTGTGGCTACACTGTTTTTCGACTGTCATTTTTATTGAAAAATAAAAGCTAAATTGGAGTTTCAGAATACCTTCCATTTAACTCCTTTAATAAAACGGGAAAGATAAAAGCAACCTAGTCACAAGAGAAGTGTTTTTGAAAGCTATGCCTTGGATATCAGAGATGCAGAAATAAAAGGCTGCTTCAAAAATAGAGCCCACTGGCCTAGCGCTGGCCCTCTGCAGCTCTTCTCCTGTGCTAGACCGGCTTTTAGCTTTAATTTTTTATTCAAGAAGTTAAATGGGAGACGTGAAATAGTTTGGATCAAATATCCCAACAAATGGAAAATGGGCAGCAGATGATTCTTTTAAATGCATTATTCTTATGCACCTGGGCCAGACAACTTCGTCAGGCAATTTTGCACATGCCTGATAGAAAAAAGAATATTATTTATATTTCTTTACACAGAGAACTCTTCTTTCTACTAATCCCATGGGAAGAATAGCATTTCTAAAGGTGTGTTCTACTTAAAATAAGCATCAACATAATAAATGCTCTGAGAAGTCGCACGCTAAAGAGAAACAAAATAAACAAAACTGTATAATTTTGTATTTGCTTAATCAATTTGTCTGTAAATTCCTTTAAAACTTTATATGTATTAATACCATAAGATTCCTATTTAGAGATGGTGTGATCTTGATCCTCAGTCACACTAGTAACATAGTTTAAAAATATTTTCAAAAGAAGGCATTCTCTTAGCTGTGTAATTGTAGCTCTACTTAATGCATTTATGTTGATTATTGAATTAAGACCTATCAGAGATTAAACATTTGAGGTAATCGTAGTATCTAATTGCAATTTGGCTGAGAGAGATTCATGTTTAAGATAGCATAATTCAAAGGTTAATTGACAATAATTCTCAATAATTAAACTGACAAATGTAACTAAGAGAATAAGGACGAGGAAGCAGTGGGATTTGGCAAAGGAAAAAGATTGATACAGTCCTCAAAGTTTGAAGAAACATTTGATTTTGCTATGAAATAGGTCACTTAGTTCTACACTGTTCAATAATCCCCATGCTCTATTCCATTGTTCCTGTAATGTTCAGCTAATGCTTTAATGAAGGTGACTCTAAAATACCCCTATTTGTCTTTTGCCCTCTTAAAGCAAAAGACACAACTTAGGATTGTAATATTCCCTTCTTGCTCTGACACATCTTTAAATATATCTTCATTCAAAAAAGAACACTTTCAGTCATTTCATATTATTCTAACCAATTAAAGAGAAATGAGAAAATGTAAGTTATAGTGATGTTAAGTATATCACCCAGGATAAGTCAGTGTTGATGAAGAATGACCTATAAAGAGACAACTTCTCTCCGCCACTGCCAGATTCTGAGGGGTGTGCTAAAAGCTTCAGTCAGAACTGCCTCATTATTGTGAGCATAGTATTATTTTAAATTAGCTTTTTGTATTTAGTTAAATAACACCTCGTCTAAAAAGTAGCTCTTATTTTCCATGCCAGCATTTTGTATGACTACCTTCAAAATAAGTTTCATAGAATAGGCAAAGAATAAACAGAAAGCAATTACTTTTTCTACATAGAGAAAAAGGAAGGAATGGGGGTAAATTTGGCAGCCTGTCTTTTGATCTTATGAAACAATCTCTTTTTCAAAAGCACCATTATACTTAATAATTACATAATTTTCCCTAGGCTAACACACAAAAAAAGAAGAGTATTTCAACAATGTTAAGATGTAAATAGGGTTACTATTGTCTTACAGTCTTCAATAGCATATAACTTATCTGACCCAAATTGTGATCCTTACCAAATCATTTTGCTCATTAAAGGATTCACTTAGTTTCTTGCTTTAGTATTCTTCAGTGTGTTCTCTGGTCGGAGACAAAATAATAAGTTTGAAAGTATTGAAAAGCACATTGTCTTTCAAGTGCTGATAGCAAAGTTTCCTTTGTAGCAATAACATTGCCTTTGAACATGCAAAGGAGATAAGTATAAAATCAGGGAAATTCTAATCTAGAGTAGCTTAGTTTGATATAATGTTTTAATATATGGAGTAATATCATTATGGTTTTTAGTTTTTGTTTTTTTAAAGGCATTTTATTTTATTTTTTAATTATTATTATTATTATTTTTGAGACACAGTCTTGCTGTGTTGCCCATGCTGGAGTGCAGTACCATGATCTTAGCTCACTTCAACCTCCACCTCTTGGGTTCAAGTGATTCTTGTTCCTCAGCCTCCAGAATAGTTGGGATTACAGGCATGCACCATCATGCCTGGCTAATTTTTTATTTTAGTAGAGACAGAGTTTCACCATGTTGGCCAGGCTGGTCTTGATCTCCTGACCTCAGGCGATCTGTTGACCACAGCCTCCCAAAGTGCTGGGATTATAGGCGTGAGCCACTGTGCCTAACCAAAAGAGGGTCTTTTAGTCCAGACGTGATGGCACTCCTATTTTCAGAATTTGCTAAAATAAAATTCCTTTATTATGGAAAATCAAACTTTAAAATTTCATGTATTAGATCACCACTTGGTTAAGATGGTGTCTTTCCTGAATTACTGACATTTTTTATTATTTCTAAACTTAAGCACTCTAAATACAATGATCATTTATTTCTGTCTATAGTAAATACATATTATATGCTCCAAACCTATCTTACTAATTGAATAGGCAACTATATATTTACATGTATGCAAATTATATGTAAATTGCTATTCTGAAAACATTTTCTCCCTGAATAGCCACAAGAAAAAATGTTTATGAGCTAATTGTAGGTTGATGATGCAGAGTGGTTATATTTTTCTCTGGTTACTAAACATGTTTGGTGAGAATCAAATTCTTTAGCAAAGAACACACACAGTATAATTAGGCAATATTTACTTTGGCATATGTTCATGATAAATGTCACTAGGCATAACTGGTTTGTAGAAATCTCACTGATTAAAAATATTTTGCCAGTTTTTTGGTGATACAAGGAGGAAACAAATGCAAAAGTTTTACTTTTCTAAATTTTCTACATTTTATGTTCTCCAAAATCTGATAAAGGTAACTCCCAGACTTTCAAATGTTAAAAAGACTGATGTGCATTTCTAAAAATAGTGATAATTATCATATTAGTTTTATTTTTAAATTGTATTTCTTTTTTTGACACAATAATTTATGAGGAACATGGTGATGTTGTGATATATGTAATATGTAGTGATCACATCAGGGTAACTACCACACTTATCATCTCAAAGATTTATTATTTCTTGTGTTGGGAGCATTCAATAGATCCCTTCTAGCTATTTGAAACTATATGCTATATCATTGTCAACTATATGCATCCTATAGTGCTTCAGAACATTAGAACTCTTATCTAGCTGTAATTTTATATCTTTTAAAAAATCTCTCACTACCATCTCCCTAGAAACTAGAGTCTTTAGTATCTTCTCTTCTACTTTTTACTTCTATCAGATCAGCTGTTTATTTTTTAGCTTCCACATGAGAACATGCTATGTCTAACTTTCTGTTCCTGGTTTATTTCACTTAACATAATGTCTTCCAGTAGTATCCATTTTGCCTTGAATGTTGGAACTTCATTCAATTTTGTCTGAATAGTATTTCATTGTACATATACAGCACATTTTATCTGTTCACCTGTTGTTAAACAACTAGGTTGACTAGGTATATTAGCTATTGTGAATAGTGCTGTGATAAATATGAGGTACAGATGTTTCTTCTATATACTGATTTTCTTTCCTTTGGATAAATTCCCAGTAGTGGGACTGAAGGATCACATGGTGGTTCTATTTGCAGAGTTTTTTGTTTGTTTGTTTGTTTGTTTGTTTGTTTTCGAAAGTGTGTACTTTTCTTGCAGTGGCTGTACTAGTTTATATTCTCTCTAACAGGGTATAAGAGTTCTTCTTTCTCTGCATGCTCACCAGCATGTATTATGGTTTGACTTTTTGATAATAGCCATCCTAACTGGGGTGAGCTGATACCTCATTGTAGTTTTGATTTGCATTTCTCTGATGATACATGGGGTTAGGCATTTTAAAATTATATTTGTTGGTCATTTTTATGTCTTCTGTTGAGAAAGTTTCACATTATTTGTCATTTTAATTTGATTTTATAAAACTGTTAATTTGTTTGAGTTTCTTGTATATTAATCTCCAACTAGGAGATTAAAATACAGTTCATCAGGTTGATGAAGTGTTTGAAAATATTTCTCCCATTCTATAGGCTGTCTTTTCCCTCTATTGATTGTTCTCTTTGCTATGAAGAAGTTATTAGTCTAATATCATTCCATTTGTTTATTTTTGCTTCAGTTGCCTATGCTTTTGAGGTGTTATTTATGAAATATTTTCCCAGACCAATGTCATGAAGCATTGCCTCATATTTTCTCCTAGTAGTTTTAGAATTTTAGGTCCTACATTTAGATCTTTTATACATTTTGAGTTAATTTTTGTACAGGGTAAGAAGCAGGGGTCTTCTTTCTTTCTTTTGCAAATGGATATCCAGTTTTCCCAGAGCCATTTATTAAAGAGACTTTCTTTCACCAGTGTATGTTCTTGGAGCCTCTGACAAACATCAGTTGGCTTTAGATACATGAATTAAGTTTTGTAGATATATGGATTAATTTCATGGATATATTCTGTTCCATTGTTTAATGTTTCTGTTTTTATGCCACTGTCATGCTGTTTTGGCTCCCATAGTATTGTAGTATATTTTGAAGTCTAGTAGTGTGATGCCTCTAGCTTTGTTCTTTTTGCTCAGAACTGCTTTGGTATTCAGGGTTTCTTATTGCTTCGTGCAAATTTTAGATTATTTTTTCTATTTCTGTGAAGAATGTCATTGATATTTTGATAGGGATGGCATTGAATCTGTACATTGCTTTGAATACTGTGCTCATTTGAATCATATTAATGCTTCTATCCATGAACATGGAATATTTTTCCATTTGTTTCTATCCTCTTCAATTTATTTCTTTAGAGTTTTGTGGTTTTCCTTGTGGAAGTATTTTACTGCTTTGGAGAAATTTATTCTTAGGTATTTTTTTTTTTATAGCTGTTGTAAATGGAATTACCTTCTTGATTTTTTTTTCAACTAGTTTTCTTCTCCTTCTGGGAGAAGTCACTCTTGTGACTGAATGTAACAATCGACAAATGTTAAATATTTTTCATAACCTCACAGATTCCTGTGAGGGATTGTGAAAGGATGATCTCTGATCATCCTTTTTCAATATTTTCTTCTGTTTCTTAGATTGGATAATTTCTATTGTTCTTTCATGTCTCTGATTCTTTCCTCTGTACCACTCATTATTCTTCTGAGTCATTCTGCAATGGTCCCTACCAAATTCATATGTTGAATCTGACCCACTACAGAGATGGTAGTAAGAGGCAAGGGTTTTGGGAGATGAACAGGTCATGAAGGTTCTGCTTTCTTTCTTTGTTTTTGTTTTAAGATGGGGTCTCACCATGATGGCCAGGCTGGTCTTGAACTCCTGACCATGGGTGATCTACCCACCTCGGCCTCCAAAAGTGCTAGGATTACAAGCATGAGCCACCGTGCCCAGCCTGTAAGGTTCTGCTTTCATGAATGAAATTAGTGTTCTTATTTTTAAAATGCCTGAGAGAGCTTGTGAGAGCACAGCTAGAGAGCACCATCTTTGAAGCAGAGAACAAGTCCTCGCCAGACATTAAATCTACTAGAGACTTTAACCTCTACATTTTCCAGCCTCCAGAATTGTGAACAATAATTTTCTTGTTTATGAATTACTTAGTTTAAGGTATTTTGTTGTAGCAGCCCGAATAGACTAAGACGTCAAGCTTTTCATTTTAATTATTTTGTTTGTTAGATTAAAATTTTCATTTATTGTACCTTTGAGTCCACAGTAGATTGTTTCCAGAATCCTCCATCAATACCAAAATTTATAGATGCTCAAGCCCTTGATTTAAAATGGCATATTTGCATATTACTTATATACATTCTCTCATATATATTAAAAATATCTAGATTACTTATAATACCTAGTTCAATGTAAATGCTGTGCTAATAGTTATTATACTGTATGAGTTTTTGTTAAAAATTTGTATCATTTTTAATTGTTGTATTTTTATTTTTTCAAATATGTTTGACCTGTGGTTTGTTGAATCTGCACATAGGAGAATCATGAAAATGGAGGACTTATTATACCTTTTTTTTCTTTTCTGAAACTTGCTATTTTTAAAAATTTGATTCAAGCATCTTTGTAATTGCTAATTGAAGAATTTTTATAATACTGCTTTTAAATCTTTGTCAGATAATTTTATCATCTCTGTCACTTCAGTGTTGGCATCCATTGATAATCTTTTTTCACTTAGTTTGAGATCTTAATCGTTCCTGGCATGACAAATTATTTCTTATTAAACCTGAACATTCAAGCATTATGTTAAGATATTCTGGATCTTATTTAAAGTTCTGTTTTAGATGGATTCATCTGATACTTCGCTAACAGGAAAATAAGAGGGTACCATCATATAACTGCATGGTTAGATAGCAGTACAAATTCCTTCATGGCCTCCTTTGATACTCAAGGGAATGGGTTAATATTACTGGAGAGTGGGTGGGGAAGTTCATGTTTCTCCCTAGAGTTTTTCTGATTATCTGCTTTCAAGGCTGTGCAACTCAAAGCTCAGCAATACTTTGTAACCATTTCCAGTACATCTGTGGATATTGCTTAAAGGCATCCATAGAGTTTCTTGTGTCTGAAGGGAGAAAGGGGAGTGAAGTAAGCCACACTTTTCTCAGACAACCTCTCCTAATTCATCCAGAACAGCTCGGCTTTTACCTCTTTTCTGTTCTGGATTTCAACATAAAATTTTATTTGAAGAAAAAAAAATCTGTCAATTGAAAAAAATGTGTGAAAATATCTTAAATTTCAACTTTTCTCAAATGAAATTATACAAGGAAATTAAGTTCTGCAAGATATAGTTTTAGTGATTAGTTTTTTCTCTGTTCTCCCCGGAATGGTCCATGGCTAGTAACATTATAGACACATAGATTAGTTTAATTACATACACTAAATATCTTAGAACGTTGGGGGTTAATTTTATTGTAGAAGTGAGGTAAGAAAGCTTGCAACTATCGTACTTATCAAGAGTTTGCATATGGCATATCCCAAATAACTAAGACCTTAAAACAAGAATTAGCACTGTTAAAAAGTAATTATACCAATTAACTTGAAAAAAGAATTTTTTTGTTTGTTCCAAAGGAGGAAGCACAAGTGGCTTGAGCACTTAATCAAATTATGCTCTACCAATTACAAAGAAACAAGAAACAGTTCTAACTATGCCAAATATCTATTTAAAATGTAAATACAAAGAATAAAGATAATATTGAGTTTGTGGATTGTATTAGTCTTATTTAAACTTGTGTTAGTCTTTTCTCATGCTGCTGATAAAGATGTACTTAAGACTGGACAATTTACAAAAGAAAGAGATTTAATGGACTTACAGTTCCACGTGGCTGGGGAGGTCTCACAATCATGGCAGATGGCAAGGAGGAAGTCATGCCTTACACAGATGACAGCAGGTAAAGATTGAGAGTTTGCGTTGGGTAACTCCCCCTTATAAAACCATCAGATTTCATGAGACTTATTCACTAGCATGAAAACAGCACAAGAAAGACCTGCCCCAATGATTCAGTTACCTCCTACTGGGTCCCTCCCACAACACGTGGGAATTTAAGATGAGATTTGGGTGGAGACATAGCCAAACCATATCATGGATGTTATGTAAAATTCATGAAAATATTATTGGCCAAAGCCTGAAAACCTTAATAATGAAACTGAGAGAAAGAGTACCCTATTTTCTCTTTGCCCACAGATGAAAGGGTTAAACTTTTCATTCTTCATCTTTTATTCCGCATAAGCGGCGTGGCTATGCCCCTCACATTTGTTCCCACTGGGAGGCAAGAGAGTACTCCTAATGTGCTGTGGTACAAGACTTGGTATCAAACTATTGTGATTCAGAAGACAGAAAATCCACCCCCCATCCATTTTGTCACAGGATGTCAGGTAACACAATGGAGTCAACTAGCAAGAGCTATGTGTTACAGTGAAACGAGCCATTCAGAATCGACCTGCCAGTCTGAAACCATGGCTTTTTCATACCTCTTCTCATCAAAAAACATGGATGAACATTGAGATACAAAGAAGCAAAACATATTAAGTGCAGTGAAAGTGTTTGCTTCAATGAGCCTGTCAACATGGCCTGAATGATGAAACACAGGTATTTACTCAGAGGACTCCCTAGCACCATTAAAAAGTTCTGGGGACTATACAGACTCTGAGTTTCAGTACTGACAACAACATTCTAACAACATTTTCTACGAATCAACGGTGGTGCAATCAGAGTCTCAGGCTAGTTAAGGGTTACAAGGATGAATATATATAATAAAAACTATTTTGACATATCACCAAAAAGGTTTAATTTTAAATGCTTAAAATTTGTTCTGCTTTCTCTCAGAGGACAAAAAACTACCTTAGTTTTATTTGGGAAATTATTTTTTATCTTTTAAGTATCAAGAACCAGCTAAGGCAAAGTATACAGGAAATCATAAAAATCAATCTAGGGCCATATTTTTCATTGTAACCAGATCAGTATAAGGCATAAGAATCCTCTTCACTGAAATAAATATAAAGAAGTAGATGTATAAAATTTTGGTTATCAAATGCCAGCGGACACTAAATGTTTTGCTCTGTATCTTAATTTCATCTCAAAGATATATTAAAAACAAACAAAAACAATTATTTGAGGGCCCCAAAAGCAACAATAGAGAAGATACCTGGTGATTCTATATATAATAGAACATAATGGAGAATATCAACAAAATAAAGGATTCCCTTGTAATATTATTGGGCATAAAGTGGGTTATAACTTGAACTACTTTTTTTCTCTTTTGGGCTGTTTAGTGTTTGGTCTCAATTAGTTACCTTGATGGTTCTGTTGAATGTGGCAAAATGCAGAGGTTTCAGTTGTGATAAGACTATGAATCAGAAGCATTTCTACTCTACCTGCTTAATGAAGCCTATACAGGACCAGCACTAATTTTACTCAGAGCCCCATTTCCCAGCTTTTCATTTTCTGGAAAGACCCATATTGTTTGTATCCATACTCTATGAGTTGACAGAAAATTCTTTAATGTTTTAAAATAGTTTTTTAGATTATGTTTTCAGTTGTGTTCTAGTCTATTGAATAAATATGTATTTAAAATGCATTTTGAATATTATAGTTTTATAATATGGGTAAAACCAAAGAAAAATAAAAATTTATGTTTTTTGCTGAGACCTTGGTTTCATCTCCTACCTATGCCCCTCAAGTGGTGGTAAAAAGGTAAAAACAGATTTAGTATTCTAATTCTATTCTGATAAAATACTTGAATGTGCTTTGGGAGACACATTCCTAACAAGGTTATCATTGTAAGTCTACCTGGAATGTCAGTAATAGTTTATAGGAAATCTACAGAATATATAAATCAGTGGCACAAGAAGCTTTGTCAAAATGTAGGATAAGTTTTCATGTTGATATGAAATTCAGCTCAACTCTTCTAAAAATGGTGAGAGGGAGTGAAATTGAAAGGAATAAATTATTGGGCTAATATTTTTTCTTATATGATTCATTATTATGCTATTGTTTGGAAAATAATTTAAAAATGAACCTAATGATGTAAGTGTTATGGCTAAGGAATCATCAAGATTTTTAAAGATAACATTTTGCTAATAATATTGGTAAAAATTAAATCTGTATTAACAGATAAACTGAAATCAAGCATATATTGTATTCAGCAAACAAATAATCATCAGAGGCATATAGGGATCCTACATTCAGAGTGAGAAATTTTCCTGCTTGGAGTCTACTAAAGCAAAATAGAGTTAGAAAATAAAATTAAGTAATTGTGCTGTGTTTCGGCTATGGGGAAGAAATAAATAAAAAGCTAATTGGACAGAAGAGTAGCAAGAAATCAGAGAAACCAGATTTCCTTGTTGCTAGGGGTGTTTTGCTTCAATAAATTAGAAAGGTGTAAATTACACTCCAAATTGAAATTCAATCTACTACCATAAATAGAAAAAGATGTATCTACCTTTGCATTTTTATCCACGGAACATTTAGATCTCTGACAAAAGGACCACCTGATGTCAGAGCTCTTTCAAATAAAATCCTTTCAAAAGCATATAGCTTTCCATGAAATGAAAATGTGATGGAGATGGAGTCTTGATGATGTCTGTTTTAAAATTGCTGTTTAAAAGAATGGTATAAGAAGGTGAAAATTGTCGAAGGATTTGGGAAAGATTTAAGGTGTCAGCAAGAATCCATTGTAGGCCAGTTACTAAAGAGTAGGTAACATGTTGATCAGAAAGAAGTGGGAAAAATTATAAAACACTGG
Organism: Saimiri boliviensis; assembly: GCF_048565385.1. NCBI lineage: Eukaryota > Metazoa > Chordata > Mammalia > Primates > Cebidae > Saimiri > Saimiri boliviensis. Next base: position 48,876,923 of record NC_133463.1, on the reverse strand, counting down.
TACATAATTATATCAGCAGTGATACTACAACCCAAGCCAAAATTTCTCTATATTTTTGTTGTGATTCAGAAAATTTTCCAAAATCTGAAAACTGTCCCCAGTCTTTAAGCCAGGAGCTTTGGCTAACTGGCAAAGATTATTTTTAGCTTTAATGTTCTATGATTTCAAGATGTATATCAAGAACAGTAAAATTTAATACAAGAACTGAAGAACCAGTAGTTCTCACTTAAGGCTTAAGGTGAATTGGGGCAATGTGTTTGTTTTTTATTTGCTTAAGGTGTTATTAAATTTCCCTTTTCTACCGGGTCTATAATTTAGTGAGTGGTTTAAAAAATCAAAATTGAAAAAGATAATCTCATGAAGATACTGTGAAAATCATTGTCAATTTCTATGATTATGCAAATAAAAATGAACTATTTTATGTCAAATGACTGAAAAGCATTGAGAAGATAGGTAATGCCAAGTGTTAGTGGTAACGTAAAGAATTAGAGACCCTCATATACTGCTGATGGGAGCACAGACTGATAGAGTCAGGCTAGGAAGCACACTGGAACCAGTCAGACAAATTAACCATTATCTCATTCCATAAGCATATCATACCCTCGCAGGGTAATCATATCCCAAAGGAATATGATACTAGCCCAGACCATGTACTAGCCTGTTAATTAAAATATTATTTATAGTAGCAAAAATTGTAAGCAATTTCTGTGACCATCACTATATGAAAAAATGAAAAGCCAAGAACACACACTGTTGACTAAAGCAATGTAGACTACATATAACATGGAGATATCTTAAAATATGCATTGTCATGAAAAAAGTAATAGACTTTCATGTAATATGAAACCCTTTAGATGGATCAAAAGTATTTGCAAAAATAAGAACAGAAAATTATTTTCTTAGATTACAAATACAAACATACATATTAAAACACAGTAGAATGATTTTACGGCAATAGGTAAAGGAGATGATAATTATAAAGGAGAATAAATAAATAGCAATAATAATAAATAAAACGAAACAAGAATAGCAGTGTGCCATGATTTGAGGAACACAATAATCAAACTTCTAGACACCTGGGTTCTAGAAGAAATAAAGAAAATTTAATAAATATTTTATTTGAAATAAAATGAATTAATAGCCAAAATTATGCCTTAATTTAAAAATAGAACAAAAGAATATCAGGTGTATGCTCTCCATTTTTTTTTCAAATATTTAAGAATTATCCAGGTATATTTATATTATTGATTTCTAATTCTTAAATATTTGAAAATTAATCTACACACTTCTAAGTATCATATAAAGAAGAAATCATTAAAGAAATTAAAAAAACATTTTGAATTTTAATGACAACTAATGAGGTCAAAACCTGTCAGAGCTTGAGGAAGTAGTGTTTAGAGAGAGAGAGAGAAAGAGAGAGATTTTATTAAAAAGAAAAGACAGATGACATCAGTCTTTTAAAATATTCAACTGAAGAAACTAGAAAAAAAAAAGAAAAACAACAAATTAAAACAAAGCAAAGAAGGAAGGAATTAAGGGAAAAAATAATTAAATGATCAATTGTTAGAAAGATCAGAAAAAAATGGGAGAGAAAAAATACAAAAAAGTATCAATATTAGGCCAGGAGCGGTGGCTCAAGCCTGTAATCCCAGCACTTTGGGAGGCCGAGGCGGGTGGATCACAAGGACAAGAGATCGAGACCATCCTGGTCAACATGGTGAAACCCTGTCTCTACTAAAAATACAAAAAATTAGCTGGGCATGGTGGCGCGTGCCTGTAATCCCAGCTACTCAGGAGGCTGAGGCAGGAGAATTGCCTGAACCCAGGAGGTGGAGGTTGCGGTGAGCCGAGATCGCGCCATTGCACTCCAGCCTGGGTAACAAGAGCGAAACTCCATCTCAAAAAAAAAAAAAAAAAAAAAAAGTATCAATATTAAACATAAAAGGAAGAAAAAAATTATGAACAATTTTATATCAATAATTTCTACAGCTTACATAAAATAGACAACTACTTTAGATGCCGCAAATTACCAATACTGACTACAGAAGGAGTAAACTATAAAAATACTTAAAAATTGAATTTGCAATTTAAAAGTTGTACAATGAATATCCAGGCTCAATGGCTCCATTAAGTAATTCTATCAAACATTTGAGGAAGAAACAATACCATTCCTAATATCTTTTAGAAAATACAAAAAAGGAACATGTCACAACTGAATTTATGAGACCAGCACTTGTCTGGTAACAAAACCAGCTGTCCCCAAAATATTACAACAAAGAAAGCTGCATAACAATGTCTCTCACATACATAAACATAAAAATGTTTAATCATCACTTATCAAATACAATATAAAGAATAACACATCATAACCAATTACATTAATTTCAGAGCTGAAAGTTTGGTTTAACATTCAAGAATCAATCATGACTTTCACTATAACAATACCAAAAAGAAAAACATAATCATTTCAAAACATGAAGAAAATTAACCCAACAAAATTCAAAACCCATTCTTAATTAGAAAAACTGTCAGTAAACATGAATAGAAGAAAACTCTTTCAGTTTAATAACCAACGTGTTAATTGTGAAAATCTGTATGATTTTCTTTAAAATTTTCAGGTTAGCCAAAGATGTTCCCTCTCACTACTTTTATTCACTGTTGTTCTACATTAACTGAATAATAGAAAAATAATAAAGACTTACAGATTGGAATGAAGAAAGAAAACATTTTATTCAATGATGACATGGTGATATAGACAGAAAAACCTGAGGAATCAACAAAAAACTACCACACTGGTAAGTGAGTGTAGCAGGGTAATAGGTCACAAGATCAATCTAAAAAGTCAATTGCATTTCTATGTATTAGCAATCAACGATGGGAAATAAAATTCTCAAATGCCATTTTCAAAGGCATAAAATTTATCATAAAAAGTAAATTGAACAAAATAAGCTACAGATGATTGGGAGAAAGTAAAACAGATTAAATACATGAAGAAATATAACATGTTGTTAGTTTAAAAGATACATTATTGTTAAGATATTTATTCCTCGCCAAATATATCTACAGAGCCAAAACAATTCCAATTAAAATTCAAGCATGTTTGTTTGTACTAATTGATGTTAATTCTAAACTTTATATGAAAATGCATGGAAAAATAGCCAAGATGATTTAAACCAAAAATGAAAATAGAGAACTTCTTCTTCAAGGTTTTAAGACTTCCTGTAATGCTATATTAGTCAAAGGAGTAAGAATTAATGTAATAGAATAGTGTGACTCCAAAAACAGACCCATGTACGTCTGGAAAATCAGTTTTTCATAAGGATGCTAAGGCAATTTAGTGGAGAAAATATAATATTTTCCAAAAAAAAAAAAACAGTTAAATAATTAGATATCCACATGGAAACAAAACAACCTCAAACATACCACATACCACACATAAAAATTCACCCAAAAATGTGTTATAAACACAAAAGTGAAACTAAGTTACAGAATTTCTAGAAGAAAACATATATGAAAATCTGCATAACCGTAGTCCAAGCAAGTGTTTCATAGAAAGGACACATAGATGATTCATAATTAAAAACAAAGATATTTTGAAATGTACAAAATTAAAGTCTGCTTTACACAAGAGATTGCTAGGTAAGTAAAAAGATAAGCCAAAAATTGAGATAAAACATTTGCAATATATATCTGATAAGAGGATTTACATTAGAATATGAAACAAACTTTAAAAATTAAAAATAAGATGAAAGAGTTAAAATATGAACAAAAGATTTGAATAGACATGTTAAAAAATGTAAAAAAGCTAATAAGCATATTAAAAGATGTCCTGCATTACTGCAGAGAAATGCAAATTAAAACCACAAGGAGGTACAAGCAGATCCCTACAAGATTGGTGGTACCACGTGTTTGTGAAGATATAGAGCAGTTGAATTCTTGCATAATGCTTGTAAAAACATCAAATGGTAAATCCATTTTGGAAAACTGTTCCGCAGCTTCTTACAAAGTCAAATGTCCACTTACCATATGACCTAGCAATTCCATTTTTACATATTTACCCAAATGAAATAAAAATATGTCCACAACAAAGCTTGTGCAAAATTTTTAGAGCAGTTTTACTCATCACAATTCCAAATTGGAATCAATTCAAGTATTCATCAACAGGTGAATGGCTAAGCAAGTTTTCATATATTTCTAAAATGAAATATTAGTCCGTAATTAAGCCCTGTGGCACACAAAATGGCAAAGATGCATTTAAAAATAAATGAGGTCAGATACAGAAGAGTACCTTCTGCAGTATTCCATTTATATGAAATTCTAGAATAAGCAAATTCATCTTCAGGGAAGTAGATTGTCCTTGGGACTGTTAGGATGTGGTGGGATTCTCTGGGAAGAAGTGCGAGGGAATTTGAGGGCAGGTGCTAGAATATGTTTTATATCTTAATTAAAGGGTAGTTTTTTGGTATAAAAAGATTTGTCAAAGCTCATCGAACTGCATATTTAAAATCAGCATAATATGCTTTGTGTAAATTATAGCTCAGTAGGATTGAGTTTCAAAGGGACCGAAACTGTGCAGTATAAAATGGTAACACAATATTTACGAAAATCTGATAATCAAAAATAATTCTGAAGCACTTGAATTATGGTGATTAATAAGTGCCAGTCACAAATGCTTTTTGAGAGTTTAAGTAAAATACTTTTGAACTATAATTTTAAAAGTGTTTAAAAGGGGAAATGAAACAAGTATTTGCCAGTTATATACTATTTAGTGAATTATTTCATCTATTCCTGACTTAGAGCAAGCAAAATGAGAGACTGAGAGATAGAAAGAAAACTAACTAAGTTATACCTCTTCTGTAGTGGCAGACCTAGAGATAAATCCAAGCCTATCTAACTTCACAAACTAATTATTCATGTAATTTCATGTTTAATTCCTTTGTGGAAACTAAAATCTTTATTAATATCCCCATATTGTAAGGTGATATTTTGAGTTCCCAGAAATTCCATGGCATATTGGGCAGTGGCCACTGTTTTAGAAATATTTAACATAAAGTTTTCTTCTACTTTTCTTCAGAGATTTTTCTCTGCCCAGAATTTGTGACTTATCCTAAATTTCAACATTACACTTCACTAATTTGGATCAAAGACATAACTGTTGGAGTAAATGAGTAGAAAGTCCAAATGATAAGATACTCTTGAAGAAATATAGCTTCATCACTTTTAGGCAGAGGGTGTAACTTGAACTGTCCTAATCCAGATCACCTAACAGAAGTTCTGTGATAGAACAGATCAGAATGATTTCCAATTAACATACCGAAGCACTGTCTAAAATCCTCTTGATTGAAGCTTGCATTGCAGATTCCTTTCATGTGAAAAACATGAACTCCTTTAAAATTTAGTTTGTATCCCTAACATAAATATTTTCGTTTTATATCTGATTCTTTTAGACATCTTTTTTGAAAAATAAGAAGAATAAAATTTATAAAAGGTCACTTCAGAATTCTTAACAAACGTTAAAATAGGAAAAGCAGAATTAGGCTTAGCTTCAGGAAAAAAATTCAATGGTAGTTATTAAAATGTCTAAAATCTAGAGTGATGCTAAAAGGCTGATATCAAAGTTAGCCCCTCTGAGTTGAAAGAGAATTCATATGTATGACAAGTTCCAAAGATTCCTCTTGCAAGAGAAAATATTTGCAGTAGGGGACAGAGGAAAGCCTCTTTTATATTAATTTCTTGAGCTGCTTGTAGCCAGAACCATCCCCTCTGCTGTTCCCTGTCACTTTTGGAGGTCTTTGAGCCAAGCCCAAGCTGTCTGCCTGTCCCAACAGTGGTGTTTTCTCTTCAAAGAACCGTTGCCACAGCCTCGCAGTTCTGTTCAGGAATTGAAAAGCCTTTGAAATCGGTGCAGCCTCACTGCACAGCTAGTAATAAGCATTAGAGAAAAACATGCAGCTCATTTGTTTAAAAGTTCATTCGCTTCAGTGTGATTTAGACAGATGTGAGGTTAGTTTTGCTTAGTGCTGCTCAGCCTGATGGCAAAGTAGAGCTAGGTCTCTTTTCAAAGACTTCCTCAGTCCCTGCCCATTGCTGAGCTTCTGCAACAATGGGGCTTTGAAAGGGGAAAAAAAGGAAGAAGAAAAAGAAAGAAAGAAAGAGAAAAAGAGAAAGAGATGACACCAGTGCGAGAGGCTGACAGCTCAGTCCAAACTCAAACAACCCTTCTAGTGTCCAGGACAGAGGTGCACGTCTGAAGGTGGGGATGAGGTCTGGGTTCAGAACAGCCCAAAGAATTAATTTAAAAGAATTTCCCCACCCATTTTCTGTAAAAGCAGCGGCAAGCAGCTCTGGTAAAATAGTTCCCAGATCACAGGGCAGTTAGCCATGTAGATTCTGCTGTACTCCCAAAGAATAGTATTTCCTGGAAATAAATCTGAAAAACAGTAGACGCTGGAGTTATTTTCTACCAGGCACAAATAAAAATAAAAGCCATTCGTATTTTTCATTGAATAGAGAATCGGAACAATCAACTCACATTACTAACAACAGTTTATTTCCTCTAGAAACAATGCTCTTTGGAAAGAGGCGTGTGTTTATTAGTCGTGATGCATGCAGAGTAACAGTCATTTTGAGATGTGGAACATTCAGTGCAATCAAGATATGTTTTTGCTAACCTACACAGACATATTGATAGCGCTGAGGTATGATGCTAATTCCACAAGCAAATGGATCTATTGTTATGATCTTGCTGAAAGCTTAGAAATTGCTTTTATATTTAAAACCTTATTTTGAGAGCTGTCAGGCTACAGATAATACAAAGTTAAAGTGTGCCATAGATTTCTGAAGTAAATCTGAGCAGGTACAGATGAAAAAATATAATGTGTATAATATGAGTACAATGTATTTAAAAGCACATTTCTAGGTTATCCTTTTAAATTACACCAAATGTGTATACATAATCAGAACAACCATATAATTTAATAGCTTGTAAACTAAAAGAAAACTTCAAAGAAATGAGAAGGCTAATTAGAAATGGTGATAGGGGAAGACAATAATTTAATTAGAAATGAAATTGCTACATGCCTATAATGAAACAGTTGTGTGATAATTTGAGTGTGGCTAAATCCAGTGGAAATTTAGTCATCCACTGGAATGCTTTGTGAAAGAATAGAATTCAGCATATCTCGAAGAGCCAATGAAGCAATCTGTGAATTAGCTCTGTAGAATGAAGAGGCCGTGAGTGAAGCTTAGAGGGAGAGTGGACTTGAACAAGTGCATTTGAATCCTGTCTTTATTATCTGCTAGTTAAATAACCTTGAGCAATAAGTAACTGGGCTTCAGGATGTACTGCTCAGAAAGCAGATTCTGAGATAAATTCTAGCATTCAGGGTATTTATGAAGGTGTGTCCTTGGGACCAACCCTTGCAGAAAAGAGGGGAAAGAGATAGGGATGGGCAGAGGAAGAAGTCAGGTTGTGATGCCTGTCTGACTACAGCCCCAGGTGAAAAACACAGCTCTGGAGCTCAAGTGGCTCTTTAGTGATGGCCCCCTTATATTCTAGCATCTACTAGTCATCGGATGCACTGAGGGAAGGAGTTTAACTTTGGGAAAGGAGCTCTCATCAACTGAAGAAGTTCCTGAGAAGCTCATAGCTGAAGGCGGTCTGCTGATAGCACTCCCAACTGTGGGGCATGTAAGTGGTACATGTTGATGTCTACTGGAGTAATAGTTCTCAGCCACAGTTAGCTTTCGATAACATGGAGGTAGCAATACTTATATCTCATAGTTTGTCCCATTGGACAGTGCCTAATAAATGGTTGCAATTATTATACATTTCAGAATGGACATCATTAGCTGAAGGACAGACTAGAAAACCACTCTCCAATTGATTACGTAAAATAAAATTAAAGTAATATCTTAGTTACTAAAAAAAACTATGTAACTATTAAGTGTTCATTACTGATCTCTTTATTATTTGTAAATAGTACAAAAGGATCTAAATAGTAAGTGAATAGCATCTCAGCATACTTAAAGAATGCAGCTAATTCTCAGCTCTCAGTGGCTTAGCCGGATGCATAATCTGTAGTAGTATTGTTTGATGTATTTAAAGCAACTGCTTTGATACTATTGAATATGACATTATAGAGAGTGGCTATTGTGCCCTAGAAGAATTGCTGTTCCTTAACTTTTATTAAATCAAATATGTAATACCATTGATCTTTTCTGAAGAATTCTAATACTTCATGGTACCTTCTTGTACTCCAGACCGAGTCTTAATGAACTATTTTTCTATTCATAGTTTAGCAATGCAGGCATATGTAAGGAGCTGACTCATTGTTAAATGGTACTGTTATTTCATACATAGGCTCTGTTTGTGTGCTTTTTGTTTTGTTTTGTTTTGTTTTGTTTTTTGAGAAGGAGTTTCACTCTTGGTATCCAGGCTGGAGTGCAATGGGGCGATCTCGGCTCACCGCAACCTCCGTCTCCTGGGTTCAAGCAATTCTCCTGCCTCAGCCTCCCGAGTAGCTGGGACTACAGGCATGCACCACCATGCCCAGCTAATTTTTGTATTTTTAGTAGAGACAGGGTTTCACCATGTTGACCAGGATGGTCTCGATCTCTTGACCTCATGATCCACCCGTCTCGGCCTCCCAAAGTGCTGGGATTACAGGCTTGAGCCACCACGCCCGGCTGTTTGTGCTTTTTGAGTATCGGATACCATGCTATAGTACAAAAGAAACTATATGTACCATATACTTTATTTTTTTCTTTTTGTTGTATTTAAATATTAAAACAAAATATTAAGACAATAATGCCAATAGAAAATACATTCTCAATGTGCTTCTTCAATGTTTCAGCAGCATAGTATTTTAAAGTCTGTGGGAGTCTGAAATCTTTATGTCTCACAATTGATTTTGAGTAATTATCAGCTAGTTAGAAATATAAACCTACAAAAAAAATATGTCACAAGAATTCTTCCCTTTGCAGATTCAGAGCAAAAGACTAAAGGTTTGAAAAAATATTGATTGATAAATGAGAAAAGCAAAATTATCACTGATACGTGTGCTAGTATATTTGTAGTCAAGTTTGTCACAAAATTTTTCATGCAGAATAATGGTTGAAAATGATAAGATGTCTTACTGCCTTGTAGCTTCACATGAAAATAGATACTTTCAGTAAAGTGTCAAAAGTTAATCATTATTTTGACTTAATCATAGATATTTAGATTTAATTTACTGTTAGTATTTTATTTGCCTTGTACTAATTTATCTCAACTGACCTAAACAATTTTATGACTGAGTCAGAATAAAACTGTTTTGATCTAGATTATTATTCAATTAAGTCTACCTCATAATGTTCAAAGCAATTACCATAATAAAGATGAACCTGTCTTGAATGTCAAAATTCTGTAAAACAAATATTTAGGGGTGGGGAAGTGGACACAATTTATCGCCAGTCTGAGATAGCAGATGGAAAGACAGATGATTATAATAAGGATGAAAGTGTCCTGAGAAAACACACATTGAAAACAAAGGTGCATAAAAACAGCCAGAACACTGAAAGTATGGTGAGCTGGATGGAAACCAGCAATTTGTTCCCACAAACTCATGCGGGGAATCTTCTACGGGGCAGGCCCTGCCCCAGGTAATACATCATGTGCATCTGATGGATGGTAAAATTATAACACTAGAAAAATAGATGCAAGATTTTTATTACTTTTTGAGACAGAATCTGGCACTGTCACCCAGGCTAGAGTGCAATGACATGATCTCAGTTCACTGCAACATCCGCCTTCCAGGTTCAGGTGATTCTCCCGCCTCAGCCTCCTGAATAGCTGGGATTATAGGCACCCACCATCATGCCCAGCTGATGTTTGCATATTTGTAGAGACAGGGTTTCACCATGTTGGCCAGGCTGGTCTTGACTTCCTGATCTCTGGTGATCTGCCCATCTCGGCCTCCCAAAATGCTGGGATTACAAGCATGAGCCACTGTGCCCAGCCGGATGTAGAAATTTTAACAAGTAAAGAATCTCACTCTCTCTTTAGGATGCTAGACAAGATACAGAGAACATTTAGTAATGTTTCTGAGGTAACAAAGTTACTTAGTGGATTCAGAACCAAAATTCCAGTCTCCTGACATCTACTTTGCACTCGTTTTCTTCACCATTCTAGATTTTATTAAGATGGATATGTCTAAAAATTATATGTAGTATTTCCCTACATTGGCTTTATGTAGGACATGATAAAAGAGTCTTTCCTGGAGCATGTTTATATTAATTTGCTCGGATCTTAAGTCAGCCAAGCATATTAAGATGGGATTAAAAAATAAGGAGAGGGCTTTTGTGTTATAAGATATTTGAGAATATTACAAAAATCACAAAAATAAAAATGTTTGTAAGAGTAGGATTAGAAAGACACATCAATAGAACCATTTTAAAACAGGTTTGATTAATAAGGCATGATGAGGCCAACAGATCAGGAGATGACCAGCACTGAAAAAACAGTTTGTAACTCAGGGTTACCAAGAGAAAGGGAGATGTCATGCCAGGCAGGACCACATAAAAAAACCCTTGATCAGTCAGGAGGCAGAGGGAGTAAGAAAAAATGTGGGTGGTAGCCTTTATTGTGGTTTCCAAGGAATGAGGGAAGCAGGATAAGCAGGTATATGATTGGATGGTTTGAATAATTTCAATGGACTCTGGGATGTAGGAATTGTCTCTAGTTTTCTGGTACAAGCACCTGGAGTGATCAGGGAAGGGAAATAGTGATCCAGAGTGTGGGCCAATAGAGGTGGTGATGGGGATGGCTGGGCTCTGAATTGTTTGGTTTGTATGGGAAAGGCACACTTCTGGGAAAGTCATTTATTATTCCAGGAACTGGCTAGGCCTGGGACAAACAATTTCTTCAGGGTCAGCAAGTCCCCAGATGTCAAAACATCAGAAACATGGTTAATGGAAGAACAAAATAGAATGCCTAAAAACAGAATCAACAATACCAGGCATTTACTATAAGATTAAGAGAACTTTAAAATTGGCATGAACCGGGCTGTGAAAACGTAGGATTTACATATTGTAATATTTACATGTATCAAAATGTAATAATAATAAATAGAATTTTAATAACACTAATTAATGGGGATAAATTCATGCCACCTTTTTTTAAAATTGTACTTTAGGTTCTGGGGTACATGTGCAAATTGTGCAGGTTTATTACACAGATACACACGTGCCATAGTGGTTTGCTGTGTCTATCCCGCTGTCATCTACATTAGGTATTTCTCCTAATGTTATCCCTCCCCAATCCCCCCATCCCCCACTATCCCTCCCCTATTCCTCATACCCACTGGGAGGCCACAGTGCGTGATGTTTCCCTCCCTGTGTCCATGTGTTCTCATTGTTCAACACCCTCTCATAAGTAAGAACATATGGTATTTGGTTTTCTGTTCCTGTGTCAGTTTGCTGAGAATGATGGTTTCTAGCTTCATTCATGTCCCTGCAAAGGACATGAACTCATCCTTTTTTATGGCTGCATAGTATTCCATGGTGTATATGTGCCACGTTTTCTTTATGTAGTCTATCATTGATGGGCATTTGGGTTGGTTGCAAGTCTTTGCTATTGTAAACAGTGCTGCAATAAACATATGTGTGCATGTGTCTTTATAACTGAATGTTTTATAATCCTTTGCACATATACCCAGTAACGGGATTGCTGGGTCAAATGGCATTTCTAGTTCTATATCCTTGAGGAATCGCCACACTGTCTTCCACAATGGTTGAACTAATTTACACTCCCACCAACAATGTAAAAGTGTTCCTATTTCTCCACATCCTCTCCAGCATCTGTTGTCTCCTGATTTTTTAATGATCACCATTCTAACTGGCATGAGATGGTATCTCAATGTGGTTTTGACCTGCATTTCTCTAATGATCAGTGATGCTGAACATTTTTTCGTATGTTTGTTGGCTGCACGAATGTCTTCTTTTAAGAAGTGTCTATTCATATCCTTTGCCCACTTTTTGATTGAGTTTTTTTCTTGTAAATTTGTTTACTTTCTTTGTAAGTGTTGTAATAGGGGCTTTCTGGGGTGTTTTCATGGAACCAATTCTAACATTTTAAAATGCCCAGGAAAAAGGCCCAAGAATGTGGAACCAGATTAATATGAAAATACTCTTTCAAAGGTCTTATTGTCAAAATTTTAGATACCACCATATTTTCTTCTAAATTAATGTAGTATCATGTTTATTTTATGAAAGACTACCTTTCATAAAATATAGTCTAGAAGAAAATGTGATTAATCTAAAAGAAAATGCGGTGATCTCTAAAATTTCAGCAGGAAGACCTTTGAAATATTTTGGTGGAAGATAGTCTTATCCACTGCAGTTCATTTGCAAATACTCCAGGGTCAAGAGATGATTTACCCTGATCACTCCATTAATTCAAGATCACTTTTTCTTTCACTAACACAATTACATAGTCTAGATTGCCCAAGTTCTGGTAATAACAATACTGCAACAGGTTCAGTTCCTGGAGATTTTCACTTACTATTCTTTCAAGGTATCCAGTTGTGATATAATATCCCCACATCCTTAAATTTATTCCTGGGACATTAATGAACTCTGTGATCCTGGCAGAAATTGCAATATCTGACTAGATCCATGGTAGCTCTGGTTTCGAAAAGGTCTCAGGCACTTTGTAGCAGGTCATCACTTGCACACCATGAAGGGTATTTTCATATTAATCTGGTTCCATATTCTTGGGCCATTTTCCTGGGCACTTTAAAATGTCAGAATTCGTTCCATGAAAATACCTCAAAGTAGTCCTGTGATGTACCCTGTAAGAAAGCTCCTATTACAATAGATGGTATGAATTATTCCCATTAATCAGTGTTAATAAAATTTATCCAAGAAAATACTTTCATCAAATATACAAATTTTGGCTGAAATGAAAGGAATAAAATATTTTAACATTTATTTCTTGAGTAATAAACACAGTACATTTCTTTTCAGAATATTGTTTCTTAATTTTGGTAATAAACTTCTGAAATGCATCTTGTAATAAAAAATCTTGAATATTTCACATCAGAAACTAAAAAAATTGTGAAACACCATTAATTAAGAAATTAGATCTCAAAATAAACTGCAATTTTGAATTTTTAATGCCTTTTTCTATTGCACATAATGATTCTAGTTAAGTCACAAATGGTATTTAACAGCTGTTTTATACAATTCAGTATCTTAATAGCAATTAGGGTAGATTACAACCTAAATAGAATCAGTTCAAGGTATTAAATTAGGGGCAACCCCATGCTTCAGAATCAAGTAGATGAGGAAGCTCCTGGCTGCCTGACAAGACTCCATATGCTACTAAATATGCAAAGCTAGATTGGGAGATTTTGTGTTTTGGATCTGTAGGCAGTGGCAATTCAGGAATATTTAGCACTAATGAAGAGCATCAGATCAGTTCAAGTTAATTAGCATTTATCCTTCCTCTTTCACTGAGTCCTTCTCTCATGCTTCATTCAACATTAAATCTAAGAATGTACGATTAGGAATAAAAGTGGAGCCTGAATTCCCTATCCTTGGGAAAAACTGGCAGCTGAACAACAGTTTTCCACATTAATCTGTTGACATTATCAGTGTATTCATTTTACAGAGGCACCATTTTTGTTTTGTTTAAAACGTATTTCTGTCAAAACATTAACACCTCAAAATACCAACTAATAAAATAAGGGCTGGTCTTTTATTTTTCCACTTTTCTTCCTCAACTAAAATTTTAATATGACTATAAAGTAGCATTTAATGTCATATCGCAGCTCATATAATTATTTACATTGTTATTTAAATGTCTTTTTTATAGATTGAAAGTATTCTTTGTGGTATGAAGCATATAAGCATTTTCTAAAATGAGAAAATAATTTCCATTTGAGTGGTATGAGTTAGAATCTATAATGTTTGTGTACTTAAATTTGTTTCTATTTCCAAACTGCTCAATTTATTTTTTTTTAATAAACTGGATTTTTAACTATAATATTTTCTGCTTTACATCATCTGTAATATTGCCCTTTCTGAGTCGCCCTATACTCTTATATATACAAGAAGCTCAAAACCTAGAAACTCATAGAAGGCAGAGCTGTAATAATAAGTAGATCATTTGATTCATTTATTGCTTAATTCATTTGTTTTTTTCACTATTGCTCAGTGCCTTCTATTTACTATTCAGTGTAAGAAATAATCTCCCTTGAAGCATGTAAGTTCAACCAAATTATTACCAATGATTTTATAATATACTTTTCACTTGTATTCTGTTTTAAGGGTGTTACTTTATCCACTCCTTTACTTACTAGATATATGACTTTGGATAAGTGAATCAACTTAGTGAGCCCTCACTTCTCTTACAGAATTTGGAGAACATGTGCAATATACATGAGGAAGTGCTTTTAAATTTAAAAACTAAACATGAAGACTATTATTATCACCAGAATGTTTTACCTGATAAAAGGTGTCAGCTTCGCTTAGTACGCAGCCATCAAAAACGATGAGTTCGTGTCCTTTGTAGGGACATGGATGAACCTGGAAACCATCATTCTCAGCAAACTGACACAAGAGCAGAAAATCAATCACCGCATATTCTCACTCATAGGCGGGTGTTGAACAATGAGAACACATGGACACAGGGAGGGGAGCACTACACACTGGGGTCCGTTGGGGGGAAATGGGGGAGGGGCGGGGGGTGAGGAGGTGGGAAGAGATAGCATGGGGAGAAGTGACAGATACAGGTGAGGGGACGGAAGGCAGCAAACCACACTGCCATGTGTGTACCTATGGAACAATCTTGCATGTTCTTCACATGTACCCCAAAACCTAAAATGCGATGCAAAAAAAAAAAAAAAAAAGGTGTCAGGATTACTATTATCACAACTGTCACCATGATATGCCCAATCAAGGCTTCTGTGTATTTGAAAATAAATAAATAAATAAAAAGCCTGGTAATTGTTAGGAGAGAGGGAGAGAATGGATGGGGGGAGAGTGAAAAAGCATAGTGTGGTAGTGCTACATTTTATAAATACATTAATATGCTTCGTTTTTCATTCTTTTTATTTTAAAAAGGTCAATTTATTCTCAACCAGAGATGTCATTAAAACCCCTTTTTATATTTGAGTTGGGTAGGTTGAAGTGATCTGTTCTAACCTACTTTAAAATATGTGTTGTTGTCTTGGCCAGAGAATTTTCCCTTCATTATCACCTCATAAAACAACTAGGAGAGGAGACTAGGCTTCTTACTCTAATGCAGTTGTAATGAAGTGAAAGTTTTCTGGTTTGCTTTCGGATTCTTCCTCACAGAATTTTGCAGCTCAAGCCAGCACACACCTTGGCTCATGTATTAGCTCATTTTTCTTTCACCAAAATTAAAGTTTAGAGACTAGAGAGATCAAACAAAAATATGGAATTCTTAATGTGTGACTGGTCACATACTGAGAAAAGGATTTCACAAAAAAGAAAAATCCCTGTTAAGTTGTCAGAAATCTTCATAATAGTAACTTTTATCAGGTTAAATATACACATTTTAGAGGATACTAATGGAAGCTCCCTTACTATCAATGAGTGCCAGATTCTTGAAATCAGAGAAACTAATTGTAGCCTCAAATATATGCTTAAATTGATGAACTATTTCTAAGGAACTAGAAACAATTGACAAGTAGATTCAATATTTGTGTTGTAAAGTCTACATTTATCTTATTTTGTTATACTAATTGAAAATCATTACTAGTTTAAACTCCACTAGAGAATTCTAATTGGCAATAGTGACATTTTTGTTGGTTTTATCCGGAAATCTTACTACAACACCTTACTCTAAAAAAGTTATATGAGCTGATCACAATCTCTATTAAGTGTTAAGAAAGAAAAGGAAGCAACTCCTTAAAGCACTTCTTTTATGCACTAGCAATTTCTACAGCACTGATTTTACAAACATGCCCCTTCAACTGCTCTCAGAAAAATTCTACTTTCTTGATTAACTATCACGTTAGAAGCTACTGAAGTCTTTCTTTAAAAAGCACACAACCATGTACTCATGTAGCATAAAACTGATTTCTACAGATATTCCACAGAACAAATTGTACAATATTAAATATATATATTTTTCCAATTTGTGAAAGTTAAAGAGATGGTTGGTTGCACAAAATTATGAAACAGTGTATCCTTTATTTTGTTATTTGCATTTTAGTATTTAGGTATTAATTTAGGAGACAAATGGAAAAAGAAAATAGAATAGTAGCCAGTAAAGGTAGAATATTTTAATGTCACATTTTCTTGGTTTCTGTAAGAAATATGTTCTAGGATCATTTTCGTTTTGACTTTCTGAGTAAATACGATTACATCTTTGAATAGCCCTTATCAGCCCAATGTGAACTTCCAGTGTGTGTCTCTTTTCCTAATTTAAATTTCACAAACACATTAAATATCTATTATGCCTTAATAACAAAAATGATGTTTATTGAATTAAGGCAATTTAAAACTTGTGTGAAGACCTCCAAGGATTATATATATATTTGAAAATATTGTCATGGAAGAAAAAAAATATTGCATTTGTGTCAAATTCAATTTAATATCTAAGTAAGTGGCAGGTTTAATAACGAATTTGAATATTCTTCCTAATTTGGAAGAAATAAAAGAGACTGTAAAAGAATTCTTGCACCTGACAGTATAAGCTTTAGAAAGGAAAAGCATAGCCTAATTGGTAAATTTATTTATGGACTTTATCACAAGTTATACATTATAAAATATTTGTGAGTGTCAGGGAATCTACCTAAATGTTACAGGAAAATGGAGCTGTCCAAGGCAAAAAACCTGGTCATGCACTCAAATGTATTCAATTATGTTTGAAGGGATAGTGGTGCAGTCTACTGGGCATCTAAAATACATAAAATATATTACTATATATATGGAATAGTCATTTTACTATAAAAATAGATGAATATTGGCATTTTTTGGCTTAAACTAATGTCTTTACTTGGAGACTAAAAATCTCATGAAAAATAAATCTTCATTAGGTAAAAGAAAGCCCAGAGAGCAAATAGATTTAAACAGATTTCAATGTGTGCTAAAACTTAGGAGTGAGAAATCTGAGAGAAAAGAAGAGCTCTGTTTACAACAGTGTGTTTAAGAAGATGAAGGAGGCCTGGTGCAGTGGCTCATGCCTGTAATCCCAGCACTTTTAGAGGCTGAGGCAGGTGGATCACAAGGTCAGGAGTTCAAGACCAGCATGGGTAATATGGTGAAAGCCCATCTCTTCTAAAAATACAAAAGTTAGGCAGGTGTGGTGGCAGGCACCTATAGTCCCAGCTACTCAGGAGGCTGAGGCAGGAAAATTGCTTGAACCTGGGAGGCAGAGGTTGCAGTAAGCCAAGATCCCACCATTGCACTCCAGTCTGGAAGACAGAGCAAGACTTCATCTCAAAATAGAGAAAGAAAGAAAGATAAAGGAACAAAGCAGCCCTGAGTTATGGACCAAGGTTTTGTGAAAGTTATTTATCCACTTCAGCATGGGAGTGAGAGTGAAACAGTATGGAAATATCATGAGCTAGTTCCCATATTTATTTTTATGCTTGTATGGGATGATTAATTGCTCTGAGGGTTTTATTAATTTATTCATTCCCTCAATAAATATTTACTAAGCTTCCAGTCTATATTAGGAAAAAAGAAAGCTGCTGGAGATAAACTTGGAAACTAAGTGCTTAATTTTCTTTCATATTATGTGATAACAACAACAAGAACAAAAAAAGATTAGATAACGTGAAAAAATATAATGAAGCAAGGTTAAGATACTAAAAGAGTACAAAGAAAAAGCATATAACTGAAAGTATATAATTGAAAATTTTCTTAGAAAAAGAGATATCTGAAACAAGGGTTAGAATGTTTAAAAAGACAGAGCAAGGAACTGCTAGTCAATATCTAACTTTAGTATTTTTCATTAACGAAAAGACCTATTTCTCCTTTTTGTACGTTGTCCATGTTCACAACCCTTAACGAGCGATAGAACGTATGGTCACCTGGGTGTGGCCGATGCCCGCTGTGCCCTGCATGATTCTGTGTTGCCGTTGCTGCGTAGTTCCCAACCCCATCCTGTCCTACTCACTCATGGGGGCTTCCAGACCGACCCCGACCCCACCAGTGCTTGTGTCATAGGAAGCCCCTTGCACTCCTTGTGTGTTGGCAAATGCGGTTAATACAGCAATGTTTTCTGTGAAAAAAAAAGAAAGAAAGAACCCTAAGAAATGGTCCCAGAAAAATTCAATAATATGCATAATTTACATAGTTTTGCAAATCATGTTCACAACATTTGAATTTATCTTAAGAGCAACAAGAAAAACACCAAATTAATCCAAAGAGATTGAATTGTGGTGAACAGACTGAAAGAAAGCAAAGCTAAAGCAGGAAAAGTGGCTAAAAGGCGGCTGTAATAATCTAGCTGAACTAGTATGATGGCCATGCCCTATCATTGGTAGTGGGAATAAATATCAAGGAATAGACGAAAGCTCAGTGTTTAATCAAATGGGTTTGGTCACCAATTTGTTGGTGATGGTAAGGGAGCTTAAAGAGTAAAAAAAATATGTAAAGCCAGGCATCTTGTTTAATAAATTGTGGTATTTATCTCATGAAGAACCAAAAATGGATTGCAATTATTCACCCTCAAAGTGATGTTCTTTAAATTGTGTTTGGTCTGAGATATCCCTATGCTGATTTTGTCATTCTGCTAACATCAGTATGATCAAGTTCCTTTTAGAGCTAGTTATATCCGATTCTGCATTAGTTTTGCTCCACTATCTTTCATATCTTTCTCTCTCTCTCTCTTTTCTGTCTCTCTCTTCTCTCTCTTTCCCTCCCCTTACTCTTATTTTTAGCCTTTGTTGGGCAGTATTTTTTTTTTTTTTTCTTTTGACACTGTCACCAGACTAGAGTGCAATGATGCGATCTCGGCTCACTGCAACCTCCGCCTCCTGGGTTCAAGCGATTCTCCTGCCTTAGCCTCACGAGTAGCTGGGACTGAAGTACACACCACCACGCGCACCCTAATATTTGTAATTTTAGTAAAGAGGGGGTTCCACCATGTTGGCCAAGATGGTCTTGATCTCATGACCTTGTGATCCACCTGCCCCAGCCTCCCAAAGTGTTGGAATTATAGGTGTGAGCCACCGCGCTCAGACAAAAAATTTTAAATCTCTCTCTTTCTTTATCTTCCATTAGCTACTAGTAAATTCAAAAGGCTAGTACTAGCAAAAAGCTAGCAGGGACAATTTATGAATCTTAGTCATGATTTTGGTTTAATTTCCTATCCTAATTCTCTCTTTGCCTCAAATTTCTTTCCTGTTTGTTTTGCCTGTTTTATTATTTTGGAATGAGGGAGATAATAAACAAAGTGGAAATAGCACTACTAATAAATAGATATTACTATGCTCTAAGACTCAGTTGTATACTCTAAACTGTTATCTTGAATGAGATCTAGATAAACTAGGAAAAATGCAAAATTTAAAGTCAAAAGACCTAAACTTACCTTGAAATTTTGTGAAACATTTATCCTTCGTGAGGGGATAAATAGCAGCAACAGGAATTATGAAACAGTTGAGATGAGGTGATAAGTTGCATTGTGGCTTGGCAAGTGCTAGATTTTCAGCAAATATTGATTGAATCCAACTCTGCAATGTCTGGATTAAGATAATTGTAGGAGGGCCTTAAGATTTTTTATTGGAATCATTATTTGGTGGCCCTGTCCTCCTCCTACTTAGATTATAATCTATACCTCTATTTCACTCTCTAAATTAGTTCACAGCCCTGTAAAAAAGTACAAAACACCTAAACCCCAATAAAATGACTCCTTTCATCTTCTAACTAACTAGACATCACCTACTCACTCAGTCTCAGTCTTCATTCCAAATTTCTTGGATGAAGAATCCATTTCCTTTAACTCTGGTTAAAAGATCAATAAAGATAAAGACAGATAAGACAAAACAAAAAAGATCTAACCTAAAGGAATTTGTAATAAATGTGCATGCTAACAATTGCTAGAGAAGTTACTGTTTTGCTATTATGTCCATACTCTTTTACTGATATCCCTTAAATATATTTTTACTTGCATGACTAAGATATAAATCTTGCAGGTGCTTTTTCAAGGTAGCTGACCAAAAATTTTATGAAGAAATTGTGCCCAGAGTGGTTTGGAGAGCTGCTGCTACTGCTGCTGAAGGACCGAGAATATTATTTGGAACCCTGCATTAGAAATCATCCTTCACTCACCTTCCTGTCAGACACTGTTAGGAGTTCCACTGTACCTCCCATTCCAGTTTTACGAGGTCACTCCTGGAAGCCCATACCTCCCCTGTCCTTCCTTCTCTCTTAATATTTTTTTTGTAAACGTCAGCCTTCTCAGCCTTCCCAGAACTTCTGGATCCTCCGAAAGTTCCAGTTAGTGATCAATTAACTTTTTATATGTCTTAGTCCATTCTGTGATGCTAAAACAGAGTACCCGAGACTGGATAATTTATAATGAAATTTATTGGCTTCCAGTTTTGGAGGCTGGGAAATCCAAGATCAAGGCGCTAGCACCTCATAGGGACCCTCGTTCCACAGTGAAAAGAAGGGCAAGAAAAAGCAAGAGGCAACCAAACTTGCCCTTTTATAACAGCACCAACACCACCCATGAAAGTGGAAACCTCATGGCCTAATCACCTCTTCAAGGTTCCACATTTTAATACTGTCTGGCAGTTAAATTTAAACATGAGTTTTGTGGGGAACAAACATTCAAATTATGGCAACATTGTTTTAGTTAGTTATTTGCCACCTCCTTTCTTTAACTGAAATGAGATATTTCCGGAAATCGCTGCTTCCCTGGGAGTCTTCAAATGGAAGCTACGTTTCCAGTCAGCAATCTGACATTTCCTAGTAGGAAGTTGGAATAAGTATCTGCTTTGCTCCCTAGAGTTGCTTAAAAGATGTATATTCTTCCTGTAAAATCTCTTTTCAGGCTCCTGTCTTCTAGATGGAATATTCCGTCTCCATTGTCATTACTAGTCATTCATGTAAATTTCACTGCCATTTATTTAAACCTCCAACTCTTGACTTAAAATCTTCATAGAGTTTCTGAAATCTAGCAGCTTTCCTGCCAATGTTCTGGCTACTCATATCATTTCAGATGACGATAGTTACACACACACACACACGCAAATAGACTAACAACAACTAAAATTTTTTGTGTGAATAATTAGATGACATTTACAAGTCCTAAGTGCTAGATATGAGTCTCTGTGGAGACGTAAAACTGAACTTAAATAATCAAACCTTAACTTATTGTGTCATGCTGGATTGGAACGTTGCAATGCTCTCCCAATTTAGACTGATGTACAAGTAGCTCCTCATGACTCCTGAGCAACACATGTCTTGCTTTCACCCTCACACTGATTCATCTTTCACTCATCCTCCAGAGAATATAACTGCACCCTTGCTTAGGCATTCATTATACAGCAGGAGCGGCATTTATTGTCATCATATTATTTCACAGTGAGTAAGCCACTTCCTTGGTGATATTGGAACATGCCCACACAAGAACCTTATTTTCAGGACCTTTCACCTGCTCAGTGTGCCAGTCACAGCCATTGGAGAGCCAGCTTTTTAGAAAAACAACGTATATATAACAAGAGTTATAAATACTTCCTTTTATCTAGCTTTTGGTGATCATTTGTCAAGAAATAAATGTT
Source organism: Saimiri boliviensis (assembly GCF_048565385.1). NCBI lineage: Eukaryota > Metazoa > Chordata > Mammalia > Primates > Cebidae > Saimiri > Saimiri boliviensis. The sequence goes on along the minus strand of NC_133463.1, from coordinate 48,855,177 downwards.
GGAGTTAATGAAGATGAGCACTTTACAGCTCCTGGCAAGGGTTAATGATCCCATAGATGTTTCTTTAGTTCTAATTATTATGACCATTTAACATATCGATGACAGCTCCTAGATTTATATTTTTTCAACCTCAACTACTGTCTCCATACATGAAGGCTTCAAAACATGTATGAATGACACAACTTACACACTGATAAATACTTCTTCATCCCGATGACTGTTTTCTATCTTCCGTCTCCACTTCTCTCAGAAAAAAATGTTAGACTCATCTAATTTCTAAAACCTCTGATGCCAAAACCCCACTCTCCAATTAAAACATATTTCCTCCCTGCTTTAGAAGTGCTCCTTCCATAGAAATATTTTGTCTCCATGCAAAAATCCATTAACCCCTACCACATTCTTCTCCCAGTTTCTCAAACTACTTTTTTTCTCCTACTGAAGTTGTAATAAATTTCATTATAATTACTCCTTTGCTAATATTTTCACCTCTGTCATTCTGTTTCTTTTGATGAAATATACACAATGTCTATTTCTCTAGATGAAAATTGGGAAACACTTTATTTAATCTCTCGCATAGGCAAGCCCTTCCTATTTACTGAACCAATTAGAAACAGAAGTTTGGTAGGTTCTCATTTTAAAGACTGTAGAATGGCTGCAGCACTTGCTCCCTGTTCCTTTTCATTCATCCACTTTCCTTAGTGTTTCTCCTGCTAAACTTACAAGTTCTGCTCCAAGTCGTAATGTGTCAGGCTAAAGGTGTTTTTTGTTTGTTTGTTTTGTTTTTCCTGTCATTGTTTATTGTTCCTGTCTGGCTTTAGAATCTGCCCCTATTGAATATACTATTCTCTCTTTTTTTTTCCCTTCAAGCACTTCTGAGGGCAGTTTTGATAAGAGTTCAGACAATTTTGCTTTTTGGTAGGATTAACATAAATATTTGCATTCAAGGCGTTCTTACCATTTACTTCTTGCGGAATGATGCTAAATGCTGCATTACATTCCTACAGCACTGACATATTTTGTTTTGTTTTACAAGGCATTTCTGAATTGACTTTTTAGAATTCAAGTATTACTCAAAAGAATTTTTTTATGAACATAAACATTTATCATTCCACTACCCACAAATATTTAAAAATTTATTATTGAATTGAATCTTAAGTATCTTACTCATTTCTTTTGCTTTGTTTTATTGTGATATTGAATCTATTTACTCTCTTCATGAACACAGGTTAAGGAAGTTTCTCCTCCTTGCCTTACATGTTTTCACATTCCTCCTGTTTTTCTGTCATATTTGGATGTCTTCACTCAAGGAAGTGTAGACTCAGCTGCACATTATCTATATACCTTGATTCTTGAGTTGGAAATATTTCTGGGAGGAAAAAGCATTTAAGATGATAACACTAAATCTGTGCTAACCAATCTTAGTTGAATGCTAAAAATGATTCCAATAGATAATGCTCAATTCTAAGTTACACATCACCTGTTTCAATCATCTTCCCTCAAGCCCTCAAACATATACTATATTCCATATCTCTAAGCAGATACTTTAGTCTTCTACTATATTGAAAATTTAGATGAAATTCAACCTCAACCCTTTTCCCTTATTACTAAATACTCCCTGTATGTAATCACCATTGTATACATCAGAGAAGGACAAACCATTCCTTTTTAAGGCAAGGCCATCATTTGTGATGACTGATGTCATACTAGTCTCTCAACACTTCTTCAGTAGTTATTTCCTCTGGCTTTCATGTATATTGATTTTACCCAACTCTTTTCTATCAGTCTTCAAATATTTTGACTTTTCCTTAGGCTAGCACTTCTTGGACCATGATTTCTTCCGGATCTATTCCATATTCCAATCTTCTCAATTCCCATTAGCATCAGGTGACATGATTGAAACTCTTCCTTCTCTGACTTTGCTGGCTTGCCTGCTACAAACCTGGACTCTCTTGTCCTCCTAAATTTGTGAACTTTTTTCTCAATCTACCTCCCATTATTGCCCCCAGTATTGTTTCTCTTTACACGCTTCACTTTCGTTTGTAATGTCAGACATTTGTCAATGTTTCAACTGTCATTTCCATGCAAAGTCTATGAAAGCATTATCTCTAACTATATTTTCTTTTCTAATATGTGAAAATTCTTCTTTCCACTGCATTCTGGGGTGCTTCTCATGAGCCATTGGAAGAACCTTCAAACTCGGTGTTTTTCTTTCAAACTGTTCCTCCTCCTGGTTTCCCAGTCGCAGGCAAGAAGACTGCTATCCTCTTTCTCTACACAATTACTTGAAACCATTCGATCTGCCTTCTCAGTATCTTTGCATTCATTCCTCAGTTCTTCAATAGCATAAATTAGATATCCATTTTCACTTGTATGTGATAGTTTACATGTTCCTCACCTAAAAGCCTTAAGTGATAGGCTAAAAATGAATAAAACAAGACTAAAACAAAATAGAAGGTAAAAATAATTTAAGTGAACGGCTGTTTTGTTCCTTTGTTTCAATCAGAAATATTGTGTCTTATTCATAAACTTTAAATTATCACTCTGATCATCAGAAAACTTTGAAAACAACCTAATACAAAAAAAAGTGACTCTAAATATTACCCCAGATAAAACACAAGTCAGTTAGCTAAGCACAATCGTAATTACAAATGTTTTTAGTGGCAGATTATAGAAAGTATTCTGATTAAAAATATTTCATCATTTATCTCTTGAGCAAACTCATTTGTAAAACTCCATTTTCTCTACATAAGTTGACAAAGAAAAAAAGTGTGCCCTAGCTCTTGCTCTCTTTTTCTTTGCTCTCTCTTCCCTTTCATTCAAAAGAAAACATACTATTTTTGGTAAATTGCACTTAAACTAAGAGGGAAAAGATTGAAGTTTTGAGAGCAGATAGACGGGATGTTTTCCACAGACAAGAATCTTTAAACCTCTAAATCCTCAACTTTGACATCTGTGTCCCACTGCAATTCTGTGTATGAGTGTACCTCAAAATGTGGAACTTTTAGAGGAGGAGAGGTTGCTGTAGTTCATCTGCTCACGGAGGCTAAGAACTCTGAAACTGAGTGGTAGAAGTGAAGGTAGAAGTAGAACAGAGACAGAGAGAGAAAAAAGTAATCATTTCACACTGAAATGTCACGCATATGTCCCTACATAAGTACAAACAGAAGAGCCACTGTAAGTGAAGAGCCTCAGTTGTGACACTGAGCACTGAATCTTTCCTGAGAGATCACATGCCAGATGAACAGACAAGTATGAAATGCAGTAAAGATTCACAGACCAAGTCTCTTTGTTTGACCAATATTGGAAAAAAAAAAGTTAGTTATGAGAATGTTTGTAAATAAAAGAATTAAGGGATTCTATTACTATTTCTTCCTCAGAACTTGTTTACCAAGAATACAAACATAGAAAACATCCAATCCGCAGAATTTCTCCAAGATAGTAGTTGAATGGTCATCTTCTTTTAATACAAATTTTATACAGTTTCTAAGACCTAGTGATGATGTGATGTGTTAGGTTTCCACTATTGATAAAGGATGTTACAGAAAATCAATCCAAGTAATTTGTGTGTCTCAGCTCATAGCTCTATTTGTGTATATATATATATATCTCCAGACAGAAGGCTTTGAAAGCAGAGATTATAACTTCTTTATTCTTGTATGTAGCCTGTTGTATCTGGCACAGTATCTTGTATGATAAATGTGCTCATACAAAATTATTAAATCTAAATATTTGACGTTTTCAAAATTAAAGATAATTTTTTCATAATAATTGCTTCAGAAATAAAATTCAAAATACAAAAATTGTAAATATTGCAAAATATCTTCTATGTCAGTTTCTATGCCATTGTTTATTTTCATGGATGAGTTAGTGAATTTTACTTGTAACATTCTTGCTGTACTATCGGAACACAGATGATGATGTTGCTCTTCTTTGGTATTTCCAAAACAAATCATTCTAAAAGTATAAGTTATTGAATTCATAAAACAAGCCACTTCAGACTATCATTCTTATTTTGTTTATAAAATATTAGCTACTGATACATATAATCTACTAAGCATACATTGAATGAATGCAAGTGAAGTTCTAGTGGCTTTAAGTATTTAATTTAGGCTAACACTTAGTCTACAAAACTAAAATTAACTTTTTTTTTTTTGAGACAGGGTCTTCTCTGTTGCCCAGGCTGGAGTACGGTGGCATGGCACGATCTCAGCTCACTGCAGCTTCTGCCTCCTGGGTTCCAGCAACTCCCTTGCCTCAGCCTCCCAAGTAGCTGGGATTACAGGTGTTTGCCACCACACTTGGCTAATTTTTGTATTTTTAGTAGAGACAGGGTTCCACCTTTGGCCAGGCTGGTCTTAAACTTCTGGCCTCAAGTGATCCACCTGCCTTGGCCTCCCAAAATGCTGGGATTACAGGCGTGAACTACCATGCCCGGCCAACTTCTTGAAACTCTAGAGATTCCAATTTTCCCAAATTTGGATTTTACATTATCATTTACATTACTATATTTTTCTTGTAGATGTTTTTGTCTTCATTTGCTGCTGGATTTATTTATTCATTCAACAAATATTTACTAATTGTGTTTATACACCATATTATGTGTGTGTGTGTGTGTGTGTGTGTGTGTGTGTGTGTGTGTGTTTATTCCTGAGTTTATAACATTGAAAATACACATTCTTTGCCCTTACAATTCATTTTGGAGCCAGAGAAACAATTACAATATGCTGTGTCAGCTGCTTCACTAGAGAATGGAAGATACACAGAGGAAGCCAATGCCCCTGCCAGGTTAATAAGGCCTGGAATGTTTAATGGGGACGTTCACAATTGAATTGAGACTCATGTAATAAGTGGGATTTTGTTGAGATCAATTCAGATGAAGTATTACAAGGAAGTGCTCTCCAGGTGGAGTTCTACATAAAGGCTCCTAGCCAAAGGGTGAGGGGAAAAAAAAAAAAAGGCTAAAATGTGACTCTGTGTCCATTTTCAAGACCATCTTCCCTGGTGCACAGCTGATTCAAACCAAATAGAGAGGCCCTTTTATAATTTATCTGTTCAGAGTAAATATCCTGTGGTCCATCTTTCTTGGGGGCAGGTGGATGGTGGGCAGGAATTTTAAAGACCATATACACAAAGCAACCTATATGGCATCAGAAGACATGGACAACTCCTTGCAAAAAATGCATCAGCTGGGAGGCAGCAGAGGCTATGATATTCAGGGTGAGAAAAAAGTGGTGACGGAAGGAAGCATAATGTATGATTGGAAATGCATCAGAGAGGTTAAGGAATTTTGGAATTTTGAAATATCCATTAAATGTGGCAACAGGGTAATGACTGACAAACCTGACTAGCATGAACATGTTCAGTGGCGTGATAAGGGGAGAACTTGGTCGCAGCAGATATTGTGGTGATGGCATTGAGGCAGGAAATGAAAAAAAGAGACCAAGAACTGCAAGGGGCAGGTTTGGTGAATATAATGTTACACATGTGCTTCAACTACTCCATTCAAGATATGGAAAATTCCCAGCTCCACAGAAGACTACGCTTTGTTTACTTCTAGTCAAAACCTCCCAACCCAAGAACAAAACCACTGTACTCACTTGTGTCAGGATAGATTGCACTTGCCCTTTCTTTAACCTCACACAGGTGTGTAGGGATTCTTTCTACCAAACGTTCATTGCAAAATTAATCCACCCAAAATGTGTTCTTTTCCATTCCACTGTATGAATATATCCAATAGTTTTCAGCCACTACTTTTTTAGTCACTATTGATAAATAATTCTTAGTTATTACATTTATTGCCCATTCTTGGTTATTACAGTCAGTGCTGCCATTAATTCTTACAGCCTATCTTTTGGGAACTATGTACCCATTTATCTTGGGTATACATCTAAGAATGAAATTGTTAAGACTGTAGTGCAGGCATACGTTTATCTTTAACAGAGAAATGTCAAAGCTTTCCAAAATGATTGCACTCATTTACACTTCCACCAACAACCTATGAGAGCTGTTATGTAGCTTCACTAAAATTTGTGTTTTCCGTATTTTTCATTTTAGCCAGGCTGGTTGTTAGTTTTCTCTGTTTCATTGTGGTTTCATTCGGTTTTCATTTGTATCGTTATGAAAGCTAATTCAGTCAGTGTTCTTTTATGAACTGCACATTCAAATCTTTTGACTGTTTTTCTATTTGTTTTTCTTTTTTATTATTGATTTCTTGGTGTCCGGTATATATTCTATGTGCTTTTTCAATATTTAAAATAGAAAACACAAAAATAATATTGCAAATATATTCTGTCATATCATGACTTGCCTTTTCCAGGTCTTAATTATGTTTTGATAAAAAGAGAAATTTTTAATTTTAATTTTAATGAAGTTCCACTAATTAATATTCTTACGTTCTGTTTACTGTGCCTTTTTATTCGGCTCAAAGATATGAAAGTATTTTTTGTTTTTCTAAAAATCTTATTATTTTGCTCTTTATCTAAAAGTCTGCAATCTTTCTGTGATTCATTTTGTATATGCTATGATGTATGGATCCAGTTCCCCACTCCTCTCTATAGATATTCAAGACAAACACCCTTATTTATAAGAAACAAATCCTTGCACAACTCTTTTGTAGCTTTTTTGTTGTTGTTGTTGTAAAATAGGTGGCCGTATGTGGGTGGATCTATTTCCACATTGCCTATGCTTATTTCCTTGTCTAGCTGTCTATTCTTATACCAATACAATACTGTAACTTTAAACGATACAGTTACTCTTTAAGTTAGATAGTATATGTCCTCCTTCATTGCTGTTGTTTCAATATTACATTAACTATGTTTGCCCCTTTGCTTTTCTACATAAATGTTGGAACTACAGTCTGTACATAAAACTTGAATAAACTGCTGAGATCTTTTGTAGGTGTAGAGAATTTCTAGAATAGCTGGGGTAGAACAGTAGTGGATTTTCCTATCCATCAAACTGAGTTCTTTATCCAATTTATTTATATGTAATTACTACATACTTTTTTATAAAGAATATCTTATAAGCACATTGCATTTTATTTATTTCTTATTTTTTGTTCCATCATTTATCTTTTATTGAGTTCCTATAAACCAATAAAACATTTTTATTAAATTGTTCTTATCAGTTTAATACGTATTCACTTACTGTATCTAACCAGATATAACCAAGAGATTTTTCAAATAAGTGAGTATAGAATTTTGTCAAATGCCTTCTGAATTTCTGAATCTTATTGAAGGGCAAGACAAACATCATTGCCATAAGTTAAACTATTATAGTTCAACTCTGAAAGCTCTTGTAGCTCGTGGGCCACAGGAACATGACCATAACTGTCTTTTTCTTTTTGTTGTCTCCTCTTGTACTTTGGCTATGGTCATATAAGAATCTACCCTGAGAATTTTGGGGACAAAATCATATTCGTTTTATTTATTTTCTTTTTTTGAGACAGTGTCTTGCTCTGTCACTGAGGTCAGAGTACAGTGGCACAGTCACAGTTCACTGCAGCCATGAACTCCTGGGCTCAAGCAGTCCTCGCAGCTCAGCTTCCCAAAGCCCTACGATCACAGTGAGCCACTGCACCAGGCCCAATTCTAATTCTTGAGAGTCACTACTGCAGTTTTTGAGTGAGCTAGAGATTATAGCTAGATAATATAGACAGTAGCAAATGTGATGTGAGTGTCCCATTTGGCATTTTAATTTCACGAAATTGGTTCCCTGTAAATAACATGTGCTTTATTTAGTCTTAATATATCATCTTTAAAGGAAGAATGGTAAATGTTAACCAACTAATCTATTATAGTGCCCCTTTTCTCCTACCTACTCTGCTCCACCAGTATTCAACTCCTTTAAGATGATGTCAGAAATAGAGGATTAAGAGTGGCTTTTAAAAAGTATACTTCTAATTATCATGAACTTAATAGTTTTATTTTGCTTATCCAGATGAACTTTAGAAGTATTAATAATCAGAACATCCTGATGGCAAGGTCCAATTTTCAGTATCTTTTATGTACTGAAGATAGTGTATGCTGAGCCAATGCTAACTCAATGTGATTTTTTTTCCTTACACATGGTGTATTAATCATAGATCCTATTGCATAGCAAACTATCTCCAAATCCAGTGACTTGAAACAGCAATTATCTGCTATCATTCACGTGTCTGTAGGGTTCAGCTGCTGAGGACTGGTGTCCAACTGGGCAGCTTTGCTCCACATCCCCCTCGGACTAGGCTAGCCAGGGCATATTATTCTTATGGCAATGGCAGTAGTGCAAGGCAGCAAGCAGAAACCTGTGAGACCTCTTATGACCCAGGCCATAACTGGCATACTGTTGCTTGTGCTTATTTATCATTGGCTAAAGCAAATTACGTATCTGAGCTCAAAGCTCAGGGAACGGGACATGATACCACACCAGTCATGAGGCAGTGGCAGAAGAGTTGATGAATGGAGGGGTAAAAACTGGGGCCAGTCATGCAATGTACTTGTCCTCCTCTCCCAGTTTCTCACGAAGGGCTCAGGATCCTTCTTAAAAGTTGCTCATTGTTTGTGTAGAGAGAAACAAAGTGCAGAGGCTTGTTTTGTTGCCATCATTTTTTTTTAACAAGCATAAGGAACATCTGGAGCATAAAGGCTTCTCTAACACAGAGTGATATTTATGTTGCTAAGTACCCTTGAACTAAGCATATTTATTTGCATACCTGGAACGAAGGTAAGAAACAATATAGCAGAATGATGACAGAGAATGCGCTTTACACTTAGAAAGACCTGGATTACCATCCCAGCTCCAGGTTGTTTAACTGTCAGCTCTGCCACTTGGCCTTCATAAGTCCGTCTTCCTCATTGTCAAATAAGAATATCAATAGTGCTTACCTCTTTTTATCTCTATGGGGATGTTTAATTAAGTGAAATAACAGGCACATGACTGGCATAGAGTCAATGATCAAGAACGATAGTTATAATTATTTCCACAGAATCAGTCTCAGAATATGGAGGACTGGTGTACAGAAGTAATGAATTACTCTTGTGATGAGAGTGACAATGCCTTCAAAAAGGTAATGACATTTGAGACGATGTTTAAAGGATTTTGCTGGTCAGTGAAATTATTAAAGGACAATTTAAGAATTAATTACCAGATTACATACATAAGAATGATACAATTTTAAAGTAATAAGAGATTTACGAATTTCTGAAAATTTTAGGAATTGCTCCATGCCCTGTACTGCTGCTCACGAAGCGTAGTATTTATCAACTTGTCACTCACAATGCCTGTGTGACATCTGCTTTTTCAGTTTCCTTCATGTAAACTAAAGCTGAGAAGGGCATGAGCCATGGGTTCTTTGAAACCAGTAAAACTGTTAAAGCATTGGCTTGGTTACTAGAAACTGAAATGGAACTATAAATAGCGTTCATTAAATTAAACTGCAAAGTAATTTTCTTTAAATGCTATTACTCTATAGATTTATAGAAAATTATATATTCCATATAGATAAACACACTATTTTTTTTTCCCACTGAAGACACAGTGATTTAAGTTGAAAACCATGAAAATGTTAAGTTACAATCAAAGGCCACTTTCAACTTTGCCATTTAGAGGCTCACTTATTGTTCATAACTCTTATAATTGAATCCTTATTATATTATCCTGCTGCACAGCGTGATTTCCTGTTATTTGTCTAATGTTTTTTAAAGAACAGTAATTTAATAACTATAGTGATATTCATCCGCAGCTTCTAACAAATGTGCTATTTCATGAGGCCTGTTTGTAAAACACTGTTGGAGTCAATGTATATTCCAAGCAAGCCATTAGGTGACTTAGAAAGCAATGTAAAGTAGAAGAATAACCAAAACAAAAATAACCAAAAATAACCAAAAATTTTGGGAAAAAAAGTGTTAAGTATTTACCTTTCTATTTCAGATTCTGCAATGAAATTGTTGGGAATAAGTAAATGTTTAACTTACTATGTAGTGAATGGGTAAGAAGAGAGAGAATATTTTATAAACAGCATTTATTGAATTTTATGTATGCCCAAATATGAAACTTTCTGATGATAGCTAAGTATATATCAGAATCCTAAGATGATATAATACATACACATTTTTAAGTGTCCTTTTTTTATTCTGGAAAGAAAAATATCAGACTCAGGGAGTGTTTTGTGTACCTTCCCAATATCTTGAATAAGCATCAGAATTAAGACACTTTCAACTTTTACACTTATTCTCTCTTATTTAATTATGGAAACAAGTAACTGTGGTCAAAAACCAGAGAAAAAATTCCCGTGTTCAGTAATCAAAATATAATATTAAGACTGTAAAGGAAAGAGGCCGTTAGGCTAGCTATACCATGCTGATATAATAGGAATGTGTCTTCCTAGGAATTAAAGTAAACATAACTTCTCTAAAATCATACTTTTGGTATACTTTATGCTCACTTTCCTTATTCATTACTTGAGGCAGAAAATATACCTTTATTTTTCCAAACACGTCAAACCAGTCCTTTATTATCATAGAGTAATTTTGAAAATTTGAACCAAAGAAAGCAATAGAAACTTAATTCAAATTGATTGTCTATCCTGAATCTAAGGAAAAATTATTTTCTAAAACTCTCCCATAATTTCTATCTCAAATAATTTGAATCCAAACATTATTAGAATATTTGATACTAGAATTCTCTTATAATTCTACTTGATTGAATCTTATTTATTAATGAGTTTCGGAAAAGAATTCCTGACATGTAGCTGCCCAAGTTAGATTTTTTTTTTTTTTAAGTTTGCAATTTGTGCCTATTGTCTTTTGGCTTGTGAGTCATTTTATTTTGTGGATTTCCAATTTGACAAGTACAATTTCAGACCTTTGGAAATAAATTGTCTTTTTAAATATGTGATAGCTAAAGCCTTTAAGTTGTTCTGTTGGGTTTTAAAAAAAACTATTAATACATGTGAAAGACTGAAAGTTACATGATTCTGTCACATGAGTGTATGTAACTAAGCAGTGAGGGGATATTCACATAAATTATCGCTACAAACACAAACAACACCCAGATACACTGTCAACTATTCTCACTTCTTAATGTATACTTGTTCAGTGAGCACCTCTGAAGTGACTCCAGCATTAGCTGGAGTTGTGGTTTCTGCGGCCTTCACTTGCTGGTAGTGACCAACAGCACAACTAAAATCAATCTCTGTCAGGCTTGTAATTGAGCACTTCCCTAATTTATGAGACAGTTTTCCCATTAACAACAAAATCTTGAGAATTAAATAAAAACAGACCTTCACAAGTGCTGCTGCATAGGTGAGTGTGGAATAAACGTTGATAAATGTACATGCCGGCTGGGAGCCTGACTTTGAAAAATTCTGTGTCAGAGTTTTAGGTCACATTCTGACAACAATTAGGAACACTGAAATAAATAGTTGCCAGTCCTTCTTGGTTATGACAGGGGATGTAAAACCATCTTTACCAAGCAAAAGCCTATTTTCTGAATATGAAATGCAGTATGCCCAGCCATCTTGCTGTGACTGAGAATCTGTAGGCACATCTATTATAAACTAGAATAGAATGCTTTTGAAGATCTAAAAAGTTTGGTTAAGCTGTTTTCACCTCATTATTTGTAAAATTATTGTGCCAGTGCAATTCCATGCTTCCTACAGAACCCACAAAATGGTTTTAAAAAAAACCTTAAATGTCAAGTTAGAATTTATTTTTAGTATGCGGTATCTAACCATAATATTTTGTGAAATGTTCTGGCAAAATCTAAATGACTCAAGAGGGCTGGCTGAAATTCTAAGTCTTTAAAGCTTATTCTAATTTGATGTCATTTATAAACTTCAAATTCACATGTTGAGAGCATAATCATTAGTTATTTTTTTATTTTTAAATGATATGAATCTGTATATTTACATTGATCTAAAGAGGATAATTGATAACAGGAAACAGTGATATTTCATCAGTCAGATACAAAACTACCAGTCTATTTGGTGAGAAATTTGAGCAAGCCCTATCAAAAAGCAGATAATTGATTATTTGAGCTGAGTATGTCAAATCACTGAAAAACTAATTAGTAGCTTCACATCCTATACCATCATTGCATTAGTCAACTTACCCAGGATTTCTCTGAAAAAAAAAAAAAAAAAAAAAAAAAAAAAAAAAAAAGTTAAATAAAACAAACTAAAGACAGCTGTTAAAATACATTAAGAAATAAAAGTTAAAGTACTAAAAATTCTGGAAATTGCAAAGTGATGCATACAATCTGTAAATTTAGAGCCAGTAATTAAAGTAATTAACATGCATATAGAGTTCCATATATAGCCATACATGCAGACAATACATTGTGCTATTTTAAGTGGTCTGGATTATGGGAATCTCCCTCCAAATAAATAGATTAAAAGTTTGTTTTCCCCTCATATAACATTCCGAATTGATTTCCTGGTTGGTGAAGTTGCAAGCTTACAAAGCATGGCTCTTGTCTACTTGATGATTCAGAACCTCCATTCTGTGGTTCCACCACCAACCAGGGCCATGTTATGTAGCCTAGATATCAAAGAGAGCATGGAAGTATACTCACATCTTAAAAGCCATCACATGGAAGTGGCATGTATTCCTCTCTCTCACATTTTATTGTCTAGCTGGCAGTCAAATGGGTACAGCTAACCACAATCTAGCTACCATATCTGCTAGAAAGAGGTGAACATAGATTTGATCTGCTGCACTTACATAGCAACCCTCATGAAAATGTCAACTTTACCTACTTAAACCTAAATATTTAGCAACCTTCTATAACTGGAATGCAGCAGTCATTAAGCAAAGAAGTGCTCAAAGCGTCTAAAATAGATACTGCAAAGTATAGAAATTAAAGTACCTGAACATCACAGATTATAGGAACATTAATTAGAGAAGTACTAATTAATTGTTGCTTCTAGTGTAGCCTTGACATATGTTACTTGATTTCTGAGTCTACCATAAATTAAAAGAAACAAATGAGAATTAGAAAAAGAATAGATGTTGCCATAGTCTTACACTGAAAAAAGCCTCCTACACAAGTAAGGATACAAGACAGGTAAATAAATACATAATCAATCAATCATGGTAATTCAAAGATACTTAGCATATAGTGCAACCTTCTAACCATCTTGGAAAACATATTTCCAGTGTCATGTCCTTTGTAAAGCCTTCCTTGATTCTTAGAATTATCACTATCTTTTCTGAGCTTTGAATCCCTCAATATTTTTTACTTAACCTCCACTATGGCATTTACAACATTTTTTTCCTTTTCAAAAATGCAAGTTTTTATAAACTGGAGACAACTGTTTTTTAATTTTACTTTTGAATTTTTCTCCAATCTCTGTGCTTAGCACAAAGCTTTCCATAAAGCCATGTAAAATGAATGAATCAAACCACATTCCAAAAAATATCAGGTAAAATCCAGTATGACAGCAGGGAAAAATACAAGTGCTGACATTCAAGATATTATCATACTAAAAGTGTTAAAACTTGCTTATTACATTTTGTTTATAATGGAAAAAATACAATCCAATTTAGAAATGAATGTTCAGATTATAATTTTGTTGTCCTTACAGAAGCAAATTTTGATTTACCATAAAAGCTTATCTATCTACATATACTATGTAGATATTTATTTATAATATGTGTTAATTATATATATATTTAAATGCATATATAATGCTATATATAATCAATTTATTAGACTATTATTAAATATTAAAATATAAATAATTCTAATGCCTATGTGGCCATTATGTAAATTTCATTTTTCCATAGCTTAACTAGAGCTTGTCTAGCATACATCTAGACATGGACAATTGAAATACTGTGAGTTAACCTTTCCACAGATTTCACTTGGAGCCTTTAGCACCATCTTCTATCACTTTGTAGGAATGGTCACAAAAAATACATATAATCAAGCATATAAGTTTTCATATGTTCTATAATTCATCTTGACTCCTATGGTGCTAGGACACAATACTACAGTGGAAATATTTATTTATAGGTTATTACTGCTTGAAGTCTCAAATATACATCTATGCATTGAGTGAGTCATCTATGTCTAGGAAGTCCAACTAACTCTAAATTAACTGTTACTGGTTTAGAGACAAGATAGCTTTATATTGTTTAAACATGCAAAAATACAAACCACATTTTGTTAGTCAATTGTTGAAAGTCCTTTTTATATCTTAAATTCTGCTAAGTGAACAAAATTGTCTTACATGAGCTACATTTTTTTACATATTATGCTATCATATTTAGAAAGAGTTTTCATTATGAACATTTCAGTAAAAGATCATCTTGATGGTAATTCGTCTATTTAAAAAAAAAATACCATTTCTGTCAAATCTCTGTCTGTGAGGTAGATAAATATATTTCCTTAGTCTTTGGAAGCTGGAAGTCATCACAATTTTTATAAATAAAAACATAATAATATATGCTATTCATAAAGTGTTTAGGGTATTAAAACTACTTCTGTTGCTATCACAATTGTATCAAATTAGTTACTAGGTCAAAGATCCCATAAGAATAGAAAATATCATTTGTTTTCCTGAAAATGTCAAAAGTATGGCAAGGATAGAGACTTCAGTTTTATTAACTTTTAAAAGCAGAAATATGTGGATCTTAGATGACACAAAGCCAGTTTTTTTTTTCCTTAAAATAAATTAAAACTGCTAAGGTATATACTCCCTGAAAAATGGAGTTTATAATGGAAATAGAAACTGACCCTTAACTATAGCAGCACTACCGGATGCCGTTATAATAAGCTCCCCTAGATGCCATGGTGTAAATGTATTAGCTGTACTAAGAGACCCACTCCTGCTATAATTATGTTAGGAACCAATAAGACAGCTCAGAAATCAATATGCTAAGACAGATAGAGTAAAGGACCATGACCAGCCCACTGGGAATAGATTAGTCTGGCAGGTCCCTAGCTGAGCCATGAAGAAGGGGATATCTTTGCTGTTGTAGAAAGCCATTAATTGTAAATTCTCCTGAACAAGGAACTTGAAGGGAAAGCTTACACTTCGTTGTTCATACCACTCAAAGAAAACTACAACTCTTATTGATCAGGATTTAAGCTTTTTATTTTTATTTCAAAATCCAATGGTGCAAAACCTAAACGTTCATAGGGATTTTCGAAGTTTTTTCCACAGTGCAACTAAAATTTCTCTTTGGTTATCAATTTGTTTGAATATTTTTAAAACTTCTAGATCTATTAAATCATATTTAGGCAATGGACCTCCACACTAACAGTGGACTTTACTGGTGTGATATCAATTAACTAATCAATTAATATTCATGTGTCATAAAATGTGATAAGAGAAAGGATATATTCTTTCAGTGTTTTTCCCAAGTTGGCAACCACCTAACTGTTAAATATTACCAAGTTTAGTTTAATAATAACTAAGTATTACCAAATCTAATAATAACTAAATTTAATAAATCATTCACTAAATGATAAGGAGGAAAGACTGCTGCAACTTATTTCAACTATTTCTAATTGAGTTTCTTCGCATTTTTAGCCACATCTAAACTGCTTGATAGGCAAACATAGTAAGATATTGTAGTTTTGCTAAGAAAGAAAAAGAGAAGGAAAGGAAGAAAAAAGGAGAGAAAGAGAAAGAAAGTAATAAAGGAAGAAAAAAAGAAATGAGAAGGAAACGAAAGGCCGACCTTTTGTGGTTACAGTTTGGCACATTTGCTCACGCCCAATCAAGCTTTCAAACACAGAGTAGTAAACAAAAGCAGCCATCAAGCAAGGACAAAGTCAGAGACATAAGTGGTTTGAATGAGTGTGCAATTTCTGCCCATATGACCATCCTGACACAATTGCTCTAATTTTCTTTCCAGAAATGACTGATAAAAGATTTAGGTAATTGCTATGGAGACAGACTTCCTTCCATCACTAGGTATCTTGAATAATACAGCCTCAGGGTCATAAGATGGAGTGTCAGTTTCTGCAGAGTCCTAAATTAATACTTGTCCCTGCTTTAGCTACACTTCCTGTACATCTAATGAAGTGAATGTAATTTATTTTGACAATGTATTGAAAATCACTTGATCAAATGACTATTCTATAATGAACACAAAAGGTAATATAGACTTGCAAATGATAAACTCCAAAATAACATAAATATATATCAGTTTCTCAAAGCACATTTTTCCTAAAAAACTGTATATGTGGTTAGAATAAATGTGAAACAAAATAGATGCTAAAAACATAATAACTAATGTGAATGTGAATGTTAATTTTTTTTGTTGTTGTTCTGATGCCTGAGATTGACCTATCTCCATTCAGCACATGACCTTGTCCCCTCTAATCAAACTTAATTTGTCTGGTTGATCTTTGCATTTCTAAGTATTAAGCTGCTTACAGAAAGAAAAACAGAAAGCCATAAATAAGCTAGTGCTTACAAGGAAATTCTAAAAATATCATAGATCAGCCTTTCCAGAAATTTTACCTTCACTTGTGAACAGTCAATTTACGGGGGAATTTTAAACACGTCCACTAAAACTTCACAGCATGAGAGAGACTATGATTTTGCTGTCTCCTGAATGTTATGACATTTCCAGTAGTTAATGAAATCAGCTGTGTGCTAATGAAAACTCCCTCTACTGACATCATAAATGATTAGAAGATTACATAATTTGTTCAAAGATTACACATGCAAGACTAATTTAAAAGACAGGTTTTTTGTCTGTTTGTTTAAATCACAGGAAAACTGACTTAGGTCTTGTGATAAGGTTTTTATATTTTTCCCTAGTGGAAAATAACTCAGATTTCAAAATATTCGAACACTTGAATTACCTTATAGTCAACTATACCAAAAGCAATTGCAAATTTTCTTTCCTTAGCAAACTAGCAGAACACCTTGGAAGCTGACAGAGGTAGTGTAATTGGAAAATTTGGTTTGCACTAAAATAAATATACTTGGCACCATTTTGGCAAGAGAGCCACAGCAAGGCAAGTGTCTGTACAGTGGCACTGTGAAAGTACAATGTAGTGTTTAAATACAGCCAGGCAGAAGCCAGTGGATAATGCTCAGTAATGGGTTAATCAATACTTATTATGGTTTTATTGGTTCACTAAAGAGGGAACAGAACCTAGTGAGCACAGAGTTGAAAAAATCACTGCATCTGATCTAGATAACATCTACTCTCCCTAAGGGATTTCCCTATTCAAGAATCCAATTTAACATGCCTGATTGACAAGGATTGGATCCTAGGGAATCACATAACTCTTTTTAGGACCCAATAAAATCCTAATGGATTTGTCTGACTGGCCAGGAGACTTCTAGTTTTACTAAACTGAGGTGGTTTCTTGCAATTAGCCTTGATTCCACTTGCAGTTGAAAAACTAGGCTATTAGGAGTCATCCCTTCTTTATAAATGCTGGAGTCATGCTGGGATGTGCCCGCTGGAAGGAGATACTGTGCTGTATAAAAGAAGACCCTTATGATCATTGTAAATATTTGAAAGTTTCTGAAAAATGATAATCAAAACAGGATTCAAATGAAAAAGATGGAAAGTCCAACTAAATTGCACCTTTAAAATCCATTTATTGGTCACTTAGCCTTTACAATTTATTTCTCATTCAGGTAACTGTATCAGAAGGGAACCTCTCTTTGGAAGAAGCTTTGAAATATATGCCTTTTGCGATCTGAGCTTCTCCTTTAATAGCTGAAGTTTGAAAAACATCATTCCACAACAATAAAAATCTTGTATATGGTTGTCTCCCTCCTAGCTCCTTGTTTCTGGAGATAGTGTTTTTACTCAGTAGCTAACTTGTTCAAGTACATTGGATTTTTAACGTGACGGTGTTGTTAAGAAGTCAGAAAACAGTGTATATGATTATTTGAAGTCATGGCCGAAATGCAGTTGAAGGAGAACTTTTAAATAATATAGATCATATTTTGAAGTAAACATTCCTTTAATATAAAAATCACTGGTGCAACCCATATCCCTTTAGAATTGTGTCTGCTCTTTCATGAGTCATAAATGATACTTTAAATATGTTTAAATTGAATAGACTTCTTAATCAGAAAGACATTCACTTATGAAATATCTTGGAATAGACATCATGATTTACTCTTTTCCCCTTAGACTTGGAGGAGTCTTGGTGATATTCAGAGAGATCACATCAGCTCACATTACCAGCACCCCAGACTATAGTTTCCAACTCCAAAATCTCCAGTTAAAAGGCTATGCTAATTGAGTGCAAAATACATGCTTCCCCTAAGAGATGTGTAACTGTGATAATAAATATTGGAAATACAAAATGAACACACGAATTTAATGTTTGAACATATACAATTATGTAAACATAGATGTAGAATACTTTCACATCTAACTGTATATAATAAACTTTTTAATAACGGCATTCTAGCTCAGTGCCTGTTAGGAAGACCAAAAAATAAAAATGCTGTGTATGATAATTATAGAGGAAAGCTGAAAGAAATACAAAAAGGAGGAAAGGGGGAAGTAGAACAAAATAAATGGAATAGAAGACAATTAATAAAATATTAACATAATTTTTAAAGTAAAATTGTAGGTATTTTAGTTTTTTTACTGTTCATTTAAAAATAAAGATGCTTTTGTCATATAATAAGAAAAGTGTTAATTTGTCTAGAAATGTTGTGTTATTATGCATGATGGTGTAAAATTATCTTTAAAAAACTGTAATCGCCAGATAGCCTCCAAAGGGTTAGAGTTCTAGTGTAGGAGATCAATGATATTGGTCCTTCTGTCTTTATTTGGCCAGATTTATGTAGGGTTCAAGATTATGCTATAAGTATGGTGTTGATGTTTTCTGTGGTAAGTTCCAAGTAATTCTACAATTCTTAAAAATGAAATATGTTTTCTAATGTATTTACTTTACCCTAGCATACATTGAAGTGTTCCCAGAGACTGAGAAACTAATTTAAAGGTGTCAAAAGAAGTTAATTTGAATCAGAATATTTAAGAAATACTATTGAAATTCAAGAGAGAATGGTTCAGGACATGATTAAAATGTTCCTCATTAGGGTCTTTCACATTTGTTTATAATTATGATTTCTGTTGTTACTGTATAACTTTAAATGATTTATTGTTGTTGGTTAAAAAATTAGTAAGAATTCTTTTATTTTAGGTAATATCGATTTATTTTTCATATATGACTTGTTAATTCATATTATTGAATTTTTGTTTGCTGCTAATGTTACCTATGGTACAACTAGCGGCATTTAATTGACACATTACTGTAATGTAATTTTCAACCTCAATATACAATTATAATTTTTAAAGGCAACCTAATTCAAGGGATTCCTAATCAAAAACATTAATATAGCTATTTTAAAAAATGAAAATGATTCCAGTTTTTTTTTGTGTGTGTGTGTGTGTGTGTGCATGTGTTTGTGTTTTTAGACAGCATCTTGCTCTGTCGCCAGGCAGGAGTACAGTGGTGCTATCTAGGCTCACTGCAGAGATCAGGTTCAAGAGATCCTCTTGCCTCAGCCTCCCGAGTAGCTGGGACTAGAGGTGCGACATCATGCTCAGCTAATTTTTTGTATTTTTAATAGACAGTATTTCACATGTTGGCCAGGATGGTCTCGATCTCTTCAGCTCTTGATCTGCCTGCCTCAGCCACCCAAAGTGCTGATATTACAGGTGTGAGTCACTGCACCTGGCCAATGATTCCAGTTTTAAAAAATGATATAAATCATGCATTCGCTTATCTTTTCTCATGAAACTCAACTGTAATGTCAGCAAAGAAATGGTTAAACATATAAACCCAGAAAAGAAAATAAGAATCAGACATAAATGAGAAAATATGAAATTGAACTAAATTCTGAAACACAGAAAATTGGTGAAAGCATGTCAATAGATGAAAGAGAGGTGTGGAAAACTGTATTTTCCAAAAGTGACTACAGCAATATTTCCAACTCCATACGCTACTGAAGAACATTGCTTTTCCCTCATGAAACACTAGAATCTCTTTTTCTTCCCTTGAAATTGGGTGGACCTGTGTCACTATAAGGATGTGTATAATATGGCCGAAAAGATGCTACGTGACTCCTGAGACTAGGTTGTGAAAGGATATGGCCTTTGCCTGGCTCTCTTCTTGGGACGCTTGCCCACAGAATCCAGTCCTAATGTTGTGAGGAAACCCAGGCCACATGGAGACATCCTGTGGAGTATATATTCCAGTTACCAACCCCATTAACATCTCAGCTGACAGCCAGTATCAACAGCCAGTATATATAAATGCAAAAGTCTTCATATGATTCTATTCCTTAACTGTTGCCCTAGCTGATGCTAAATGGAGCAGAGGTGAGTTATCCCTGTTAAGCCTTCACTAAGTTGGGATATCAGGATCAAAATTAATGTTTTTTCTTTTAAGTCATTAAGCGTAGGTAGCAATAGGTAACTAATTTTGTTAACTGGGTAATGTGCTATTATTACAAATGTAAAACGTGGTTTTGGGGTCAGCTAGCAGGTGGAACCTGTAAGAGCTTTGAGGAAGGTGTTAGGGAAAGGCTATGGAACCTTGAAGAAGATTATTAGCAAATCTTTGATGGCCCTCTAGAAGGCTGCTGGGTGATGGCTTAAATGATAGTAAGGAAAATACCACTCAAAGTTGGAGAAAAGGAGACATTTGTTACATAGTGGCAAAAATTGGAACCACATCTTGTCTGTGGTAATGTGGAAGATCGAAAATATACATAAATAACTGGATGACATAGCTAAGGAGAGTTCTAGGTAGAATACTTAAAACGTCACCTAGTTTCTTCTTACGGACTTTGAGAGAGAAAAAAAAAAAGTTGGCTAAAATGTTTTCATTTAAGTGAAGTTGAAAGGAGCTATCAAGCAGCCAGGTCTCAGTGAGTTTGAAAATAAAAATGTTCCCCATCAATAAAAAATAAAATAAAAATAAATAAAGTGCTTCATATTATTAGTCTCTCTGAGATTTTTAAATGACAAAAAACTTCCAAGTAAATATCAAATTCAGTGTGGGAAATGGCATTATTCTTAATACTTTAGAAGACTTAAGGATTGCCTGAGCAATTCACTTACTCTAATAAAGCTTTCTGAAAGTCTAACAGATATTCTCTATTAAACAGTAGGGCTAAACTTTTTAAAGGTGTTGTATATTAGAAGGCTTGTAAGAAGCCAAAAGAAGGAGAATTTACTTCAAAAAGATTGTTGGGTATGACGTGGCTAGATAAACAACAAGATTCACAGAAAACCCACTGAATTTTTAAAAGGAATTATGTGGTTAGAAACATCACCAGCTCAGACAAAAAGAGACAGTGACATTACAAAATGAAAAGTGATTTTTAGATCCCTGAATCACTATGAACATAAAGCAAGTTGATAACATTATTCAACTGCAAACAATAGCCACTGTTTATGAAAAGGAAAAGATGATTCTGAGGATAATACCCAGAATCTAAGAGTCCCAGTGAAACTGTGGAGAATCATTCCCAGGCAGTAGTGCTGAGCCCTAATCAATGAGCTGAAATATGTACCAGAATGAATCCCAGAATTATTATGAAACTTTGAATACTATGTGCCTCTCACTTTCTCAATTTTTGAACAAGAGTATGTATAGCAGTTATCCTATGACCCACCCACCACTGTTTGTTGAGTATATCAAAGTCAAAGAAGATGTCCCTTTTAATTCACTGATCTATACATTGAGAACTATACTTAACAAGTTTTACCAAGGGAAACACACATGAGAAAATTTATTCACATCTAGATCTGATTTAGTTGACAATATCCTGGTCCTCGAGCGCTATAACAGATGATATTTTGAATTTCTTTGGGGGAAAAGGTGAGATCCTATCAATATTTTGCATGTGATGATGAAGTGAATTATGCTTGGAGTAAGGATAATAATAGATGGAATTTTCTAGCAGTGATTACTGCAACATTTCTTATCCAACACATAAAAAAAAGAAGGCTTTTTTCTCCTTTTGAATTTTGGAAGGACTTTGTAGCTACTTGCATAAATAGAATGCAGCAGAAGTGGCTGTGCATGACCTCTAAAGCTGAATCATAAAAGGTAATATGAATTTCATCTGGCTCTCTTGGATGATTACCCTTGAAATCCAGCCACCACATACTGAGGAATGTATCAGGCCGTATGGAGAAGATGTGGTATTTTTGCCAATAGCCTCATATAGGGTTTTAAACACCAGATATGTGAGAAAATGAAATTTCAAATTATTTCAGCCCCCAGCCTTCAAATGGCTGCGATGAATTACTAAGAGAATCAAAGATGAGTTATCACTACTGAGGCCCACCCAAATAGAAGTTTAGCAAGCAGAATATTAATAATTATTGTTGCTTTAAGCCAATAGGTTTGCGTGGTTTGTTACACACATTAATAATAGAGCAAGAATAAGGGAAGACAGCACAGCAAATACAGGAAAATAGGAAGGAAGAATAGACTGAAGGAGGGGAAAATTAATTGAAAGTCTGTCTGGAGCAATGGTTATCAAAGTGTGGATCCATAGAATCCAACTAGCTGAGAACTTATTAAAAGACAAATTCCTAGACCACGTCCAGACATACTGAATCAAACACTCTGGAGTACATATTGCTACTTCGTATTAGCCACACCAGATAACCTCCCAGATAATTCTGATAGAAACTAAAGTTTGAGAACCAGAGGGCTAGAAACTGCCTGTTAGTTCCGTCTGCAGTTACTGGAAGATAATTCATTAAATTCCCACTAACACTTATCTGAATGTATTGTCCAGAAAGAACTAAGTGTGCTAGTATGTGAGTTACTGTCACAGAGTAAAACCATTTTCATTCCTGCTCATCGATATGCTTCTATTATATGCAGACTTTCCAGGAAGCCTTCCATTTCCATTTCCATTTCAGAGGAGATACTTACAGGGAATACACATTCCACATACACAATAATAAAGGAAAGCCACACCAGTTGCAGTTGCCCAGAGAAATCAATTAAAACTTGAATTCTGTAAATATGAATGGTCAGTGTAGGATAATAATTTCCCTCGATAAAAAAAAGTAAAAAAGAACAGCTTACCTCTGAGAAACTGAGATAATTCTGGAAGAGAACTTATTAATAACTTAGTATAGCCTCGGAGATTTAAAAATATAGCACACCTACAAAAACAAAAATAAGATGCCTCAAAATAGAAAAAGTAGAAGACACTAAAGTGTATTTTTAAAATTTATAAAAAATCCATATCTAAAAAGTCAAAAAACTGGATTAACTATAAAATTAATATATGCCCAGATGTGGGTAAAAATAGCAGAACTGTTAAAAAAAAAGAGAAAATATTAAATATATAAATTCTCAATAATGGATGTCTAATATTTAATATATAGGAATTCAAAATGAATAAAATCTAAAATAGAAGTAATGAAACTATGAAAAACTTTAAAGATACTGTATCAGCTTCATCTGAAAGAGAAAGGGACAGCCCAAAATTTTAAAAAGGCATCAGATTCCCAACCTTCTTTGTGCAGGAACAAGACTGAGAACACTTCTCATTTATTACAGGAAAGGTAGGACTCAGAGGGCTGAACCAAATTTTTAGAAAACACAGTTGGAAGCTAAGTAGATTCCTTCTCAGGAAGCAGATTTGGGTTTTAATGAAGAATATGATATATGTCTGACGATTTCAGTTTCTATGGGCAACTGAATTCTAAGTGTCTCCTGTTCTTTCTCCTGTTAAAGAAAAGTGTCTATTGTGATTATTTGATGCCTGTTTCACCCTAATGTTTTGGAAATGTAGGGGGCAGGAGACTTGTCTACTTGCTATTAACCAAGTCAACAGAGAGAAAAACCACACTCTAAGAGCGTCATCTGTACGTAGACCTGGTTTAGGTGATGGTAAACTAAACTTCAGTCCAATATATTGTGCTAATGTATTTAGGATCTTGGGAGTGGGTGGTATTTTGTACATGAAAAGAATGTATATAACTTGTGGCCAAAGTTTGGACTACAGTACATTAAACTTCTTGCAAGTCTTTTGCTCTTTCAGATTCTCTCCAGTTGAAAGAATGTCTATGTTTCCTTCCCTTTAATTTGGGAAAGCTCTGTGACTAATTGACCTATAGAGCATCTTAGAACTGAAGTTTTGCCAGTTTCTAGGTGTTGACCTTGAAAGACTGGCAGTTTCTGTTTTCTGCCTCTTGGATCACATGCTTGGAGGAGGCAGCTGCCACTCTGGGAAATCAAAACATTCCCATGGACAGGCCCATGTGGAGACAACCTGAAATCTCTGGCCAACAACCTCCACTGTGCTCACAGGTTACAGCTAATACAAACTGCAGCTATGAAGGAAGCCTATTTAGAAGTGGATCCTCAGCCCCAGTTGAGCCACTTCAGGTGATGTTGTATATACATCAGAAACTAGCCATCCATGCTAAACTCTGCCAGGATGCAGATTTGTACACAAACAAATGATAGCTATTTTAAAATCACTAAATTTTAGCATGATATTTTATGCATCAGTAAGTAAACAGAGCAAAATACTTAGTTCTGTAATTTGTTATACAATAATAATAGGTACAATATGTACTTGTGAAACTTCAAAATAAAACATTAAAATATATTTTATATTATTTTTATATATACTTATATGTAATAAAGGTAAAAAGTCAAGAAATTTACAAAGAAATAAGATCAAATTGACATTAGACTTTTCTTCAGCACATTATAGAACAAATTAGATCAATGCCTTTTAAGTTCTGAAGGAATAATTTTGAATCAAGGATATAAGTCTTTTTTTTAAAGTATATATACAGGAGTGTGTGTATATACACACATACATACACACACATATATATACACATACATATACACATACAGATATATGTATATGTTCTCTTAAAAGAAACTAATTATAATACATGATAATCAATTGTGTTATTTTATCACATTAAAATGTTACTGCTTTTGTTGTTTCTTTATTAGTACAACAGGTTACGAATTTGTCAGAGCTACCTTGTACTTTTCCTTACAGATCTCAGTGTTCTGTAATAATAATAGATAAAATTTTATTTTAAAAACTCAACTAGGGATGAAGTGAGGATGGTAGTTAGAATTGGGAAAGGATTAGAATTCCCTCAAACTGTAACTATTCCTTTTCCTATTTGCCAAGTTTTTTTGATTGTTTAGAAAATGACACGAAGGACAGCATCCCTGTCAATGTTGCAGAAAGAGAGCTCATTTCCGAGCTTTCCCTTTGGTTAAGCCAAAGAACAGCTGCCTAAAACACATCTAATTACAGCAGTAATTAAAGTTCTTACCTTACCTGTGTAGTCAAGGACACAAGGACTTCTAATGGGAACAAATCTAGACACAAAGGCTTGCTGTCAATTAGCCCTGATGGTTTGAAAAAGTAATGAAGGAGAATGAAGGTTGAGTTACAGCTCTGTACAAAACAAATACGGTAATTCAGCACCTCTTTCTTTTCCTGGATCCAATGCTAGAGTTTGGAAGAAGACAAGAAGATTATCTAGGTAATATGATCTTAGGAATATCAATGGATAATGGTGTCCTCCATCAACTTTGCACTAGTGCTTACCTCTAACAAAAGATGGGACTGCTACAAACACAAGCCCTTCAATATGAAAACAACACAACTGTTCAGGCTCTTGTCACAGATTCTGTCAATAGAATGAAGACAAAAAAAAGGAGAAAAGAAATGTGATTCGGCTGTTGGCAGTGTTTTCTGCTCCATCCTCTCTGAGCAAAATTTTCTTTTCTGATAAGCCTTTCTCAAGCTGATGATATATTTAGAATATGTTTTTCCTAGGCTTAAAAAATATTTTCTATTTTGATAAGGAAAGAATTATAATAAAATGTGAGAGAGCTAAATTTATGTAATGAAAATTGTTAAGGTATTCTTTAAAAAGTAAGTGTCTTGGAAAACTTCATCTATAGCATATCTTGACTGTATTGTGTATAAATCTTAAAAACAGATATTATATGTATTATTTGAAATGTTGTTGCTTCTGTGCCCTCCCAAATTTGCCGCTTGATGCAGAAGGCAATCTACATACCTGTCTTCTTATAGATTATTAAGTATTTGAGATAATATTATGAACAAATCCCAGAGAATCTGTGACCAGCAAAATGTAAATGTTCAATCTGTTTGGATCTTGTATTTAATGTCAATTTAAATTTTGCAGTAATTATACTAAATGCATATTATATTGATTATAATGAATATCAAGCATTTCATTAAGAATAATTATGTATGCTTTATGCATTTTGTATTTAATATTTTCTTTCAAACTTTATTTTAGATGCAGAAGGTACATATGCAATTTTGTTACATGGGTAAATTGTGTGTTGCTGAGGTTTGCTGTATGAATGATCCCATCACCCAGGTAGTGGGCAGAGTACCCCTTAGGTAGTTTTTCAACACTCACTCTACCCCTCCCCTGCCCCCTCTAGTAGCCTCATGCCCCATATCTATTGTTCCCATCATTATGTTCCTGTATACTTATCTCCACTTACAAGCCAGAACATGTGGTATTCAGTTTTCTGTTGTTTATGGTTTATTTATGTTTTGTTCTCCGATTTTCTCACTTATTCATACAGAGGGACATACATTTATTGTGATGGTTAGTTTCACCACTTTGGCTAGGCTACAGTATGCAGTTTTTAATGAAACACTAATCTAGGTTTTGCTGTGAAGATATTTTGTACATGTGGTTGTGATCTACAATCAGTTGACTTTAAGTAAAGGAGATTGCCCTTGATAATTTGAGTGGGACCTCACCCAAATCATTGAAGACCTTAAGAACTATTTGGGTTTTCCAGAGAAAATTTTGGGTTTTCCAGAGAAAATTTTGCCTCAATACTGCAGCATTAACTCCTGTTCTCTGAATTTTCTACAGATTTCAGCCTGGCCAGTTTCCACAATCTTATGGTTGACTTTTTAAGATAAATCTCTGTATGTATAAGGAAGACTTCAAAAGTTCATAGAAAAAAATAGAATTAAAAGACAAAAATGCGATAAACTTTATTTCTCAGCATTAAGTTCAGGACTTTATTTATTTATTTATTTATTTATTTATTTATTTTGAGACAGAGTCTCGCTCTGTCACCCGAGCTGGAGTGCAATGGTTCTCTCTTGGCTCACTGCAACCCTCGCCTCCTGGGTTCAAATGATTCTCCTGCCTCAGCCTCCCGGGTAGCTGGGATTACAGTTGCCTGCCATCATACCCAGCTAATTTTTAGTAGAGACAGGGTTTCACCATATTGGTCAGGCTGGCTGGACGCAGTGGCCACTCCTGTAATCTCAGCACTTTGGGAGGTCGAGGCGAGTGGATCACCTGAAGTCAGAAGTTCAAGACATTTTAATAAGCAATGATATCAGCCATTTAGTCTAACCATAAAGAACTAAGGGACCTGGCAATTTAAGAATGTCAATGTAGTCTTTTTAAAAGAATTAACTAAAGAAAAAATGGTTCTCTTTAATATCTTATTTTCTTTAAGATTAGGAAACAAGAAGAAGAAGGAGAGAAATGAAGACTGTAAGGTGGATGCTAATGAATTCTTATAAAAACACTCACAAAATTGCCCGTACTTGACAAGAAAAATAAGTAGGAGTATTGTTGAGGTGAAAAAAGTCTCCCTTTCATGCTGAAGCTTGGCTAACTTCCTTAAAACACTCTCGTAAGAAGTAGATACAATCATTCTTTGGCTCTCCAGAATGTCAACCACTAAAATGTCTTTAGCATCCCCACAAAATGTTGCCATTACCTTTGCTCTTCACGAGTCTGCTTTTGCTTTACTGGATCACTTCTACATCATGGTAGTCATTGCTTTGATTGCACTTTGTCTTCCAAATCATACTGATAAAGCCATGTTTCATATCTTGTTACAGTTATTTGAAGAAACAATTAAGGATCTTGATCCTAATTGTTTAAAATTTCCGATGAAAGCTCTGAGCTTGTCTGCAGCTGATCTGGGCCCAACAGTTTGGCACTCATTCATTGAGTGGAAAGTTTGCTTAACTTATTTTTCAGTCAAAATTGTTTAAGCTGAAGTAACTATGATGTCTTTGTTGTTGACTACTGGGTCTGCTGTTAACTGTTGGTCCTCTTTCAATTCTTGTTTATTCAAAAATAAATATTTTTTTTTTCTCACAAATTGATGTGGATCATCTGCCATGACAGGCTTTGTCTTCAACAGTGTCTCCTTCCTCATTCTTAAAATGAGTTCGCTGTTTGTAAATTGTTGATTTCTTAGGTGCATTGTTCCCACAAACTTTTCGTAAAGCATCTATGATTTCATCATTTTTCCACCTCAGCTTTAGCAAAAATTTGAATGTTTATCATACATATTCTTGTGTGATTTTAACAGAATTTATGTTACTCTGACAGGGGCTCTTTTCAAACTACTATCTTATCTTTCTTTTTTCTTTATTTTGAGATTCAGTCTTGCTCTGTCACCCAGGCTGGAGTGCAGTGGCATGATCTCAGCTCACTGCAACCTCCACATCCCAAGTTCAAGTGATTCTCCTACCTCAGCCTCCTAAGTAGCTGGGATTACAGGCACATGCCACCACACCCAGTTAATTTTTTGTAAAGACAGGGTTCTGCTGTGTTAACCAGGATGGTCTCCATCTCCTGACCTTGTGATCCACCTGCCTCAGTCTCCCAAAGTGCTGGGATTACAGGCACGAGCCATTGTACCTGCCCTGTCTTATCTTTCTTAATTCCTCCAAACTAGATTCTGTTTTGTTCAGACATGTTATAATAAGTTAGTAGGAGTTTATATTCATGCAAAAAATGTTGAAATTCATGATAGCTTTTTCATAACACACATTTTTTATGAACTTTTGAAGAAATGTGTGTTTGTGGTGGGGTGTGTATGCGTGTGTGTGTGTGTGTTGTGCGTATGTGTGTGTTTTCCTGAAGAATCCTTACTAATATATAATTTTAAGACAAATGAAATATATATGAAATTTTATAATTTCAGGGAATATCATGAGTTTTTGTCTCTATGTTTGTCATTTACTGCTTTATGTTTTAATACCACATCTTTGTAGTCAGCAATAGAAATGCGAATATGTACTTTGAAACATTCTAGAAAAATATTTTAAAAGATCAATATGAAAAGCTCATAAATTATACATTTTACCATATCAGTGAGGGAAATGATTTCAATTTCTTTCACAGTATCGTTAAACATTGAATTCAGTTTACTTAGACAAAGCTTTTTAAAACAGATCATCTTTGGTGGTTTATAGCTTAAAGCAATGAACAGTACTAAAAGTTTAAGAGCATGTAAGGTTTTTTTTTTTCTATCTCTCAAATGAATATGGGCCAATAAACTGGAATAAACACATATAGCACCAGCATATCTAAGTACATAGATGTTCTAACCTATAATTTTCAATTTGCATGAGAGAATGTTAGGGCTTTAAGTATTATGAATATATTATCTAATTTAGAAAGAGGATGCTAATTATCATGGATTGCAAGAGAAATGGTGGATCTTCATATTGTATGAATTTTGAGGCTGAATCTAGTATCAGATAGAAATGATTAGGATGTCTGGTGTGGACATAGTTTGGAAGATTGGGTAAGGTCAGGTAATAGCAGTTGTTTAAGATATTTAACAGAACTGATCAAATCTATTCTAAAGTACTTAATCATTAAAACAATTTTATCATTTCCTTAAATTATCTAAATGTGTTGAATTATTATCCAAATAGAAGCATTTCAAAATAAACAAACACTATCACTTATGCAGAAAATAGCTCTATATTAAACAATAAGAAGAAACATATTTTGTAAATTTGAAGACCTTAGAATTTATAAATATGAATTTAGAATAGGTCCTTCTATTGTTAATGTAGCCCTAGGCACTTCTCTAATAACCTTAAAGAATAATTACACTAAACATCAATATTGCCCTTACATTAAAAAAAATTAAGACACATTATTCTGTGTTTGTGCATATTGCCTCATAATTTTTTGGTTATGTACATATCTACAATGCCTACAAACTAAAACATAGTTTGAGGTAAATGTCTATCCCAGTTCCCCATAATTCTTGGTATTGAAACTCTTTAGACTAACACAAAAATCATAAGTATTAGAA
This sequence comes from Saimiri boliviensis, assembly GCF_048565385.1. Classification (NCBI taxonomy): domain Eukaryota; kingdom Metazoa; phylum Chordata; class Mammalia; order Primates; family Cebidae; genus Saimiri; species Saimiri boliviensis. The sequence continues at coordinate 48,825,090 of NC_133463.1, read as the reverse complement.
AAATATAGATTGTAAGATTTGGAAAATAGTTACATATAGATGGAATATATGTGTGTGAGTGTATACATAAATTTTCCAGTTATAATTTTACTATATATGGTAAAATTATATATATAATGTTATATATTACATATATGTTTATAATACATTCGTCTACTATATATAATGTTTTTGAATCTCCAGGTTGATTACTATTGTCTTCAAAATATATTCATCTACCAAAAATCATAAATATATTATATATGGTAGAAAATTTTTGTCTGCTATATATTATATAATGTTATAAAATATTATATATTTGATACATTATACATATATGATAGTATATATTATAATATATATTATAACCATATATATTATAAAATGTATAGTAGTAACCAACCTGAAGATTCAAAAACAGATGGAGCTTCCCAATTCATACTCTTGATGACATTGTGGGACAGTAAGTCTTCAGCAGAATGCATAAAATAATGATTGTATTGTTATCATTTTAATTCCTGTTATTTTATTTTTCTTAGAGAATAGATCATTAAGAAATACAATGGGTGAGACACCTTACAAGTTTTCCCGAAATGCCAATATAATCATGTCTTTTCTACCAGTACAAAAAGTTGTCATAGTTTTCTATTATACACTGGCTCAGGTTTAAACTTTTCTGATCATCTTTAAGGCTCCTCAGAGTATGCTCAACTCTGCCTATCCATATCATTTCCCAATAATTGATGATATTATTTTCCTTTTGTGTTAAGTGGGTTTATCATCTTGCTAATTTCTTGAAACTTTTCACTTTTCTTCCACTTATAAAGCCTTTCTTCTCTGTTCTCCTGCCACTTATGTCTCTCCATATCCTTTTTGTTCCTCAAAGCCCAGCTTAAAATCTTGCCTAAACATAGCACTCAGTCACAAAATAAGTTGATTGTCTGTATGAAAGAATAAAACTACACAAAATATAACTCAAACTATAAACTATAGGCAAGTGAGTTATGAATGATGGAGGTATACACTGCATGTGACAAAATGATAAAATGTGTTATAAAACCTGTAACAAGTATTAGTTATACAATCTTTGTTGGCAAATTTTCACATCTAATAAAAGGATAATAAAACTCATAATCGTCTAATAATTTTAAAAATAGGGAAACTGCAATATCATAACTAAATTAATAATACAAAATGTTTATATTTAACCAAGTATTTTCTCTTGATAGCTTCCGTTATTCCACATATTATTCTCTACCTCTTGTCCATGCTATGGCCCCATAGTACCAAATGAGCTTGTTCAGGAAAGATGTTGTACCTTATTCATCACTGGATTCCAAGCATCTAACATTGGGCCTGACCATGTTAGACACTTAACAGATATTTGTGAAATAAAGAAATTATTACATTTTGTTTTCTATGAATTGCAGTGTTTTCAAATGTGACATAATTTTTTATTTACTCTGTTGTATTTCTCAATTGCTTATCTCCTTCCCTTTTTACCAGCTTACAAATTGGAATGTATCTTTGAATTTTCCCCAAGTTTGGATGAAGTTGGTTGTCCTTGCCCTACTATTTTCACTCTTTATGCTGTTTGTGCTTTTGGTCTTACTAATTTCCTAAACTATAAAGTATTCATAGCTTTATTTACTCATTGAAATCTTACAACTCCTTCAAGGCCCATCTCATTTTTTTTGCGAACCTTAAATAATAATTATATTAAACTCCAATGTTTATATATATTTTTTTTAAATCTTAAACTCAAGACACAATATTTTTCTTTATATATTGCTTAACTTTTTGGCAATTTAACGTATTGTTTCCTACCAAATGAAAAATAATGCCCTCGATCATTATACTATTTATTTTATTATCTACAGTGTGTACAAAACATATAGAGCAAATATTCATTAAAATTGTCCTTGAATATGTGGAAAAGACTTTGGTCAAGAAAAGTTACTACATCCTAATTATTAGACATGGTGTACTATAACCTGTGTTTAGTGGCTATAAGTACTGGCAGAAAGTATGACATAATAGTGAACTTTTTTTTTTTTGCAATCATAATTGAGCAAAATGGCTTTATGATTAGAAATAAACAAAATCATGCAATTAGTTTGAAAATATTAACTAGAATTAAATACCCTTAAGTGTTTAAAGAAACCAGAAAAGATTGTTAAATACAAAATATACATATTTTTATTAAAAATTTATAAAAAATAAAAGGACTGGTTATTATATGGAAAAGTATCTCATATAGAGGTTTTTAAATGTTTTGGTCTCAAACCCTCTTCACACTATGAAAAATTATGAAGCGCTTCAATGAATTTTCATTTTTTGAGTTATATTTACTTATAGACACTCAAAAATAAAAGCATGCATTTAAACATATTTATTTCTTTATTTTAAAATAGCAATAATACGCTTATTTTATTTTATTATAAATGTAACGTTTTGTTTTTAAAAGTAGCTATTTTCTTATTTGTAAAGTTTTGATTATATTTTTATTTTTTAGATTTTAAAATTTTTTTAGTACTTGGCTTAATAGAAGACAGCTGGATTCTTATATCTGTTTAGCACTCAATCTGTTGTGATATCATCACATGTTACATAGGACCTGACAAACTCAATGTATATTTGCTAGAAAAACTAGTGAAGAAAAAGCAAATCATCTCTATTGTCATTATAAAAGTTTTTATAACTGGAAAAAAATCAAGAAAACAATCTCATCTACAATAATCACAATAAATAAACAAATAAACAACATACCTAGGAATTAATTTAATTAGCAGCAGGATAGATCTCTACAAGAAAAACTCTAAAACACTGATGAGAGAAATTGAAGAGGATATCAAAATATAGAAAGACATACTATGTTTAGAGATTGGAAAAAATAATACTGTTAAAATGATCCAAAGAAATTTTGCAATCCCTTTCAAAATATAAGTGACATTATTTACAGAAGTAGAAGTACAAATTATAGAATTTGTATGAAACTACATAAGACCCTGATTAGCCAAAGTAATGCTGAGCAAAAATAACAGAGTTGGAGGCATCACACTACCTGACTTCAAAATATACTATGAAGTTATAGAAACCAAAACAGCATGGTACTAGCATAAAAAAACAAATGAAACAAAATGCAGTATATATACACAATGAAATATGATTCATCCATAACAATGAATGAAATTCTTTTATTAATGGAGACATAGATGAACCTGGAGGACATTATGTTAAGTGGTGTAATCTAGGAACCAGAAAGACAAATACCACATATTCCCAAATAAATAAGAAAGGAAAATAGTTGGTCTCATAGAAGTTGAGAGTAAAAGAGTGGTTACAAGAAGATAAGAAGAATAGAAAGGAGGGGGAAATAAAGAAAAGTTGCTTAATGAATATAAAATTAGAGCTAGACAGGAGAAATAATTTCTATGGTTCTACAGCCCTGTAGAGTGAATATAGTTAACAACGACTTATTGGATATTTTCAAATAGCTAGAAGAAAGAATTCTGTTGTTCCTGACTGAAAGAAATTATAAATGTTTGAGGTAAGGGATATGGTAATTAATCTGACTTGATCATTATGCATTGGGTACATGTATCAAAATAGCACACTGTACCCCAGAAATATGTACAGTTATTGTGTCAACTCATAATAAAAAAATTAAGGTCCTAGACAACTTCCTACCTTTTAACAGTAAAATTCATTTCCAATAAAAATATAATTATGCTGACAAAATAAAATTTACTAAACCGCACTTCGGGAACCACTGCCTGCAACTTCTCTTTCTCATTTGATTATAAATCCTTTCAGCAAATGCTAAAAATAGCCAGTCATATTCATCAAATTAGGAACTGCCTCCCTCTCTGAACCAAACCATACATTAATATATTTTTCAATTGAAGTATGAAAAACTAAAGGCAGGACTTATCCTGCCTTTCTTTTTTTTATTCAAATGATGTCAAACAAAGCCAAAATAGCAACTGCAGCGCTTCTAGCCAATTACATGAAAACGTGATCATTTAATTTTCTTTTTTTTTTTCTTTTCTTTTTTTTTTTTTTTTTGAGGCGGAGTTTCACTCTTGTTACCCAGGCTGGAGTGCAATGGCGCGATCTCGGCTCACCACAACCTCCGCCTCCTGGGTTCAGGCAATTCTCCTGCCTCAGCCTCCTGAGTAGCTGGGATTACAGGCACACGCCACCATGCCCAGCTAATTTTTTTTTGTATTTTTAGTAGAGACGGGGTTTCACCATGTTGACCAGGATGGTCTCGATCTCTTGACCTTGTGATCCACCTGCCTCGGCCTCCCAAAGTGCCGGGATTACAGGCTTGAGCCACCGTGCCCGGTCCGATCATTTAATTTTCCAAAAGTTTTTGAGCCATACGGCTGTCGTTACTAATCAAAGGAGTAGGAATCCTGGTGTTACCAACTCCCTGGCACTCAACCTCTATAGGCCAAACTAGGACGCCATTTCAAGGGGCAGAGTTGAACTGAACCCTTTCAGGTTTTTTTGTTTTGTTTTGTTTTGTTTTTTTTTAGTAGATACTGTAACAGCAGTGAGATCTAGCAAAATTTTCAAAACTTTGAGGAGAAGTAGCTTCCTATTCTCTTACAGGAGAACAAATAGCAAGGAAGCATGCTTTCAAAATCACAAGAGAAACATTTGCAGGTAAAACATTTGCAGATACACTGTGTTTTATTTTCTTCTCTGAAATACTTAGCCTTTATGGAAGGCATACAGACATCTTAAAATTTGCTTAAAAACCATAGTGCTAGTATGTTATTATCAGTTTACCTTATAAGAAGAAATAATAATTACAGAGCAGCATCCCAAGTGTTTCCCATAATCGTTAGACAACTAATTTCAATTTTAGTTTTTAACAGTTTTAACTAATGTTTTCACTTTCTTCAAGTGTAGCTCTTTTGTTTTGAATACACAGAGTCTATAAATTTCTTCAAAGAAAAATTAGAGTTTAACGTAGAGCCTCATAGAATCTAGGAACCTGCTATTCCTTTTCTATCTCACAGGCCACATGGTATCTTCCTTATGGCATTTCAGCTTTCCTCTGTGTCTACCCCCTTAACTTTGCCATGATCTCTTTTTGTCTCATGACTCTTCCTGTACATATATGCATCCATGTGTAACTTTAACATATTAAAGAGTTTTCCAATGTATTTTAATACTTTAAGGATATTATTTCTCTATAACCTGATTTTTATTTTTTGTTGTTAAGAAAAACAATCTCAAGCTTATTTTTACTCTTATTAAATTAATACATTTTTGTCAGAAAATGGTTTTAAAATGTTGTCTCTATAATTGCTTTTTTGCAATTTTGCTCTTGTTTTCTTTGCATTAATTTTGCATGAGATCCACTGTGATTCTTAAGTCTGAAGCTTGATATGATTTATCAGTGTCAGAAAATTCTCAACAGCATTATCTTTTAAAACATTGATCCTATTTGCTTTTCTTTCTTTCTAAAACTCCTGTTACATCTGTCCCTGTTCTTCTTGATATACTATTTATCTCTTTCCTGCTCTTTTAAAATGCATTTTTCATTCTTTTATTTTTCCATGCTTCTTCTAGATACCTTTTTCTGCTGTATACATTATGTAAGTGCTTCTGTTTGCATCTGTGTCTAACATAATGGTAAACACATTCATAATTTTAAATTCATTTACTGATTTTTTTTTTAATTCGTGAATTTTCATCTGGCATATTTTTGTACATTTGTCAGTCAAAATTTTCAATCTTGTCTTGAAATCCTTAATGATTTCAAGCTCAGCCATTTCAAATTCTGTGTTTCATTATTCCATTTACTGGATGACCTTAGATCGTATTTCTATTTCTATTGTTTTCCTTGGTTCTAAATCATGTAGTCTTATTATGTACCTCATTACTTTGACAGAGTGCCAGGGTTTATAATATCGTAGAAATAATTTGAGGGCTAGAATGGTTATACTTTCCTTTATAGAGAATATACTTTTGTACTTGCAGATGGCTACAGGCACTTGGAATTTCAGATCACATAATCCAATTCCAAGGAGATGAGCAGAAACTATGCTTTAGTCCCTGAAATGACTAAACTATTTCTGATTAACCCTTACGCCTATCTTGTAGACCTTTATGACCTAACATAAAGCCTGAGGGCCTTGGATTCCAGTTTCTGTCCTCAGGCTCCATAAGGCTGTCAAAGCTTTGTTCAGCTTCTCAACCCTTCAGCCACCTCTGCAGTAATCAGAAAAATCCCCTAAGTAAAAAATCTCCTAAGTAAAAGTGTTCTAAAATGATGGGCTCACCTCTTTAGGTTTCATTGTTCCAAAACTCTTTTATATCTTGACCCCATATTTCCTTATTAGCTTCTTAACTTTCCAATGTCTTCAAACAGCTTTATTTTTCCAGCTTTTCTAGGTGTTTTCAGTGTCAGTATTATTCTGAATGTCCCACTGCACAATTAGTATTACTAGAAATGGCCCCTCCTAAATTACATTTTTAACTAGGCTAATTAACAAGTAAATAAAATGATAAATAACAGGTCAGATGCAATAAAAATGAAAGCTAAAAATACAAGTGAAAATCACTCCAAATCCACTACTCATTAAAGTGCATAGTATCTTTTAGCTATTCAATAAATCATTATTGCTATTTCATAAGGATTTTTCTAGAAGAGATGTGAACACTGATAATAAAAGGTTTGTAGAATATAATTAAAGCCAGGGTCTGTTGATAATTACGTTTTTTAAAAATACTACTACAAGAAAGAAATTTCTATTTCAATTATTTGATAAAGATTTTATGAAGTGAGCCAAGCTCAAATTTTCTTTTGAGGTAAGCAACCAATGTTTTAAATCAACTGGTGGTAAACATACACTTGACCCTTAAACAATATGAATTTTGAACAATGTTGGTCCATTTGCTTGCAGATTTTCTTATGCTTCTCCCATCCCAAGATAGCAAGACTAACCCTTCCTCTTTCTCCTTCTCAGCTTACTTAACATTAAGACAGCAAAGATGAAGACCTTTATGATGATCCACTTCTACTTAATGAATAATAAATATATTTTATCTTCCTTCTGATTTTCTTAATAACATTTTCTTTTCCCCAGTTTCCTTTATTATAAGAATAAAGTATAAAATACGTATAACATTCAAAATGTGTTGAATGTTTCAGTTACCAGTAAGGCTTACAATCAACAATAAACTATAAGTAATTAAGTTTTTAAAGAGTCAAAACTTTTGGAGAGTCAAAGTCACACATGAATTTTTGACAGCATGGAGTGTTGGCATTCCTAACTCCCATATTGTTCAAGGCTCATGTATAAAAACATTATAAGTCAAGTGAAAAAAATAATCAATGGAATAATTGGAATTGTACTGAATCTACATAAGATCCTTGAAAGAACTCAGAGATGTTCTTAACATATAACTTACTTTAGTAGTTATATGTTATATGTTAACTTATACGTTATTATAAGTGGACATTCTTTTTTTTTTTTTTTGAGACGGAGTTTCGCTCTTGTTACCCAGGCTGGAGTGCAATGGCGCGATTTCGGCTCACCGCAACCTCCGCCTCCCAGGTTCAGGCAATTCTCCTGCCTCAGCCTCCTGAGTAGCTGGGATTACAGGCACGCGCCACCATGCCCAGCTAATTTTTTGTATTTTTAGTAGAGACGGGGTTTCACCATGTTGACCAGGATGGTCTCGATCTCTCGACCTCGTGATCCACCTGCCTCGGCCTCCCAAAGTGCTGGGATTACAGGCTTGAGCCACCGTGCCTGGCCCCATTCTTTTGAAGTAAATTATATATTATTATAAGTGGACATTCTTTTGAAGTATTGGCTGATAGACTTTTAACTCCCTGTAGAGGCTTTAAAAGATGACCTGTAAACCAAATCATCTCATGTCATAGTTGGCCAATTTCCTAGGATTATATTCAATAATAGGGTTCTTAACTGCATAAGCAACTCAACCTACTGGTATTTTATGACGCTTATGTCAAAGGAAGTCAATATTATCTGGAATTATTTTAAGGAATAAAGCATGTACATAAAAAGAGGCTATTTTACCTTTGCATTCTAAAAGTTAAAAATAGAATACTTGTAACACATTTCTGTGATGGTTATCTTTCAAAACAACACTAAAGATTGGAGTTTAATTTTAAAAATGTGTTTGATTATTTTCCTAAAAATTTTATATCAAGGAAACATCTAGCATCTTGTTGTCATAAAAAATTCTTTTAAAATCCAAAGCTATATTTAGTAGTTCAGTCATATTTTTAGACTCAAAGTAGGATAAGATAGTTTCAAATCTAAAGTAAATTCAATAGAACTTTCCATTTTGAGTTTTTAACAGTAGATCTTGAGATGTTTGGCATCTGCTTAAGATGAAGACTGGAAAGATTATCACTCCCACATAACAGAACAATGGCAAAGAATGCAAGTTCAGAGCTTTCCTTATGCTTAACAGAGAGCTGAGGTTAAAAGTTAACTAAGTAACCCCAAATCTAAAAAAATACAGATGTATCAAAGAAGAGACATAATGTGAGCACTTATTCATCAGTGACAAATGATGCTGGACATCATAAAATTGGGGAAATTTTTATGTTTAAACGAATTGTTTAAGTGGCTAGCATAAAAATATAGAAACCCTAGTAGCTGCAGACACAAGAAATACTCACACTCACTCACAGTGCTTCTCTGCATACATCACTAGATACTAACAAGAAAGATCAAGGACAGGACAAGAGTTCTGAGAAAGTGAACTCTCGTGATACAGGCCTAGGGAAGGGAGCATCAGTCACTACAATAAAAGCACAAAGCTCTGCCCAAATTTATCTTCTCTCTCTGTCTAAAACAGTAAAAACTTTCAATCACCTGGAAAGAGCAGACAACTTCGTTGCCCTTTGGACACTATGAAGACCAACTGAAGCTAAGGGAAGGAAAAAGGGGAAAAAATAAATATATAAATTTTTTATCCTTGCAGTGGAGTATGTATTTACTCTGAAACCAGACCATTAGAAGTCTACCACTATAGTGAGCAGGATAGGACAAATGAGAATACCCTATACGAGACACCCAGGGAAACAACGAATGCCTCAGACTGACACATAAACTGAAATCAGAAGAGCAAAGAACATTCTCTTCCCATGCTCACCACCAGGCCAACAAGCATGTTGAATGACATGTAACAGCAGGCTATCTGAGAGCAGGGAGAGACAGTCTCTGAGGCATGTCCACAAAAGGAAGACCTTGAGGTGAAAGTGGAGTAGATATTAAAAATAATCCTCTGGAAAATTAGGCCCCATTCTAAACATAAAACAACAGAGAAATTGAACACTTGTGATGCACTGAATGTAACCATGGCAACAACAGCTGCGAAAACCATAGCCAAGAGGAGAAGGTATATCAATATCAGTGACTTTAAAACAAAGGCTATTACCAGAGACAAAGGAAAACATTATGTAACAGTATGTAATAGCAAATGGTTAACTTTCCAAGAAGTTATAACAATCTTAAATGTATAGGTACCTATCAAGATAGCTCCTAAATATAAGATGCCAAGTATGATAGAACTGTAAAAAAAAAAAAAAAAAAGACAACTCCACAATTACAGTCAAAAACTTTTACACTTTTCACTCAGTAATGATAATGCAAATGGCCAGAAAATCACCAAGGCTATAGAAAAGCTGAATACTCCTATCAAATGACAGGTTTAATGAACCTTAGGGCAGGTGCAGTGGCTCACACCTGTAATCCCAGCACTTTGAGAAGTCGAAGCAGGCGGATCACCTGAAGTCAAAAGTTCAAGACTATTTCGCCAACATGGTGAAACCCTGTCTCTACTAAAAATGCAAAAATTAGCCAGGGCTTGGTGACACACACCTGTAATCCCAGCTACTTGAGGCAGGAGGGTGGCTGAGGCAGGAGAATCACTTGAACCCAGAAGGTGGAGGCTGCAGTGAGCAGAGATTGTGCCACTGCATTCTGGCCTGGGTGACAGAGTAAGATTCCATCAAAAAAAAAAAAAATTATAGAACACTCCACCTAACAATAGCGGAATAGACATTTATTTCAAGTACACATGGAACATTCACTAAGAAAGAGAATATTCTGGGGATAAAATAAACTAACAAAAATTTTAAAATTTAAATTATTTAAACATACAAATCACACTGCAGAATATCAAGAAAAGCAATAACAGAAATATATATTTAAAATCACCAAATATTTGCAAATATTTGTGTTATGAGTTGAATTGTGTCTTCTAAAAATTCATTTGTTGAAGCCTCAACCACCAATACTTCAATATGTGACCATATTTGGAGATAGAGCCTTTATGGAGGAAATTAAGTTAAAATGAGGTCATTAGGGTGGGTCCTAATTCAATCTGATTGATGTCCTTATGAGAAGAGAAGATTAAGACAGACGGAGACACCAGGCATGCATATGCATACAGAAAAGATCATGCAAGAGCGCAGCAAGAAGCCAGTCATCTGCAAACAAAGGGAAGAAGCCGCAGAAGAAGCTAAACCTGCTGACAGGTTTATCTTGGACTTGTAACCTCCAGAACTATAAGAAATAAAATGCTGTTGTTTAAGTCACACCATTTGTTATGGAAGTCCTAGGTAAATTAGGCAACATATTTCTAAATAGCCCATCAGTCTAAAAGAATATATCAAGGAAAATTAGAAAATATTTATATTAAATAGAAATGAAAGCACAGTGAATAAAAATTAACAGGCTCCAACTAAGGGAAATATACATTAACTGCTTATGTAGAAAAGATGAAATGTGTCACATAAATAACAAAACCTCCAATATTAAGAACCTCCCAAAAAAGGAGCAAATTTAACCCAAAGCAAAAAGGAAAAAAGAAATTTTTAAAGTAGAAATTGGTATAACTAAGAACAAAAAAAACAATTTAAAAGTTAGTAAAAACAATTTAAAAGTTAATAAAAACAAAACCTGGTTCATTGTAAAGATCAGTAAACATGATACATTGTTAGCCAGTCTGACAAAGGAAAAACTGAATAAATATAATCCCAGCTACTCAGGAGGCTGAGGCAGGAGAATTGCCTGAACCCAGGAGGCGGAGGTTGCGGTGAGCCGAGATCATGCCATTGCACTCCAGCCTGGGTAACAAGAGCGAAACTCCGTCTCAAAAAAAAAAAAAAAAAGAAAGGAATCATATATTACCAATTAGTAAGCCACCAAACAATGATGATAATAAGAAGAGAAAAAGAAACAGAAAATATACAAAACAACTAGAAATCAATTAAAATAATGATATTAATCATTTTAATATCAGAAATCAATTCCTAATAAAATAGTAGGAATAAGTCTTCAGATATCAATGATAACCTTAAATGTAATGAATTAACCTTTCTACTTGAAAGATACAGAGTGGCTGAATGAATAAGAAAATGACCTAACTATATGATGCCTACAGGAAACTCACCACACCTATAAAGATACATACAGATTGAAAGTAAAGGGTTATAAAAAACATATCCATACAAACAAAAACCAAAATCAAGTCTGAGTAGCTATACTTTTCTGAGATAAAGCAAACTTTAAGTCAAAAACTATTAAAAGAGGCAAAGAAGGCCTTTATTTAATACTAAATGGATCAATTCAGCAAGAGGATGTAACCATTCCAAACACGTGTGCTCCCAACACTGGAGCACACCCAGGTATTTAAAGCTAACAATATTAAATGTTAAAGGAGAGATAGCCTTCAATATGATAATGGTTGCAGATGTCAACACTTCAGTCTCAGCATTAGACAGATCATCTAGTCAGAAAACTAACAAAGAAATACTGGGCTTAAATTGGACATTAGACCAAATGGACCTAAGAGATATTTACAGAATATTTCATTTAACAACTACAGAACACATATTTTTCTAATTAGCACTTGAGAGTTCTCCAGGATAGACCATATGTTAAGACACAAAACAATTCTCAACAAGTTGAAAAGAAATCAAAATCATGTCAAGTATCTTTTCAGACCACAATGGAATAAAACTAAAAACTAATAACAAGAGGAACTTGGGAAACTGTACACAATCATGGATATTAAATAGTATAGTCCCAAGCAGGAAATAAAAAAAATCTGGAAACAACTGAAAATAAACAAAACATAAAACCTATAGTATACAACAAAGTCATTGCTAAAAGAAAAGAAACAAATGCTTACACCAAAAAAGTAGAAATATTTCAAATAGCAATAACAATGCACCTCAAGAAACTAGAAAAGCAAGAAAAAATCCAAAAATTAGTAGAAAGTAAGATATAATAAAGATCAGAAAGCTAAGTAAAATAAAAATAATCAACAAAATTAAAAGTTGCTTTTTCTTGAAAACATAGTCAATAAAGTGCTAGCTAGACTAACAAAGAAAAAAGGAGAGTAGACCCAAATAAACATAATCAGAAATGAAAAAGGAGACATTACAAAGGTAACACAGAAACAAAAGGCTGGCTGAGTGTGGTGGCTGATGCCTGTTATCCCAGTTCTCTGGGAGGCCAAGGTGGGTGGCTCACGAGGTCAGAAGATCGAGACCATACTGGTTAACATGGTGAAACTGCATCTCTACTAAACTTACAAGAAATTAGCCAAGCATGGTGGTGGACACCAGCTACTCAGCTACCTCAGTTACATGGGAGGCTGAGGCAGGAGAATCACCTGAACCCAGGAGGTGGAGGTTGCAGTGAGCTGAGATTGTGCCACTGCACTCTAGCCTGGGTGACAGAGCAAGACTCTGTCTCAAAAAAAAAAAAAAAAAGAATAAAAGGCTATCAGAGATTATTATAAATAACTATAAAGCAACAAACTGGAAAATCTACTGGATACAAATTCCATAGTCACATACCACCACAAGATTGAATCAGGAAAAAGTAGAAAACCTAAACAGACCAATAACAGGTAATTATACTGAATCAGTAATAAGAAATTATACACGAAGAAAAGTTCAGGACTGGATGACTTCACTGTTAAATTCTACGTTTCAAAAAACTAAAAATAAATTCTTCTCAAAATAGTCCAAAAAACTAAACAGGACAGCATTCTCACTAACTCATTCTATGAGACCAACATTACTGAAACACCAATACCATCTAAAAGACACGAAAAAGAAAACAGGGCAAAACACCTGATGAACATATATGCAATATTTCTCAATAATATACTAGCAAACTGAATACAACAACATATCAAAGAGATAATACACTGTGATCAAGTAGAATTTCTTCTAGGAATGCAAAGGTGTTTCAACAGATACAAACCAACAACTGTGATATATCATATCAACTGTATGAAAGACAAAAAAAAAATGATCATTTTAGTAGATATAGAAAAAGCATTTTATAAAATTCAAAATACCTTCATGACAAAAACTCTCAACAAACTAGGCATTGAAGGAACATATCTCAGTGTAATAAATGTCATATATGACAAACCCACAGTTAACATAATACTGAATGGGAAAAAGCTGAAAGCCTTCATTCTAATAATTGAAATAGGACAGGATTTCTATTTTCATCACTCCTATTCAACATAGGAATACTCTGGCTGTCCTACCTAGAGCAATTAGCCAAGAGAAAGAAATAAAAGACCTCTAAATTTGAAAAGAGGAAGTCAAGTTATCTCTCTTTGCCAATGACATGATTTTATATCTAGAAGAACATAAGGACTCCACAAAAAGCTCTTAGATCTGATAAATAAATTCAGTAAAGTTACAGGATAAAAGTAAACATGAAAATTAGTAATGCTTATTTATATACGCCAATGATGAACTAGCTGAGAAAGAAGAAGGCTAGCTCATTTATAATAGATTAAAAATATTTATAGCTAGGAATAAATTTAGCCAACCAGGTGAAAGAACTCTACAAGAAAAAACTATGAAACATTGATAAAATAAATTAAAGGGGAGACAAACAAATAAAAAGACATCCCATACTCACAGACTTAAAGAATTAATATCATTAAAATAATTATACTACTCAAAGTAATCTATACTCAATGCAAATATTATCAAAATACCAACATCTCTTTTCAAAGAAATAGGACAAACAATCCTAAAATTTGTATGGAATAAAAAAAAAATCCTAAATAGCCAAAGCAATCCTGAGCAAAAAGAACAAAGCTGGAAGCATCATACTCCGTCTTCAAAATACATTACAAAGCTGTAGTAAACAAAACATCATGGTATTGATATAAAAATAATCCTATGGACCAATGCAACAGAATAGAGAACCCAGAAATAAATCCACTTATTTACTGCCAACTGATTTTTGGCAAAGGCATCAATAATATAATTTGGGTAAAGAATATCTTCTTCAATAAATAATGCTGGGAAACTGGATATCCATATGCAGAAAGATGAAATTGGACCCCTATATCTTACCATATACAAGAATCAACCCAAGATGGATCAAAGACTTAAATGTAAGATCTGAAACTGTAAAAGAAGAAAATATTATAAACACTCCAAGACATAGGTCTAGGCAAAGATTTTATGGTTAAGACCTCAAAAGTACAAAAACAAAAAGAGACAAATGGGATTATATTAAGCTAGAAAACTGCATAGCAAAAATGACAACAAAGTGAAGAGACAACCTCTTGAATGCAAGAAAACAATTGCAAATTATTCATCTGATAAGGAACTAATATCCAGAATACACAAGTAACTCAGACATCTCAGTAATAATAATAATAATAATAATAATCCCATAAAAAGTGGGCAAAGAACATACATATACATTCCTCAAAAGAAGACATATAAGAGGCTAACAGATATATTTTTAAAATGTTGAATATAACTAATCATCAGAGAAATCCAAGTCAAAACCATAATGAAATATCATCTGACTTCAGTTAGAAGATATATTATTAAAAAGTCAAAAATATCAGATACTGGTGAGGATGCAGAGAAAAGGGGACTCTCATGCACTGTTGGTGGGCGTGTAAATTAGTTCTGCCACTATGGAAAACAGTATGGACAATTCCCAAAAAATAAAAATAGAATTATCATATGGTCAAGCTATATTACTAGTGGGTATTTATCCAAAGGAAAAGGAATTAGCATATCAAAGAAATGCCTGCATAGCTCTCTTTATTGCAGCAGTATCCACAATAGCCAAGAGATGGAATCAACCCGTGTTCATCAACAGACAAATGAATAAAGAAAATGTGATGTATATACACATAGTGGAACACTATTCAGCCATATAAGGAATGTCATTATGTCATTTATAGCAACATGGATGGAACTGTGATCATTATATTAAGTGAAATAAGCCAGGGAGAGAAAGACAAATATTATATGGTCTGACTCGTGTGTGGGAGCTTAAATAGTTGATCTCACAGAGGTAGAAAGTAGATTGATACATATTAGAGGCTAGGAAAGGTATGTGGATTAGTGGAGACCATGTCTACAAAGAGTGGTTTATAATGGATTAATGAGTATAAACACATTAGATAGAAAATAAATTCTAATGTTTGACAGCAGAGTAGAGTGACTATAGTCAACAACAATGAATTGTTTATTTCAAAATAGCTACGAGATGACTTGAAATGTTCCCCAAATGTAGAAATAATAAATAGTCAAGGTGATGGACAACCCAAATACCCTGAGTTGGTTATTACACAGTCTATAAATAAACAATGTCACAGGGACCCCATAAACATGTACAAACATTATGCATCAACAAAAAGCAAAACATACAGAGAGATGGTTTTCCCCTTGCCAGTGAGATAAGGGAAGTAGTAAAAAGACATAGTCAAAAAGATAACATATAATTGTCTGTATCTTCAAACATTACTTTGAATATAGAAATTCCTTAAAATCCATTTAAAAGCTACTAACACTAATGCAGAGTGTTTAGCAAGGTTGCAGAATACGAGAGCAATATTTAGAAGATACTATTTTCCCTTCAACACAGTTAATGAAGTATTTTTCTAATTAATATTATATAAAAAAGACTTTCAGTTGTTATTCAAAACATTTTATTCCTTTTCTAAGCCTCAGTTATAAGTAACTATCATCATAGTTTCATGTATCTCAGATTTAAAATCTATTGGCAAGACCATGGTTCTATCTTCAAAACTTTGTCATTTTTTTTTCCATTTCCACTGTTACCATTATATTCCAAATCACCATTAACTCTTTTCTTATATTACTTATGATTCCTTCTAATTTGTCTCTCTCCTATTTTCCTTCTTACTCCCAAAAAGACCTTTTTCAGATAGGTCTTTTTGGGAGTCATCTTTTCAAAAATGACTATTTTTAAATCTTTAACAAGATCATATTACTCCTCTGCTTAAAATTCTTTAAAAGCTTCAAAATGCTCTAAAAATAAAATTCAAGTTTATCTTGCCCTGTGACATAGAGCAGCACTTATCAAAATGTGCTCTACAGACCCATGGGGATCTTCGAGACACTTTCAGGGGATTTGCAATGTCAAAACTATTTTATTAATAATACTAAGATGTTATTTGCCTTTTTTACTTGTTCTTATTTTCACTGACAGCACAAAAGTAATTGTGTGTAAAACTCAGTGCCTGACAGTTTCCTAATTTGTAATGACTTTTCTGATAAGACAGGAGATACCATTAATGTTGTTTTTAAAATATCATATAAAGAAATGTGTCAACATTTGAGGGCTCTGCAAAACTCAGTCAACCATTATTTTCCAAATAACCAGTGCATAATAGTATAGCATAATTCATGGGTGAGATGCATTTAAAGTGTAAGATAAATAAGTGGATTTTAATGAGACAGAATAAAAGTTTATTGGGACAGTTTCAGATTCCACACTGCAACTAACCTTTAAGAAACTACAAGTTGGTTTTGGTGTCATGCCAAAAAGGAATATTAGCAATTATCTAAAAGACTATTAAAATGTTACTCTCCTATCCAACTATTTTTCCGTGTGATTTCTTTCACATGTGGCAACCACACAATATGTGACAAGAGATTCAGTGTAGAAATAGATGTGAAAATTCTATTTAAAAAGGTTTTAACAAGATTTGAACACATATGAACAATGCCAGTCTTTTTAAATTCTATTTAAAAAGATTTTAACAAGATTTGAACACATATGAACAATCTTCTCTAAAATGTTGTTTTGGTTTGGAAAACAGACTTTAAAAATAAAAATGTTATTTATATTAATATATTATTGGTTTATCATTTTTACTCCCCAAATAAATTAGCAAATAGATATTTTAAAAATTCAGAGTTCTGATATGTAATAAGTATTTGTAGATATAAGTGACATACACAAAATATTTTGAGTATTTCTTAAGAGCGTGAGTTCTGAATTCAAGTAGTCTGAGAACTATTCGTATAGTGAAATTCATCAGCTTGATTGAACACTGTATCATCTTTCATGATTTTGCTTCTATGGCAAAATATATGAGGAATATATATTTAGTTTGTAAAGTGCTTGAGTGTACTGTGTCTGATTTTAATTCATAAATTTAGTTAAGAAAAAAATATTTAAATATAAGAAATGTGTTTTTTTAAATGAAACCATGACACTTGCTGCTATGTAGAGACAGAATATATTTATTCTATAAGTTTTATTGAAAAGTATTTAAAGTAATTTGCCTTCTCCTAAAGGGATAATATAATAAGGATTCAAACACACATATACTCACGTTCATGCAAATCAATTCACCTGTCTCTTGTACTGTATATATTTTTATAATCTAGTTGAATCTGATTGTAATAAAAATGAGAGAAATAGCTACAATTTTACATAGTTGGAAGATAAATCATTAGAGTTTCATTCCTAGTCATAACGGATCTGAGTCCATTCCAATACACTGATTAAAACTGAAGGGTCCATCCCAGCACAATTGTAGATTCCATTAAACTCTTCCCCTATATCCAACTACTCACAAGGCTGCCTCATAAATGTCTTTCCTCCTTTTCTCTCTCTGCCTTATCCATTATTTATTAGAATTTAGCTTTCTTTCTATCTCTTTCTTATAGAACCAAACTCTTTTTGTAAATTACACTGGTTCAACTGTTTTCTACTTCAGGAATTTTGACCTTCCTATTTATTCTGCATAGAATAGTTTCACTCAGCCTTAGAGATTACTTTCTCCTTCTCACTCTTTATTTCTAAAGCAAAATATTATTCTTTTAAGGCATCATCCTTGACAAGTGTGTCTATAAGGATGTCAGCCTTTCTAACTGAACCTCTCAGTATCTCTCTCTACTCTTTTCTTTTATACTACTTCATACCACTCTGAAAAATCCTGGCTTGCTTTTTCACTTGGCTATTGTCTTCTTCCTATCATATATTCCCATGGAGGAGAAACACTGTGAGTCCTTTCTGCTACATATATCTCATTAAATAATCATGTATAAATTAATCTGTAAATGACTGAGTCAAGATTGAATTTGTAAAGAGTATATTTTATAAGAGCAAATATTCTACTAATTAAATTTATCTTCTTGAAGTCACTTAAGTCTCCAGAGTTTCCACTACAAAACATAAAGTTGCCGTGAACATTAAATTAGTAAAGCATTTTTGAGACAAACTATTATTGAGATTATTTGAAATATAACTCTGTGTGTGTGTGTGTGTGTGTGTACATAAAATGGTCTGTGTTTCTATTCTATTATCTGGAATTAATAGTATTGTATCATCTGGAATTCTTAAACTTTGAAGAATTTGTAGAAGGTTATCATTTGATATTCAGATGTATGTTTCAATATGTTAAAGCATATACTCTATAGAAAGAGCTTCGGTATTTAATTATTAAATCCAAATTTCATTCATACTTTTATTTTAAAATTATCATTGTCTTTACATCTGTGAATTGTTGAAATATTTTAATCTGGAACCTTGACTTACTCTAAATAGTTTCTCTTTATTAGAAAAACTGGTAGCTTTTTGAAAGTCATAATAAACATTTTCAAAAATAGTTTATAAATTAGATTCATATATCTTTGAGTTCAAATCTAAAGTATAGCACTAATTAATAATGAACTCTTGTTCAAATTACTTGGCTTTATTTTTCTCATTTTTTAAGATGGGGACAATAGCACCTAGTTACTAGGGGTACTGAGAAGATATCTTGTGATTGTTTAATATTTTTTTCACCAATGGTAAGCACTGTGTGCACATACAACCTTTCTCAGCTATTTGCCCTTGAAAAATACTTGTTGATAAATAAAATAAATACATACATAAAAATAAATATAAAAGAAAATAATAGCACATATAATTTGACAGATTATCTGAAGTATAATGGGATCTCAATTAGTGGCAAACATAATTGCCTTTCCAATTTATAACAAAAAATTAGATATTATTGACCACTAGGACAAGCTTTCAATATAGTTTATCTAGATTCTCAATAGTAAAAATGAACAGCTTAATAGAAAACATTCAATAGAGTTTTTCCCCATCAAATACCTGATAAGAATACTAAGTTTTTAAATATAATAAAACATTTTCCATGTCTCTATCATTTCTAAGGCATCTACTTACTGGTGCGCTAGCTCAGGATCTTTAGAAAGAAAAAACACTAATTTGTAATTTTTGTCTTATTCTGTGATATAAGATAAAAATAGCTAGATGTTACATCCTAGTTTCTCAACTTTTCAATACCCCATGATGAACAAATTTTTACATTTTTTAATAAATGAAAGATATCAGGAGGATGTGCTTAGGTCTGTTTAGCAGAACGAAATTAGTTTCTTTGTTGGGAAAAGCAACAAAGGAGAAAGGACTTACAGAATGCCTACATAAATTGGTTATGAGCAACATATAACAAGGAACAACAAACTGTGGAAGGCTGCAGGAGGCCTCTGAGAACGAGGGCCTCTCCATGCCTCATGTTCCAGTGCAGGGTGACCTAGGCTTTGTTACCATAAACACTGTGCTCAAGAACATAAAACCCCTTTGTAGCACTATGACATAGCCAGACTTGTAGTCTCCTTGTGAGGCCAGAGTTCCACCAGCTGTACATAGATAATAAGGTAAGATGACCACATGTTCTTGTTTTGTGAAACTCCCAAACTGCCACTTTTGTCAGTCATTAGGATGACATACGAGTTCTGACTCACTGATTCACTTGCAGCTCACTGATTCACTCCACCATCACTCAAACCCTACCCCGTAGGTTAAAGTAATTGTAACCAATAAATAGTGTGGATGATCAGAGCTTGGGGTATTCACTGCCTCCTCCAGAGTAATAAGTGATGGCCCCCTGGTCCTACTGTCTCTCTTAATCTGTATTTTTCTCATTCCTTTGTTGCCACCAAACTCAGGGTACCTACAGGTGATGCAGGGCTGGCTCCCTACATTTTGATGTCCAATGTGGGGAACATGGATCCCTACATTCTGGCATGCAGTGTGTGGAGCTCATGGATTCCCTACAAGTTTCAAAACATCCTATCTGATTTCAAATTCTAAATTCTTCTTTTTATTTACTAGGTGAATACAGGAAATATGTCCACCATCTCTGCTTTCTTAGTATCCTTAGACATAAAATTAGGTAACCACATTGACTTACTCACAGATGCACAAATGCTAATTTGTGACAATGGAACAGATACATTTCAATTGGTTAGATAATATTATATATAACTAATCCATAATATTATGATTTTTTAGAACAATACTTGTTGAGCCCCTGGTATGTACTAGTTACAAGTTGCAAATCTTAAAAAGCCATTACTTTATGATTTCTATTGATGTTCCAAGCTCTTTTTCTCTGCTTTAACATAATATAATTTTTAGCTCTTTTAGAATTTTGCATTCTCTGATCTAAACATGGTATAGTTATTCTCTGTAGGTCTTAGTGTGTACTGTACTTACTATGTACTGTCCCCAAATAAATGTAATGTTCTAGATTAAATTTCACTAGAGTAGCCTAAAGAGGACCAGATAACTATCTGCTTTGTTCTTGGTAAATGATGCTCAAAATTCTAGCTCTGAACTGATGTCAGCAAGATAGAAGACTAGCAAGCTACAGGACCTCTTTCTGCAACAGGGACACAGAGTTAGCAGTAATATACAGACCAAAATATATTTGGGAGAACTCCAAAGAGCAGTTGAGAATCACCCAGGCCATTGTAAAATAAAGAAGAAATTCAAGTAAAAGGAGATATATGTATATGTATGTATATATATATATATATATATACACACACATACACACACACACACACACACACACGCACACATATATGGCTTCCCCATCTCGAACATTGGACTCTTAAGTTCTTCAGTTTTGGAACACAGACTGGTTCTCTTTTCCTTGTTCCTCAGTCTGCAGGTGGCTTACTATGGAACCTTGTAATCATTTGAGTTAATATTTCATAAATTCATACATATATGTATGTATGTAAATATAAATACATGTGTGTATCTGTGTGTGCATGTGTCTATGTGTGTGTGTCTGTGTGTCTGTGTGTATGCAATGTGGCAATTCCTCAAGCATCTAGAAATAGAAATACCATTTGACCCAGTAATTACAAGGTATATACTCAAAGGATTATGAATCACTCTATTATAAAGACACATGCACACGTATGTTTATTGAAGCACTGTTCACAATAGCAAAGACTTGGACTCAACCCAAATGTCCATCAATGATAGACTGGATAAAGAAAATGTGACACATATACATCATGGAATACTATGCAGCCATAAAAAAGGATGAGTTCATGTCTTTTGCAGGGACATGGATGAAGCTGAAAACCATAATTCTCAGCAAACTAACACAAGAACAGAAAACCAAACACCCAGTGTTCTCACTCATAAGTGGGTGTTGAACAATAAGAACACATGGGCACAGGGAGGGGAACATCACACACTGAGGCCTGTTGGGGGTTGGGGAGCTAGAGGAGGGATAGCAGGGCCTGGGGGAATTGGTGAGGGATAGCATTAGGAGAAATATGATGGGATGATGGATGTAGCAAACCACCATGGCACATGTATACCTATGTAACAAACCAGCATATTCCACACATGTACCCCAGAACTTAAAGTATAATAAATAAATTTAAAAAAAAACATATAAAGCATACTTTGATAGAATTCAGGAGAAATAGACAACAGCACAATAATAGTAGAAGACTTCAAAATCTTACATTCAGTAATCACATAAAACACTAGACAAAATATCAATAATGGAATATAGGACTTGAACAATACTATAGACCACTGGAAAGAACATTCCACAACAACCATAGAATATACTTTCTTCTCAAGTGGACATGAAGCATTCTGTAGGATAAATCACGTGGTAGGACACAAAACAATTCTTACCAATTCAAGAAGATTGAAATTATACAAAGTATCTTATCTGATCACAATGATATGAAACTAAACATCAAAGCACAAGAAAACAGGGGCAAAATGAAAGAACAAGGAAAATAGAAAAATTCACAAGTATGTAAAAATTAATCAACACCCTCTTAAACACCAATGAGTCAAAGAAATTACAACAGAAATTAGAAAATAACTAGAGAAAAACAAAAATTAAAATAAAAGCACAACATACCAATACTGATGGGATATAGGACACTTATAATTACATACATGACAAATAAAAAATGTCTCAAATCAAAGAATTCAAAAGAGAAATAGACAACAGCACAATAACAGTAGGAGACTTCAAAATCTTACATTCAATAATCACATAAAACATTCGACAAAATATCAATAACGGAATAGAGGACTTGAACAATACTATAGACCACTGGAAAGAACACTCCACAACAACATATATTCTATATTCTATATTCTTTTACAAATCAGGAAACTAGAAAAATAACAACGAACTAAACTTAAAAGCTAGCAGAAGGAAAAAAAAAATGATTATAGCAAAGATAAACAGAATAGACAATAAAAGTAATAAAACAATAATAATTTTTAAAGATCAGCAAACTGAAAAATTCTTAGATTAAGGAAAAAAGAGTGAAGACTCAGCTACTCAAAATTAGAAATGAAAGAGTGGCTATTAATACAGATTTCACGGATATTAAAAAGAATTATAAAAGAAGGGTTTGAATAATTGTATGCCAACAAGTTGTATAACCTAGAAGAAATGGACAAATTCCTAGAAACACACAACCTATCAAAACTGAATTTTGAAGAAACGGGAAGTCTGAATAGACCAATAATGTGTAAGAAAATTGGAACAGTAATTAAAAACCTCTCCCCACAGCCCCCCGCCCCACCCCAACACACACACAAAAATCAGAATGAGACCTTTTGACGGAAGAACTCTACTTCTAAACTTTTAAAGAAGAATTATCACCAGTCTTCTGGAAAGTCTTCCAATACATTGAAGAATAAAGAATTCTTGCAAGCTCATTCTATGAGATCGACTTTACCTTAATACCAAAGCCAGATAATCACACTACAAAAAAAGAAAACTAACGACCAATATCTTAAAAAAAAATTGATGCAAAAATACTCAACAAGACACTGGCAAATCAAATTCAACAGCACATGAAAGATTATAGACCGCAGCCAAGTGGGATCTATACCTTGAATACGAGGATGTTGTCTAACATTCCAGAAAAATCAATCAAGGTAATATACCATATTAATAAGACAAAGGTGAAAACCTACATGATCATTTCAATTAATGCCGAAAGAGCATTCGACAAAATGAAAAAACATTTTAATTATAAAAACACTGAATACACTAGAAATAGAAGAAAATTTCTTTAACAAACTGAAGGCCATTTACAAAAGGCACACAGCTAACATTATACTCAACTATGAGAGACTGAAATCTTTTTCTCTAAGATTGGAAATGAGGTAAAGATGCCTACTCTCACCACTTCTGTTTGACATAGTATTGGAAATCCTAGCCAGAGCAATTAGAAAGGAAACAGATAAAGTCATTCAATTTGCAAAGGAAGGAGTAAAATTATCTCTGTTTACAGATGATATGATCTTATATATAGAAAATTGTAAAGATTACAAACACTTGTACACACAAAGCTGCTAGAACTAATACATGAATTTAGCAACATTGCAAAAAACAAATCAGCAGTCAAAAATTAGTTGTCTTTCCATATCTAACAATAAACAATAAAGAAATAAAATTTAAAGAATAATTATATTCATAATAGCATTAAAAGTAATAAATTACTTAGGAATTAACTAAAGTGAAAGATTTATACAATGAAAACTACAAAAAATTGCTATAAAAACTTTCATAAGACACAAACAAATGGAAACTATCCCATTTTCATGGATTGGAAGACTTAATTTTGTTTAGATGAAATAGTACCCAACGTAATCTACAGATTCAATGTGAGCTAGGGAAGTTTTGAAGCAGGGTCTGGGGTGGCAGCAGCTGCCTGAGGAGGAAGGTTGGGGGTAGTGAGCAGAGGAAGGTAGCATAGGGGATCCTAGGCACTGGAGTTTTTAGTCATGGGAACTAGCTTATCTTTCAGAGGTGATAGATCGGGTTCTCCCCAGGTTGCCTTTAAAGGAAGAAGGAGGACAGGTCCTTGTCTCCAACAAAGAGCATAGTCTATCTTTTCTTGAGAGACTGGACTTTTATCATTCACATATTGAATTAAAAGCTGACATATCATATCCTCATTTGACCCAAACTTTGGCCAGAAGACAGGATTTGAGGATGGGTTCTTGGGTCCAAATAAAAGAGCAATATTTTATCATTTGTTGTTTTTTCTTATTCTTAGTCTTTTCATTATGTTTTCAATATTTTAACATAAGATCTAGGGGACCTGCCCTAAAATAGAATTTTGGACTTGCCCCCAAATTCTTTCTTGTGCAAGGTCTGAAAACCCTCTCTTGGGATCTGAATTGAGATCCCTTTCTGGTAACTCAACCGTTATGACAAACAGGATGGAGCTTTCTCAAAAACTGAAAAATGAAAGTACCATATTATCGAACAATTTCACTACTGGGTTATAACTAGAAAAATTGATAGCAGGGTGTCAAAGGGATATCTGTACTTCCATGTTCATAGTAACACCATTCACAAGAGCAAAGAGATAGAAGTGACTCAAATGCCCATCAATAGAGGAATGTACAAACAAAATGTGTTATACACATATAATGGAATATTATTTTTACAAATAGAGGTAATCCTGTCATATACTACAATGTGGATGAATCTTGGGGACATTATGCTAAATGAAATAGGCCAGTTGCAAGAAGACAAATACTGTATGATACCACATGTGAGATATATCTAATATAGTCTAGTTCATAGAAACAGAAAGTAGAATAGTTGTTACCAGAGGCTGGAAAGAGAGGAAAAAGGGATGCCGTTAAATGGGTATGGAGTTTCAAATTTGCAAGATGAAAACGTTTTGGAGGCCTGTTTTACAACAATGTGAATATATCTAACATTATTGAATTTTATGTATAAAATGGTTCAGATGGCAAATTTTATGGTTTTTTTTAACCATGATAGATACAAAGATAGATAGATAGATGATAGAGAGATAAAAATGATAGATTATATATATGTATGTATTTCGGATAGATTATATATATGTATATGTGTGTGTATATAAATATAAATATAAATATATATATATATATATATATATATATATATATATATATATATATATATATACATGTATTTCTAGCCCACAATAGCCTGACAGTCCATATTTTAAACTCAGATTTGGTAAAGGTTTTTCTAAGCATATTCTGAATTTGGGCTTTGGGCTTTTTTCAATTTTAGTTTGGCTCTGTGCAGTTACAGAGATATACAAGATCTTCTAACTTCATTTGGATGTTTTTGGTTACAGTGCTGCTCTGGTTCTTATTTCCAACTGTCTCAAGAGTGTTTCAAACTGAAGAGTTGTTGCCTATTATTCTAATTCTCTGCTTAATCTCTGCACTTGAACTGTAGTGACCACTTTGCATCTTTTTCATTGATGTACCAGCTGTGACATCTGAAGGTTTCCAGATTTAAAGTTCTTTCCTAGACCATAAAGAGATCCTTTGTTTCTGTCAGCTGCAGCTGTCTACCTCGTAAGTAGTTGTCTTTCAAATTTATAAATGTCACATGTTCTTTGTCTACTGTTAATTCACTTCCATGTTTGTAAATATATAAAATCTTTACTGTTTGGACTGGTTACATGCAATTTAAGACACCTGACATTGCAACATCTAGCATTTCTTCATGTTATTTAAAGAAAAGCTAAAAAAATAAGAAAGAAAGACATAAGAAGATGGATCTATTTATTTCCAAGATGATGTTACTTTAGTAATTAATATTCATTAGGTAAAACACTAAACTAATGATAAGCTTTCCTATTGCTATTATCATACAGTTCACACATTTTTATCTTGTTCAAAAGATCTAAAATGCCTTGTTAATCTAAATATGCTGTTTCTATATCAGTCCTCTGGAATACCAACTTAGTCATTATGCCAAAAATAAGGAATAAATACAGTCTGCCATACCTTATGTTAGTGAACTCATGCTCACTGCTGCTAATTATGACCTTTCCCAGTACTCAAAAGTCATCCATCCATTTCCTTCAAATATTTTACTGAGCATAAATGTCAAGATCCCTGGTCTATAGTTTTAAGACTCAGCCTAAACTTTTTGTAAACTTGGAACATTTTCTTTTCTTTCTTGGCAGCTCCCCAATTATCAGTAGCTCCTCAAAGATTGCTGACATCGATCTTATCTTCAAAATTAGCACCCTAAATTAGATACTTCCTAGGCCACAAAACTAAGTCATTTAGAGGATTGGTTATACTTTTTCTGTTCATATTTCTTCAACTATTTGGAGAAATTTCTCTTCATCATTTTAATTTCATCCTTCCAACATGAGGATTATTAGATTTGAAAAAAAAAGGTGAAAACAAAATTGATGTTTAAAAGATCACCTTTTTCTCTTTAGCTATTTATTATTATAGTATTTGGCCTAGGGAGAGAACTTTCACAATCTGGTTCACAATATAAGTAAAAACTTTGCTTTTTTTAGGGAAATATCAGTGCACTTTGAGATTTAGCTTTCCTATTGCTGTTCTGAAATACACCTGCTAATGTCTTGCCATATTTTTTAATTTTTTCTTTGCTTTTTTCTTGTGTATTTTTATTTTTAATCTATGTTTACCAGAGAACCTTATAGAAAGAACTTTGATCTTCCTACACAATTCTCTCTATTCTTTTTCATGAAGATCACTCATAATTCCATGGTCAAAACACATTTTGAAAGTTTCCTATAAAACATTTCCCCATGTAGAGTTAAAGTATAATTTCTATGACTATATTGAATTATTCTTGCCAAAGTCTGAAATTAACATGAATGTTAACATTTTACCACTTCATTTATTCACTTAAAATAGGTGTTGAGAATAGCACTTCAAGCAGCATATATAACCATATATGATATAATCAATTTTCCATAAGTGACATCTTTTGTCATTTCACAAAACACATTTTCTGTATTAGTTAATTTATATCTATATTACCAGATCTCATTATTTCTTTTTTTTCAATCTTTCGAGATATAAAGTGGTTTACAAAGGGAAAAAAAAAATCACTATTTTCTCTCAGTATCTGAAAATGTCCCAAGTTTATAAAAAGGTTAGAACATATACATATTGTTTTTCTACACTCTCACACAGAACACTTCAGGCACCAGAAGTTGGGGATTTTTGATAGTGACCAATTCTCTGACACTAGCTGAGTGTCCTACAATTAAATTTGATTCTGACACTATCTACATGGAATTAGTGTCAGATCCTAGAAGTTAAGGGCTTAGTCTCACAAGTCTTCCATTGCTGAATAGACTTACCACAACTCTGGGTATAAATTCAGGGTTCCCATGATCCTCTCCTTATTTTCCATAATATGCTAGAATGGTTCATGGGATTCAGGGAAATCTTTCTTATGCTTACTTGTTTATAATGAAATACACAAGTTAGGAACAGCCAAATAAAAGAGATGCATAGGGCAAGGTATGAAGGAAGTGAGATACAGAGCTTCTATGCCTACTCTGGGCAAGACGTGCTCCAAGCACCTTGATGTATTCACCAACCTGGAAGCTCATCAAATCTCATTGCTCAAGAGATTTTATAGAGCTTAATTTTCAGCCCTATCCTCCTTTCCTGGAGGTTGCTGGATGGGGCTTAAAGTTCCAATCCTCTAATCTTCTAATCACTTTGTTTTTCTGGGGAATTGAACCCAGCCTGAAGCTGCCTAGGACTCCACCCCCAGTCACCTCATTAGCATAAACTCAGGTATGATCAATACAGACTCATTATAAATAACAAAGTATACTGCTATCACTCAGGAAATGCTAAGGATTTTTGGAGCTCTGTGCCAGGAATCCTGAACAAAGACTAAATATATTTCTTATTATACCACAGTACTTTACTGATATTTGAAGGTCCCCATGGTATCATTGACTCTTTGCAGCTCAGTTTTATAATCTATATCTGGCCAAGTATTTATAGTAAAGGCTCCCACATGTCCATCTGCTGGCAGTTTTATAATTGTCTAAGAAATAAAGCTGATTAAATCTATCAATTCTAAATCCTAATTTCAAACATTTAAATGCAAGAGATTGAGGCCAGGGCTATGAATGACATTTTAAATTACTGCTCAGATGAGTGTGAACATAAGCCATATTCGGGAAACACTCATTTACATCATACTTATATAAAAATGTAACTTTTATTATTCCTAAATTATTTGCATCCATATACTCTCTTCAAGGCTGTCACTATTAAATTTTGGAATTTCATATAATCTGATATTACCATCCATTTCCAATCAATTATCTCTCAGTATCCATAGGGGATTGGTTTCAGGGTACTTCTCAAATATCAAAATCCTTGAATGCTCAAGTCAGTGACATAAAATGGCATAATATTTGCATATAAACTATATACATCCTTTCATATACTTTAATCTCTAGGTTACTTATAATACCTAATACAATGCAAGTGATATATAAATAATTTTTATACTATATTGGTTTTTAAATTCTTTTATAGTTTTTTTTCCTTGAATATTTTTGATTTACGGTTGATTGAACCCTCATGTGTGGAAACTGCAGATATGGAAAACTCACTGTGTTAACAAATCTCATGAGAATTACATTATTTCCCCATCTGTTTTGTTGTTGTTTTGGTTGATAGGCAGCTTGATAGTTGGGAAAGGATAAACACAGTCCATTAATTTAGAAGATTCAAGGGGCCAGAAGGAGAGTGAAATACTCAATTACAATTTCTGTTTTGTTAAAAAAAAGCATCAATATTCATAAATGTGAATAGAAAAAACTCAAAGATTAAAAAATTACTAATTAGTATAGTTCTCTTTTTTCCTTATAATCTCCTTGTGTAACCATTGATATATTCATAAACAATAGACCAGCATTAAATAGAGAATAATTTTTCTTGAGCCATCCAGATGTAAGAAAATGAATTAATCTCATTTACTAGTAGATATTTCCTTTACATATTTACCTTTCTCTTCCAAAGTGTAGATTTTTCCCCTAAATTATCTTCTCTCCTGTTTTTTCCTGTGTGCTTTCTTATGTACTCATTTCACAACCCTAAACTTGATGCCGTCCACATTTTTATCCCTTTAAATTTTCTGCTCATGTTTCTTATTTTTGAAGTGTTTCCTTAAATTGTTAAAGCTGTATTATTTTTATGCTTATAAAGTAAAATTTTGGTAATACTTGGCAAAGTTGAGATTGAGTGAGGAGTTTCTGTTGCATAGATAGCCCATAGGCCAGAAAAATGTAACTTCAACTCTGTATATGAATGTATATATGAGTATATATAAGTGGAGTATATAACTCTCATCTACAGAGAACATATGATCTATTAGGGAATTCCAACAAATGAACAAGAAGTTACCAGATAGAATGATGAGTTCTATAGTAAGAAAAGGCAAGGTATCTAAGCACCAAAGAATGGACATCTAAACTGCACAAAGAGATCAAACTTCCAGCAAGTCTCATCCTGAGGTCAGTCACAAATTTCTCAAGGATTCCCTTTAAGTAAAAAGGAAGATTTTTTCTCTCTCTCTCTTTTCTTCTTCATAAAGCTAAGATGCAATGTTTATCAGAGACAGTCTCTTATTTCTTCGTGTCTTCTCTCCCACTTTTTCCTGTGTGCTTTCTCATGTGCTCATTTCATAACCCTAACTTGATGCCCTCCACATTTTTTTACCCCTTTAAGTTAAATTTTTATGATATTGTAATTAATATTAAATACCTAGTTCAGCATCTCACAACAAAAAATATTTATTTTTATTTACATCTCACATGAACTTCACAATAACCTTGTAGGATTTGTACACTTATTGTAGAGATGGAAAAACTGAGGCAAAGGGTTTAGCTCATCAGGGTCACCCAGTCAGTAAACAGCAGAAGCAAAATAGCCTGAGAATGAATGCTTTTATCCACTCCATCATGCTATATTCATGTCTCAGATGGAAAGTAACAAGCAGAAAAGGTACTGTAATTTAGCTCCCATGCTACTAACGAATGTAGTTTTCAGCATATGCTTAGAAAAAACTTTACCAAATAATGTAAATAACAAATGTATTTACATTAAAGCAAAAATATTCTTCAACAGAAAACTATGGTTCTAAGGTTCATGCTAAAATTGAAATGTCCTTTCCTTCCTGTATACTTATCAAGAGATTTTTGTTTCTCTTAATATTGAGGCATCTGTATCTTCTTATTTTGACCTAATAAAATATTAGTTTTTAGTATACATTTTTTATCTTTTATTATATTATAATGGTTACTTAAGATTTGACAAACTTGAAAATTTCTGTGAAGTTTCAACAGTTAATATTCAAAACATGAAATCTGGGCTTGGATTCTAATTTCCTTCTAATACAATACTAAAGCAAAATATATATATAAAATATTAATGTTTATTGGTTCTGAATTTATATTTTATTTCAGAATAAAGCCTTCCTATCTAGACAATTTTACTTTGAAGGACATTTGTAAAGCACAGTTATACTTCTTGATAACTTAATAAATACTTTGTAATAATTAAATAATAATTTAATGTAGCCATATTGGAAAATACCTTACATAGAATAAGGTTTTATATTAAAAGCATTATGTAATGCAGGGAATAAATTATAAAATATGATCTTTACTTTTGTAGAAGTATTAGGAATTAAATTGAAACACTAGTGTTTCATTCAATAACAGATATATTTTATATTTAAATTTAACTTTTTTTTTTTTTTTTTGAGATGGAGTTTCACTCTTGTTACCCAGGCTGGAGTGCAATGGCACAATCTCGGCTCACTGCAACCTCTGCCTCCTGGGTTCAAGCAATTCTCCTGCCTCAGCCTCCCAAGTAGCTGGGACTACAGGTGTGCACCACCATGCCCAGCTAATTTTTTGTATTTTTAGTAGAGACGGGGTTTCACCATGTTGACCAGGATGGTCTCTTTACCTCGTGATCCACCCACCTCAGCCTCCCAAAGTGCTGGGATTACAGACTTGAGCCACCGCGCATGGCTTAAATTTAATTTTTAAAATATCTGCTATATTTAGCTTTTCTAATGTTTTAAAACACTATATTAATTGTATAATAATTATGTAGGGATGAATTCTTACTCTAGTACCACCCTCAGTGTGTAATGGCTTCATAATTTTTTAATTTTGTAAGGTTTCCAAACACCATTCTAACAGAATGAGGAAATTCCACTGTTTATTGAAACACATCCCTTAGAATGAATTACATGATTGCGTTCTTATACTGAGTAGGGTCTTTTCTGTTCTAGTTCATGCTTATATTTTACGGAAAAAAAAAAAAAAATTAAATTTGATTCCATAACAGAAAACGTCTACTTTTTTATCAAGCTTTTTGTTGGTTTGTTCGTTTCCTACTGGGCATACACGAAGACTACATTTTCTAGCATTCTTTAGCTAGGCATAGCCATGTGCCTGAGTTCTGGCCACTGTAGTATGAGTAGATGTGACATACACCATTTTCAGGCCTGATCCATAAAACCCTCCCATGTGTGACTTTTCATTCTCCACATCTGTTTGTCAGTTGAATGAAGAAAATACTGAAGACTTCAGAGGATAGTATAGACACAAAACAAAATGATCCTGAAAATCTGAATCACTATATGGAGTAAGCCCCTGAATACCTAAATTAGATTTTTCCATGAGGAAGAAACAAATATTTATTTTGCAAAGCCACTGAAGTTCTGTATGTGTGTGTTTTAATTGCAGCAATAAGTTTACTCGGGGTATTGCAGACACTAAATTCACTTCACACGTAAAAAGGTGGACAGAGAAAATTAAAATTTAAATGGTAAAAAAACAAAATTTGAAACATTCTGGAAAAGAATATACGTATTTAAGACGTCAACGTTAGTTTCTTTTTTTTGTTTCCTTTTCTGCCTTCCTTCCTTCCTTCCTTTCTCTCTTTCTCTCTCTTTCTCTCTCTCTTTCTTTCTTCCTCCCTCCCTCCCTAACTTCCTCCCTCTCTCTTTTCCTTCCTTCCTTCCTTCCTTCCTTCCTTCCTTCCTTCCTTCCTTCCTTCCTTCCTTCCCTTTCTTTCTTTCTTTTTCTTTCTTTCTTTCTTTCTTTCTTTTAGAGGCGGGGGTCTCTTTATGTTTGCCAGGCTGGTCTTGAACTTCTAGTTGCAAGCAATCCTTCCGCTTTGGCCTCCAAAAGTGTTGGGATTACAGCTGTGAGTCACCACATCTGGCCCAGAATAACAATTTAACATACAGAGATATACAGTATAACAGTCACATACATTTCAAATACTTATAGTACACGAAACATGCATATATATGCAACACAATTATAAACAAAAATAAGAGAGGGACAAATATACACAAATATAAAAGAGCAATAAACATAATATTACCCTCTGGGGTGGGAACAAATCAGGGAGAAACTCACAAGTAGTTTGTCATTTCTTAATCAAGTTAGTTGTCACATTTTGCTTTATCTCATAACAATTTTTTAAAAATTTATGACATTTAAAATTCATATTTATTTTTAAAACAGTAAATTATTTTTACTATTATTTACCTTTATTTAGTTATTCAGTATATTATATTGTGGACAATGATGTTTGATAAGTTCTTTAGAAGCAGAGATGAATAAGATACACTTCTTTCATAGAAGTTGCTATTCAGGAGTTTAAAAGAAAATTCAGGACTTTGTTCTTCCATGTTCACAGATAATGAATTTGTGCCTTGCTGCCAGTTTTCCCTCCATACCTGTGGCAGATGCACTAAGCAGGCAGAGTAATCTTCATTCTGACCCTGAATATAGGCAGATATTTTCAACACAATTCTTCAAGAAACTATTACTACCTGGTTACAGTTGACACACAATTTTAAATGTATACTCTCCTTGCTCTTTTACATTTACAGAATCTCGAAATATATGTTTCCACATTTTTAAGTAAAAGCATTGATATGCATAGAGTACAAGATGAGAAATAGCTTGCAAAAATCATTTAATTACTTTGCTATAACAACACTATTGTCTTAATACATTTGGAGTTTGGTAGAAAGCTTTGTAAGCAATGTAATTACTTTTGTGGTACAAAAAATGCTATTTGAGAAAGGCCATTTTTGCAATAGAAACAATCACAATATAAAAACCATCTATATACACCATTTTATTTGTGATTTAGGAGTTTGATTTCCATACATGTCTAATATATCATTTTTACAAATGACTCTTGATAAAGGAATTTTCGTAAGTGCCCTAACTCACTTGACTCACACTACAAAATATAAAGCATTGTATCAGAGTCTAAATGCAAATTAAAAACGATAATGGAAAGTAGTTAATATATTTTTAATATAACAGAAAACATTAACTGGTTATTTTATAGGTATGCTGGCAGAATTGTCTCTGGAGTTGGAGTTAGAATGTTACAGGAGTAAAGACTGACTTTATGGTTTGGGGCTAGAAACCTCCAAATTAATGGAGTATAATTTGCTAAGATGGGTGAGTTTAAGAGGGGACCCATATGTTAAGAAGTCAAATATGAACCTAATATCACTTTAAAAATAGGACATTTGGGGGCAAAGGGAAAGTATGTGTACTCTAGTTAACACCGTTGAGTAGTTAGACTACCATAGTATTTAAGAACACAGACCTTGTAGGTAGGAGATCAGGAGGACTTGTTTTTCTGAGCTATGGTCACAAGACACAGATGAACAAAAGAAGAGCTGATTAACACAGGATGCTGCAAAGAAACTGACTCAAAGTAGCTAAAGCCAAGATGGTGACAAAAATAACCTCAGGTTGCCCTCACTACTCATTATATACTAATTATAATGTATTTGTAGGCTAAGAGAAACTCCCACCAGTGCCATGACAGTTTACAAATGCCATGACAACCCCCAGAAGTTTTGTTATATGGTTTTAAGGGGGAAGAATTCTAGGTTCCAGAAACTCCCTTCCCCTTTTCCAGAAAATTCTTGTATAACCCACACCTTACCTAGCATGTAATCAAGGAATGACCATATATATCTGTGTATATATATAGCCAGCAATCCATGAGGGCTACTGCTGCTGCTACTACTCCTCTCTCTCTGGAACAGCCATTTTTCTGTATTCTGTTGCTCTAATAAACTTACTTTCATTCTGCTTTGCTAGCTCACCCATGAATTCTTTCTTGGCAAAGCCAAGAACCCTCCCAAGATGAGTCCACTTTGGAGTTTGCCAGCAACACTTGGAAGTATACATACAAATGTAAAAGTTTGGAGTCTGACAATCTCACAGGTGAAATCACCTTCTCCGATTGGCTTTGACACCAAATCTCAATTTTCTTATTTGGAAAAGATGGGATTATATCTCTTCCTCAAAGATATTTTTTGAAATAAATGTGGTACTTCATGCCAATAATATACCACAGTACTCAGTAAATAATATCAAGTGTAGTTACTGTCTAATGTTCTCTTATTGTATAGTTGATATCATTTAATTGGATCATCATCGGGAAACTGATATTCAGAGAGTGTAATGTTCATGATAATACCTCGCAGTATATGGCAGAGCTATAATAAAGCTTACTCCATATTTTCTGTATTTTGTCCATTACAACATTTTGCTCCCCAAACTGATTGTATCTTAAGCAGTTCAATTAATACGTTTGATTAAATCTCTGCACACCTATCATATATTAGTTTTAGTTTTTGTTTTTAAATGGACTCTCACGCTGTCATCCAGGCTGGAGTTCAGTGGTGCCATCTCTGCTCACTGCAATCTCCGCCTCCCAGGCTCAAATGATTCTCCTGCCTCAGCCCCCCAAGTATCTGGAATTACAGGCATATGCCACCATACCTGGCTCTCTCTCTCTTTTTTTTTTTTAGTAGATACCAAGTTTCATTATGTTTGCCAGGCTGGTCTCAAACTCCTGGCCACAAGTGATCTGCCTGCCTTGGCCTCCCAAAGTGCTGGGATTACAGTCACGAGCCATCACACCTGACCCAACGTATTAATTTTTAAATTCCAGAACCACAAAGGCAAAGTATTTCTTTTACTCATTCCTGTTCCAGATAAAAACAATCAGAAAGGGACTAATAACAAGGATACATAAGGCATAAGGAAACAGGCATAGTCCTAGTAAGAATTGCAGCTTTGTGCAGTGGCAGTATCGCAGCCAATGA
The DNA here is from genome assembly GCF_048565385.1 of Saimiri boliviensis. Classification (NCBI taxonomy): domain Eukaryota; kingdom Metazoa; phylum Chordata; class Mammalia; order Primates; family Cebidae; genus Saimiri; species Saimiri boliviensis. The sequence goes on along the minus strand of NC_133463.1, from coordinate 48,789,477 downwards.
GGTTTATCTGAGGCGCGATTATTGCTAATTGAAAACTTTTCCCAATACCCTGCCGTGATAACTTGCAATACAGTCGGCACTGGCAATTTTTGACAGTCTCTACGGAGACTGTTTTTTTTTTTTTTTTTTTTTTTTTTCAAAAAAAAAATAGAATTGCAACATAAAGATAAGCATGGCTTTATCACAATACACAGAAATGAATGACTCATGAAGTTTTTCAATATGAATGTCCTTCAGAAATGCCACGTTGATATTATTCATGCTTAGAAGAAATGTGCACAATCGCAAGAGATTTGAGTCTTTAATTCTAAATTCATGCATCATGATTTTTGGGTAATTTGTGTTTAAGAGTAATTTATACAATAAATTTGAATATTTCATTTCACGTCGTCAAAGAAAAAAACAGATAAAAATATTTTCTTTTAGCAAATGATCAAGAATGGTGAGTGTGTGTGTGTTTGTGTGTGTGTGTGTGTGTGTGTGTGTGTGTGTGATTTTAAATTAACGGACTTTTTAATAACCATGGTCAAGCCTATATTGGTATATTCTGTGTTAAAAGAACATAAAATAAGGATGACTTTTCTAAGAATTCAGAAAAAGAGGGACTGATTTTCAAAACCAGAGAATTTCAAAGAAAGCTAGAACTTGATAAACATGATATATACATTCATATATGTATAGATTCATGCATTTGTATTAAATTCTCTTGTGTATATATGTATATGGTCAAAATATAAGGCACAATGAAATTTAAGAAGTCTACAAGAGTGATTCAATGAACAAATATGTCTATTAAGTATTCTTTCTAAATTTTCCTATAATATGCATGGCTCTATGTAATCATAATGAATGAGAATATATGTTAATTATTAATGCTGATTGCCTTGTATTCTATTTTTGTCTTTTTCTTGTTTGCTATAAAAGTCTGTGGTAAATTAGGAATATATCAATTTTCTTCTGAAAATAGGGAAAATTCATGTTTTCTTAATGAGCACCCCATTCTATCATTTGGTATTTAATTATTGTCTGTCACAGACTTTGATTCACAGTTAGATTGGACTGTATTGAAGTTAATAATAAAATGAACTTAAATGTGTACTATTCCAAAATAACATGTTGGGTCTTTTCCCACTGGAAATGAATTATCTAAACTCCAGTGAGGTATTGTACCTTGTCTTAAGAGAGTAAATTTACCTTTAAGGAGCAAAGTTCTTCATACCTGAAACAGTCCTGCAATTTAGAAGTCCTTAAATATTTGTGGGTTTTTTTTTTGTTAATATTTTGTCATCATATTACTTATGATAAAAATTAACCTAACTTTATAAAATAAAGAGGATGAGAATTTACAATCTAGACATAAAATTAAAACTAAAAGGTAGCTATAGTTTACTACAAACCCCAGAACAAATTGCATCTGAAAATAAGGTAAAAAGGAAAAAAAACCTCTGATTTTCCATGCCAACAATACCTGTTTTACTGTTTGGTAGTTTGAACTAAGTAACATACTGCTTTAATTTGTGGAGATACCAAAGTTTATAATAGTTCATATTCTTTCAATTACCCAGTGAATTTAAGATACACCAGTGACTCTCTTACCCATGAGTCTATTTTTCTGGAGGATATGATAAGTAGATAGCAAATACATCATTCTTTTGAGTTTGAGATATTGGTTACTAATGATCTGGAGATGAAAGGCTTTGGAACCCAATTATAATTTCTTTTCCTATCCAAATCTTTTATATATGATTTTAAATAATAAACCACATTTTATATATATTATGGAATCATGAAGGAAATATAAATGAACAAGATATCTTACCCAAACTGCTTATATATTTTATGAGATTATTCATTGGTTTTGAGTGGATTTGTTATACAGTCTTTAGGTATTCTTAAGCTCACAGACTAAAAGAGGAAATGATCTAAACATTAAAAAGGAAATAAGAAAATAGTACCTTCTTAAAGGATCTCAGCTTCATAGCCAGGATTTTACATCTTCCTTTTTTGACTCAGTCAGATCACAATCTCCAGTATTTTAAACAAGCAATATAACGGATTGGAGTAATTGCAGGGCTATCATATGAAATATCTTAAAGGAAGCCTGGTCAAAGGAAGTTTTTTAATGCTATTGACGCTCTTCCACGCTTTAAAACTTGATCCCTGCCTCTAATATAATTTTTTAAAGCATATAAAAATTTATAGTCAATAAAAAAATTTCAAAACCAAAACATGCTCAGTATTTCTGTTAATGGTTTCTCCTTTCCTTTAGTTTATGGAATATTATTTTATTGGTTAAAATAGAGCATTGATTCCATGTGTTAAGCTCTCAAACTTTTTTTATTTTGATAAAAGTTTCTTTAAATGTGATCATTTATAGATCTTTGAATTAGGAAAAGGAGAATGATTGAATGAATGAATGTTCTAAATCAAGAGATATTTCAGATGATACTATATATAATATGTTTTTATAAGATGCATGCTCTAATGAAAGATATTCCTTAAACAAGGTAGTGAATAAGACTTAATGGCACAGATTTTTGATGTTTTAAAGAATCAGCGTGGCCCTCATTCTATAAGAAGCAGTAAGTTTAATGGCACTTTCAGACTTTTTATTACTATTATTTTGCAGTTTAAAGTTTAAAGAGAATTTATGCCCAGATGTAATTTTTTAGTTTTCTCTTCCAAAAATAGACCCTATATGGGTACATTTAATCAGTTATTGAATTTTTTAGGGTCACTGCTTAATACTAGATTACAAAGAAAAGCCAATTTATGAAGAAATTTTGACTTTATGTAAGTAGCAATGTCTGAGAATTACATGAATGGACTTCATTCTCCATTTTAGGCTAAGTGGATGCACACACTTTGCGTGCTTCATGTATGAAAGAAGTATCTCCCCTTGCCTGTCTCCAACTCAGCGTTTCCTTGAATAAAGGAATTCTGACCTTTTTCTATAGAAAAGTCAGGCCTAGATGCTTAATTATTTACTTTTGTTCATCAATTTTTATTAAATATATCTTCCATCTGTCATTCTTCAAAGCTAAGTTGATCATATAATTTATTGTCTAAAGCTGGATATACTTTAAAGTGAAAGTGGACATTATTAATTATTATATGGAACAACAAAATGAGCCACACTGCCTGTTCTTGGTAAACCAGGATAGATAGACAAACTATGCAAATGTGACCAATGAGATTTTAGGTGGTGAAACTTATTTTGCTTGAAAATAATCATCATAAACTCATACATTCAGATATATTTGACACATTTCAATATTTACAATTATTATATGCATTGATGCTCAGATAATGGTGGTGGCACAGTCCATTGGTCATGACCCTATAAATCATTATAATTGTCTTTTCATTCTAGTATGACAAGACTTTTCAAGATGATATGGTATATTTTCTGCCCCAAATAAGAAATCAGCCATTTCTGCAAAACCCTTGCTTCCTCAGTTAGAATTGGTATGTAGACACCGAAATCTGGGAACCAGGTTGTTTATTGCTACTGGTTTGGTTGTTTCTGAGCCTTTTGGTGGACAGAGTTAGAAAATGTATTTTAAAACATAAAATAAATTGTAAAATCTTACTTTCATATTTAATTCATATTCAAAACTATCACGTTTCTATTTAACCTGTTCAATCTTATTTTTGTGTCTTGTTTTCTCTAAGTTAAAATCCATTTTCTCAATGACACTAACATAGTTATTTGCTTTCTCTCACTAAATACATGCAGTAATTTCAGAATACTACTACTAATACTACTTCTAACAATGTGATTACTGACAGAGTTTAAATTTTGTCTACTTTTGAGTTTCATTTGCAGTTCTTATTTTCAGAATATATGAACTAGGAACATTTAATCTTGTCACTGGGTTTTAAAGTATCTTGAAATAGTTCCTCTTTGGTGGTTATGAGTTACCATCACTTTGATATATTATTAGGTTTATTTGATTCATTTTTCTTTACATTTTAATGGATGTTTTTAAAAAGTAGTTTTAGTTATATAGAGTATTTGTATGATTAAAAAGTCAAACCTATGAAATAGATATATTCAGAGATGCCATGGCTGGACAAGGTGACTCATGCCTATAATCCCAGCACTTGGGGAGACTGAGGAGGGTGGATCACCTGAGGTCAAGATTTTGAGACAAGCCTGGCCAACATGGTGAAACTCCATCTCTACTAAAAGATACAAAAATCAGCTGGGCAAGGTGGCATATGACTGTAATCCAAGCTACTCAGGACGCTGAGGCAGAAGAATCACTTGAACCCAGGAGGCGGAGGTTGTGGTGAACTGAGATTGAGACAGTGCACTCCAGCCTGGTGACAGAGAGACTACGTCTCCAAGAAGAAAAAAGGAAAAAGAGATGTCTAGCTTCTATTGCTTACCAATACACACACACCAAAATGGATATACATATAACTCATATACACACACTACACACACAATTTTCTTTTCCCACTCACATGAATGACTCTTCACTACCGTACTTCCCCTTTCCCTGTTTTTATTTGACATAAGAAAATGTAACTTATGTGCTTTTATCCAATATTTCTTGGAGAACAGTGACATATTTTATGCACTTTTCTCTTCTTGCTTTCTCTTGAAAACAATATACTCTGAAATGACTTTACAGTCATATAGAGCTACTCCTCATTGCCCCTTTGGAACTACTTAGTATTGTGTGACAATAGTGTTCTATATTCTAGTTCATCATAGATGGACAATAAGTGACTTGCAGTCTTTTCTTCTTTCAAATAGTACTGCAATGACAGGTTTCTGCATCTCTCTCCCGTATATTTGTCTGCATAAGTTAACAAATTTTAGAAGTGATATTGTCATATCAAAGGATAAATGCCTATATAACTAAGTATTACCCAAAGGCTTCTCCAGTGAAGTTAATTTTTTATACCCACCAAGAAAAGCTGATTTTACCAAAAACTCACTCACATGTTATATGATCAGAATGTTTAATATCTGGGAGATGGTAAATCATACATGTATCTTATTATAAGGGAATTTATAATGTATTTTTAGAAATTTATGTTTATTTTTGTGAATGTTTTATTTTAATCGATGTTATAATTATCCATATTGTTTATGGGTTTTAACAATAATTATGAAATATTTTCCTGTAATCATAGAAAAATGCACCTAGGTATTCTATAACTTTCATGCCCTCACATTTTACATTGAAGTTTCTGGTGAATTGGAATTTTTTTTTTTGATTTGTCATATGACAATGAATCCATCTTTATCTTTTAAAATACACAACTATGCTTTCATATTATCTTCACTGATTTAAGAAGCCATATTTCCATATACAATTAAGTATATTTCTAAATTTTTTTTCTACATGGACTTTTCAGGCTATACCTACAGTAATACTACACTATGTTAGTTACAGTGTCTTTACAATATGTTGTAATATCAAATAGCTCTAGTTGTCCTCCACTGATTCCTCCCAAGTCATTTCTATATCAGGATTTTTCTGATTATCCTTCCTTATTTGTTATTACAGATGATCTTAATTTTTTTAAAAAAACAGCTTGTCTAGATATGGGGAAACAAAAAGACATAATTGTATATTTATTAGAATTGTGCATATTTTACAAAGTAACAAAAACCTGATCATAGATAGAGTAGATAGAGACGTTCTGTTCAAAACATGTTAAGTCTCTACATTTATTTAAATCTATCTTTGAACCCCTCAGGAATGTTTCTTAAATTCTTTGTTTGTACTCCTTCTATCTATCCATCTCTAATAGATATTATCATCCATTCTAGATGCTATTCATTTTAAAACGTACACATAAAGATCACTGATTTTGTATATTGACTTTTTAAGGTACTACTTTAATAAATTATCTTATTTTTTGAAGTAATTTTCTCTATAATTTCCACTGGGGTTTCCAGATGTATCATCCTGTCATGAGAAAATAAACACAGCATTTTCTTTCCCTTTTCAACTCTGTCTTCTGCTTCTAATTACTTTCTCTTTTCTAATAGCCTTGCTTAATATCTGCAACACAGATGCTGGGTAGTTAGTTGACATCTTAATCTTATTTCTGACTTAGCAGGAAAACTTCTTGTGCTTCCACATTAAGTATGATGCTGTCTTTTGGTCTATGATACATACCTGATTATGCCAAGTAAGTTTCTAATTCTGTCGTGCTGAGGGTTTCTACACATAAAAGGGTATTAATTTTCTGCATCTATAGAAATGATAAAAAAAGTTCTTATTCTGTAAAAGTGATAAATAATATTAATGAATTTCTTAATATTAAACCACTTATGCATCTCTGAAATAAGCCCCTTGGACTTGGACATGGGGTATTATATTTTATAAGTGTTGTGTTTCTGATTAGCTATACTTTGATATATTTATATTGATAATCATAAATATAGTTTAATTTTGGGTGGACTTTGATTTTTGACAGATTTAGGAAATCAGTGGTGTATAATTTATTTTAAATGGATTTAAAAATTTTATTGCTTTTCTAGTGTAAGTGAGTTGAAGTAGAATTGTGATTACTGACCTTTAAGGGTTTGTTAGATTTCACCTGTGAATCCCTATAGGTCTGGTGTTTGCTTTTCTTTTCCCTTTTCTTTTTTTTTCTTTTTTTTTTTTTTCTCTGCAATTTACTTTTTGTGTTTCTAGTGTGGTGATTTAGACTTTCTGTCTATTCCGTGGTAAATCGTGTTCAATTTTATTCTTTCAGAAAATCTATTTTCATAGATTCTTCAAAGTAGATTCATGATTTTATATTTTAACTTTTACAGTCTTTTTATTAGGCATGATTTGCATAAAATAAAATGCACAGCTTGGTAATGGTTGACAAATACTACAGTTTTTTTTCTTTCTTTATTTTTTCAATGTGTTTAAAAAGTGCCTGAATAATTCTCTTTCCTTTGCCCCTCAAGTCCTTGTCCTAGAGGTAGATCATAATCCTCACAACCTTGCCTCAGCACAGAGCTCTTGTGACAGACAGACTATTAAAGTGGGTTCCACGTCCTCCTCTGCTAGAGTGTAGGCAGAACCTGTGTTTTTTTCATAACCAATAAAATAGGGCCAAACTGGTAGAACAGACGTCATTACATGTACTACGTAACTATGATGCATAAGGCTGTAGCACTTGTCTTGCTGAGCTTTTTTCTTCCCCCACTGCCTCATATATCTGCCGTACACAGTTTCCAACTATTATCCACATGTTATATTACCATGATACCATTTGTTTTTATTATCTTTTCCATGATGTCTTTTTTTCTGAACCAGAATATTCTCTAGGACTCTACATGACATTCAGTTATCATATCTTTAGCCTCCTCTGATTTGTGAAGATTTTTCAGATTTTCTGTGGTTTTAATGACTTGGAGGATATTAAAGACTATTGGTCAGATATTTTGTAGAGTCTCCTTCTATTGGAACTTGTCAGTGTTTTTATCATGATTAGACCAGAATGTTGGGTTTTGAGACAACGATCACGAAGGTTAAGGAGCATTCTCATCACATTTTATCAAGGATACGTATTATCAGCATGACGTATTACTGATTGCGGTAACTTTGATCAACTGCCTAAGGTATCACTTGCCAAGTTTCACCACTGTAAAATGACTAATTCCCACATTTTCATTCTCTAATCTTTGATAACAAGTCACTTATCATACCCAAGTAGTGGAAAGTTAAGCCACACCTCCCTAAAATGAGTATTTTCACATAAACTAGTTGGAATTTTTCTTTTCAGGAGATTTGTCTTTCTCCTTCATTTACAAAACTATTCAAGAATTATGTCAGTGCTGCCTCATGGGTATTTATTTTATACTTTGAACCATAACTCAATACCACATTCCCTGTTTTGTTACTCAGAATGTTCTGGTGGTATACATTGGGAACCTTTCAAGTTGTCTTCTGTGTCCCTTTGACATATCCTCATCATTTTGTTTTTCATTGCTTGCTTGCTTACTTTCTGGTATAGATTCACTGGTATACTCTAGATGCTCTAGATTCACTGGTATACTTCCTGGCCTAGCCCTAGATATAATCATTTCTCCAAAGAATGCTAATTCTTTCTATTGGCAAATGGCATTAGAAACCAAGATCCAGACACTGGGCTTGCTCATTGCTAGACTGAGCATTCTTGCTTCTATGTCCTCTCAGTGGGCAGAGCCAGGAAAGATATGCATGCATATCTACTCCTGTGTACACACATATCTATAATTATTTCTGTATATCTACTCCTGTGTACACACATATCTATAATTATTTCCGTATCTGTCCATCTGTATTATATTAAGCTAAACAAGCATCCATACTGATATCCTTCACTGTCATCCAATACAACATGATTTATTAGGGCTTTTTAGTAAAAAGTCTTTTGCTTACCTGCACCGCCCTCTCCAACAATGAGAAACCTGGCTCCTGCCCTGCACCTCCATGCATGTGTTTGTTCAACTCTCATTTACAGGTATAGCAGTTTCAGAATTGATAACTCATTCCAACCTAAGAAACAATTTTACCAACTAGGTACAGTATGTTTGTGCAGATCCTTTTGTCTTTAGTCTTACCGTTTCCTGTCATAGCCATTTCCCAAAGTTACTCAACTTGGCACTGATTTTCCCGCACCGTTCAGTAATACATGTTGTGTTAAAGTGCCAAGTTTGTGGTAATTTACTACACAGTGCTAGAGGAATAATACCCGGTTATCTAGCAACAATGTTTTAGTTGACTAGTTTTGAGATTTCATAGGTTCTAGAATATTCCATAATCACTCAGATTTCCTGTGGTTTCCTTGTTCTCCTCACACGTTGGAGCTTGTGGAGGCCACTGCCTACTTCAGCTATTGGTCTAACCAGTGCACAGGTCTCTCATTGAAACCATTGGTTAATTTGTGATCTGCCAAATCTTGGTGACTTGACTCCACTCAGTAGTATTTGGGGCTTAAGAGATATTTTACCACCTACATTTGTTGTTAAAATTTTTAGGATTTTGATTTTTTTTCCAACCTTGTTTCTATGAGCTCTTAAAAAGAGGTACAGAAACTATGTTATCACCTCTTCTGTCTTTCCACATTTTAGGGCTTTTTTCCAAAAGTATTTATTTTTGACTAATGAGTTTGCAAGGCACTTTTCTCAGCATCTACAAGATGAGAAGAGGTAACTGAGGTCTTAAATATAAGGCATCAGGCCGGGCGCGGTGGCTCAAGCCTGTAATCCCAGCACTTTGGGAGGCCGAGGCGGGTGGATCATGAGGTCAAGAGATCGAGACCATCCTGGTCAATATGGTGAAACCTCGTCTCTACTAAAAATACAAAAAATTAGCTGGGCATGGTGGCGCGTACCTGTAATCCCAGCTACTCAGGAGGCTGAGGCAGCAGAATTGCCTGAACCCAGAAGGCGGAGGTTGCGGTGAGCCTAGGTCGTGCCATTGCACTCTAGCCTGGGTAACAAGAGCGAAACTCTGTCTCTCTCTCTCTCTCTCTCTCTCTCTCTCTCTCTCTCTCCATATATATATATATATATATATATATATATATATATATATATGGCATCACTTACGGTGAAAGAATTAAAGCCAGGGACTCCAGATTAATAAGACACATACATTCAGCATACTCTGATGCTTCTCTTATGCCAATCAGAAATGTCTTTTCATTTTTGGTGAGAGGCAGAATTTTTGCTCTCAAAATGCATCTGGTTGTTTTAGGAATAATTATCAAATATTCCAAAACGTCGAATTTCACAAGACAGATGCATATGGAAAATCTGAGCCTTTCTTCATTTTGCTTATGTAGTATCTTAATCATTTTTTACTATGCCAATTTAATTTAATGCCTAGAACAGTAATTCTCAAGTGTAAATATGTGTGGATCATTTTGAGGTATTTTTAAATGTTTGGCCTGGTAACTCTGAGATGGTACTTGAGGGTTAGCATTTCTAACGAGCTTCCGGGTTGCATTAATGTTGATCCAGGAAACTCACTTTGAGTGGCAAGGACCTAGAGCAATGGTACCCAATCTTTTTTGGCACCAGGATGAATTTTGTGGACAACAATTTTTTCATGGACCAGGGGGACAAGGTGCGGGGAGTGGTTTTGGAATGAACCAAGCACATTACATTTATTGTGCATTTATTTCTATTATTATTACATGGTAATATACAATGAAATAATTATACAACTCACCATAACATAGAATCAGTGGGAGCCCTGAGCTTGCTTTTTCGTAGCTAGATGGTCCCATCTCATGGCAATGAAAGACAGTGACAGATCATCAGGCATTAGATTCTCCTATGGAGCATGCAGTCTAGAGCACTCGCATGCACAGTTCACAATAGGATTCACACTCCTGCGAAAATCTAATGCTGCCCTTGATCTGAGAGGAGGCGGAGCTCAGACGGTAATGTGAATGATGAGGAGCATCTCTGTTTTGTTTTTTTTTTTTTTTTGAGACGGAGTTTCGCTCTTGTTGCCCAGGCTGGAGTGCAATGGCGCGATCTCGGCTCACCGCAACCTCCGCCTCCTGGGTTCAGGCAATTCTCCTGCCTCAGCCTCCTGAGTAGCTGGGATTACAGGCACGCGCCACCATGCCCAGCTAATTTTTAGTATTTTTAGTAGAGACGGGGTTTCACCATGTTGACCAGGATGGTCTCGATCTCTTGATCTCGTGATCCACTCGCCTCAGCCTCCCAAAGTGCTGGGATTACAGGCTTGAGCCACCGCGCCCGGCCGATGAGGAGCATCTCTAAATACAATGAAGTTTCACTCACTGGCCCCCTGCTCACCTCCTGCTGTGAGGCCCCCTTCAGGCCATGATTGGTACTGGTTCATGGTCTGGGGGATTGGGGACCCCGACCTAGAAGACCCCTTAATGGATTTCAGGTAGTTGTGCATTTTCTGATTTTATACATACATACAGAGCAAGGGAAGAGAGCAAGATAAAGAGAGATAATTCATGGTTTTCATAAACTTTAAAAGGATTTATGTAAAAATGTTAAGAACCATTATCCTACAAGATAAAAGTTCAAATTCATGAAGATAAATGTAAAATCTTTCATTCCATTTTGTTTTTCTCCACTGTCCTTTAAGTATCTCATAATCCAGCCATGCTCAGAATTTGCCATAAAGTCTAGAATGATACATGATTTCTAATAGCTACTACTTCAAATAGAATTAGCCATATTTTATTCTCATAAATCACCTTTTATATACATTCATTCATTCTTTCAGCTAGAATTTACTAAATACTTTATATATATGATATTTTGTAGTAAGTATAAAGCATATAAAAATAGGCAACAGTCTCTATTTGTGAATCTCTGTAGTCAAAAACTGCTGTAATTATTTGTTAAGGATTATTTGCTCTAGAGGAGTAATTATCCTGGAACAAAGTGTAGGTTGAATAGGTGAGAAAGAAAGAAGGAAAGGGAGAGAGGAAAAAAGGAAGGAAGGAGGGAAGGAGGGAAGAAGAGGGAATGGAGGGACGGAAGAAAGGAAGGAAGGAAGGAAGGAGGGAGGGAGGGAGGGAGGGAAGGAAGAAAGGAGGGAAGGAAGGGAAAGAAAGAAGAACAACAGAGAAGGAGGGATGGAGGAAAGGAAGAAGAAAAAGAGAGAGAAATGGAGAAAGAGAGGGAAGAAGTAAGCAAGGAAGAAAGGAAAGAAGATGTAAAAAACAACCAGGGTGGCAAGTGTTGAATTTCAATTGGAAAGTCTGACGATATGTGCTATTTGTTAGAAATAATACAATTTGTTGGGGTGGCATTTATCACTTTAAAGATACATAATTTAAAATAATTGTTGTAAGTGAAGATTTTTTTTTATTGCATTTTAGGTTTTGGGGTACATGTGATGAACATGCAAGATTGTTGCATAGGTACACACCTGGCAGTGTGCTTTGCTGCCTTCCGTCCCCTCACCTGTATCTGTCATTTCTCCCCATGCTATCTCTTCCCACCTCCCCACCCCCCCGCCCCTCCCCCATTTCCCCCCAACGGACCCCAGTGTGTAGTGCTCCCCTCCCTGTGTCCATGTGTTCTCATTGTTCAACACCCGCCTATGAGCGAGAATATACGGTGTTTGATAGCTGTATAAGAAATTGTAAATATGCTATCAAAAGCCATCACCACATTCCATTATTTTTTATCCTACACAAGAGAACTGTTAAGAAATAAAATTAACATTAGTCTCCTTTCAAATTTCTGATTTGGAAGGAAGCTGTCCAATAGAATGGCAGGTACTAAGCAAGAAAACATGGTGACATGATGTTTGAGTGGGATTGCCATGTTTCACTGACATAAATTCTCATTTGGTTTTCCCAAAGGCTTCTGATCATTGGGTTTATAAAGGTGGGAGATAGGGTCTCCAAAGCCTGGCTTATAATTTGTAATGGGCTATTTTTTATTCAAGGAAGTTCTTGCTGCTAGACATGTGCCTTCATTGCTAGGACCTATATGCAGATATGGGAAATGGAAACAGTAGGAGACACTGGAAGGAAATTTTGCAGCTTTGATCCACAAAATTGCTAATAGTGGGGAAAGGTCCATTTGCTTTGATAATCCCTGTGGAATGTATTCCATGGGATGAGCTAAAAATAAATAATTCCTACAGCATGCTAAACTATTGTGAGGAAGTACAGTGAGAAGTGGATTGACAAATGAGAGCAAAAAAATAACAACTGAAATATTTTACCAAGACTACTTACAAAATAAGTCACTAAATGCATGTACAGGCATTTGAAGTTTGATCTGGTGGAAGGGTTGTAAAGAATATTCCTTGTCCACCTCAGTGTGTTTAATTTCCTTCTACTCATTGTACCAAGGTTTGGCCTCATTACAGTCATGCTATTCCAGGTGAATTGAAAAGAAGTTGCATAGTTACCTTGTCATTATTAATCACTGCCTCTATTGTCACAAGCTATTTTCAGATATTTTATCTCATTCTATCTAAAAATTATTCTGATGTATTTATGGTTTGTTCTTCTTTTGTACTACAATTTGGTACCTGAAAATGGTGCTCTACAAATCAGGGAGTAGTGAAAGTAATAATTTGTCCACATAAATTAGACTCTGATGTACTAATATTCTCTAATGTCTCTCATATTCATCTTTGCATCACCAACCACTGTGGATTTTTTCAAATGTGCAAAGAAAATTGCAGCTATTTAAAATAACCTAGAGAGGGAGAATGATAGGCAATATCCTAACTACCTTAGCCCTTTACATTTCAACAGCCTTGTTGCCAAGGAAACCACTTGGGACTTTAGGGAAATTTGTGGATATTTAAAATGGATTGTGCCTGTACATAGACAGACACTTGTACAATTCACATTGCAGAATAAAAAGCTTCCAGCCCTGCAATATTAAGTCTGGAATTTCAAGGACTGAAAATGGAAAATAACAAAATACAAAGGTTTTTCACTTACATGCCAACATGTATGCTGTTTATAGTATTTCAGATTATTATTAGGCTTGGCTGTTACAAAATAGAATCTATCTAGAAGAATAAACAATGCAATATAAACCTCATAAAACTTACACATTAATTTGCATTTGTGATTTGCAATTTTAACATTGCATCACCATTTTAACAATTAGTTTCCAAGGTATGTTGCAGTTTTTTAAATCTAAGCAGGAATGCAGATAAATTCCTTGCTGACTTGGCTGGAAATTGACTGAATTCTATATAAGTGCAGACATGAATCTTTATTCATAATACTGTAAGTAAAATGCAGACATTAGAAGGGAAAGAAGCTAGGCTGACATACCAAAACCTCTTGAATGAGTTTTTCAGTTTCTATGTGGTTCTGTCTGCCTTCTTATTTTTATTTCTTTACAACTTTCTGCTGAAGATGGGATATTCTTAGTGGAAAACTGGCTGCAGAATAGAAAGCAGGTATACAAATGGACTTTCATATATTATTTTTACATATACTCACCGTCAATTTTTGAACCTATTCTCAGTCTTGCTCTCCCTAGACATACAGGATGACTTTCTCATATTCTCCTTACATTTCCATCATATGAGAGATTCAGCTTCACCCCACCATTTCATCTTAATGAATTCAAGAGCATCCATACAGAAGGCCTGCAAAGCGAAATTCTCTGGTCTGACAATATATATGTTTGTTTTAACAAAGATTTAGCTGAGGGATGGTGACCTGGGAGCTGTGATCTTTGATAGTTTCAGAGTGTGAATAGTGAAAATTAATGAAGTCAGAAGTAAAAGACTGAATAATGGTTAATTTTAATGTGCCGACTTGATTGCACCAAAGGTGCCTATATATTTAGTGAAGCTTTATTCCAGTTGTGTTTGTGAGAGTTTTTCTGGAGGAGATTAACATTTGAATTGGTGGACTGAGTAAAGCAGATTGCCCTCCCCAGTGTAGATGGGCATCATCCACTCACCTGAAAGCTCTACAGAACAAAAAGCTAAGTAAGGGAGAGTTTACTCACTCTATCTGACTGACTTCGAGCTTGGACATTGGTCTTCCCTTGTCTTCAGACTCACACTCAGACTGGAACTTATATCATTAATTCTCCCAGGACTTTGCTGTCTTCAGACCTTGAGACTACTCAGCCTCTACAATTTCATGAGTCAATGCTGTATAAACTTCTTTACACACATATATATGTTATGTATATGTGTATACACACATACACACACACACACGTTTTATATTTATGCATATATATTTATATATATTTTAAATTGTGTATAAAAACATATTTTCCTTTGGTTTTGTCTCTGTCTAGGGAACCCAGACTAAGACACATGTATAACTTAATAATATACAGTTTCTGTATCTTATAATAATTCAATATTATGAGGTGTTACAATTTCAATCACATTCATTCATGGACATGTGTTTTCAGCAGAAGATAAACATATATAAACATAACTTTTAGATACTAGCTGAAGATTCATAATGAACCCAGCTAGCTAACTTACCTATTCTAAATTCTTTCTAAAATTATTTAAATAATAGGAAAAATAGAGATGTCATGCATCAGGATGCAGAATTAATGGAAAGTATAATTTACCTAAAAATAACATGGAGGCATTTCAGCTAGATATCTTCCAGATAGGGTTCAATTGAAAATTTAAAAACAACAACAACAACAAGCAAAGTAAAAACAGAAAGACAAGGGAGGAATATGTGGATGCAGCAAATGAACCTGACTGCTAGAGGCAGGAGCTACAAACAGCGGTAACCAGAGAACATTTGCCTTGGAATTCCTTTCTCCAGTAAGGATAAGAATATTAGAACATATTGCATAGGGAACCCCAGAAGTATCTCCAAGTAGAAAACCCAGTGAGCATCAACAGCTATTTTCTGCCCTCCTCAGCATAACTGGGCTTTTCTCTGGATAAGCAGGCCTGCCACAGGCTACAGTGGGCACTAATACCAACCAGACTTTGAAGAGAAAAGGTTAATATATGCGCTTGATTTTGGAGACATAGGTTACTGATAATCATTCCACCACTTGTGTGTGGGTAGAGAGGGAAAAATCATAACACATAGCATATAAAAAGAGTACACACAATAAGATGAGGTGAGCTCAGCCCCTCAAAATCAGAGGAAAAAACCTACTTAAAAAGTTTTTTACAAACCTACAGAATAAAGAAGTAGATTTTAAAAAGTGCCTGCTTTGTCTTGCAGTAAAAAGAAAAAGAATTGAACACCATGAAACAAGAGATGAAAGATGAGAGGATAAGACAACAGACTGAGATATAAAATGGAGCTAGCTGGGAGCCAGACAGAAGGGCAAAAGGAGCTGAATGAGATAAGGAAAAAATGAAAGGAAACTCAAGATACAATAACTAATTTTATAACTGCTTTGAAAGCAGTAAAGAGAAGAATCCGTACTGTAAAAACTGAATCAGTGATGTGGAAGCTGAACTTTTGAGCCTCTTAATTTTTTTATTATTAAGCAATAAATTGCTTAGAGTTAGACCATGTATTTAAAAATTAAAAACATAAAATTAGCCATAGAAAAAAATGAATGAATGAGAATTATGGCAGTAATTGATATATTTTTAAAGAGACAGATAAATTTAAAAATAATCACTTTATTTAAAAAAATAGGAAAGCACAATGTAGCTGAGAAGCCTCTAAGTAGTATAGTTAAGCAAAAAAAGAAAGAAAGAAAGAAAGAAAGAAAGAAAGAAAGAAAGAAAGAAAAAAGAAATATAAGATACATAAATTTAAAAAGGTTAAAAATAAGCAAGGGGAAAGAAACAGATATAAGGAAACATAAGAAAGAAATGCCGATGCTAATACTTTTTAAAAGCTTAGTGAAACACAGTGTTTTAAGAAGGTATAAATTAACGAAAACGATCTCCCCAATGTTTAGTGATTTAATAGAATAATAACAAAAGATATTTGATAATTGATATTCCAGATTTCCCAAGCAAAGTTTTCAGATTCATTTGGAATTATAATTTCTTCAAAATCCACAAGAAACAAAACATTTTCTCCTGGAAATGATTCCAGGGCATAGAAAAAGAAAAAAATTGTGTCAATTTGTTTTTAGAAGATAACATAACCCATTAACTAAAAACAAGACAGCAAAACCTAAAGATAGAACCTAATTAAGAATATTTAAGTGAAAAACTAGAAAAGCAATCCAGAATGTTGTTAGTCAAGTAATAAAAACATAACCAACTAGGCTCTAGTCTAGTTCAATAATGGAGAAACAGCGTAAGAAACACTATTAAGGAGTAATATCAGATAAAGAATAAAAATGGCATCATCATGATAGGTGCTGAAAAGGATAAAAGTGGTATTTGCCAACAGAAAAACAGAGTCTGTTAATAATACAAACACAGTGCAGAAAACTCTTAATATTTCAGCAGTCAGTTCTTCCTAAAATTACCTTCAGATTCAGTTCAATCTCAGTTTAAATCTCAGCACGTATGGAAGTGTGTGTGTGTGTGTGTGTATGTGTAAATCAACAAGCTTATTCTAAGATCTATATGAACAATCCAAGAATATATAAGCAAATGTAGAAGAATAAAGTTGGTGGATTTTTCATTAATTAGTAGTAATATACAGTAAAAAAAAAAAAAAAAAAAAAAAGAAGAAGAAGACGACAGTGGGGTGTTTGCACACGTATAGATAGGTAGAATAAAATCCAGAACCGAGTTAGAAAGTAGGTTAAGAGTAGTAGAAATCAGAAAGTGAGGGAATGTCTAGGGTATTTCAGGCCCTTACAAGGAATTTGTCTTTACTCTGAATAAGATGGGAAGCCATTGGAGCACATTGAACTTAATGATAAGATCTTATTTATGTTTTTAAATGATCACTCTGGTTGTTGAGTTAATAACAGATAGTACAGGGACAAGGATGAGAGCTGGGAAACAGTAAGAAATCTACTGCATTATTCAGTTAAGAGAGAATGATGATGATAAGTGGTTGGACACGACATATATTGCAAAAGTGAAGTAAGAAGACTGCGGCTAATGAGATATAAGGTATAAAGGAAAGAGCACAGTTAAAAACTAGGTCTAGATTTCTGGCTTCACAACAGCTAGAAAGATGATAGTGCTATTTAGTGAGTTTGTGGCAAATTAAGAGGACTAAATTTGAGAAACAAAAATCAGAATTTCTCTTTAATATCTGCTCTGTTGAGATCCCATTACTTCTCAGACAGAAATCAACAAATCCGGAAAGTCAGGATGAAAACTCAGGAGAATGCAATTATCAAGAGTATAAGTTAAGAAGAAATAGACTTTGAGGACTGAGTGCTGGAAAAAAAAGAGACAGATTCAGGAAAGTGACACAGGAAGTAAATTCTATAGTTTACTTATAAAACATAGTGAACAGAAGCAAAGTAAAGAAACTTTCCTAAGAAGAAGAAAGAGATCAAACTGTCAAGTCTTGCTCAGGTTAAACTATGTGAGCCCAGCAAGATGAATATTAGATCTGGCAAGTGGATGTCATTGTTGACCTAGAAAACTTTCTGTAGAGCAATGGGGATGAAATTCTGATGAAAACATGTGAAAGAGAGAATAAGACACTTCCATTTCTAGTCATGTGGTTAACTAGATTTTGCAGGAAAGAAAAAATGTTTTCTAGAGCAGAACACCTAAAAAGATCGCCTAAAATATAAGTAACATCTTTCAAAGCATGGCTGAGCTGTCAGTAAAGTAGAGAAACAACTAAAAGGAGAAACAATAAAGACTTGTCATTGCAAAAGAGTATACCCTAAAGACTCTGCTCTACTCTTGAAGCCTAAATCTGTGTTTAATGACCAACAAGCATTAGGAGACAAAGACAAATTTTGGGCCTATGCAAGTTGGAAGTCAGGATAGAAACCAAGTATTAAGCCAGGATACTCTTAGTGGATGCAGTGGTAAAACATTCACTTCAAACACAAATACTCGATTATATTAGTCTTTGTCATAGCTAAGAAGGCTGATGGAGAAAGAAAATTATGAGAATTCCTAAACAAAAACCAGTATATATGTGACCTGAAGACCAGAATGTACATCCTCTGTGTAGCTCAAGCCAAAATTTACAGTAAAATGGTCACAGACTTGGAGTGTCACCAATCACCTAGCAAAAGCAAAGTTAAATTCTCACTGGAAGAGTATATTGTAATTTGTATCATCTGAGGATTTGAACAGATTTAAAAAAAGCAGCATGAGTGGTCTCTCTTTCTCTTTCTCTCTCTCTCTCTCTCTCTCTCTCTCTCTCTCTCTCTCTCACACACACACACACACACACACACACGCACACCCCACACTCCTCACAAGAAATCAAGCCATCAGGTACGAAAGCCAGAAGAAACAACAACCAGCAGAAACAAGGCCCGTGAAAACTGCATATTTTGGTATGATCCCATTCGTAATATAAAATGAACATTTGTCAAACACCTTTAAACACTTGTTTCTGCTGGTTGTTGTTCAAATACTTTAGATATGAAAGAAGGAATTCAGAAGTAGAGTAAAAGTACAAAACATTACCAACAGCAACCTGGATATTTTTAAAAGAGAACTAATTAGAGCATCTGGAAAAAAATATAACAATTGAAATTAAAAACCAAATTTTTATAGTTGAAAACAGATTAGACACAGTTTAGGAGATTGTGATGGTCAGTTTTATGTGTCAACTTGGCTAGTCATCTCCAATTACTTAATCAAGGTATATTGTTGTGAAAGTATTTTGTAGCTATGACAAAAGTCTATAATCAGCTACCATGAAGTAACAGGGATTCTTCTATGTCTACTTGATTAGATTTATGTGTCAACTTGGCTAGTCATCTCCAATTATTCAATCAAGTACCAATCTAGGCTTGTTGTTATGAAGATATTCTGTAGATGTGACTCAAGTCTGTAATCAGTTGTCATGAAGTAATGGAGATTTTTCTGGACAATCTGGATGCACCTGAGTAAGTCACATGAAAGATTTTAAGAGCAAATCTAAGGTTTCCTTGAAGAAAAAGAAATTCTGCTTGTGGAACAGGAGCTGAAGCCCATGTCAGGAAGTTACAATCTGTCCTTCCTAACAGCCTGCTCTGTGTATTTGAACTCTCCTTGCTAGCCCCAGCATCTCATAAGCCAACTCTCTGCAATAAGTCTCTTAACATACATTGCCCTACTTGTTCTGTTTCTTTGTTTGTACCATGTGACTGATGGAAAAGTGGTTAATGAACTGATAAAAGATTCAAAACTCCCCAAATGTAATACAGATATGGAAACTTTGAAAGTAAGAGATACAAAGGATAGAAAATAAAATCCAACACACATTTTTGTTATATTCAGAAAAGAACAATAAAGATAATAGTCAAATGAATTACAGAAATAAATATTGCCTGTATTTTTACCAGAATGGATAAAAGATACCATGAAGGTTAATTTTATGTGTCAACTTGGCTGAACTATCATGTCCAGGTATTTCCTCAAACAGCAATCTAGATGTTGCTATAAAGGTATTTTTTTTTTTTTTTTGGATGTGCTTGATATTTAGTTCACAATACTTGGAGCAAAGAAGCTTACCATCCGTACTGTGGTTGAGCTGCATCCAATCCGTAGAAAAGCATAACAGAAAAAAAACTCAGGACCACTGTGAAAGAGGAATTCTGCTTCCAGACTGCCTCTGGACTCCAGCTTCAATGATAACTGTCCCTTGGGTCTCCAGCCTATCAGCCTACCCTACAGATTTTTGACTTGTCAGTCCCCAAAATTTTGTGGGCCAATTGCTTAAAATAAATCTCTTTCTCAGTCTCTCTGTCTCTGTCTATCTCTCCGTCTCTCTGTCTGTCTGTCTGTCTCTCTCTCTCCCTCTCTCTCTCAGACTTTCTCAGACTCTCTCTCTGTCTCTCTGTCTCTCTCTCTCTCTCATATACCTTACTAAATGTCTTCTCTGGAGAACCCTGACTAATAAAGATATTAACATTTAGATTAAAGAAGCTAAAAATTTCAGGATAAAATTATATTCACATTTCAGTGAATCTACAAATCTCCAAAGGCAAAAATAACATTTCAAAAGTAGTCAGAAAAAAAACTACCTACAAATGAACATTAATTAGAGTGACAGTGGAATTCTCAAGGCAAAAATGGAGCAAATGAGAACTGAATTTTTTTAACTTAAATAAAAATTAATACATACATAAAATATCTTGAAAGTCTCATAAAAACAGCAGTAAACAGTATTATATAACTTTAAAAATTATATTTTAAGGAAAAGGTGAAGTGATTATCAAAGGGGAAAAACAGAATATATTCATTAAGAATAGACATTCACTAAAAGAAAAATCTAATGGATACACTTCAGAAAAATAAAGAAAAATGATCCTCAAAGGAAATCTGTGAAATGTTAGAAGAAAGGTTAAGAAAAATTAAATAATAAACTTTCTTATGATCCCAAATTATATGGCTAATTAAATGATAATGATTATGCCTAATTTTTAAGCTTAAAGACTAGGGGAGGGATAGTATTAGGAGAAATTCTCAATGTAGACGACAGGGTGATGGATGTAGCAAACCACCATGGCAAGCGCATGCCTATGTAACAAGCCTGCACATTCTGCACATGTACCCCAGAACTTAAAGTCTATTTAAAAAGGAATTATGACAGAAGAAAGAATCCTGACAACCATAGCAAACAAATCAGAAGAGACTTAATAAGAGCAAAATATTTTCTTGGAAGAGTAAATATATTGATGAAATTACATTATTTTAAATATACAGGCTAAACATTCTAAGAAGAAAGTAGACTAAAGCATGCATATTTCGAACAGGTAAGTAAAAGACAAAGAAAGAGGAAGTAAAAAAGAAAGAAGGAAGACAGAGATGGAAGAAGGAGTGGAAGTAGAAAAACCAGAAAGCACAAGAGATGATAGATGGAAATATAACAGTAATCACAATCCATTTACAGGGACAAAAATCTCCAATTGAAAAACTAGAAAGTAAATTAAACTGAACAATGTAGTGTATATGAGAAACGTATTTTACAAATAAAGACTCAGAAAAGATGAAAATTAAAAGTGTGGGTAGAATTAGGAAATCAAACTACACAGGAATTTGAATCGGGGAAGTTCAAGATAAATAAAACTAAACTTACGATAAAGCTGTAATTCTAAAAATACAATGAGAACTCTACAGGGTATTGTGTTAGAATTCTCCAGAGAAACAGAAAGAGTAGGATATACATAGATATATAGAAAGAGATTTATTATAAGGCATTGGCTCAAGAGGTTGTGGAGGATAGGAAGTCCCACAATCTGCCCTCTGAAAGCTGGACAGCCAGGAAAGGCAGTGGTGCAATTCCAGTTGAATTTTGAATGTCCAGGAACTAGGGATCAATGGTCCAGTCCCAGTCCAAGTCTGAAGGTCTGAGAATCAGGTGTGCTGATGTCTGATGGCAGAAGATGGATGCTCCAGCTCAATCAGAGAGTGAATTCACCTTTCCTCTGTATTTCTGTCTTATGTGAATCCTCAATAGATTGAATGGTGCTTACCTACACCGGTGAGGGCAGATCTTCTTTATACCGTCTACTCCTTCAAATGTTCAAATGCTAATCTCTTCTAGAAACACCCTCACAGACACACCTAGTAGTAACTTTAAAAAAACAAAAAAACAAAAACAAACAAACAAACAAACAAACACTTATCTGGGCATCCCTTGGCCCAGTCAAGTTGACGTATAAAATTAACCATCACAGGTACCTATGGCAGAAGAACATCCAAGAGAAGACCAAGCTGAAGGATCTCAAGGCTAGATGACAGATGTCATTGAAGAAGCTGTGACTGCTCGCCATGGATGGTGCAGTTTGCTGTTCCTAATTCACTGTGTAAGCAGAGAAAAATCCTCCATGTGCAGGTGAGCTGAGTTGTTAGGTTGATATGTAGCAGGAGTAAGGGCATTCGGAGCCTACTATCTGGGAGCACGTAGTTTGTGTCAGGAGAAACACAGGAAATCAACCCTCTGAAATGTAGGCATGCCAAGGCTGGTGAACATTAAGCTTACAATTTTCTGTTTTACTTATCCTTAAACACTAATGGAGCACGAGTAGTCAGATGTTGTCAGAGGATGCAGTAGCGAGTGTGTAGAGTGCCTTTGCCCTCATGGGACTAAGCGTAATGCAATGTTTGGCTCTCTGATAAAGTAACAGTATATTATTATTTATGGGTGCATTTGTTTATTTATTTATAATTTTGGAGACAAAGTTTCACTCTGGCATCCAGGCTGGAGTGCCATAACATGATCACAGCTCACTGCAGCCTCAACCTAGTGGGCTCAAGTGATCCTGTCACCTCCCGCCTCCCGAGTAGCTGGGAGCTGTGCCACCATCATGCCTCACTATTTTTCATTTTGTAGTTGAGACGTGGTTGCACTGTGTTACAAAGGCTGGTCTCAAAATCATGATCTCAAAAGATCCTCTTGCTTAGGCTTCCCAAAGTTGTGGGATCACAAGCGTGAGCCACTGCATCCAGCCAAGAACAGTATACTACACTCCAGAAATAACATTATATCCCATATTAAAGACAAGTAAATAAATTATCCTTTAGCTTTGATCTTATCTAATTTAACATCACAATTTATTTACTTTTCAGGGAATCAATTTTCTCTCTTTAAACACCACTGCTTCTCTTCTGTGAATGATCTCGAACATTTTTATATGACTTCAGTGCAGTGAATGTAACAGAACACGTAAGTCAATGAACATTGACATTTTTATTTGGTCCATTCTCATAAGAGTCCTCTTTTGATGTGTTGAAAGCAGGTTAAACTTCAGGTCCAACCTGTCCTTGCCAAATCTGCATTTGTTCTGGAATTTGTGCTTCTTTTCTCCTGTTTTATTTTTTCCTGCTTATATCTTAATTGGAGAATTCTTGTTTTCTACAACATAATTGAAATACTAGGTAAACCATTTTTTAGCAACATTTGATGTCAGAGGACACTCTTAAAGTAACATTCATGTTAGCCCAAGTTTTTCCTATGTCATTCCTCTTGGCATTTGCCTTCAAGTTATGTTTATGACTCATCGAAGAACCAAAAGGAACATGTTCCAGAGCAGGGTGTCATTTGGTATAGAATTGAGAACCTTCTCAAAATTATATACACATATGTATTTTATCTTATATGCCCCTTTTGCCTATGTAACCTGTCCGTGACTTATGTTCTTGGCAAAGATAGGTGTTGTACCTGAAACTTTTCTAGAAGATCACTAGATTGATTCTGATTATTTTATTATCTTCACAGTTTTACACATTGAACTTCTCTAATTTACAGAATAAACTTTTCTTGCTTCTTCTAAAAATGGGAACGGCATTATCTTCTCAAATTCTCCCATAAATTATCAAATTTTTATTATCTCCCATCTTCTAAGTAAATATTTGATTAAAGCCTAGTGTAGATCTCTGACTTTCTTCATGTCACTGCAGGCACATTTGATTCAGACCTTTTTTTTTTTTTTTTGAAACAAATCAGATAATAAAAGGAGGAACCAAGTACTGACTACCTAAATGCTAAGTGTTAAGAAGTACACCACTACATGATTTGCATAAACTGAGTTTAATCATCTCAGCATTGTATCAAGGTATTAATTATGCTCATTTTATAAATAAGGAAATTGATGCACATAAAGGTTCAGAGGCATGTAACAGAATGACAATCTCATGTATTCCTTGCTCCAGTCTGTTCACTTGATTATCACTAAGTTTTTTCACTTTTCCGAAAAGCACATGAAGAATGCTTAAGATTTTTGCCACAAACTTTACACTGATTATATATATTAATATATGTATATCATATATAAACATAAATAAATACATATATATATATGTATAGAGAGAGAGAGAGAGAGAGAGACCTTTAATACTTTTATTCCTAAATTCAAAACACTTCAAATATTCTTTAGAATCTATTTACCTATTGTTTTAGACCATCTGAGGAACAGTACTGTGTTTACCTTCAAGGAATGTTTGTCATATGGGTTTTCAGAACACTGGAAGATTCTAATCTTGTCTCCAACACCTTTTTCTTGACTGATCTGGGTTAGTCACCTGCATTCTCTCTGAGACTCAGTTTTTTCATAGACCAATAAGAGAAGATGAACTTGAGAATCTGAAGCCAATTTCAACTCAAACATTCAGTGTCGTTTTGCACTTTATTCACTTAGACCAGTGAACTATTTTTATTACAGCCATAAAAAGTGATTGAGATGGGTTTGGTCTAGTCCATCCAAACCATTGCATATGTATATCTAATAGATAGATAGATAGATATAGATATAGATATAGATATAGCCAGGTGGAGAAGGAACTAATAACTGACAGCAACACAGGACATTTATGTGGATCTTTATTTTCATGCAGCATGTGGGCAAGTGGAGAAGGCACAGTTTTTATTTGATCAAGCCAGAGCACAGCTATGTGTGTGCTCTCATTGCTCTACTTAAAATTCTCTTATGTTTTGTCCAAAAGTGACCTGTTCTATTTCATATATGAAAGCTTCACATTAAAAGAATATGAGATAGCAAATATCTTTACTGAAGCACTGTTGGCAGCTGAAATCACTGACAACTTCCTGGCTGTGATTCATAATCTATATTGGTGCCTTTGAGACAGCGGGCTATTGATTTTTCCCTGTCTATAATCCAAGACCATATACAGAACTTGTTAGACATCTGTGGGAATATAAATTGAGTTTTGATACAAGTTAGGAAGTTTCTCTTAGCAGTGCACTTAGTTTTTGTCTTAGAAAAATCTTTACACAACTGTAATCTTGGTGAACTTTTTAAAAACAAACAATTCAATATAAGCCAGGTCACAGACTTTGAAATAGAGAATAGTGTCAATGTTTTATTGTTGTTTGGGTTATTTGGGGGGCGTTGGGGGGAGGTGTTGTTTTGTGCCTAGAATTTAAATAAAAATTACTTTCTCAAGTAAGCAGGATTAAAACTGAGACCCAGTTATTTTGGGTTTGGCCATGATTATGTAATACCATGGGCTGCTGGTTCTTTCTCTAAACCCTAGCTAAGCTATTGTGGAAAATATAAATTTAGAAACAAAATGTATGGCTACAGATGGGCCAAGACGATAAAATATACAAAAATAGACACAAGAAATGCCAAGGCAAGAGCAGCAGCAACAATGAACTAGAAATATCTGAGTCAATGGATGATTCCTCTGAACAACTATATGTGGGACTGCAGAGAGTGGTTCGAATTGCTAGATCCAACTCCAGAGAGTTTTTAAGTTAAAAAATACTATAAGATTCTATTCAGAAAAAAAAAAAAAAGTAGAAGAAGAAATGATAACTACAAAGAGAATTACTGGCTTAAACATCACTGTGACACCAGATTTCAGAGAACAGAATTTTCAGGGTAATACATTAATTCCCCACAAACACATTTCACTGTCTGTCAAGACATCATGGTTGTGAAAGTGACAAAAAGACATTCTCATATGTATACCAAAAAAGTCACCTGTAATCTTTAACATACAACTTGGGGTATATTCTAGCTAAAGAAGATAATAAAATATATCATTGCACAGATATGTAAGAAAGTTGTGATATGTAAAGAATTGACACTCTTGTCTTATCAGAATATATCCTTGGTAAATAATCCAACAAATTCAAATATTATATGGGTAACCCTGTTACTATGTTAGGCAACAAACAAAAAAAACAGACAAATAGATATTAAAATGCTATAAGAAAACATTAAAATGACTACAAATTATATTCACATTCAAAGTTATTTTCCATGAAGTGGAATTTTTATTGTTATGGAAAATATTTATAATTGAATCTTAGGTAAAATAACACAAAATTTACATATATTATAAGTTTTTCATAATATCAGTAACAGTTCATAAAAAAATTGCAGGAAAACATATCAAAGTATTTGGTTACAGATCCTTATAATTTTAAATAATGAGGAGTATTTTTAATTTTTACTTTATAGTTTTCAAACTTTTCTACAGGAAGAATTTTATAATTGATTATAATAAAAAAACTGTTTTTAAAAACTGGGTAAAAGGGTTTGAAGAAAACACCTAAGCAGACTTTATAGCAAAAAAGAAAAAGCAGAAATCTATAAATATCTGTGACACTGAAGATTAAGTTTGAATGGGAGGAATCCTTTTTTTTAAAAAAAAAAATATATATATATATAATACATATATATTTCAGTATATATATAAATATGCATATATTTCAGTATATATACAAATATATATTTCAGTATATATGTACATTTCAGTATATATATAAATATATATTTCAGTACATATACAAATATATACATTTCAGTATACATGTAAATATATATATACATATATATATATATATATATATATATATATGTATATATGTATATGCCTGACCCCTTGAACACAGGTTGTGCTGAAATCATTAATGAATGCATTGACACAATGAAGTTATATTTATTGCCAATAGACAATAAATTTATAGACCATAAATGTTTATAGACAATAAAAAACATAGACTATATTTGGCTAATGTTGTATCACCTTACTTGTATCCTTGGAATTCAGTGCAATGCTTGGTTTATATTTTGTGCTTGGTTTGTATAAAAAAGATTGAAGAAAGTGAAGAGAGAGAGGGAAGAAAAGATGAAAAGAGGGAAAAGGGGAGAGAGGAAAGAAGGAAAGGAGGGAGGAAAGCAGGGAGGGAGAGAGAGAAAGAAAGACTTTGAATCATGAAGGGCAACAGTGGAGATACTCACCAGTCAAGATGGACAGCAACAACAAAAATTGTCATCAACAGAAATTATTTCTATTTAATAAGTATTCACTGCACACATTACCAGAACAAAATTTGAGTTCTTCCTTTCTAGCTTCACTTTCATTTATGCATTCATAAAATATTTTCCAGTAGCCTACTATGTAGGGTAGTCACTGATATACAATGAAAAGCAAGATGGATGCTATTCCTCAGCTCATGGAACTTAACATATCACTTGGTCACTTGGACTAAAGATGCAGAACACCAAAATATAAGCAAATCCATGGCAAAGGAGTTCATGCAATATTTATATTTTGGATAGATTGTCTTTTGAATCTAAGAGTTTATAGGGAAAACATGAGAATACTTGATGCAATGAACTAAATAGTTAAACCACATTAATGATATTTTTGCTACAGAGGCCTCAGCTCCGGTGAGCTTGTCTTTGGATGTAAATTAAATTTTATATTGTTTGTCTTGGTGAGGATGCCTAAGTAAGAAAGACGTTACAAAATACAAAGACAGTGGTATTATTATTTTTTTTTCCAGAAAGAAAGGTCTTTCAGATGTTTCTCTCTCAAAACTTGTCAACCTTGTTAAAACAGGCTATCTTCTGATAGGGAAAAGTAAGACCTCCAGAGTCTAGTCCATGAGACATAATCATAACCAGAAAATTCTTAAGTGGGTTAGCCTATGGGTCATAAGCCAACAATAGCAAATAAAAATTAGTGATAAAAGTATCAACAAGAAAGAAAATAAAGCTAGTGATGATATAAAAAGTACTGCAAGAAAGGAAAATAAATGCAAAATAGCAGAAATCCAAACCAAAAATCAAAAAGAATGTATGGAAACACATTCATTTGTTCACTCAAGAAAATATATTAAGGATCTATCTTATAAGAGGTACTATACTATATCAGGTATTTGTACTAATAATGACAGTATCATAAAATAATAATAAATGAGATGATATTAGTAAATTGATTAAATAAATTTGGATAAGATATTGCCAAGTGCTTTATTATAGGTAATTTCCTTACTTTTCATTACAATTCTATAAAACATTTAAAAAACAATCTCCATTTTAGAGACGAACAAGTGGACTTTCAAACTCAAATGTCCAGACTTTTGACCACTCTGTGTTATGTACAGTACACATACAACTAATAAAATTGGGCATTGGGTTCATTTTATAGAATATTTAATTTTTTTAGCTAGCATAAAAATAGGGATGCAATATGTAACAAAGTTTATAGTCATACAAGTTTAATTTTAACCTCAGTTCTAACATTTAGCAACTATGTGAGATAAGACCAGTTGTTTAACATATCAGAGTGTATTTCTCCACCAGTAAAATATGCAAAATAAAGTGTGCCATATAAGGATGTTTTCCAAATTAAATGACTAACATATTCTATAAAAGATATAGGTATGTTGGACTTCTTTAAATTTAAAAACTTCTTCTCTGTGAAAACACTATCAAGGGAGTCAAAAGACAAATCACAGACTGGGGAAAATATTTGCAAAACACATATCTGAAAAACAATTTGTATCCATAATATAAAAAAGTTTAATAGTCAATAAACAACCCATTTTAAAACAAGCAAAATACATGATAGGCAGCTAACCAAAGATGATATAGATAGCAAATAATCACATGAAAAAATTTGCTCAACATCATTTATCACTAAGGGATTAAAGCAACAATGAGATACCACTATGCACCTATTACAATGACTAAAATCTAAAAAACTGAAAATTCCAATTTCTGGTGAAGATACAGATAAAGAAGAACTCTAATTTTATAACTATATTACAAATGTTTGAAACAACCTCACTGAAGAGGATGGAGGAAAAGGTGCTATTTGAAGTAACTTTGTAAATAATTGCTAATAAACACTGAACTCCAGTTGATAAAGTTGCTTCTTATGAGAGTTCAGTTTTCATACTGATTTTCACGTATGCTGGAATGGAACAGTGAAATAAATAGAAGGTGGATGGTGGAAGCCTGGATTCTTACTGTTGGAGTGGGAATTTACATATAAGCAAAAACAGGAGATGAGAATAAACTACGAGGTAATGAGTTAAGAGATTTGAAGACATCAATAAGAACTTATATTTAACTTTATGTAGATATAGATAGTTACCTATAGAAATATTTGTACGTATTTGTG
Organism: Saimiri boliviensis; assembly: GCF_048565385.1. Lineage (NCBI taxonomy): Eukaryota > Metazoa > Chordata > Mammalia > Primates > Cebidae > Saimiri > Saimiri boliviensis. The sequence goes on along the minus strand of NC_133463.1, from coordinate 48,760,102 downwards.
TACATATGATGTATTACTCCATTTTCATACTACTATAAAGAACTGCCTGAGACTGGATAATTTATAAAGGAATGGTGTTTAATTGACTCATAGTTCAGTGTGGCTGGGGAGTCCTCAGGAAACTTACAATCATGGCAGAAGGCGAAGAGGAAGCAAGCCACCTTCTTCACAACGCATCTGGAAGAAGTGCCAAGCAAAAGAGAAAGAGTGCCTTATAAAGCCATCAGGTTTCCTGAGACCTCACTCATTATCATGAAAACAACATGGAGAAAACCACTCCCATGATTCAATTGCCTCCACCTGGTCTCTTCCTTGACACATGAGAATTATGGGGATTATATTAAAGATGAAATTTAGGTGGATACACAAAGCCTAACAGTATCACATGAGTTAGTATATACACACATTTCTTTGCTTTGTCAGCTGAGAGGACCTAAAAAATGACTTCTTACTTGCAACAAGCACACATACTGCCCCAATCTATATTTTTAAAAAACACTTTCCATTAAAACAAACCTCATTCCTTGAAGAAATCACTGATTTTAGAATAGGGGCAGAAAATATACAAGATGAGCTTTGTAGTGTCAGAATTTAAAAAAAAATGCTCAAAACACACACACACACACACACACACACACACACACACACACACACACACACACACACACATTATAGGGCACATCAAAGAGATGCAGAAGCCAGCCAAGCAAGCTCTCAAAGACCAACCCTGGAACAACTGGAGCAATAAAACAAATGAAGTTGGATTAGATTATAACCCAAAGTGTAAAATGAATAGCCATGAGCCCATGCAGATATAAACGATTGAATAAATTAATAAATGGGAGATAAGAGAGCCATCTTCTATGCAGAAGAATTTAACATAAATTATGTAGATACTCTACTGCATAAGGGGAGGAACATAACTTTTCACCCCTGAAGTTTAGGTTGAGCATAGTGACTTCCTTCCAAAAGGTACAATATGGAAAGGGATGGGAATGAGGGAGAGAGTAATCGTACAGTGGAGGAATCTTACAAATACTCATCAGCCAGGCTATCAAGGTTAACAAGGACATCACACATCATATTGATATTATGCACTCTTGGTATGATGTAATGAAAGTGGACTTTACCTCTGTGGTCTTTCTTCTAAAAATTTGTAATTCCAGTCTAATCTTTAGAAAAACAACAGATGAATTTCAATAGGAAGGCATCCTACGATATACCTGAATGGTATCCCTCAAAACAGTCAACATTATCAAATACAAAGCAAGTCAGACACTGCCATCCAAGAAGATCCCAAGGAGACATGGCTACTAAATGTAACATAGTATCTTGAATGAGACTTCAGAAAAGAAAAGAGAAACTGAATAAAGCGGAGACTTCAGTTAATAATAACGTATCAATTTCAGTTAATTCAGTATTACAAATGTATTCTGTTAAGTAAAATGCAAATAATAAGGAAAAGTATATGGAGATGGTATAGAAACTCTTATAAAACCTATTAATATAGACTGTAAAACAAATACATGATTAAGTATGTATTGTTCATCTCGTATAAGACATACAAGTAGCAATTTGGTATCTAGTGGTTTGAATATCAGACAAGGACAACAGAATATCCTGAAATAATGATGAGTATACATTCCAAAGCTAGCAAACTGTTGCCATCTCAAATTCAACTATCATTGTCATACCTGAAGATTGCATTATTAATGGAATAAAGAGCTGTATTGTTCGATTTGCTGCTTAGCAAATATTATTTTTCTTTCAAATTGCTATTAAATAAATCCCAAAGAAACGTTTTGTTGTTGTTACTGTTGTTGCTATTGAGTGGTTCATCCTTTGAGTTGTATTCAAATAAATATTTCCTTGTAAAAGGAAATTAATTGGTTATTCACAGGGCTTTAATGTCCTAGAACAGGTGTCCCCAAACTGCGGCCCCCTGAGACCATTTATCCGGCGTCCCGCCACACTTCAGGAAGGGGCACCTCTTTCATTGGTGGTCAGTGAGAGGAGCACAGCATGTGGCGGCCCTCCAACGGTCTGAGGGACAGTGAACTGGTCCCCTGTGTAAAAAGTTTGGGGATGCCTGTCCTAGAATAAACTGTATAGTCACCTAGAGATAATGTCACCTTTGCATAATGGGTAGAGAAGTATCTATGTGTGGGAGTTAGAGTTTAGAGAGAGGAATCGGAAGCATAGTGTGTGTTTCAAATCGGAGAACAAAATAGGAACCATCACAGTACTTACTTTTAGCTAGTACATGAATGTAAAACCATTTTTTTTCTGTATAAAGAACTCCAGATATGCCAGTGATAATTACTTTCTTTTTATCATCATACCTGATAGAAAGAGTCCACTCTATTAAAATCCTAATTATTTATTCTTTTTTAGGAAAAATATTGAGTAGAATAACATAAAAGATTTGCATCAAATCACATCATTCAGTTTCTCAGGGATTTATTCACAATTCTATATAGTTTCTTCAATGGGGTTGATATCTAATGCCTGATGTCTATGAATATTGGTAGAAGATTTAAATTTTTCTTTATTATTCAAGAAGTTTTAGAGTATCATTTATTGTGAAAACAAATGCATTTCATTCATTATGTCATTAATTTGTACAAGTATAGAAGACTGATTATGAGAAAGTTCCATAGGACAAATATGACTGGATTTGGCAGGGGAATCGAAAGAAATAACACAATTTAAAAATACTATTCCTTGAAAGGTAATTCCCTTTCTAAATTATTTAAGAATCTGAAAAAACATTTAAGGTAGCAGTTCTTAGAAAATGTGTGAGCTTACCTAACAATACAAAAATAAAGTTGAATTAATTATTATTCTACATTTAAAATAATTAATACTAGTTGACTCTTTAACTTAGAATCGCACTTACTAATTTGTGACTAACCAGGCATTTTTCACAAAATTAATGGAGAGTTTGTATCTGATGGACTCTGAGTATCTTTTATCTTCACATGGAATTCACTGGGATCTCTAGCCACTTTATAATGTGAATAATAAGAACCAATTCTGGAATATTATCCTAAGATCATATATTTCTTTAATGGTCACTATGAAACAGTAACATTCACATCTAAGTCATAAATGCTGGCTGTTTCTCAATTTGTCTGCTTTACAGGGCAAAAATGGGAAGAGCAGAGAGATTCAGCAAGGCTTCTATTCAGAGATTAAAAAGACATGCTTTATTCTTCAGTTGAACCAAGAACATTGTTTTTCTCATCCCTTTACTTTTAGTATGCGCACAAAAATCATTTGGTCTTTAAAAAAACTAAAACTCACTAAGCCCCAGGGTTTCTCTAACAACTTTTAATCATTCATATACATAAATGTAAAGGTAGGTGAAAGATAGAGATAGGCCAATGAGATAGGTAGAAAGGGTTTTCTACAGAGAGACACAGTGAAACAGAGAGAAGAAAAGAGAGCTAGCTCTCTCTCTCTTCTGCAGTCTTGATTTGCTTTGCATATCTGTGAATGCAATGCTATTGCTCATTGGCAACTTAAACACAGGTAGCGCTCTGCAACCTGTTATCACATCCACACTAAAAAGTTTCATTAATTAATTATTGATTATCCACTGCTTATCTAAGGCTATGCTGGCAATTACGTGTGATACATAAGACATAAACCCCACAACAAGGGGTCAACGGTCATACTGAGGATGTAAACCTTCTTTACAAACACTGTAACAAATAGTATATTATGGATAATGAGAGCTACATGAACTTCATTCTATGGTCTGTCACTGACTCCTCTTTCTGTTTTTTCTCTAGGATGTCGTGTACCTTTGTACTTTCCTCTCATCCCTATTTCTCTTTTCCAAGTGTAATTAAGTTCAGTTAGTAATTTCAAAAGACTTGCCTACTTTAAGTCCATCCTGGAAGCTAGGGAAGGGGAGATACTGATGACTCAGTAGTGGCTAATACTTTATTCCACCTGGAAGCCAACAGTAAGTAGGCAGCTCTATCTGAACATAAAACGATTGGGGAAGTTGGACCCTCAGACACAATTAAGGGATTTTAATGTGATTCTTGAAAATAAATATTGAGTAGTTTTAAAAATTTACTTTTGCAGAGTTTATTAGTCTATATATGATTAATTTCTTCATGACTCATTTTTTCCACCATGCTTTAAACACATCAATCTTCTAGATTTTATGAATCTCTATACTTTCATCCAGGGAAGGACTTTTGAGAATTCTTTTCTCCTACTTGAAATTATCTTCTCATCCCATTCTTTGATTCTCCACCCCCTACTCCCCACTTTTCTCTCTACATAATTTCTTCTCATTCTTTGGTGTCAAATTAAAATACAGTTTCTCAAAATCTGTTCCATTCTTTTAATTTAATGAAATCAAAATTCATCCCATATTTTATTATTTCATAGCACTGATACTTTCCTACAATATATCCATCACTCTATTAATATGAATATATAATTTATGGTGGGATTATTTTTAATGATCAGTGCCTCCACTATAATGACATAAGCTTCATGAAAGCAAGAACGTTCTCCCTTTTGTTCACTACTCTATCTTGAACTTGCAGTACAATGATTGCTATGTAGGAAGTATGCACTACCTATTGTTGAAAGCATGCTAGAATGAATGAATAAATAAATGGGTAGCAATGCTAATTTTAATGAGAAAGTTAATGCAATTATTTTTGCAAATGACATAATAATATTTGATAAATGTGAGACTTTGTTATTATCTTCATGATTATTGTTAGCTGGGTAACAATAAACCTAACTCCAGGGCAAATCAAAAAGTATTCAATACAGTTCCAAGACTAAATAACAAGGTAAATCATTGTTATTATGACTTTTGCAAACCATGTATGTTGCTTTGGGGAAAAAAAATGTAACTGTTAAAACTTTAAACTGTAGGGCTTGTGTTGTTGTTTGTATTTCTTTTTCTTGCTGGTTTAATGAAATAGTTCCAGGTAAAAGTAGATTGAAGAAGAATCCTAGGAAATAGTTAAGAGAGAAATACAGATGCAAAATAGAAGAAACAGTCTCTAAATCAAGGTAGCATTCTGTCATTGATAGGGGACATTTATTACTATTCCAGGCTTCTGACAAGCAGCTTCAAAGCAGTCTACAACCAGGATTAGTCACTTGGCCTCTAGTAGTCCACTCCAGAATTCTACTTTCTTTTTCTTCCATTTGTTTTCTCATTCTTTAATTTTTAAAATATCTTTCTATAGCATGACCCTACTACCTCCACCAGTGAAACCTAGTAAAAATGACATTATTTAATACCCTTTATGTTATCCCAAGACTCCGCACTACCTCTTAGACTGGATCAAATACTGTTTTCCTGGTACCCACATCTCATTTCCATGTTGCTGGTTTCACTCTTATTCGATCTCGTACACTCTTATATTGGCAGTCGCTGTATAATCATTTCATTATAGTTGTGCTAAACACTACAGAGTTTGTATTGTAGTAAATTCATTTATACGTTTATGCACTCATCTTCAGATGTTACCACATGATTTCTTTGTATTCTTTTACTCAAATTACTAATTGCATTTATGTTATTGTTTTAACCGTAACACATATTTTAAAACGATATTTTATATTTTGGATATTTATTGGTGTAAAAATTGGCATTTTTACAGTTCTGTTTCAATGCATCATGATTTTTTGTGACACTGAAATAAGCATTAGAGTGTGAAAGGCACAGTAATGAGACCCAGGAGAGCTGAATTCTCAGGAGCTCCTCCTACCAGCTGCAGGGAGGGGAGGAGCCATTTAAGTCTCATGCATCTCTACTTTATTTCACTTAAACCCGGGATTTAGGCTAAACACTCATGAAAGCCTTCTTGCTCCAATGCTCAATGATCCCACGTGTGCTATGCCTTCAATAGGGAGATTTCTATACAAGACAGAATACTTCCAGACTAAGTTGATTTGACATTCGGGTATTGTTATTTCTGCCTTGGCATAAAAGACTATGCTCTCTTTTTACAGAAACGTGGTTAATTGCACCCTGCTTTCCTAAGCTGTGGTATAAGTAGAGCTAGTGGCACATGAGATCAATTAGGTAGATGAACTTTTAAATTTTTAATTTTTTTATTGTAAAGTATATATGTTCATATGTATATATAAATTATCACATCAAACTTCTGATTTTATACATACTGATATTTAGGTTGAGGCTAAATTTACTTAAGATTTAAAAGTGACTAAATCTAAAGAAAATTATTTTGTAAATGTGGTTTTTATTTGACCCAGGTGATAGTTATAGTAAAAGCTATGAAGGGTATTTGCAAAAACTCGAAGCCTTGAAATCAGCAGCTAAATCAATCCTTAAAGGTTTCAACAGGACCCTGACCTGTTGGCTTTCTGTAGCCTTATACATTTCTTCTACAGTCCTATACTGATGCTTTCCAAAGTTTCAGAGACTATATTTACTCTTTTGTGTGGTCTAATCTTTCACTGAGACATAGAAGAGTTTGTTCATGATGTTTGTTTTGACTATGTGTATGTTTGATTTTATCATTATTAAAATCCTTGCTAGCTTTGCTTCATTGGAGAATACCACATACATAGGCCCTTCAACATTAATGGGTTTTCTACTCTACTGAATTTTATTGTGACTTTGCCCTATCTCTAAAAATTGATCTGACAGCATAGGCAACACCACCACACAGGAACTGACAGTCAGTGACAGTTACTGGGAGAAAGAAGGGGCAATGGAATGTAGAATTAAACAGGAATCTTTTATAGAAATGCGTCTGCAAGGCTACAAAAGCCCTTATTGTTTTAGGAATCATAGCTTCATTAATAGACAGGGAGTTCGAAGCTGAATTCAGCAATATTTTGAAAAATTCAAGTTCTCTTCATTAAATTGTTTGTATCCAAGTTATAAAGAATTTTTTAAAGGGCCGTTTCAGTGCAACTCTCGGAGATAGGATAACTGCAATTCATTATCTTCTCAGCCATATTCCCAGACTGACTTTAATCAAAGGGCGTTTTATACTGAAGACATACTATTTCTATTTAATTAGATGGGCTAAGGCATGCAGATGAGCTAATATTTCTAGAGGCATCTCTAAGGCTTTTTACAAGGGCCATTGTGTTGTACAGTGTCACAGAAAAAAAAAAGGAAGTTAAATCATGATTTTTACTAGGGCTATAGGAAAAAAAAAAAACAATTGCCTTGCATTGTAAACAGGATTATTCAAACTCCTGCCTTAAGCAAAATGTATAAGGTCAGTTTTTAATCAGGTTATTACATAAAAGTTCAATATTTTCGCAGTTTTTAGAAGATTGCAATCTAATTAATTTGGCAAATTTAAGCATAATATCTAGATACTCAAACAGTATTGTGAAGCAAAAGAACCAGTCTGATTTCTGGCAGTTGAAGACGTTTAAATTATATAGTCTGGGTTTCTGGGTTTTTACGTATGGGTGTCACCTATTTACTGTTCTCTGTTTAAAGTAATCTCAATAGTGAAGGATGTAAATAATACTAAATCAATATTGAACAGAGTTTAATAAATGGAGGTCTGCTTTCACTCTGGTCTTTATACTATTTCTCAAACAGCTTTCTGGAGTTTTTGAAAATGTCTTATAGTTACTGTAATGTGAATGATACAAGTAGGAACATACATTAGCATTTGATGTAGATGATACCTGTTCTGCAACCTATCTTGAGATTTTAATATCGCTATTATGCTAATCAAAAATTATTTTGAATTTCTCTCTAATTTTAAACATTATAAGAATAAATACAAAGTAGTGTTTATGTATGGAAGAACAAGTGAATCTTCGTTTAAGTTTCTTTAAATTTTTCCTTAAATATCTTATCTCCCTTTAGTTATTATTCTTTTTCATATCTGATATATATATATATATATATATATATATATATATATATAATTTTTTTCTGATTTTGGGGAAAGGAAGTGCAATATTTTTGGTAGCTGCAGTAGTCTTTGCTGTACTATCATGCTCAACTTTCCTTTATTACACATATACGTTTTCTCTTTTAGTCTATTTTAACTTCAAAAAAAAATGGTGGAAACTTTGCATTTCTAAAATAAAATCTGAAGAGAAAATTCAATGTGCTGTATTAGTCAATAAATCAATTAGACTTTATTGAACACCTAGTATGTGCCAATAACCATGCTTCTGGAAACATATACAAAACTCTCAGCAGCTAAGCTACTTTGAAGCTTGAGATACAGCAATAAAGTATATAAAGACAAACGGAGAGTATTCTAAAATAATTTATTACTGAGAATTAGATTACTGGAGAAAAGTGTTTTAAGCTTTGAAGTTAAGAATATAAGATAAGGACAGGTGGAGGGTAAATAGCATAGGGGCAGGAAAGATGCAAGGAAACTGAGGAAAAATAAAAGAAAAGCCAATATTTATACCACAGTGAGGAGAGAAGAGCTGGTTTAGGAGCACCTCAAATGCTGAAAAGTCACAGATGAGTAACTGAAAATAAATGTAAACTCCTCACCCTCACGTCAGAACTGTACAACTATCAAGAGGTAGTTATCACTGGATTTTGAATTTGATTCCACTTGATGGTGCTATTTTGTTATTCAAGATTGAATGCATAAAATTAATTGATTACATTTAAAAATAAACTTTCCAGAGTTAACTTCGTTATTTCCCAAATAAAATAAAAATTAATGCCAATTTGTTAGCATTAATACTTGCTATTTCACAAATAAAATAAATATTAACACCAATTTGTTAGCATTAATACTCATTAGAATACTTAAAACTAAGATAATAATGTAATAAAGGAGATACCAATTTAAGCCGCAATAGAAGAAATATACAATATAGATTTATGATCCATTTGTTAATCTATATGCAATTATTTTTAAAATAAACCTATGACATTCTATATTTTGTTATAAAAATATCCTTTTTCTCATATTTTTTCTTTTAAATTCAAAACATTAGTATTGTTTTCCATATAGAAAAGCAAAGTTTTAACAACTGCTATGGATGGTAGCAACTGTTCATTATCTTAAATGGCAAATGATCTTTATTCTTTTTTATATTTTTAATTTAGTTTGTCTTGTACTCAAAATATACATGATCATACTGGAAAATTTGAAAATTCAAGGAGTATAAAGGAACAGAAAAATTATAACCCATCATTTATTGATTGATTTTCCAAATATTTACCAATCCTCTACTCAGTCAGCACTGGCAATACCACAGTGAATCAGGCATCGTAGCTGACAGTAAGGCTTCCGAAGTCTAATCGAGGAGACAAACATTAAGTTGGCATTTCGAAGCAGAATACTATGGATACTACAGAATCACAGACTGCCATGTAAGCTGGACAGAAGAAAGATTTTCCTCAGAATGCAACATATAAACTGAATCTTAGCATTTCTTTCTTGTTTTGTTTTGTTTTGTTTCTTCTTCTTTCCATTGTCCGCTTGCAGCAAGAAGGGAGGCAAATGTGTGTTTCTTGTTTTGTTTTTTCGTTTGTTTGGAGTCGGAGTTTTGCTCTTGCCCAGGTTGGAGTGCAGTGGCAGGATCTCGGCTCACCACAAGCTCTGCCTCCCGGGTTCAAGCAATTCTCCTGCCTCAGCCTCCCCAGTAGCTGGGATTACAGGAATGCACCACCATGTCCAGCTAATTTTGTATTTTTAGTAGAGTCGGGGCTTCTCCATGTTGATCAGGTTGGTCTCTAACTCCTGACCTCAGGTGATTCTCCTGCCTCCAAATTGCTGGAATCACAGGCATGAGCCAACGCACCTGGCCTAAATATGTGTTTTGATTGAAAGCCAGATGGGAGAAAATATTTAAAGACAGGTGATTGGAGTCTGGAGCTTGGGGTTTAAAGAGAAATTCTAGTTAAGGGGTTGGTCACGAATATTCAGAGGGACAGACCTCTCTTTTTCTGAGACTAATAATCATTCTTTTTTGATGTTGTAGAAGGACAATAGAAAATGGAAATAGATATCGAGGATTACTCCTTGAAACAAGTAATAAAGACTTGAAGTAGTTACTGAAAGGAAGCAGGGAATGAATTGGTCAAGGATTACTACAAAAATATTAGCCTGTGGGTTGAGGGTCTGAGTCTTGAAAAAAGTGAATTTGCAGGATTCCTGATTACCATTGTTTTTGTAATTCATCAGGAGCATCAGTAAATGAGGAACACATCTCGCATTTAAAACCTGATAGCAGCCTGGATGCAGTGAATCACACCTGTAATAGCAGCACTTTGAGAGGCAGAGGCCGGCAGGTCACAAGGTCAGGAGTTTGAGACCAGCCTGGCCATCATGGTTAAACCCTGTCTCTACTAAAAATACATAAATTAGCTGGATGTGGGGGCAGTCGCCTGTAATCCCAGCTACTCTGGAGGCTGAGGCAGGAGAATAACTTGAGCACGGGAGGCAGAGGTTACAGTGAGCCAAGACTGCACCACTGCACTCCAGCCTGGGTGACAGAGTGAGACTCTATCTCAAAAATAAATAAATAAATAAATAATAAAAGAAAACAAAACACACAAAAGAAAACTGATAGCTATTATTATTATCATAGTAATATTGACCCATTATTGGTTTTTATTAAATTAACATGAAAGTATGGGGAAGGCAGAGAGTGGAAAAGTGCTGTCAAGATTATTTTTTTCAAATACAGATTGGAAACAGAACGGACGCATTGACTAGGTCTACCTTATATTTAAGTGTTAATCTAGAATTGGAAGAGCTATGATATACTCTTTTGGTAATCTTCTTTATACATATTTCTTCATCACACCATCTCCCAAGAATGTTTCTAATGTATTTTAGCCTCAACTCTGCATCTTCAAAATCTATCTATCAGTCAAGGCTAAAGTTCAATGCTATTTTCTCCTGCATAAAACGTCTCTTATTTGAACTCTCCGTTTAGACAAAAAAATAACTTTCCTTCATGTAAAAATTCAGTATTTTTTTATATGTGTCCCTTTTATGATAGAATGTGGTATTGAAATTAGTGATGGGCAGACTTAATTTCCTCTACAACCTACAAATTATTTAGGATTGAGTGAAGTTCCTCCAGATTCATACTGCTCAGTACATGCCATAATCTATCTGTCCATAATTTTTTTAAAAAAGCATGAACTGACCAAATTGAATAATCAATTTTTGGTTTCTAAAAATATTGGAGCCACTGGCAAGTGATGAAATGGAAATTTAGCTTTGAATGGAGGAGTTCATAGTGCAGTGAAATACACTTTGAAATGCTGTATCCATCTGTTGTCACCGTGAAAATTACAGTTGTCCAATTATTGTGCAGTTTTTAAATACTTTGCCATTTTTCAAGTTTTGAGAAAGGTTGATTATAATCTTGTGTATAGGAAGTATATCCAATGAACATTTGTTAACTCATTCCATTTAAAAATGCAAGAAGATTGGTGCTATCATAGGACAAGTTAACATCTGTCCTGAGCCTATTTATTACAAGCTTCCTCTTGGCACTGAATCTGTCAAAATTAACTGTGCTTTTTTACTTATATTCACATCTCTAGGAATAATCTGCAATTTCATACAAATCTTGGTAACTTAGTTCTGATCTATTTCCAATTCATTAACTTTTTTCCTGGATAGCTTCCTTGTGATGAATGTTTTAGTTTATATCAAGTTTGAACATTTGATCCAATAAATGCATTTTAATTTTCCTACTTTGAAAGAGCTATAATAAAATTTCATAGAGCTTTATCATAGGAAACACAGTCATTTAAAAGTCGATTTTAACCACAATTTGCTTATAAACTAGAATTTAAGTACAACTTTATATATGCCACTAGACAAGTTTTTTTTTTTATTTTATCTTTTCAATATTATATCTGGATTTTAGTTTTACCTCAAGTACCATAAAGTCCATAGTTTTTGTGTTTCTGCTTGGTTTCTACAACTGGAACCAATACTTCCAATGTGTTAGTGACATATACTACATCGAAATAAGCAAACTATTGAAAACAACAGGGATATTTCAAATAATCACCATGGCATAATGGAAGATTTGTTTGGATAAATTGGCACAGCATTCACCAGTTCTGTTTATATTATTTGCCTACTGATTTTGTTC